>NC_090354.1:8809914-9437702 GCF_035084215.1 Heptranchias perlo
TTGTGATAGACTGGATAAGGGATCAGAAGCTCAGCTCAGAGTCCGATAAAATGCTGAGGTTGTGAACAGTCTGATTCAGCCTGGGTCAGTGGCCAGGTAGAGGGATGGAATCAATGGCTAGGGAACAGAGTTTGTGGCGTGGGCCAAAGACAATGGCTTCGGTCTTCCCACGGTTGGATGTCGGACAAGCAGTCTAACAACACAGAGGCAGTGGAGGTGTTGCGAGGGATGATGGTGAGGTAATGCTGGGTATCATCATCGTACATATGGAACCTGACGTATTTTCGGATTATGTCGCCGAGGAACAACATGTAGATGAGACATAGGAGGGGGCCAAAGATAGATCCTTGGGGGAACTCCAGAGGTTCCTGGATAGTAATCAGGAGTGGAAATCCTTGCTGATTTTTCTCTCAAAGTGCAGAGGATCTGAGGCCAAATTAAATACCCTACATCCAACCCAGTTGTGAGCCAGCCCAAGTTGACTAACTCAGCACTGGTGATCGAACCTAGGACCTTTGTTAAACCATTGGAGGAGCTCAAACTTGCCAAATGTAACTAAACAATCACAAAACGACAAGTGAAAAAGAATCCCATTCTATTCCTAACACTGGCACTTTGGCACGAATTACACTATAAAACAGTTAAGAGTTTAAAGTTTACACTTGAATGTATGAACATATATAAGCTAAACAGTTTGATGCTTCAAAATGCTCTTGATTATTAAAAGGATAAATTTGTTCCACAGACATAAGTATCTAACAGTTCTCATCTGTGTGTCTTTTACTCAAAAGCATTTTGGCAGAGCTGTCTGAGAAATGTGCCAGAGTAGAAACTCAGATAAATTAGACTATGAAGTCATGCCAGGTTACTTAGGAAACTACAAATAACTTCTTAACATTCTTGTTACTTAAACCTCCTTCAGTCACACTTCTCCCCACCCCCTCTCAATCTCCTTAAGTAACTGCATCACTTGGCACCATTCAAATCAAAAATTCAAAGCGACATCAACAACATATTTAATTTAATTTAACGTTTAAATGAAGACTTTGCTTCTCCACTCGAACTATAGTGTTGTTGAGGTGTTTGCCAAAAACTATTGGTGTTTGTAAATCTGCCAATAGCAGCTCAAAAGTGATTCTGCCCACCCCCCCAAAAAAAATCACTGAAAGACTCCATAAGCCAAAGGAATGTCTCCCTTTCAACTCCACAAATGCTACAAGAGATTAAGTCATTGAAAAGAATCTTAATTTTTACTCTTCTTTCATTCAACAAAGCATGTTGTTGCAGTTGTGCAAACCCACCAAAACGGTCCTTTTACGGGCTGAATAAAAAGATTGGGTTTCTTTTCTTCTGAGTCTCTGGCCGAAGGGGTTTCTTTCTCTTTTAATCACTCACCTTGGCGCATGTGACAGGGGCACGGATACATTAATCCTTTGTCTCAAAGGGAGGGGAGCAAAAAGCATCTCGTGGTGAATGGATCTGAAAGACCCATGAACTTACTTAGTTCCTGAGAGGCAAACATGTTTTCTGTCAATTGTTACAAAATACAGCATAAATGAAAGAAAGAACGTGAATTATATAGTGCCTCGCTACATTAATCCTAAAGCACTTCACATACAATTAATTACTTTTGATGTGCAGTTATTGTTGCTATGTAGGCAAATATGGCAGTCATTTTGCACACAGCAAGGTCCCACAAACAGCAAATGATCAGTTAATCTATTTTTGGTTGAGGAAAGAATGTTAGCCAGAATAACACCCTGGTTCTCTTCCAATAGCACCATTTGATCTTTGATATCCACCTGATCAGTCAGACAAGGCACACATTTAACATCTCATCCCAAGGATGGCATTTCCAACAGTGCAGCACTCCCTCACTACCAGACTGGAGTATCAACCTACATTATCTGCCCAATTCCTGGAGTGGGGTTTGAACCCACAACCATCTGACTCACAAGTGGGAGTGCTATCAACAGAGCCAAGCTGACACACACAAAAGCACTATATAAAAATGCTACAGGTCACTCTTGTATTAGCCACATGGTGAAGTCCTGTATTGAAAGAGTACTTGTAATATTTACAAGTAGCAGTTTCATAATTACTTTGTATGTACTAACCAAGTGTTCCTGTGCAATTTTCTTTCAGCAATCAATTCATAATGAATTAATTTGAAATGGGATTACCTTTTTGACTTGAACCACATTGGAGGAACAGTGGATGGAGTGGCTGTAAAATCACGTGACCAATCTCCTCTTATGTTTCCAGATTGTGCTGTTTTGTTGAAAACGCTTCAGCTTCTTTTCAGTCCTCACTTGGACTAATACTGCATAACCAGGTCCAAAACAAGATTGAATTGCGAGATGTCTTTCCCTTCAATCATCACCACAATGCCAGATGAAGAGTTGCCATCATCCCTTCCTATTTCATAACACTGCCATCTCCTGTTGCCAAATTATTTCCAATTGTTGCCAAGTTCTTTTGCAAACAATCCATACAATAACCTTCATCTATTCCCTTTGCATTTCTTATAACATACCACTGCCAACTAGCACCAGCTTTCCGAGCTCACACGTGCCATACTTGAGTATTGTCTAACTTCTCTATAATTTTTGATCAAAGTCCAAATTTCTCTCTGATGGTACTCTATTGCTGTACTTTGGATAATTCTTGTATTCAGTTAATTTCTGTCATCAATGACTGTCTTTCCTCCTCCTGCCTTAAAAACGCAGCATTTGTTTCCATGGATCACGACCGACAATATCAGCTTTTCCTGAAGCTTGACTTTGCATGTTTTTAAATTGATAGAACATTCAAAGCCAATCACTGAAAACAATTCCAAACATTCATTCATCCCCTACCACTTGTTCTTGCAATAACATGCCACATATCTCTAGTATTGGATGTGACAGTGCAAAGATGTCATTGGCAAAGCAAATCTTCAGGAACTGAGGACTATGAATCTCTTAGATTAAGTGTTTAAAAGTAATACATATGTCATTAATAACTGAAGATAGATCCCGATGACTCAGTTGTTAATTGCACTGTGTGGTGTGGTACTGAGACATTAAGACCATGAAGGTTCCAGATTTTACCCATGGTCGGTGCTAAGTCAGCTCGTCTCAGTCAAGTACAATAACTGGCTTTAGCGCCCCGAATCCCCCAAGACTAGGAAGGAGATAAACTGGCCAGGACTGCAGAATACTATCCAATGACCGGTGTTATAAGTGCTGGCATGAGGACAACAGGCAAGATGTGGTTCAACTGTTATGCTGGGTACTACAATCATCTGCCAAAGCTCACTACCTTGCTCCGTAAATGAAGAACAGCCAACGGGCAAGGTCCTGGATAGCTACCACCACTCATGGACCCAGCATGAGTTTCTGCCTTCAGAAATAGCAGAATTAAGTGCCAAAATATGGAGTGGGTAAAAAAAAAATCTTTAGGATTTTGGGCACTAAATCCAAGTCCCCACCCCAAAAATGGCATCCATATCTCATAAGCTTTTTTCTTTACTGTGATTGCTGTCTGTATGCAATACAGCTGACTCTTCACAAATATATAACTAGACTGTCAAAAAGTATCAAAGCACCAGGATGTCATCACCTTAATCCTTTAACTGCAATAGAATTACAATGCATCACAATTAAAGATTCCAAAGGAAAGTATTCGGTGATCATACCAATACCGATGAAAATGCCAGCACCATGATTCAGTATCAGGCAAGTGATATGGTTCAGCACAACACAATTCTATGTAATGGGGGCACACGTAAGACCAAAATTTGGGGACTCTCGATTATCAGCCAATTTCTATTGCCATTGGGGTTGGTGGGCAGGCGTGAGATTCCCTTCATAATGACGGATAATGAAAGCTCCAATATAATAGTGAATTGATTTTATGTTGGAATTTTATGTTTGGGCCAGATATATGATTTTTGGAACAGTAGCACACAGCAGATATTATTGTAAGTGTTATTGTAACCTACATTAAGATAATATATCTATGGTCCTTAAAGGCCCTTCTACGACGTAAGAATGCAGCTGATGGCAAACACCCCTTTTCCTGGCATCAAACGCACTCTGGGAATGTATATAGGCTGACTCCTCTTGTTCCCGTGTAACAGAGACCCAATTTTTTTTGTGGTTTTCGGGAACTCCCATGGATTCACCAGCGCCTGTCCTACCTGGTGCCTTGGTGGAAATTGGCACCGGATGGGAAAATAAATGGAGAAGAACATCAACAGGAGGCCATTATATCACCACTCCCCTGAAACTGGCATAGCAAAGTGAAAATACCTTAAGTCTTATCTCGTACCTTGCATCCTTCGCAAGCGCTGACTCCATAGTGGTAACCTGACGACTTGTCTTGGCAGACGAAGCAGGGTTTGTATACGCGTGGAGGAGGGGGTGGGGAAGGTGGACTGGGCACAATCTCCTCTGAGCTAGTACTCTGTGTTTCTATGGCTGAAATACAAAATAAAAGAAAAAAAAATCAGTCTGAATTTAAATTTTTAAAAAAAGGAATTCAACAACATTTAAAGTTTTCACTGCACTCAATTCACATGAACTACAACGATCGTAGGAAAGGGGAACTTGGAACAGAAAGAAGGCATATTTGGACTATGTGTCTTTATGACAAAATATTCTACAGTAAGATGGTATGTGGGAGCTGGTCATCAGACATTAAACTGACACCATCCAGTAAATTTATCAATCTCGTACTCCTTGCAGAGAACTGCGATCAAAGGGAGAGTGAGTCGGAGAATGGGGTTAGTGTTGTAGTCCTTTCTCCAATTCTCATTTGATTTCCATCAAGAAAACGTTAACTAAATGTCTGTAAACCCAGCTTAAATTGCATATATGGAGCATTAAGCCACCATGATTTCTACAGTCCAATCATACTTAGTCCATCGATTTTATCCTGCCTTTTGCAATGAAAAAAATTATTACACCTCATTTTATTTTCAACTCTTTTTTTTCCAAGTAATGCAGTTGGAAGATTTTAAATGCTATTTCTGCTGCAGCACAATCTTCTGCCAGATGTTTTTTGCTTTCTTCTGCTGGTTGTAACTTAAGGTTCTAATAATTTTGAGTGGTAACACTCAGTAATATTTTGATATCATTCTATCAAAGTTCGCCACGATACTTCTGCAGCTGTCGTTCTACTCAATCACTCCCTCACCTCTGTCTCTAATGCCCTCGTCCTCAGTAAAACCCTTACTCTCTCCCACCCTGGTTCCCCCTGTTAAGTCCCAGGGACACTGACTTGGTTTAGCCGTTTATCTCCAGCTGTGGCTAGGCCACATCAAGCACTATTAGGGCCCTGCTGTCCTCTGCCAAAACTGCTCACTACTCCAGGATCATTTAGGAATGCAAAGATAACCCCTAGCTTCTCTTCTTCACTACCAACTGTCTCCTTAAACACCTCTCCCCTGCCCCCTCCACCCTCACCTTCAACAACAAGTGCAAGAAGCTCACGATCTTCTTTGTCATTAGGAATGAGACCATCCATTCAGCTGCTGCTGTCGCATCCTTCCCTTCCCCTTGACAAGATTCCCCAAAGGCTCCCCCCTGGGCTAGCCCTTTCTCTAGTTTCTCTACTATCTCCCGTCATGACCTCTCCAAGTCCATCTTGTCTATGAAACCCACTGCCTGATCTGAGGGATGTAAGGTTGGAAATAGCGGAGGCTCTGGCCACAATCTCTCAATCCTCCTTGGATATGGGGGTGGTGCCAGAGGACTGGAGAGTTGCAAATGTTACACCCCTGTTCAAAAAAGGAGAGAGGGATAAACTACTGACCTACATTGGCTCCCGGTCCACCAACGCCTCAAATTTAAAATTCATAACCTCCTGTTCAAATCCCTCCATGGCTTCACCACTCCCCATCTCTGTAACCTTCTCCAGCCCTACAATCTTCCAAGGTAAACCTACCAGATGGCAATACCCTTTTTTAAAGGAACATTTTCTAAGGCCTGGAGCCCAGTAGTCAAATGCTCAACATTACAAATTGATGGAAGGAAGAAAATATACAGTATAAACACATCTTTGGATAAAGTATGTAAATATCTGCAGCACAAGCTCCAATTAATATCTTATGGTCCTCATTTTCCAGTTATCAGTCAACATAACCACTTCAAAATTCCTTGCTTCAATCCCTTGATTATAGTCTTTACAGCTGTTGGCATGCTACAGAATCATAGCAAGATCTAGACATTCAAAATTACTGAGGTAGGGCAGGAAAAGCTGTTATTACACATTCTCTTAAATCCTGCTAACAATGGAGGAAGAAATGTTAGAAAAAACACATAGGGTGACATTCACAAGCATACTTGCGATCCTGTGGTTTTGAGGCAGAACAAAACATTGACGGGAATTACTGCCACAACTGGATTATCCACCAAAAATTCCCGCTGCGCTAGATTCGAAGAGCCGATCGGCTGAACAAAAACACTAAGTGAAATAACTAGGGGAACGTTTTCTCTGTTTACCACTAGTAGTGAAATCGCAAAAAAATTCTCCTCATCAATGCAAACAAGTCTCAGACTCAGCTCAGTGGTAGTACTCTCACCTGAGTCAGAAAGTCATGGTTTCACACCCCACTCCAGCAACTTGAGCAATTAATCTACGCTGACACTCCAGTGCAGTGCTGAGAAAGGGCTGAGGAAGTGCTGTCTTTCAGATGAGAAGTTAAACCGAGACCCCATCTGCCCTCTCAGGTGGCCGTGAAAGATCCCATGACACGTTTTGAAGAAGAGCAGGGGAGTTTTAGCAGTGTCCTGGCCAACATTTATCCCTCAACCAGCACCAGCGAGAAAACAGATTACCTGATCATTTATCTCATTGCTGCTGGTAGGACCTTGCTGTGTGCAAATTGGATGCTGCGTTACCTACATTACAACACTTCAATTGACTGTGAAGCGCTTTGGGACATCCTGAGGTCGTGAAAGCCACAATATAAAGTACAAGCTCTTTCTTTATATGAAAAGAAGGCCCATCAATGCTCACCCTGCCCACTAGATGCTGCAGCCTTGAGCACCATAGGTACACGATATAGTCATCACTAAGATGAATTTTCAGCAGCTTGCTGTTCGTAGTCCTAATGCCTGTAATCTGCTTTCACCTGTCCTGTTTTAATCCTGACATCCCAACTTTACACAGCACTACTGAGAATACCAGTCGTCACATGCAAGCTGGTAAATGAACTGATTTGCCAATTCTAAAGAAAGCTAAACTCCCATCCCAAGCACTGACTCAAATTCCAATTACTTTCAATGCATTGAAGGTTGAGATATATGGATCCAGCCTTGGTTTGAAACTACACTTCTGTCAATAATTAGTTATTCTGAATGTTTACTTCAACTGTACTTGCTCCCTGTGCCCTCTGGATCTTGCCTCTATGGCTAATCTTCATGTGTAAGCCTGGACAGTAGTTTTGGCAGGCTATGCGACCACTGAGAGTGTATCAGCCAAGGCTGGCCCTGTTTTCACCGAACACTTTCCAGCAGGGATCATTGGACAGTGATCAGGAGCAGTAACCATGGCTGATTTGTACCCTTCTTTGTCCAGGGGCGCTGAGGCAGACTGTAGCACTCCAAAGCTGTACCAGCCAAAATCAAATAATTCAGCACTGGCCGAGTATCAAACCTGGAATGTATGGCTTAGTGCTTCTCTATATTAAATCTTTTACAGAGTTAGAAAATCCTGATAACTATAACAATATCACTTCATACATAATGTGGAGATGCCGGTGATGGACTGGGGTTGACAATTGTAAACAATTTTACAACACCAAGTTATAGTCCAGCAATTTTATTTTAAATTCACAAGCTTTCGGAGGCTACCTCCTTCCTCAGGTGAACGATGTGGAAATGTTCCACATGTTCCACATCGTTCACCTGAGGAAGGAGGAAGCCTCCGAAAGCTTGTGAATTTAAAATAAAATTGCTGGACTATAACTTGGTGTTGTAAAATTGTTTACTTCATACATAAACAGCTGTGACTAGACAAAAAAAAAAGCACAAAAAAAAATTGTACTGTAAATGAATGTTGGGCAAATCCTCACTTAGGTCAGCTGAAGTAGGTCACCCTGTTTTGGTATTTTTAGCTGCATTTTTTTTTAATGCTGGCAAAAACATCAAAAAGAAAGTGATCTACCAGAGCAAAGAAGCCCAAAGGACATAAACGTTTCTGCAGGCAACAGCTTCAGATACTCTCAGATTTATGAACAACCAACAAATAAACAGAAACTGAAAATAACTCACCACCTGAAGGTTGATCACTATCTGCTTTGACTTTCATTGTTAATTCAAGTTCATTCACATCTAATTTTTTGCACAATTGCGTGGGGAAAAAAACAAAACTCAACAGTGCAGTGTGTTATAAAATTTGCTTCTTATCAAGCACCGAGCCTCAGCTCCATAAGAGCCTGACTGCACCGTATTTGACTAATGGAGCTTATCCTTCACATATCAGGATACTGAAGGTTGGCTCAGGCATTTGCAAATCCAGAACATGGGCTCCTCGATGGCTCAATGAGATTATTCAGCAAATAGCTAAGCCATCAGGAATGCCCAAGGTTTGAACCCTGATCCGTGCTGAGTAGCTGATCTCAGATGGGTGATGCAAATGGTCCCAGTGCGCCTGGGTCAAGGAGGGAGAAATCAGCCAAGTTTCGTGCACCTGATCGCTTTCCAGCGACACCTGTTGGAAGTGTACATGGGTGGGTATCAGGTGAGGACAGGATCAGACTCAGCAGCCTCCCACCCAGCCCCCCACCCCACACAGTAGAATAACTTAGTGACACTTCTTGTCAAGGTTCATACATGAATAATGGCGACTTGGTCAAGAGACCATAGGGCAACTGGCATCGTGTGATTGTAACTCAGCAAGACGTCAGTGCCATCGGGAGAGGAGAGAACAGGATGGAAGATAAGGGAAGAGAGGAGGAACGGAGTGGGGAGTGATAAGAACATAAGAAATAGGAGTAGTCCATACAGCCCCTTGAGCCTGCTTCGTCATTCAATAAGATCGTGGCTGATCTTTTACCTCAACTCCGCTTTCCTGCCCTATCCCCATATCCCTTGATTTCCTTAGTGTCTAAAAATCCATCGATCTCTGTTTTGAATATACTCGATGACTGAGCATCTACAGCCTTCTGGGGTAGAGAATTCCAAAGATTCACAACCCTCTGAGTGAAGAAATCTTTCCTAATCTCGGTCCTAAATGGCCGACCCTTTATCCTGAAACTATGACTCCTAGTTCTAGACTCTCCAGCCAGGGGAAACAGCCTCTCAGCATCTAACCCGTCAAGCCCTCTCAGAATGTTATACGTTTCAATGAGATCACCTCTCATTCATCTAAACTCCAGAGAATATAGGCCTATTCTACTCAATCTCTCCTCACAGGACAGCCCTCTTATCCCAGGAATTAATCTAGTGAACCTTTGTTGCACCCCCTCTAAGGCATGTATATCCTTCCTTAAGGTAAGGAAACCCAAAGCTGCTCACAATACTCCAGGTGTGGTCTCACTAAAGCCCAATATAATTGCAACAAGACTTCCTTACTCTTTGGATTATTGGCAAGAAAAATGTGTTTGCAATATGCAATTTTAAAATAAATTCCAAACATGTTACTTTACTGTGACAGGCTTTACCATTCCTCCAGAAGATCGAGATATTTCCATATGCAATAATTCAAAGTTTAGACTGTGTTATAGGTTAAACTGTGCAACGACTATCCAGTTATATGTCTTCAGTTTACTCAGGAGATCATCGGCGCTGCACTGGAAAATTATTGGCCTGGCTTTCCACCTTTACATCATCCAAAGATGTGGTTTGCATCATGAAAACGACACTTGTATGTGACATTGTTGTGATACTGAGCTCTCACCTCCCAAAATGATAATGGTTCCTCTTTAAACTTTAATAGGTCTGCAATAAAAGACGCACCTTTCTTAAAGCAAGCCACTGTCTTTTAGCGGAATTATCACTCAACTTGTTTTTCTATCAGGTCTGCAAAAACAGGCTGGCCCAATGACATCAACACACCCAACAACACGATCAAGTGCAGCCAAATACGTTGTTTACAGTGTGATTAAGAGCAATAATTTCCTCCAACTAAATAATGGGAAGACTGAAGCTTTTGTTTTGGTTCCCGCCACAAACTCCGTTCCGTAGCCACCGACTCCATCCCTCCCTCTGGCCACTGTCTGAGGCTGAACCAGACCGTTCGCAACCTTGGCGTCCTATTTGACTCTTGGGATGTTTTACTATGTTAAAGGCGCTATTAGGCACTGTAGAAATGCAAGCTCTTCCTTTTTCTTCCATCTAGTTCACCTTCTGCCATCCTGGCGGGTCGTGTGATACAACGATAATGGAGTTGTTGACTAATTTGGGACGTTGCTGGACGAACGGGGGAATCCAAGTGATTCAGCAGATTAGAGATTCAGGACAGAGTCACACCCTGCTGGAGCCAGATACGCTCAGGATACACCCATCGTTACAAACCCTCAACTGGGAAATATCCACATTGAAGAGCTGTGAACGGAGATGGAGGCGAGGGGCACTAGAGTGTCACGTCAACTGGAAAGCTGCCTTCGAAAACAGGACCACCTCAACCCCATTACGTCTTCCTTTGCGGACCTGACGACTTAAATGACTGCTACCAGGGCTCCAAGGGTTAAATTAGGAGGAGAAATTACATAAACTAAGCTTGTATTCCCTGGAATATAAAAGATTAAGGGGTGATTTGATCGAAGTTTTTAGGATTTTGAAAGATGCAGAAGAGATTTACTAGGATGCTACCGGGACTTGATGGTTTGACTTATAGGGAGAGCTTGGATAGACTGAGACTTTTTTCCCTGGAGAGTAGGAGGTTTAGGGGTGATCTTATAGAAGTCTATAAAATAATGAGGGGCATAGATAAGGTAGATAGTCAAAATCTTTTCCCAAAGGTGGGGGAGTCTATAGCGAGGGGACATAGATTTAAGGTGAGAGGGGAGAGATACAAAAGGGTCCAGAGGGGCAATTTTTTCACTCAAGGGGTGGTGAGTGTCTGGAACGAGCTGCCAGAGGCAGTAGTAGAGGCGGGTACAATTTTGTCTTTTAAAAAGCATTTGGACAGTTACATGGGTATAGAGGGATATGGGCCAAGTACAGGCAATTGGGACTAGCTTAGTGGTATAAACTGGGCGACATGGACATGTTGGGCCAAAGGGCCTGTTTCCATGTTGTAACTTCTATGACTCTATGACTCTATTATAAATGCAAGTTGTTGTTGTTGTTGTTGTTACGATTGAGGATCGGCATTTTAGGACACAGAAATCATAGAATCTTACAGCACAGAAGGAGGCCATTCGCCCCATCATGTCTGTGCCTGCTCTTTGAAAGAGCTGTCCAATTTAGTCCCATACCCCAGCTTTTTCCCCCATAGCCCTGCAAATTAGTCCTCTTCAACTACATGTCCAATTGCCTATTGAAAGTTCCTATGGAATCTGATTCCACCACCCTTTCAGGTAGTGCTTTCCAGATCTTAACAACCCTCTGTGTGAAAACATCTCTCCTCATTTCCCCTCTGGTGTGCAATGTGTAATGACAAGTTCAAACAGCAGTGAGGAAATATTATAATGATCTCATGTGTGCCCCAACTAATACTTTTAATGAAAACACTTTAAATACTTTTCATGTAGCACAAACGTACACCGGATGTCAACATGGCCCCTTTAAGTTTAATTCTGAAGCTACATGTTTCTGCCAACATCCTAAAATGTAATAATATATGTAAAACGAGTAGGTTTATGAGAATTCAACTGTGTTCTTAGCAAACGTTTCCAACTGGCCCAGGCTAGAGAGGATTGAGAATAAAATTAGCCAGGCTTGCCATTGGTGATCCCTGCGCTGGAAGTGCCCATGTGTGGAGAATAGGTGAGGACAGGATCAGGCTTAGCTGTGATGCTGCCCACAGTCAAACAGCTTCCTGACAATCATTCTCTGGGCTCACCCATGAATAATGGGTGAGGTACCTGAGGGCAGAGGCAGTGAAACAGTGGAGAAAATTGGAAAATAAAACATATGTAGTCTGAAAATATGACTGGCATCAGAGCATTTTTTTCATAAGTATATTACTGGAAAAAGTCACATTGCATACATTAAACTATTTTGTTTTTGATCTAAGAAAATGGGAAAAAAGATTTCGTTCTTGATATTTTTGTGCTGTAATGCTGACATCCTGTGTTGTATTGACAGCCAATATGGCAAAGGTACCTATGACCCTGGATCACGTGACATTACAGAAATCCATCTATTAGTTTACTACTGGTTCAGCGCTATTGCATTACTGCCAAATTTTCGAATATACTCTTTGAGAAGTTGTCCCAGGAGAAATGCCTGTTCACTTAGTGAAGATACAGGTCAGGCGTAAATAATCGGTCTAAATTTGTTAGTAGGATTTTGGCTCCAGCTGCTGTGGTCCTCCCGTAGGGATTAAGTGCTACGTGACTTGTGCGTGATGTCTGGTAAATATCAGTGTGTAACAGATGAGGGAAGGGCGGTGATGAACTCAGGGCAGAGCCTGCAGTGTTCTTTTCTGAATGCTTATCAGTGTAGAACGTTGGAAAGCACGCATCAATAAAAATATACACAAGCCCAGAACCAGCAGAGATAATCTGCACTTTCATCAATCCCTTACTGGCATCAAGAATGAGCTTCCTAGGAGTACGCACGTCATAAATGGATGTTTTCTGTCAGAAACAATTCTGCTTTTCGAACAGGAGCGAGCGTTAATGTTTCTCCTTTCTCCTATTTCCAACTATCCCATTTCCAATTATTTTTCTTGCCAGACAGATGACTTGCACTGCGTATTCCTCTAGGATCGAGAGCAGCTATGGTGTGGGATATAGGCCTGTCAACCACCATTGATACTCTATGATTGATTGTCAAAATGTTTGGCGTCTCATTTAGTGGGCAAGTTGGAAGGTGCAGAAGTTCACTCAAAAACGCAAAGGTGGCAGAACTAGTAGTGAGGGTTGGAGACAACATAGGCGAGTTTAGCTAACCCAATGTCTCAGTAACTAAATGCACGATCTAGTGTGCTATTGAGTTTACAGACAGTAACTCCTAGGATTAATGCCTGGCCTGTATTGATCTCAGCTAGGGTGACAGTAGGTGTGCAACAAATGGCCCCACTTGCCCTGGGTTAGGAAGGGAGAATAAAATCACCAGAATTCCCACTCCTGCGATGTAGTGACCCCAGCACTGAAGTACACAGTTAGGCATGAGGTGATGACAGGATTAGGTTCGGATGTGATGTGCCCACAGTCGAATAGCCTAATGGCACTCACTCTCCAGATTCATACATGAAAAATGGCCACTTGGGTGAAGTTGCAGAGTATTGCCAGCACTTGTGGAATGGTACCCCAGCATGAGTTAGATCTCTTAGGAAAGGAGAGAGGAGAAATGTAGAAAAAGCAAAGAAAAATCTAGGAGAGTTTGACAGAAGTCCACAACCAATCCATATTCCGGTGATGTATTGGCATCAAGTGACAAATTCCTCAATAAAAAGTAACCTTTAGCCCAATGGTGGTAGGATATTTTTCGGAATAATAATTCATGGTGTTCCTTAACGCTTGTTGTTGTAAATAGAATGTGGAAGTAAATGGAAAATAAAGTGTGCATCAAACTCCACTGAAGCCTTTGTGGGTTCTGAAGGAAAGTATGAGGGGTCTGGGATGTGCATCCAAATGTTACAAGCAAGTCAGTTTGAGTAATGAGCATCCCTGGGACTATAGTTCACAACCTTATGGTCAGGAGACAAGTAAGCACTTAACTGCGTGAGTTACTGCTCACCCAGCTGCAGTTTCTATTTGAATAAAAATGGGTTTAAAAAAGTTACTTTGTGGAGGGAAAAATTATTTTCCCATCTCCATAGATGCCTTTATGTGATTCCCTGATTATGTTCCACCAGGGAGCTTAGGGGAGGGACTCTCGACAATCCCTCTCCAATTGACCTGGCTAAGAATGATGAACATCACCCTCATGGAGTATCGTAAGTGTAAATGTTAGTGAAGACCAAATTCAAGCTCAAGTCTCTTAGTCAAGAGGCTACTGCATTTACGAACTGGCGTTTTGCAGACTTTCAAAACTGACAATAATAAATGGTGACCATTATTGAGTTTAGCCAGTCTGTTTTGTAAAGCATGTAATCCCACGTCCTAAACAGTTTGACCGATCATCCAGTTTGGTACGGAGACAGAATTCAATCGAAAATTGCTGTCACGTACAGACTTTAGGGCTATGTTTTTTTTTTACAGCATATACACAGATGCTGCATGTACAAAAACAGGTATTTTCTATCGGAGATGGATTGGTGAGTGAAAAAAACGTCATTAGATAAAAATCAGGAGCAGAGACCCTGGATGATATTTCCCCACTCCAGCCCAAGGGTGCTAAGGCCAACCGTAGGACCCTGACTGCTGCCCAAAGCAGTTAACTTAGCACAGGCTGGCAATCAAACCTGGCTCCTTTCTTGTCTGTATGGCTTAGTATCACACCACACAGTGTATTCATGGCTCAGTGGGAGCACTCTCACCTCTGATTCAGTAGGTTATGGTCCCACTCCAGAGAATTGAGCACATAATCTAGGCTGACACTCCAGTGCAGTACTGAGGGAGTGCTGCACTGTCGGAGGCGCCGTCTTTCGGATGAGTCATTAAACTGAGGCTCCGTCTGCTCTTCAGGTGGACGTAAAAGAGCCCATGGCACTATTTCGAAGAGGAGCAGGGGAGTTCTCCCTGCTGTGCTGGCCAATATGTATCTCTCAACCAACGTTACTAAAACAGATTATCTGGTCATTATCACATTGCTGTTTGTGGGACCTTGCTGTGCGCATATTGGCTGCTGCGTTTCCTACGTTACAACAGTGACGACACTTCAAAAGTACTTCAAGTGCTTCGGGACGTCCCGAGGTCGTGAAAGGCGCTATATAAATGATAGTTCTTTCTTCTCCTATTAAACCATTGTGGCAGCATATACATTATCCTACCAAGATTCAATTTTCCAGTCTTCTTGCTCTTCTACTGTTAGTCAGCAGGATGTGTTGTAACTGTGCTCAAATCAGGATTGCAAGGACATGGATTTAACTGTAATTTGCAACTTGGCATTAACTGGCAATCTCCACAGTAGAAGCTGAAAAGCGGCTCCACAGATCACAGTACGCAACACGTTTCCAGTATATTAAAGTTATGTAAGAGACCATTGGATCAGTGTAATGAGTATTAACAGCAGGCACTGGGGTCAGCAATCCTGTTGGGATTTTATAGCAGTATTAAAAGAAACAGAGGAAGAAAATAAATTAATTTTGAAGAAAAAAAATCTTTGTGCCTAAAAGCCCTCAACTTGAATAAAGTATCTCAAACGATGCAATAAAATGGCTTGACTGAAGATGGGTTCCTATCCAACAATGCCTGAAATAACTCAAGGTTCTAATAAAATGTTTTATTGACATGTTTTACAGGGCACTGTCACTGTGTACTGTAACAATAGACTGGATGGAGAGTATGAAAGCAGCCAGTGAAATACTGAACACACATTTGCCATGGCAGATTAAATAGCCAGCTGCCATGGGGTTTGAATTGTGTAAGCTGTTGTAATGAAACAACAGCTGCATGTACAATTTCTTCAGTGGAACAGTTTTTTTTTATTAAAGAGATCCACTCTGAAAGCCAGTCAGCTGCTGGCAGTGGTACTCCCACCACTGACAACGCGCGGTATAAATGGAAGTGAACACCTGGGATCAGACTTTTCCTGGGTCCTGAGAACAGTTATCGGAGGCATGGAAAGCATAGGGTTACTTCCCATTGGGCATCCAATGACCTCAAAAGAAACTGCAGCCTACTGATAAATGTAGAAAGGGCAGGGTGGCACTCAGAAGCCATGAGTCACCACTTGAATCCCATAGATGCTAATAGCATAGATGCATTTAAGGGAAAGTAGATAAACACATGAGGGAGAAAGAATTAGAAGGATATGCTGATAGGGTTAGATAAAGTAGGGTGGAAGGAGGCTCGTGAGGAGCATAAACACCAGCACAGACCAGTTGAGCCGAATGGCTTGTTTCTGTGCTGTACATTCTATGTAATTCTATGAAACTCTAATCTCCCTTCACCATTCCCCGTATCAATATAAAAGTTCACTGTGTACATCAATGATTTGGATATAGGACTAGATGGAGTGGTGTCTAAATTAGGAGACCTAGTAAATAATTCTGAGGACCAAAGGAAGCTGCCAAAGGGATATTGATAAGATGATCGAATCGGGAAAAACGTGGCAGATGGAATTCAATGCCAGTCAATGTGAGGTGGTACATTTTGGTAAAAAAATACTTTGAATGGGGAAAAGCTGAGTGATACAGAAAAGCAAAGGGATTTGGGGGTTTAAGTTCACGAGACATTAAAAGCAGCACCTCGAGTGGATAAGGCCATAAAAAAGCTAATGGAATACTACATTTTATGACAAGGGGCATAGAATATAAAAGTTGAGATGTAATGGTGAACCTTTATAAAACCTTAGTATAAGACCACACTTGGAGTACTATGTGCAGTTTTGGGCTCCACACTATAGCCAGAATGTTGAGGCAAAAGAGAGAGTGCAGCACAGAGTCATTAGGATGTTATCTAGTATGAGGAAATGCAAATATGAAGACTTGAAAAAATGGGGGTGTTTTTGTTAGGAGAGGAAATTATGGGATGATTTGATGGAGGTGTTTCAAATTATGAAGAGATGGGACAGAGTAGATAGAAACAGACTGTTTCCAGAAGACGAGGGGTCTAGAACAAGGGGACATAGATAAAAGATTAAAAGTAAGAGATTTAGGACAGAGAGCAGGAGACTTTTTTTTTACACAGAGGGTTGGGAGGTTGTGGAATGTACTACCAGAGTTAGCGATTGAAACAGAGACCATGTCAACATTTAAGAATAGGTTAGATAGGTGGTTGAAGGAAACGATATGGGAACTGAGCAGATATGTGGGATTAGGACTTCCGCTTGTGTGGAGGATAAACACTAAGACGGACTGGCTGGGCCAAAGCAGCCAGTTTCCATGTTGTAAATTCTGTGTAGACGTGGAAGAATTAAGACACAGGCCCTCCAAGGCCACAGGAGCCCATACTTGAAAGGGGAGAAGGACCTCTTACAGATCAATTTCTAGTGACATCATGGAGATCACTGCTGTGGCAACAGCTGGGATAATCATTTTCAGAACTGCAGTAGCCATTATCAGAATTAAAGTCATTATAAATCTTATCAGTAAAAAAACATGCAGATTGCTTCAAGTGGAAGCGATAAGGACTGTACATCCTGGTATTGTCTTGCTACAAAATAATTAGATTACATTGTTTATTTTTTCTCTATTTTTAACAGACCGTGTATGTGTGGACGTACAACTACTGTGGCCGATTTGTAATTTGGAACAAGCGTAAATGGACTGAAATCTATAACAGATAACAGTACCCGGCCCTGTTTACTCCATCTCTGTTGTGCATGCAACACAAGTATCCATCAGCAGCTGGATCAACTGGAATAGTCCCTTGTTCAAAGGGCCCATTTGTGATGGAACCTATTGGCAGTCCTAGAATTTGAACCAGGAAATAAACCATTGACCATACAAGGGAATTCTAAGAAAGTACGCATCTGGGGTGTGTACTTAGTTTGTTTTTACTTTTTTTTATATACAAGGCCAATATTTTATCCACATTTTAAAATACAAGTTGCTGAAAAAAAAATTACACACATATTAAAATTGTTGCACAGTGAATTCAAGGGATAAAGATGCTACAAGCCACCGTGTAGGACAGAGAGCCGCAAGCCAGTGTGTGAGACCCAGAGACTACAGATAGGTCACCATATTAGTTCTTGTGAGCTTAAACAGTGTTCTCTGAAGTGCCTTGGGATGTTTTTCGACTGCACAAGCATAGCACAATTGCATCGTGACAACATTAATTAGTGACATCACGGCGTACCAAATGTACATGGCCCAGTATAAAACGCGCATGCAAAATTGTGGCCAAAAGGTGCACACATTCCTAATAATGTGTTCCAAATGCGTGTTGGGAGCGCAGAAATGGGAAACCTCCCCATTTGTTTCCCCTGTTGCAAAAAGAGCAGCACAATGGAAACACAAATCAAGAATTCAGAATAACACACTGAGGATTGTGGCAAGGTGATGGAAGCAGAATGGTAATATACTTCACCATCTGATCCTTTAAAATCATGCATATTTCAGCCAACAAGAGGGATACCGTTTTGTTGATAAAGACATTTCCCTACAGCGCTGTCCCCTTGGTTTCCGATTCCAGGTGCCGAGGTATCGGTTGCTATAAAATGCAGATGACTGGCTATGACCTCCTACTAACAGCCCTTTTTTTGTATTCTTGTGCTGCAAATCGTTTTTACAATGAGTAATCAGAAATAAAATCAACAAATTGACAAAACCTGTTCCTGGATAAAAGGACAGCAGCCCCACTTAGAACAGTGACCAAAGCTCAATTTACCCAAGATAAGCAGCAAGATCAGAATCCAAGCAGCTCTATTTATGTTGTAATATGAGTTAGAGCTGGAATGCTCAAAGCACTTTTACATTGATAGAGTGCCATTGACAGAAGGTGTGTGGTACTCCTACCATCAAAGGCATTCTCTAATATAAAGGATCCAATGATGCTCCCATGATCCCAGTGGCATCAGAGACCCACGTTTTTGTGGGCCCCATTGTGCTGCCAATTGAATCATAACACGATTATTCCCAAGCCTATCGGGAACTTGACCACGAACGTAGTGACCTGAGTAATAACTTCACTCTACCATAATATCATGTTCTTTACTTTACGTGTGCGCAGTTGGAAAAATCACAGACACCCTAGAAACAGGTACAGTAGTGTAGCGTGTAGTGGTTATGTTGCTGGACTAGTAATCCAAGGGCTGGACTAATAATCCAGAGAACGTGAGTTCAAATCCCACGATGGCAGTTTGAGAATTTGAATTCAGTTTAAAAAAATCTGGAAATAAAAAGATGGAATCGGATTGTCATTAAAAAAACCCAACTGGTTTACAAATGTCCTATAGGGAAGGAAATCTGCTGTCCTTACCCAGTATGGCCTATATGAGACTCACGTGGTTGACCCTTAACTGCCCTCTGAAATGGTTTGGCAAGCTACTCAGTTGTATCAAACCGCTACAAAGAATAAAATCTATAGTGGTTCAAGGAGAAGGCGCACCACCGCCTTCTCAGGACAACTAGGGATGGGCAATAAATGTCAGCCTAGGATGCCCACATCCCGAGAATGAATTTTAAAAATGAAAAACATTCAGATCTCCTTTAGGAACTATTTCTCTAATGGGTCTAAGTTTGACTGCAGGCAAATTTTGCGGCAAGGCTCACAAGAGTTTGCAGATTTCTGTTTGGGACATTGTTCCCCAGCACCCTAACTGTAATATAAAAGTCCCTTCAGATGAGGGAGATATCGTCATATGGGCTCCCACAAGCACAGTATAAAACACGTTGCTGTCACGCAACAGTGCAAAATGTGACAATATAATCGAGGCACTTTCATGTTGCACTAGCACCACTTGGGTTCCACAAGTGTGGGTGTTGCACAGTTGGCCGTAAACCAAATGTAAAACTGCTGGGACTTGCGAAGGCCAGAGGCCTGGAAGACCTGCTAAATGTGAGTCTTCCCACAGTATTAGTTTTGGCTTACAGCCAGCTGTGCTGGTGGTACGGTAGCATAGTGGTTATGTTACTGGGCTAGTAATCCAGAGGCCTGGACTAAAATCCAGAGTCATGAGTTCAAATCCCGCCACGGCAGCTGGCGAATTTAAATTCAATTAATTAATTAAATTCAATTAAATTAATTAATTAAATAAAAATCTAGAATTAAAATACTACCGGATTGTCGTAAAAACCCATCTGGTTCACTAATGCCCTTCAGGGAAGGAAGCCTGCTGCCCTTACCCGGTCTGGCCTATATGTGACTCCAGACCCACAGCAATGTGGTTGATTCTTAATTGCCCTCTGAAATGGCCCAGCAAGCCACTCAGTTGTAAAATCTCGCTACGAAAAGTCATAATAAGAATAAAACCGGACGGACCACCCGGCATCGGACCACGAGGCACCGGACACGACAACGGCAAAACACCAAGCCCAGTCGACCCTGCAAGGTCCTCCTTACTAACATCTGGGGACTTGTGCCAAAATTGGGAGAGCTGTCCCACAGACTAGTCAAGCAACAGCCTGACATAGCCATACTCACAGAATCATATCTTTCAGCTAACGTCCCAGACTCTTCCATCACCATCCCTGGGTATGTCCTGTCCCACCGGCAGGACAGACCCACCAGAGGTGGCGGTACAGTGATATACAGTCAGGAGGGAGTGGCCCTGGGAGTCCTCAACATTGACTCTGGACCCCATGAAATCTCATGGCATCAGGTCAAACATGGGCAAGGAAACCTCCTGCTGATTACCACCTACCGTCCTCCCTCAGCTGATGAATCAGTCCTCCTCCATGTTGAGCACCACTTGGAGGAAGCACTGAGGGGAGCAAGGGCACAAAATGTACTCTGGGTGGGGGACTTCAATGTCCATCACCAAGAGTGGCTCGGTAGCACCACGACTGACCGAGCTGGCCGAGTCCTGAAGGACATAGCTGCTAGACTGGGCCTGCGGCAGGTGGTGAGTGAACCAACACGAGGGAAAAACTCACTTGACCTCGTCCTCACCAATCTACCTGTCGCAAATGCATCTGTCCATGACAGTATTGGTAGGAGTGACCACCGCACAGTCCTCGTGGAGATGAAGTCCCGTCTTCGCACTGAGGACACCATCCAACGTGTTGTGTGGCACTACCACCGTGCTAAATGGGATAGATTCAGAACAGATCTAGCAGCTCAAAACTGGGCATCCATGAGGCGCTGTGGGCCATCAGCAGCAGCAGAATTGTATTCCAGCACAATCTGTAACCTCATGGCCCGGCATATTCCTCACTCTACCATTACCAACAAGCCAGGGGATCAACCCTGGTTCAATGAGGAGTGTAGAAGAGCATGCCAGGAGCAGCACCAGGCATACCTAAAAATGAGGTGCCAACCTGGTGAAGCTACAACTCAGGACTACATGCATGCTAAACAGCGGAAGCAACATGCTATAGACAGAGCTAAGCGATTCCACAACCAACGGATCAGATCAAAGCTCTGCAGTCCTGCCACATCCAGTCGTGAATGGTGGTGGACAATTAAACAACTAACGGGAGGAGGAGGCTCTGCAAACATCCCCATTCTCAATGATGGCGGAGTCCAGCACGTGAGTGCAAAAGACAAGGCTGAAGCGTTTGCAACCATCTTCAGCCAGAAGTGCCGAGTGGATGATCCATCTCAGCCTCCTCCCGATATCCCCACCATCACAGAAGCCAGTCTTCGGCCAATTCGATTCACTCCACGTGATATCAAGAAACGGCTGAGTGCACTGGATACAGCAAAGGCTATGGGCCCCGACAACATCCCAGCTGTAGTGCTGAAGACTTGTGCTCCAGAACTAGCTGCGCCTCTAGCCAAGCTGTTCCAGTACAGCTACAACACTGGCATCTACCCGACAATGTGGAAAATTGCCCAGGTATGTCCTGTCCACAAAAAGCAGGACAAATCCAATCCGGCCAATTACCGCCCCATCAGTCTACTCTCAATCATCAGCAAAGTGATGGAAGGTGTCGTCGACAGTGCTATCAAGCGGCACTTACTCACCAATAACCTGCTCACCGATGCTCAGTTTGGGTTCCGCCAGGACCACTCGGCTCCAGACCTCATTACAGCCTTGGTCCAAACATGGACAAAAGAGCTGAATTCCAGAGGTGAGGTGAGAGTGACTGCCCTTGACATCAAGGCAGCATTTGACCAAGTGTGGCACCAAGGAGCCCTAGTAAAATTGAAGTCAATGGGAATCAGGGGGAAAACTCTCCAGTGGCTGGAGTCATACCTAGCACAAAGGAAGA
This sequence comes from Heptranchias perlo, assembly GCF_035084215.1. NCBI lineage: Eukaryota > Metazoa > Chordata > Chondrichthyes > Hexanchiformes > Hexanchidae > Heptranchias > Heptranchias perlo. Next base: position 8,831,944 of record NC_090354.1, read on the forward strand.
TGGTAGTGGTTGTTGGAGGCCAATCATCTCAGCCCCAGGGCATTGCTGCAGGAGTTCCTCAGGGCAGTGTCCTAGGCCCAACATCTTCAGCTGCTTCATCAATGACCTTCCCTCCATCATAAGGTCAGAAATGGGGATGTTCGCTGATGACTGCACAGTTTTCAGTTCCATTCACAACCCCTCAGATAATGAAGCAGTCCAAGCCTGCATGCAGCAAGACCTGGACAACATCCAGGCTTGGGCTCATAAGTGGCAAGTAACATTCGCGCCAGATAAGTGCCAGGCAATGACCATCTCCAACAAGAGAGAGTCTAACCACCTCCCCTTGACATTCAACGACATTACCATCGCCGAATCCCCCACCATCAACATCCTGGGGGTCACCATTGACCAGAAACTTAACTGGACCAGCCATATAAATACTGTGGCTACGAGAGCAGGTCAGAGGCTGGGTATTCTGCGGTGAGTGACTCACCTCCTGACTCCCCAAAGCCTTTCCACCATCTACAAGGCACAAGTCAGGAGTGTGATGGAATACTCTCCACTTGCCTGGATGAGTGCAGCTCCAACAACACTCAAGAAGCTCGACACCATCCAAGATAAAGCAGCCCGCTTGATTGGCACCCCATCCACCACCCTAAACATTCACTCCCTTCACCACCGGCGCACTGTGGCTGCAGTGTGCACCATCCACAGGATGCACTGCAGCAACTCGCCAAGGCTTCTTCGACAGCACCTCCCAAACCCGCGACCTCTACCACCTAGAAGGACAAGAGCAGCAGGCGCATGGGAACAACACCACCTGCACGTTCCCCTCCAAGTCACACACCATCCCGACTTGGAAATATATCGCCGTTCCTTCATTGTCGCTGGGTCAAAATCCTGGAACTCCCTTCCTAACAGCACTGTGGGAGAACCGTCACCACACGGACTGCAGCGGTTCAAGAAGGTGGCTCACCACCACCTTCTCGAGGGCAATTAGGGATGGGCAATAAATGCCGGCCTTGCCAGCGACGCCCACATCCCGTGAACGAATAAAAAAAAAGTACTTGTGCAGGTCTTGTGGAATATAAGAGCACCTTCTGGTAGAACAATATCCTAGAGTTGCCATGGAGCAGAGTTTCCATACATTAATAGGTACACAGACATACAAGTAACATTGAATCAGCTACTTCTATACTAGGCTGGGCTGGGGTGAAGGATGATTTGGTACGTATAGGGTTGCACATTGGAGATTTTTGAGATTTAGCCAGAGCTTTAAATGCAGCTTTCATTTCCTACTGACTGCATCTGCGCAGTATCTCTTTTCCTTTCCAGATTGAAATCTCTAGCAAATACAGCTGCTCTGTCAACACACCATTACCCAAGGGAATGAGACTCCTCTCAATCTGCATTTGAGAGTACTTAAAGAATCCGAGATTCCTTTTAGTCTTCCAAGTGGACTCCAGAGTTAAATGCTAATTTTGGTTGGGGGGGGGGGGGGGGGTGGTGTCCATGTCCATTTGGAATAGTAAACAACCCAAATTTAGCAACTCTTGTGTTTTGCAGCCAAGATGAACAGTTTATCGCATCTGCACAAAGTACCACAGCTTGCAGCCCCATTTTCAGCACCGAAGGCGCTGCTTCTCAATCTGTGGTTGCATTTTACACCAACACATTTTATCTTTGGCCACATGGTGTGCGGGGGTCAGATCGATCAGAGGACCTCCTGGTGGATCTGCTTCTGGCCGTGACAAAAAAGAAAACTGTCATTCACAGGTCCAGGATGGGTAAGGTCCCCATGGAGGATTGCTTCAACTGCTTCCCCTTTTGTAAATTCTAGTGCAGGGGTGACCCTGGAAAGAGATTGTGCGGTGTCCACCGGTTCACTCAAAGTTTTCCACGCATGCATTTTTAGTCTCTGGGTCACTTGTCCCGGTTCCCTCTCATAGGATGGGGTGGGGCGGAACGCACATGTAGAAATATTTTGTTCTGGTGGCATTGGGCTCATGCCACCAGAACAAATGTCACTCCACTGACCCATACAAGATGGAGCCTCACTACTCAGTTGACCAAGAACAACTTTTACATCTTGATAATGGACCTAAACCAACTTATAGTTGGGCTCACTAAATCAGCATTTGGAATTTGGATTCTGGGAGACTGGTGTCCGTGAGCCCTTACACGGCTAAATCTGAATCCTTTATCCTTTCAACAGACCAAAAACTGGCTCCATGAGCCTGCTGCTCGGGTAAAGGAACCAGATTTAGCAACATAAATGTTGGGAGCTGGCTTATGGATATCCTTCTGAGATCAAAATCCTTTTTTTCCCATTTCAGAAATGCAACAGGAAGAGCGGGTGCAATAGTTGCAGCACTAAATTGCCAAGCCAGAGGTCGCCAATTCAAACCACTTCATGTTGTGCAACTTAATTTAATTAATCTGATCATTTGTGGGCTAGCACCAGAAATAACAACTGTGAAAGTTGCAGGATTGTTGTGAGGGTTCACTGATGCCCTTCAGGGAAAGGAGCGGGATAACTCTACTCAGTCCGGCAAACACGTAAATCCAGTTGCACATTATATGGTTAGCTCTTAATGCCCTCTGAGATGGCTTAATACCGGGGCAACTAGCGATGGACAATAAATGTGGCCTTGTGAGTATTACCCAGATCCTGAGAACAAATTTTAAAAAGTTTTTTCTTGTACTTATTCTTATGTCATTCAGAATAAATGAGAATTAAGCACTTCAGATTATAGCATTAATACATGCACTGTTCGCCTTATTTAACTTTCTCTCAAATTGGTACAAGGTGCTCTGCACTGTGCTGCCATTAGAATGGGATTTCTTCATAAAACTGTCAACATTCCATTGAATTTTGTTAAAATCCCTGTGCTAAATCCTAAATTTCCTGTGCAATTTCCTGTCAAAATACAAACATATTGAAAAATTCTAGAGGCAATCTTGACAATGAAAGGAGCAGTTAGAGAACACATCTCTTTTTGCTTAAATAATTATTTTGCAGGAAAAAAAAGTTCCAATATCCAGAAGGGTAGATGGAAGCCGATAGCAATGTTGGCAGGAACTCTGTTCTTCTGTTCACAGCTGATGCTGTTTATATGACAGCAATAACATTTAGTTCAGCCATTGTGTTCAATCCTGGCCCGGAGGTGCTCAAGATGTTAATGAACACCTCAGGGATGGCAATGAGCACGATTGCAGAGCAGAATGACATGCCTGCTCTCCACATCAGGCATACACCTTCAGCACCCTCATGGCAGTCGTTCTGTGATATGCAGAGTTCCGAAAGCAAGGCCTCTGAAGTTGTCACAACGTTGATGTCTCAATGGTCCAATGTTAAATCAGCAGATCTCTTATGCACCTGGTTTGGCCGATTGAATTTTCAGTAGTCCGAATGTCTATGAAATTAATTCTCGAGACCTTTAAAATTATGCATTTAAAAAAATTAGTTCCCCCACTCTCAATATAACAAACATTTTCCCTGGTTTCTGCTGATGAGAAACTATTTTGCTAACCTCTTAAAATACAGAATAACAACATGACGAAATGAAAGTTGTTTGTAATCAAAGCAGTATAATCTGAATGGCTGTATTAGCACTAACTCAGCAAACAGGGACTGGGGAAAGATTACTTTTATGAGCCATGCATGTAAGTGGATTCAGCATTTAAAAACACCAGAGAGGTAATTTTTCACAATTTTTAAGGTAAGTAAAAGATATGTTAAGGAATTAGAAGATGCACCTGCCTCCCTAAGGGAACCAGAAATTCTATATTAAGCGCAAAATCCTGTAAGAGCTTAATTAGCAACAGAAGAGATTAACTAATCTATTGGTACATGGAAGGCTCTGAAAGGCATACGGATAGCTCATTTACTTTACAGGGGTTTCTGCCTCCGACTTCAAGAATTCCGCTGGAAGCAACTCTGCAAAGTAAACAAGGCAACAAAGTGCCATTTGTGTCACCAAGATTCCCCTTGGGACCAGGGCTTTGCTCCTGTGCTGCCAGCAGCAGCCGACACAAACAGAGGCTGCCAGAGGCTGCGAGGCTCAGTTTGCCAAGTTTGTAGACAGATTCCCACCGGCACATGCAAGGAATGCGGTTTGATCATAGCTGGCCTGAACCGTCCACCAGCATCACAGTATAAATGAGGCATATTTGCCAGCAGGGATCTAAGTTATTGCGGTGCTTTGTGTGATATTGTGATTCAAGATAACTCATGTATGCTATGAAACTAGTTGAATCCTCACCTCCAAAAAAAAAATAAATGCAATTTGCAGTAATGTCTTTACTGAGTTGTATCTATCCCTCAAATAGAAGGGCGGGGGGTGGGGGCAAGAAAATTGAAGAAGGATGGTGAATAAACTTATAAACATTGTAAAATAAATGAAGCTAGTGCCATCTTGGAGTCATTTGGTTCAGATCAATACAGTTGACATCAGTTAATGGCTTTGCGGTTAACTGGAGGAGTCTTTTGTCAGGAAAATGCATTCAGACAAAAAACGATTCCTGGTGAATTTAAATCAGTGCTGACAGCGGGAAGGGGGAAGTTGCAGTTCTGATCAAGAGAATGATTTCATCAGAGGTTTCTCAATAATGTTTTATTCAGCTTTATGGCACAAAGGGTTAAAATGCTCTGAAAAAGATCCTGAGAAGGCTGAGGCACTGAAAGGAACTTGATGTTTTGATAGTCCTTTAATACAGGAAGCCAAAACGGATGTTGCTGTTTTAACGTTGAGGTGTTGAGGTCTGGTTTTATTCTTTAATATCCTGTTGTACAGTTTCACTTTGATTTTAATTTCTAAAAACATTTAAATGCTCCTCCCAACAAAAGGATTACCAGGCCATACATGGAAATGAAAGAGGTCTGTTTTATATGAAGAGACATTTCCTGGGCAGCCCAGAGCAGTACAAACAGTGCTGTATGCCCTCAATGACACAGACCTATTTAATCCAATTAAACTGTACTGGACAGATGTTAGCTGCAACAATATCTCATTTATGTTGGCAGAAGCAATGAGACAAAAAAAAGCAATTTTCAATTTTTCATTGAGGCACAAGGGAGACATGTTTCCGGAGCTGGAGAGAAAGGAAACTAGGACAGTGAAACATGAGGATAGAAAAACAGACAGGCAGACAGACAGGCCTGATTATCTGAATGTACAAAGTCCTCTCGCTAAATTCAATTTTTCATGAAAACTATTTTTAAAGTTGTCCCCCGACAGCATTATTCTTCTGTTCATGTGGTACTGTGATTCTCAAACTTAGTCTATGTGGCCCAGTACCACATGAAGTAGGGATGAGGAACTAAAAATCAACCCGGGGGTTCTCTGATTCCTGTTGGAAAAGAGGCATCGTGAGAGGACAGGAATGGGCTCGTCTGTGACCCACTGTGACAAAGAGTTTGCTGACACTTACCGTGCAGGCTCGGATACAAGTAACGGCCACTTGGACGAGGAGCTGGAGAGTAGACAGTGCTTACAGAACTGTGTCGCAGCACAAGTCACCGTCTTCAGAAAAGGAAAGGAGAGGAAAACTGAGATTTTAACCTTTCTGCTTTGGTTATTTCCCCCAGAAATTTGTCCTTAGGGTAGGGGATCTGCTCTTAAGTGGAAAAACCTGTGATGATTTACAGTATGGATTCTTAGTGTGAACCACTGGGGACCTTTCCTTGTTTTTCTTTTTCTTACATAGCATTAGCTCTTACGTGTCACAAAAAATATAAATATTTTTTAGAAGCCAGCGAATCTTGTCCTCTCCCAACCACCTCACAAACGTGTACTTCCAACATGCTGTGTAGTCATGTGAACTCTGGCCAGTTTTCCCCTCCATAATTCAGGGTTGCCAAGGCCACTTATAGCACCATTACCTCTCCCTCTGTTCTGATGAAGGGCTATGTAACCAAAATGTCATAACCTGTCTTTTTGCAGATCCTGACTAATCTGCTGCATTTTCTGTTCGTATTTATGATTTACATGTTTATTTTTTTATTGTTAGTTACCCTTACTGCTGCCCCAGCTAATTCAGCGCAACCTGGGGATTGAGCATGGGACGCTACTTTTATATACAGCTCAGCTACTCACTGGATAAACTCATTGAGTCAAAAAGGATGACCCAATAGTACTTCATTTGAAAGTTCATTTTCAGCTGCAATTTCAGATTGATTTTGCGAGTTTTCTCTTGGGAAGACAAGTGTAATTTTGGCCTGAGAGGGAAATAATAAAAGGCAGAAAAGCATATTTCTTAAAGTTCTTCTGCTTTCCCACTGTCTACAGTACATCAGCTCCATTCCTACCTGAGTGATTACATGCTATCAATAAATCATCTGAATCCTTAGTCTCATATTAAACACATTGCGATGGGACATCAATAATTGATTTCATGTCGGAATTAATGCATGACTGGACAAATGTATAAAAATGTGGTATTGCGCAATCACTCACTTTGAATTCTCTGCTTGAATTACTCAATCATGTCAAGTAGTCCCATTTTTTAAGTGTTCTTCCTTGGCATTCTGACCTCTACGCTGCTGAGGATTATCCCATGAAAATAGGCCCCAAGACCTCAGTTGAACATGAGGTGGGACCAAGCTACTGGACAACATCCAAATAACTGGAGCCAGCCCTAATCAAGTTACTCAACATCAGCAGGCACCACTTGATCTTCATGGAGTTACCACTGAAGAAAGGGACCTGTTTGAGGTGGCATAATATATCAATTTGACTGCTGCTGTCCTCAAACCACATCTGCAAATATGCACTTTTTAACAGTGGATAGTGTCAAGTGCCTGATTTTTTTTCCCCCTTCCCTACCCCAGTAACGCCAACTGTTGTGCCCCAACTGAGATTAGCTGAGTAGATAGAGGTCAGGAATCAAACTTGGGATCTTCTGGTCTGCAAGGCTTAGTACCACCCACACAGTACATTGACCCATTAAGCCACTGAGGATCACCGATATTTAATCTAAATTCTAAAAATTGATAATTAATGCTATACTCCACTAATATTGATACTGAAATCAATGCTGATTTCTGGAATTCCCCTTTGAAAGAACATTCTTCGATTCTTAGACAGTGTTCAGAATTGAAGGGCACAGTGTTTATCCTCAATACTTAGATATGATGAAAGCAAGTTGCATCAAAACACCATTTTGTTGCAAAAACATCAGGACAAAAATGATGGATGGCTGTTCGCCATTTCACTGTGTCCTTCATTAAATAGGCTTACCAGTAACGATAATGAGGCAGACAAGTCTTATTGCCCCCTAGAAGTATGATTTGCTCCCTGCAGCTCGATTTGGTACGGAAGTGTTTAGCTCTCACCTATACTCGGTAATGACATTCTGTTGGAGAGAGGGTCCTGGCCAACAGCGGTTCCTCAATCACCACCGCCAAAAACAGATTAAATGGTTATTCATCTCAATTTACAGTTAATTCCTGTGTGTAAGCAGCCTGCTGTGTTTGCCTGCGTAACAACAGTGACCACACTTCAAAGTAATTCATTGTCTGTGAAGCACTTTAAGATGGCCTGAGGACATGAAAAGTGCCTTTTAAATTCAAATCCTTTCTTTTTTTTCATGTTTTCATTGAAATTGCAAATATTCTTTTTGAATAGCTGTGAGATTCTTAAAAAAGCTATCGGACACCTGAATAACTTAATGGAATCATGTCAAATCAGTAGAACAATGACAAATGTTTCAGACACTCTGTGTTATTGTGTGCGCTGCTATTAGAATATAGTATGTTGTGAAGGTGAAGATTATTTCTCAGAACCACGTTACTTTGGTGTTAGTCCTATTTATGACAAGGATAGATTTTCCGAGTCCTTGCATGCTGTGAAGAACTTTGTGGCATGCATTGAGAAAGATAAGCCATATTCTGGTGTAAAACAACAGACCATCTCTGGAACAATGAGCTCAGAATATCTTACATTCAAATAGTAGCAATGTGAACCATTTTCTTGCACAATACTACACAAGCCTACCCAATGGGGTCTGTACATCTGAAGGCTCTGTACATCTGAAGCATAACTTCCACACCTTTGCATTCCAGCCCCTTGAGAGAAAGGCCAACTTTCCATTAGCCTTTATGATTACTTTTTGGACCTGTGCACTAGCTTTTAGTGATTCGTGTACATGAGCACATAAATCCCATTGCTCCTCCATAGAAAATATTTTGATTTGTCTTTCTTGGATCCAAAGTGGATGACCTCACACTTTCCCACATTGAACTTCATCTGCCACAGTTTTTCCCACTCACTTAATCTGTCTATTACCCTTTGTAACTTCCAGCTCTCATCTATACAACTTAATGTGTCTCCTAACTTAGTGTCATCTGAAAACTTGGATATACAATTTTCTATTCCTTCATCCAAGTCAGTGATATATATGAGGCCCCAGCACGATCCCTGGGGAATACCACTTGTCACATCCCACCAATTAGAAAACATTCCCTTTATCCCTACTCTCTTTCTCCTCCCTCCCAATCAATTACCAACCCACATCACATGATTACCTGCAATTCCACCTGCGCTTTCTAATTGCACTTTTATTTTTGCGAATAATCTCTGGTGCAGAACCTTTTCAAATGCCTTCTGGACGTCCATATAGACAATATCCATATAGACAAATCCCTGTCTAGCATGTTAGTGACTCCTTGAAAAAATTCAACTAGATTAGCTAAAAACGACTTACCCTACACAAATCCATGCTGACTCTCTTTGATCAGCTCATACTTGTTCAGTCACTCTGTCCCTGATTGTAGATTCCAGTAACTTCCCCTCCATCTGACATTAAACTGACAGGTTTGTAGTTTCTGGGATTCTCCCTCCTTGCATTGCCGTGGCTCAGTGGTAGCACTCTCGCCTCTGAGTCAGGAGGCTCTGGGTTCAAGTCCCACTCCATGGGCTTGAGCACATAATCTAAGCTAACACTCCAGTGCAGCAATACTGAGGGAGTGCTGCACTGTTGGTGGTGCCATCTTTTGGATGAGACGTTAAACCAAGATCCTGTCTGCCCTCTCAGGTGGACGTAAAAGATCCCATGGCACTATTTCGAAGAAGAGCAGGGGAGTTCGCCCTGGTGTGTCCTGGCCAATATTTATCCCTCAACCAACATCACTGAAAGAGATTATTTGGTCATTATCACATTGTTGTTTGTGGGACTTTGCTGTGCACAAATTGGCTGCAAAACAACATTGACTCCATTTCAAAAAGTACTTAATTGGCTGTAAAGCGCTTAGGGATGTCCTGAGGTTGTGAAAGGTGCTATATAAACGCAAGTCTTTCCATTTTTCTCTCTTTAAATAATGAAGTGACATTTGCAATTTGCAATATCCATTTGAGTGAGGTACCACAGGATACTTTCAGCTATGGAACTAAACCAAGCTAAGGAAGTCGGGTCATAATAAATAAATAAGAAATAATTTTTTTAAATGGTCTCTGGTTTTGAACAAATAGCTGGTTGAACACTTTGCAAATCTCTTGCAGAGCCGACTGTGCAAAGCAGATGGAACTGTAACAAATTAAACCTTAAATGGAAAATGAAATGTAATACTAAAGAGTTGGGAAGCATAATTAGGATATGCAAACGGATAAGAAAGAAAGAATGACCACAGCCACCCTGTGAGATCAGAAAGGCACAATGCAGGTCGATAGCCACACAATTTACACAAACAAATACCATGTTAATTAGGGCCAGGGACTGACTATAAAACCTCAACTGCTGTTAGTCAAATTAAAGGCAACAGTTCAAAAAGAAAGCAGAGAACTTGTGCACAAAGAAGCTTTGTTATGTTAACTCTTCAGGGCTGCTGCAGGACAATGGGAAAACTGGAGAACACACTAAACAAATGGCCTGGTAATCTGCATGCCAGGCAGCTATTCAGAGTATCTGAACTCTGTGTGAATTCTGCCACAGTAACATTACACCAGATCACAGAACTATTAGGAGGCACTGAGGGCTTGATCTAACCACTACCAGAAGACATCTTACTAAGATGGTACATCAATTGTAAATTATTCTATGAAATACAATGGATCCTATAATGTTTCCTGGACATTTAGGTCTAGATGTTGCATTCCCCTTACCTCTCACCACCCCCACTGATTTTTTGGTGGAACGGAAATGGCAGGAGCAACTGCAGAAAAGTGCCCGCCATGTATCACCCTCTTGTGACTCTTCCCCCATTTCCCTGTGGCCGGGCGTACGTTTATGAGATGTAATTCAAGGAATTTGTCCTCCGTTGTGTTTCTGTTATTTGTGTTTTTTTGAATGCTGGATGCAAGGATCGCCTGTTAGACCCAGGTGTCCAGTGTTCTCCTAAAGCAGTGGGGACCACAAATTTTTCTTTTAGTATCACAGCCTGTGCAAGCGCTCATAGAGACCTGATTATTCCAATGCCCATCTTTTTGGCATCCCATTCTCCACAAACCTGACCAAAATGCAGCCTTCCGTATCCTGTCCCGCTTGCGAATCACTGATCGCTGATCTACACTGGTTCCCCATTCCTTAATGCATAAAATTTAAATTCCTTGTCCTCTACTTTAAAATCTTCCATGTCTGCAACCTGCTTGAGCCTCACATTCGCCCTGTACACCCTGAGAGAGACCTCAGCCACCTGGCGCCATTCTCTGGCACTCCCTCCCAAACCACTTTGCCTATCTACTTCTCTCTCCTCCTTCCAAAGCCTTTTCAAAATGTGTCTTTTTGACGAGGCCTTGAGTCACCCATTCTGATGTCCCCCTCCATGGCTCAGCGTCCGTTTCACTATGTATTTCCATTTGTGAAGTGCTTTCGGAGTTTTTTTTAAACTTTAAAGACACTGTATAAGGGCAAGTTGTTGTTATTTGAAGCACTTTGAGATGTCCCAACAGGTGTTATAAAGCCTTATAATCATTTTAAGTAGCAACACAGGTTAATAAGGCCATAAAAAAAGCAAACAAAGCACTGGGGTTCATTTCTAGAGGGATAAAATTGAAAAGCACAACCATGGTTAGACCACACTTGGAGTACCGTGCACAGTTCTGGTCTCCATATTATTATAAAAAGGATATAAAGGTACTGCAGAAGGTGCAAAAAAGATTTACAAGGATGATACCAGAACGGAGCGGTTACACGTATCAGGAAAGACTGAACAGGCTAGGTCTCTTCTCTTTAGTAAACAATTTTACAACACCAAGTTATAGTCCAGCAATTTTATTTTAAATTCACAAGCTTTCGGAGGCTTCCCCCTTCGTCAGGTGAACGATGTGAAAATCATTTTTTTTTATTTTATTTTTTTTTCACATCGTTCACCTGACGAAGGGGGAAGCCTCCGAAAGCTTGTGAATTTAAAATAAAATTGCTGGACTATAACTTGGTGTTGTAAAATTGTTTACAATTGTCAACCCCAGTCCATCACCGGCATCTCCACATCTTCTCTTTAGAAAAGAGCAGGCTGAGGGGTGACCTGATAGAGCTCTTTAAAATTATGAAGGCGTTCAATAGAGTAGATGTAGAGAAAATATTTCCACTTCTGGGGGAGAACAAAACGAGGGGCCATGAATATAAGATAGTCACCAATAAATCCAATAGGGAATTCAGGAGAAACTTCTTTATCTAGAGAGTGGCTAGAATGTGGAACTTGCTACTACATGGAGTAGTTGAGGTGAATTGCATAGATGCATTTAAGGGGAAGATAGATAAGCACATAAGGGAGAAAGGAATAGAAGGTAATGCTGATAGGGTTAGATGAAGTAGGGTGGAAGGAGGCTCGTGTGGAGCATCAACACTGGCATGGGCCAGTTGGGCCGAATGGACTGTTACTATGCTGCACATTCTATGTAATATAAAGCAAGTTTTTTTGTTTTCTTTCCAATTTCCTGTCCTTTTTTCCCCTTCTTCAGCTGAAGACAGTAATTCATACTGGGGTACAGAAGTCCAGCTTTACCTCACCCAAGTGGCCATTCATCATGGGTGAACCTTGACACTGGAAAGCTATTCTATCGTGAAGAGCATCACAGTCCAATCCAGTCTTTATCTAACTTCTACATATGCACTTTGCAGCTGGAGTCACTGGATAATGATTCGGTATGGAAACTCAGATTTTTTTTCCCTTCCCTAGCCCATGACCATTGAAGCCAACAGTAATGCTGAGACTGATCAACTCGGCATAGACCAGGGATTAAACTGTGGACCTTCCTCGTCTTTATGGTTCCGCATCAAACCAAGCAACAATTGTAACCACTTAACTTTCGGGTGAGCTGACCTGACGAAGGAGGAAGCCTCCGAAAGCTTGTGAATTTAAAATAAAATTGCTGGACTATAACTTGGTGTTGTAAAATTGTTTACAATTGTCAACCCCAGTCCATCACCGGCATCTCCACATCCTGATTTTTCAGGTAATCACAGTTAAGCTTTTCTTAACCTATTTTGCATTTATTCATGAACTTCTCTCAGCAGAACTACCTCACTCTCTACGAGTACATCACAACACTGTGATATGCATCCCTGATGTCAGACATTACTGGCTACTGCACCTCCAGCATCATATGCCATTGTTCTCTGTTACCAACAGCTACTTACTCACACAGTTAACCCTTCCCCTGCCATCTTTCCACGCACTTTTGCATGAATGGAAACCAATAACAAAATGCTATTTCTAAATATTGTGTTAAAAAATGTATGGTAAGGCCTGATTTGCAAGCGTGCGAGAGATTCCTTATTCATTTTGTGCACCAACTAACTTGAGAGGAACTCAGAACTGTTTGCACAACAATTCACCCATGGACCACCATGCTTCAAGCTAGGGAGCGATCTCCCGTTCTGTACACTTTTAGGCTATAGATTCTCATCCCTTGGAGGAGAGAGTCGCATCACTTCACTTAAATTTACACTGATTTCTTCTAATGCTACAGATGTCATGTAAATGCAGACTTAATGTTTACTTTATGATATTTGGTACTAGAGCACTACAGAAAATCATACCAGATATTATAGGTTAGAAAATATTTACATATTTTGAAATTTGGAAAGGATGTCAGTGCTCAAAGGGGATATTGTTCTCAACTAAATTTTGCCTAAAACATCAGTGTTAGTGACATTGTTGCCATCGGCTCCAAGAACTGAGGAAACATACTCAAAAGGCTCTGCACGATCCGCGCACTTCACACTGTCAATCAAGTTCATTAAGTACTGCCACCAATGTACTGTGAATAGTGCAAAATACGGTAATCACACACTGAACAAAGCCAGAGAGATGGTATTGTTTTATCACCCGTTACCCTTTGTACTTGACTCGAACATCTGAACAATTTGTGGAGGAAAATGTCACTCTGCAGCCAACGTGCATTCTTTTAACATGAGGGAGTATCTTGTAATGGTTTCATTACTTGCCAACTTTTTGCTGAATAAAGATCTCGAAAAAAGGTCTCAAGCTGAGAGTATCTGGCTGAGCAAAAAAAAGGGCAGAAAAATAACACAACGCAATTTGCGATGGCCAGCCGGCAAAGAGTGAGCTGGAGATTCTGGGGTCAGCCTAATTAATATCATGACAATGAGCTCCCGGTATCAGGAATGCCTTTCTCAAACACTGGAAGTGTACCAGAAAACATCATCTTGCATCCCTTATCTTTAAGTATTGAGACGATCCTCGTGTAAGTGTCTTTTAAGGCCAAATTGAATGTGAATGGGTGGCAAGTGTGGCTTGCCATTGTTACTGGGAGTTCTGAATGACTGAATTCTTTTTCAGCTTCAACTTGAAAAACATTCAATGGTTGAAACTAACATGTTTTTAATTTTCCGATGGTCTGAACTTCAGCTTTGGAAAGTCAATAGAATCAAGAAGTGTGGTTTCGGATCCATAAACTGTCAATGCCAAATTCCAAAGGTTAATCCAAATTCTGAGTACTTGTTGCTATTGTCCCCCTACCTTCTTAAGACAAATTGCTTAATATTATTTCTACTGCAGTGATTACTGGTTCACAAAAGGTAGTGGAAATCTGGATCTCTCTCTCCCAAAAGGCTGTGGATGCTGGGGGTCACTTGAAATTTTCAAGACTGAGATCCTTGGATTTTTGTTAGGTAAGACTATCAAGGGATATGGAACAAAGGCGGGTGAATGGAGTTGAGGTAAAGATCAACCATGATCTAACTGAATGATAGAACAGGCTCAAGGAGCTGAATGGCCTACTGCCATTCCTGTGTGACCTATTTTGTTTAGTTTTAAGATACATTGGGGTAATTTTACGAATTTACATCTGTGGTGCCCAAATTCCCGATATGGGCTGCCAGCGTGTGCAGCACCGCACCGGGAATGTAAGTTCATGAAGTTACCCCTAATGGGTCATTCTTCAATCAGAGTAGGTTGTTTGGTTTTAGTCCAAAAATTTGGGGCAGGCTTCATTTAGTAGGCAATGGATCTCATGACCAAATAGCTTTCCTCCAAGTTCTAAAATACCAGGCTGATGGTGTGTAAATTCATTTGGTCAGAGCGATTGAATGCAGATTGTTCTCTGTGATTCCCCATGAGTTCACAATTCTGTCTGGAGGAGCAGCCAAGTGGCAAGCATGGAGAATATTGTATTTTTTTCCTTCTTCTCAGCACTGTGTTCCAGACTACTCTTTGCTTTTCATAACATTCAGAACATTTTTGTCAATGTTTACCCAAAACCACTGAGTTTTAAAATTTTCCCATTTAATATTTTTCTTTTGCCAATTTTCTCCATTCCTCTGCACAATGCATCAACTCCTTGCTGAGGTATAGTTCCATAGGCACCAATCACCTTTCGTTAGCATGAAAATTGACAGGGAGTATCAGCAGACAATTTGATAATTGAAGCATCACAGCCAAGTCTGGGCTTGCCCTCAGCTGATGTCCACACATATGCACTTCAAGCAAGAATTTTTGGATAAAGATCCAAAGCAAGAACCCTGGTCAAGTTCCCCTCTCTAACCCAGGAGCACAAAGCCAACTGGAGTGGCCTACCATAGTTTAGCTGAGATCAACTAACTTAATAAAGGCCAAGGGTCAAACTTGGGATCTTTCTGAGCTACTATTGGATAACCTTGCTGAGCCATCAATGGAAGCCCCGCCATTGACTTTGATAGCACATTTAGTCTTGTGCATAAATCTAAAAAAGTATAGCTTCATCCTAAATCTGACAGTATAATCTTAAAGCATTTGTCATATCCTCAGAATCTCACTTAATTACAGTAACCAAGGCGGCTATGATTCGAACTTTTATTCTTTATTTGGTACGTTTAACTCAAGTGTTGCTTCATATTCTGAAATCAAATGTGAGATATTCCGCACGAGAGCTATAGGATCTGCTCATTAATTCAGTTTCTAGGCAGAGTTACTA
This sequence comes from Heptranchias perlo, assembly GCF_035084215.1. NCBI lineage: Eukaryota > Metazoa > Chordata > Chondrichthyes > Hexanchiformes > Hexanchidae > Heptranchias > Heptranchias perlo. The sequence continues at coordinate 8,847,279 of NC_090354.1, forward strand.
TTCTTTATAGCAGTATTAGCTTTCACAACCAACATATTTTAACAAAGAACTCAACAGTAGGAAGGATATTTATCCACATACTGAATCCATATTCTTAATGCACTCCAATAGCCTCTGTTCATAAACCACAATTAAAGCAAGCAAGGTCAATTTTATTTTTAAATGTCCAACACTGGAATGCACTCATTCAAACATCACATTTTTGATTCAAATAGAAGCCATGCAATAACAACAACTTGCATTTATATAGCGCCTTTAACGTCCCAAGGCACTTCACAGGAACACTATCAAACAAAATTTGACACCGAGCCACATAAGGAGATATTAGGACAGATGGTCAAACAAGTAGGTTTTAAGGAGCAGTTTAAAGGAGGAGAGAGAGGTAGAGGGGTTTAGGGAGAGGATTCCAGAGCTTAGGGCCCAGGCAGCTGAAGGCACGGCCACCAACGGTGGAGCGATTAAAATCGGGGATGCGCAAGAGAGCAGAATTAGAGGAGGACAGAGATCTCGGTGGGTTGTAGGACTGGAGGAGGTTACAGAAGTTGTAGGACTAGAAGAGGAGACAGGGAGGGGCTAGCCCATGCAGGGATCTGAAAACAAGGCCGAGAGGGCTTGGTGGATAAAGCCATACAAGCTATAAGGTCCCGAGTTTTAGATAATATTAGCTGGGGTAGCACGTGAGCACTGCAGTCACAATCCTGAGCGAAGCATAGGAGAAATCTGGTCTGGTTTTCACTCCTAGTCACGATCCAGTGACCCTTGCTGGAAGGTACACCTGTATGGACATTATGTGGAGATGCCGGTGATGGACTGGGGTTGACAAATGTACAGAATCTTACAACACCAGGTTATAGTCCAACAATTTTATTTGAAAATCACAAGCTTTCGGAGGCTTTCTCCTTCGTCAGGTGAATGTATGGACATTGGGCTGGAACAGTCTCTTCCACGATTCCCTTAGGTTAATAAATAGTCTGCAGACATTCTCGCCCAGCCTTGCTTAAATGTCCAGCCTCGCATGTTAAGAATGGCTACTTTTGGCAAGGTCAGGCATGCTGTTGGGACCCGTAGAGTCTCAGTCAGCAAGAGACAGTAGCTTGAGGAGGGATGGGGAGAAAACTGGAAATGGTTGTAATCACTTGGCATGTGCAAGTAAGGATTTGGATGATATTTTTTGGATGGGGTGCTGCTGGCAGAATTTACTATTTATTATCTTGCAATACTGGCAAATCCTTTGGCAAGGACTATTAGAGATCAGAAGAAAGGAAGTGAAAGGGCTAATAAAATGGCACTAATAAAATAATGACTGCCATGTTAGTGCTGTCTAGGTTAACACACTTGCCATAACGTCTGTCACTAATCATCAGCTTCTCGCTTTAACATTCTGGATGTTGATTTTCCCGTGCTAAGTGAGAAGTGATGAAAAGCCCAGTATGAGTATAGTAAACTGCTCTTTTGTAGTTTGATTTTGTGCTATGTTTGTTGATTGTAACAAATGGTTTTTAAAAAGTAACAAAAAAACATTTATTTTATCTTACATACATAAATGCTTATATTACTATGTAAGTGGCAGTATGAAAATGTTAACAGGCAAAATCAGCAACCGTTCCTGCTAAAAGTACAAATTCCACTTGCCAGGGTCTTTTGTGACCTTCAGTCTATGTCTATGTCTTGAAGGCTATGTCAAAATAAAGGCCCATTGAGCCCTTGTTGGGACGCCACAATGTTTTCATTGAAATTTGATTGCAGTAATCTACTTATTCATGGTGCTTCTCCTAAACCAGTACACAGAGATCACTGCTTAGGTCACTTTTGAATGGCGAAACGAACTTAAAATTGACAAGTAACTCTTTGGAAATGAGAATAATGGAGACTGCAGCTTTAATTTTTTTTAAATCAAAATGTTGAGGAGAAAATAAGAATTTTCCAATTGTTTACATCTTAAAGACACATGGACAGGATAAGTAAAAATAGGGAACAGGCATCAATTCATACAGACATCTTCTCCCTCAGACTGCTCTCCAACGAAGTGTGCATGTGTATATGCGTGCGTGTGTGTGTACGCGTGAGCACGTGTGTATAAGGAGTTTACAAGAGGGCCATTCTTGAGCTGAACAAAGAGTTTATCGAAGCTTGGACTGCCAATGAGCTAACCATTAGGTCTTAATTTCTTAAACTCCATTCCTGAATCCTCGGACCTATTTACCATTGTTTTAAACAGCTTTGAAATCCAACTTTTCCAATCGTGATCACAGTGTGCTAGTCACTAAAAATGGAACAGTGCAGTGTCTTTGGGTGATTTCACCAGTTAATTCATTCCAAATGACAAGTTTTCTGAAAGACCATGATTTCTGCAGATATGTTGTCAGGACAGCCTAATGTAGAGTTGTATCTGCAGTGCGTCTAGCATCTGAATTCCCCCTTCAGCTCACAGCTGTATGGTAAACAAGACACAGGGAAAGGTGACCAGTTGAAGCAAACAATATACAGAATGCTACAGGTCAGAATGCAGTGCCACGATGAAAGTGTTATCTGGAATAATGAATGCGTGGGTGGCAGTTTACAAGACTGTAATTTAATCGAGTTCTGATGAGGTTTTAAACCTGCAAGAGCAAAGCTTGAATAGTTTCTATACCTCAGCAGAAACAAAATACTCAATTACTGTCTTTAAGTCCCTACCCAACATCTGCTCCTTTATAAAATAAACACTGACTATGTGGATGCTGGCTTTTATTTAAAAAGTGACATTTTAAAAATATGCATCTTAGATGGCATTGATGTATCAAAGCAGGAGACATCGTAAGTGTTTTAAAAAAAACGAAGAGCATACAAAAAAATCTGACGAAAGGCCATTTCTTTTAAATATGGCAACTAAATCTGTTGAAGTTGAGTTCAAAACTACATTGATAGTGTTGCAGCTTTAAATATATATATGAGGAAATTTATAGCACTGTACCAGTCGTAGAAATGCAGCGTAATATATGCAAAAAGAGTAACTCTGGCTCAGTGAGCTAACATTCCCTGCTGTGGTGCTGAGACAAACAGGTCAGAAAGTTTCCAGGTTCAATAGCCATTTTGTACCAAGTTAGCTGACTTTAGCCAGGGTGCTGGTGGGGTGGGTAGTACATAAATTGCCCCCAGTGTCCCTGGGACATGGAGAGGAAAAGAAACAGCTTGGAGTTCCCACCCCTGATCATTATCCAGTTGAAAAGTGCACAAGTGGTGTGGACACTGGGTGAGGACGAGATTGGGCTTGGGTTTTATGCCCTCACAGTTGAATAGACTATTCAGTGTGAAGGGTCACACATTAAGGCTACCGATACCCAGTACAAATCGCCCCCTTTAGGGGAAAAAAGGGAAGATTTGGGTAAAAGAAAAGAACAATTTCTACACGTCATTGCAGACAGCCACCCAATGCTGGTTCATATAGAATTCATTTATTTTAGAGATGTATCATTAATGTGCATTAAAATGCTTAAAAGGCTGTTCAAAATCATTGCAAAAGCCCTTTAAAACATTAGCAGCATATGGTTACATACTACAACTGTAGTGAAATAGGCCAAATGTAGCAACCTACCGTAGCCCAGCTCAGATAAGCTAACTCAGCACAGACCAGGGATTGAACTCTGGATCTTCCTAATCTGTACGTCTCAACAACTCGCGGCATAAACTTGCTAAGCCTGTACATGAATGTTTACTACAATAACGGCATACAAAGGTGGGAAAGATGGCTAATCAACTGCACATAAGCAAACTGTTTCTAAGTACAATGTATGTATAAGAATGGAAATTATAGAAGATTCAACCATAAGGAGAATGCATGATAGGGGCGGAGGGCGATACATTTGGAGGCAAGGAAAATCATTTCCCCAAAAGTGTACAGAGGGTGTGCTGCCTGTTTTGCTCCAGCTGGACTGTGCTGGTGTCGGCAGAGGTTGATGCGCAGGCCTTACTGCAGGCACAAAAATTCCACAAATGAGGGCAGGGCTTCCTTACCGTACATTTTCTGTGGTTTGCTCCAGAAACAAAACATCATCACTGAACGCCAGGATAAACAGGCGCACTTCCAAACTCATTTCCTGGCCTTCATCGCTGAGTTTCTTAAAAGGTCTGTGAGAGCCTTTTTGGTCTGCTTTGTTACATTTAGTTTGGCACAGTGTTAGTTTGTTTTTTTTCTCACTTCCTATTTTACCTCCTACCACACCATGGAGGTTCACTGTCAATTGAAGCAGCCTCCGCTGCTAGGATGGGTATTCCCCTTGCTCTCAGGGAGCTAGAGATCGAGGAGGAGTTCTGTAGGAATGAGCAGAGAGGGACCAAGTATGCTGGTCCACAGACCCCAATCACAGCTACTTGGTCATGTTAGAGGAGATGTGCTTTACCAGGGATGCCTTTCTCTGGGTTAGGATTGTGCCCTTGACAAGCCAGCTTGTTGTACAAGTAGAAAAGTAGTCTCGAGATGCTGGAAGCATAATGTCAGACATGTGCATAACCTGCATACAAACCTGGGTTTCAGTAAGTGATTACACATCAGGCAGCTAGGTTGGTTTACAATAACTTGAGGTGTGATGCCCTTGGAAGATGGGAGTGCGGCATGGATTTCAATTGTAGATTATATGTTGAAGGTCTGTCCTGAGACATGAGATGCAGTGAAAGTGTTGTAAGTTTGAGTGATGGATTAGCATAGGCAAGCAGTATATTTGGAACGGGCTGACCAGCATTTTTGCAGCATGCAATATTGGATCATTGACTCGACACATGGTACTGTAAGCGTAGTCTCACCTAGTCAGATTCCTTAAAGTGTGCCATTTACTTGTGCGTCTGTTCCCAGCTCCTGCAGGTAGTGTACATTGAATTGAGCATGGTCACTAACTGTTGCTAGGAATGATACACAGCTGTCCTCAGAGATACCAAACAGGGAACCTTCCTCTCACCCACCTCATGCAGCTGCACATCCATGTTTGTCAGCCATCAAGTAAGGGATTCAGTGCAGTACCATTGGGGTTATAATGGAGCTAGCAGCATTAGCACCTCATTAAATTCAATGTAAAAACAGTGAACATTCCCCCTCCCCACAGCTCTAAAGCAATAAAAAAAGTGAAGAGCAGGTATTTCAATCCCATCATTATATTAATTTCCTACTTAGAATGTTTATTTGACCTGAAGCGTTAACTCTGTTTCTCTCTCCACAGATGCTGCCTCACTTGCTGAGCTTCTCCAGCATTTTCTGTTTTTATTTTAGAATATTTATTATTTTGATTACCTAAGGCATGAATTAGCTGACTGCTATCAGTTGGCATTGTGGAAAATAAGATAGTTCATGTCTCAATTGATCTGATGGTGGTGGGTGAAGGGGAAGAGAGTGCTCTTTTGATCAAAAGTCTAACATAAAAACAGTGGAATTTTTAATACAGAAAAAGACAAGAAGCCAGTCCCTTTTCCACACATCAACCTCACCAATCCTGCTTTCTCATCATATTCCTCAATTGCTTTTCTCATCAAAATAAATGTAGTTGTCTAATGTATACTATCTACTACAGTGGCAACCTGATAACTTATTCTACAACCCTATAATCCTTCAGGTGAAACAGTTCTGCCTGATTCCCTAACTTATTTCTAACTTCCCAAATGTGTTCAAATCAAAAGTTGATTCTATATAAAAAAAAAATTAGCCCCAAAAAAGACTTTTGTCTTGTCAAGCAATCTAAACCAGGAAACAAGATTGTTGCAATGCTTGAACCTAACTGGTACACATCAGAAGCACTGTAGCAGACCAGATAGACAATAGAATATTCTAGCACAAATTCCTGTTAGAGTGAGTATTTCAGTAAACATTTCTGGGAATAAGAGGTATAGAATAATCCAGGCGGTAAGCACCTTCTCTTGGCAAAACTATAAAAAAAAAGACAAATAAAAACAGCGCTTTGTACAGATAGAAATCAGAGTGGCTAAACGCAACCACATGCTGAAATTCCTGGCTTGCAGGTCTGGCCAGTCCCACAGTGTCGGCAAACACACATTTTTCACACAGCACCAAAAACAACAAATGGTTCAGAGGATAATGATCTGCAGTTTAGGTTAAGCTTCGGAAAAGTAAACACACTTTTAACAATTACAACCCTTTTCCTCGGTCTTTTTATAGATTTATTCCAAAGTCCGTTAACTATCTCCTGCTCAAAAATAATTGAAAACATTTGTCACGCAAGGCCCCAAAGTGGCTGGAGATGGCTATTAATGCTATGTCACTGATACATTGATGTAGTTGTTCAAAACTTTACATTATTGTATGGTACAACGCTAAAACTAATTAACATGAACCACTTTTAGATTTTTATTTAGTCCCTTTTAGTAAGGATTAGGGTTGTGTACACGTCACAGTGCACCCTGGGAAATCACATTGGAAAATCACTAGGTGGGAAAAATGATGAATTAATTCAAATTACACTATCCCATTTGGGTTTATTTCTCTCCAACTTTAAAAAAAGTTAATTTCTCAAATTATAATTTACAAAAGTGACTAGAAACGAAGCTGTGTTGATGACTTTAATGGGTAAAAGGCACTACCATGTGCAATAGCACACAACGGAACCCAGGTTCGATTCCCATCTTGCGCTGAATTATCTGATCTCAGTCAAGGCACCAATTTCAGACCTACAGCTGGCCTCAGCACCCTTGGGCTAGGGAGGGGGGGGAAGAATCCTGTTTCTGCTACTGATCACTATCCAGGGCAATCACTGCGGTGCAGCAATCAACAAAGCAAGGAGAATGCTAAATTATATAGCTGAAACAATAGAGTTCAAATCAAAGGAAGTCACGCTCAAACAGTATCGCGCTCTGGTCAGACCACAACTTCAATACTCAGCCTAGTTCTGATCACTCAGAAACAAGGGATGCATTCAAGCCCTGAAAACGATTCAGTGAAGAGCCACCAGACTGATGCCTAGTGTCAGAAGACTGAGTTTTGAGGAAAGACCGGATAAACTTTTCAATCTTGAAAGCAGGTGACTGAGAGGTGATATGATAGTAAACAGTATGGAAAAGGTAGACCTCAAACACTACTTCAAACTAAACCATGAGAGTACAATAAGGGGACACAAAGGTCAGAAAGTTCTTCTTCACACAAAGAAGTCTAAGAAATGGAATGGACTTTCTGGGTGGATTAATGAAGGTGAAAATACCTAACATCAGGTGAGGACAGGATTATAGATGGCTCAATTGCGATGCCTCCCAGGATTGAATAGGCTGCTAGCACCTACCTGTGCCTTGTCTAACTGACCATTCTTCATAGTGCATGGCAGCAGGATATTCAAGCATGGAAGGCATCACAGTAAGCATGACCACTTCCCCACAAGATACTCAAACAGGCAAACTTTCTGGCAGAAGTCATTGAATCGTGGTCAGGAACAGGATGTTTGTCCAATTTTTCCCTTTCTAGCTTAGAGAAAATCAAAGCGCACTCATTGCTGCGTTGGCTGAGAACAGCTAACTCAACAGAAAGCAGATATGAAACCTGAGACTATTCTGATCTGTACGGCTCAGTACCGCATCACGTGGTGAACTTACTCACTGAGCAAGCAGAGGAGCTAAAGTGAATTTTCCAAAGTACTGCGAGAGGCAATTTAGTGCAAAGTAGGGATTACACATTATTTTAACCTGTCCCGATTACTATTGACAGACATTTGATTTCTTGCTACTTCTCCAGAACTTTCAGATACAACTTCAGCTCCAATGCGATTCCATGGCAAATTTTTTTAAAAAACGGTAGTTCCACACCTGAAAGCTCAACTCATCTGTTCTCTGCATGGCGACTGACTTGCTGAGTGTCTGCACTGCTTTGTTTTTTGTTTCCGGCTGCCAATATCTGCAGTTTTTTGCTCTTATATTGGGTTTAGTGGAACGTCATGGCCACCAGCTCCTAACAGATGGGTCGGGAGCTGCAGCAGCAACCCCAAAGTAAACATCTGGATTCACTAAGGTCCATTTTACCTGGTGTTCCCAGCTGTTGGGTTGAACTAATCTGGACAATTTACTTTGGGCTTGCCAACGGCTGGCTGTGCAAGCCCTGTGTTTTGTGAGCCAGCAACTCTTAACACCCAACTAAACCAAATATAAGCAACCAGAATGGAAAGATACCATAGAACTGTATGCTTTGTTCCCCAGTTTGCTCAGTGGGTAAATACATTGCTCAGCATGGCATTGGGCCGCATAACTAGGAAGGACGTAAGTTTTATCTCTAGACCGTGCTGCTTTCAGTAGAGGCAGCAGTACTACAACAACAACTTGCATTTATATAGCACCTTTAACATAGTAAAATGTCCCAAGGCGCTTAACAGGAGCGATTATCAAACAAAATTTGGCATCGAGCCACAAAGGAGATATTAGGACAGGTGACCAAAAGCTTGGTTAAAGAGGTAGATTTTAAGGAGCGTCTTAAAGGAGAGGCGGAGAGGTTCAGGGAGGGAATTCCTGAGCTTAGGGTCTCAGCAGCTGGAAGTAGGAGTGACTGAATCGACCGCAGCGTTCTGAGGCTGGAGAGGTGAAAAAAAAACATACACAGATCCCACTCCTGATCGCTATCCAGTGACTTCTGCTGTGCAATTGTATGCATGGTCATTGGGTGGTGCAGACTCCGCTGTAATGTCATCAAGGTAAAAAAGTCTACAGCACTCACTGGCTAGGCTCACACATGAAGATGAGGTATCAAAGGATTGCTGGCGCCTGTGGAACAGTACCCCAGCATGGAGTCAACACCTTTGGGAGAGGAGGAGAGAAAATTGGAGTTGGTGGGGGGGGGGGGGGGGGGAGGGAGGCCTGCTTGATATCTGTAGTTTATCGCAGCAAGGCTATAGGCCCTGACACTACATGCTTTAGTCAGTAGACAATACCAGGCAGGCCACCCTTAGAGTTTTTTTGATTCCACTGCATGCAGCGAAAATTCCACTGCCTCTAGCCTCCCAGAGTGAAACTACAAAATCTAGCCCACATCAAAACAACAACAAAAAAGAAACAGAAACCAGCTATGTACAACCACAAAAACAAAATACTGGCCACCTCTGAGCATCATCCCAACTACAACAAGCAGTGGAATCAGGAAAGAAAAAATGAACTCCTTTGTGTGGACTAGCCCCAATAGTTTGCGCAAATGAATACAGTAAACCAATCAAACAAAAAAAGTGGAATTTTGATTTATGCCATAGCAGCAATCTTTGTTTTGTAGGTTAAGAAAGAACTTGCCTTTATAAAATGCCTTGTCATGTCTCTCAGTGCACTTCACATCCAATAAAATACTTTTTTCAAGTACAGTTCCTGTTGTTATTTGAGTAAATATGGCACCCAATTTGTACATAGTAAAATCCTACAAATACCAAGTTAGATAGAAGCATGACTAGTTAATCTGTTTTTTTTTGGTGGTGTTGGCAATGGGAGAAAAGTTATCCAGGTTATGGAGAGCGCTCTCTGCTTTCTTCAGATAGTGCCATGGGATCTTTTACATCCACCAGAACCAGCTGATAGGGCCTCGGTTTAATGTCTCATCCAAATGGATGCACCTCCAACAGTGCAGCACTGCACTGAAGTGCCAAGCCTGGTTTATGTGCTCAAGCCCAAGAGTGGGGTTTGAATCCACACCCATCTGATGCAGAGGTGAGAGTGTTACCAAATGGACCAAGATGACACAGGGTGAAATGTATTGTCTCTCCCAAGTATTATAAGAAATATTTTGTTGGGTTATGGTAACATTCCCAGAAATATCGCATGAGATATTTACTTAAAAACCTAGTGGGTTTTCTGTCTGTTTTTCTCTGACGTTGGGCACTGTACATGATCCCAAAGTTTCATGAAAAAGTGTTATTTCACAGCTAAATGAATGAAAGGCATCAACATTTTGACCTAAAACACACTTTCAGATGCCAACTTTTGTCTGAAGGGAATGTTCTGGAATTTTCCTTACAAATCCTTCCACACTGCTCTTCCCATCTTCAAATGTCTCTTCAAAATCCACCTCTTCCACCACATCATTGGTTACTACTTCACTAATTATTTCTCCAACTCCTGGTCAGTGTCCAATATCCATTGTGAATCAAGGTTTATTGGATACTGAGCAGGAGCTGGGGAAAAAGAAGAATTAGGGGGTGTTTTGCTATCTTATATAAATGCAAATTGCTGTTAAAATTTATCAGTATTAACAATATTTTAAATTCTTGCTACAACTCTCCAGGGTACTCTAATAAATGATGTGTAAATTTTAGTACATGGCAGTTTTTCAGCACAGCCAGGTGGGTTTATGGACATGAAGCTTTAAAAGAAAAAAACAGTGGAGTACATTTCCAAATATCAAGCTGCAAATTCCACTCACAAATAAAGAGCGATTGTTAGCATTTTGAGCCATTTTTTTCAGATAAAGTTTCTGCATCTTGGATCATGGGAGAGTGACAGTCATGTGCCAGCTCTTCATGTTTACACTGTTAAAATTCACTTCCTTCTAGTGACAGCAGAATGTGGATTTATGATTCTGCTGTCGGAATAAGGAAGCTGGATCTGGCAATATAAATCTGGGGAGTTGGCGCACTGAGGTGGCTCGCCCATGATCTGAAATACAGAAGCACTAGCTGTATAAGTGTCTTTGGAGAAGGAAGCAGCTTAGAACAACTCTGCGTCATTTTAGTCATGATGTTTTGTTATGTGCAAGCGACCCAATGAGACTTTTATGACGTTGCAATGTTTTCACAATGCAAATAATAGAATCACATTGTGTGTTTTAAAACAAGAGGGGAAGTTTTTCCAACAGGTTTACAACAGCAACAGTCTCCCCTTAGAAGTGTATTAAACATGGGAGCATTTGTAGTAGTAAACTACGACACAGGAATATGAAACAAGAAAATAATAGAGAAAGTGAACAACTCACACAGTTGCTGTGATGTCTGTACAACTATGTCTTCACTGAAAATTTCAACCATCACACTCAGCACACACAAAAAATATCCTACATTTAGACTGCTACAAGCTGGCAAGGATTACAAAGAGCCTCTTAATATCTACTGTGAACTCTCTGTTCAAGTTATCTGTGGGCAAATTCAAATTCAGGAAGTTAGAACAAGGAGTATCAATGATCAACGCTGTGGAAGAAATGTCGGAAACAATTCGCATAACGGTGCAAAAATCACATGCGCAGGGAAAAATAATGCAAACTGCACCAGATCACAAGCATCTTGGAGCAAGGAACATTACATTTTAATTAGCAACAAATTAAAGAAGTACAAATTTCCTGCAGACAGGATACCATCGGAAACTTGAGATCAAAGTTTATTACTTTGGCTGTAGTGCAGGAATGTGCAGGCTCTACACTTGGATGATGGGGGGGGGGCAGGGAAGAAGAGCAGCAAAGTCTTTAATCCTCTTGGGGTTCTCTTGTTTTAGTAAAGAATCTGTGCCTTCACGACCCAACTATTGGTTTCGAGGGCTGGGTTTGAATATGCACGCTGACAGTCTGAATATTCAACGAGGTTTTACAACACCCATGCCACTTCTTTTGAAATTAGTTTTTACAGCATGATACATGGCTCAGCATTAACTAGTCACATTGTTGAGTCTTATTCACAAACAACTGCTAATCCTCATTTTTTAAAAAAAAACGTGTGCAGCAGGACTTTGTGGCATTTTCTATTGCTGTAAGTCTAAGTTACTTTTCAGTATTCTCCATGAACTGGATTTTAACAAGTTTAAATAATTGACTAGCTCAAACTGGAAGAGGGCGACTGAACAATACACACACACACAAGAATTCCTATAAAAATTAAGAAAGTTCCTGGAAAAAGACTAGTATGGATGAAGTGAGTTTGTGGTACCTACACTGAGGGTTAGGTAGCCTCTGCCAGTCTTTGTGCCTGATCCCAATGAAGCAGGGTGGGCTCGATCCTTTTTCCTGGAGCATGCAGGAAGGGCTTTGAGAGTAAAAATCCACCAGCTGTCCTGGATTTACTGTCAGCACATCCATGCAGTCAAACATTGCGACACAGGACAGGAAAACAAAATGTACCAAGAATGATTGGCACTGTAGCCAAACAGTCCACAGTCCTCTTCTCTCTCTCTCTCTTTGCTTCGTTCAGGCAGGGAGCAGGAGGCTGTAAATTAACATTAAGCTCACAGCAACACCTCGGAGTCAAAAGGGGACAACATTGCCAGAATTAGAAACAGGGATCATGTTTGAGTTCTGTTTCTGTTGTTGTGACTGGGACCTAGAATCATAGTCAGTCCCAGCTGCTGAAGTCGTGATCCTGTAATCAATCCAACTGTTCATTTACCATTTAAATATCTCGACACCACCAAACCCACAAAGGGAGGCACAGCCCTGCTTAGTCAGAATAACGTCACCGGTTCCACTTCTTCACCTCTCAGAACAGCCTCAGAGTCTCAATACATCTTCACCAAATACCCCTTCAAATGCCTACGATAGTCCTTATAGATTAAAACACATGAGTTTATACAGTGCTCGCTCTCATCTCCCCTTCTCTCCGATCCTGAGTAAGATATGCTGGTGCTCTCTGCTGGTCTCTCTCCTCCCTCCCTCTCTCTTGTCACTGGGTTAAAAGGATTCATTTGCTTAATATATGCGCCTGAACTCTCCCTGAACCCTTTGCCTGGCAGCTAACCTTCAAATGACCCTCACCATTCTGACATCACATTCAGCCCCTCTCAATCTCTCTTCTTTCTCTCTCAGTGCTGCAAATATTCCTGTCAATCAAACCAGACACAGAGACGAACTCCTGCAGCCAGCTTCTGGGGGGAGCACAGAAAACAAGGATAACTTAAGAAGCTGATGGGGTACTGCACTTTGGACAATCCATACAAAAGGCAATAAATAGTCTCTCTGATGGGTCATTTATAATTTTCACAGACCACTTTTTTAAAATAAAATTAGCATTTCTGTAAGGTCTGGAAATGAATAATTGAGACTTGAGCAGCTCTGTTAATGTGGGAGTATAGACTGTGCTACAATTATGAAGTTATTAATACGGCTTTACTAAACATCAGTGGATCTGTATTCACCTTCGCATCTCAATATTTCAAGAGTTTTGCAGCAAAATAATTTGATGCTACCAAATAGCATGAGGTAGTTACTCGAAGGATGGCAAATATGCTCACTCCACTACTCTTGAATGCAGAGTTTGTCACCATATACAGTGGTGATCGAAGATGAAATAGTAGAAAGCACATGAATGAGTTTTCAATTGTCCACCTGTCTATTTAGCTCTGCTGGTGACCCAATAACACTTATGATAAAGGTAGTGCAATTTGAAAGGATAAGTTGAAAGCCATGTTGAAGCTGACATCACAATGTTGGCAGTGTTATGAATACGAAGGTTCTTTTGGCAGAACATAGAAGAAACAGTTTAAAAACTGACACACGAAAGACCAAGGCCCAAAATTAAAGACATCATCAGAGTTGAGTTAAATCAGAAAGCAGTGGTCAATTGAGGGAGTAGCTACTATACTTGTTAGCCTTCATGTGAAAACCCAAGCTTAGATTTTAAAAGCCTGAAGATTATAAGAGGAAGGAATGTCAGAGAGGTAAGGAGTATGGAAAGAATGAGATAAAGTCAAATAAAGAATGAGATACAGTGCGATGAGTCTCCATTTCAACACAGTCAGTCAGGATTCAGGTAAAAAAGAAAGAACTTGCATTTATATAGCGCCTTTCTCGAACCCAGGACATCCCAAACGCTTTACAGCCAATGAAGTAATTTTGAAGTGTAGTCACTGTTGTAATGTAGGAAACACAGCAGCCAATTTGTGCACAGCAAGGTCGCACAAGTAGCAATGAGCTAATGATCAGATAATCTATTTTTTTAGCGATTTTGGTTGAGGGATAAATATTGGCCAGGACACCGTGGAGAACTCCCCTGTTCTTCTTCAAATAGCACCATGGGAACTTTTTTATCCACCTGAGAGGGCAGACAGGGCCTCGGTTTAACATCTCATCCGAAAGACTGCATCTCTGACAGTGCAGCACTCCCTCAGTAATGCACTGAAGTGCCTGCCTAGATTATGTGCTCAAATCTCTGGAGTGGGACTTAAACCTATAACCTTCTAACTCAGAGGCAAGAGTGCTACCACTGAGCCATGGCTGACACAAGGAAGGAAGATATGAATGTAGGATGACGTATTTGCATCTTAGGTGGAACAAAAATAACTTATCATGTCACTGAAATGTCTTAAAGCGTTTCACAAAATGAACATACTATTTTTTATAGAAGCTAATACATGGTTGGGTAGCAGCATTAAATCTAGGATTCTGAAAGTAGAAGTTGTTTCAGGCTCCTGTGTCCAATTTTCAGGAGACTTGTATGGAGAAAATACTGGTTTGGGAAGGATATTCTGTCTGTAGATGTTGTTCACATAGTTTGTGAAAAATGATAATGATAAAAGATACACACCAGGTATTTCCTGGTAATTTACTGCAGATTATCATTCGATAAACTCACAGTGATTGAATCAGTTATTAATGCTTCAGTATAGACATCATCATACATAAACTACAAAGAGTGCTTTGGATGTTGGTGTCCACAGTGACCAAAATAAAGTTGGACCGAAAACAGAGTCCGACCGCTTCATTTAAAATAAAAACAGAAACATGAGAGAGACTAAGGCTATAATTTCATTTTAGGCATTCAGATAACAGTTACAAAATGTTTGTGGTTTGTCTTTTGATAAGAGTATTGCATTGTAACCCTCTAGGGATATCTGCTACTCTCTACTTATGAAATACATGTCTGAAGCAGCTTTCTCTAATGTCCAACGGCAGAACAATTCTCGGCCAGTCTTGGTTTTTATTATTCCAACAGATTGTTTAATTTGGACAACTTCAATCCATTCTATATTGTGTAATTGATAGATGGAATGCATTGCTGGCTTTTGCGGTGTGTGCTGACTCTCTGCAAGTCTTCAAGAGGGAGCTGGACCGGTTCTTGGCAGGGGTAGAGATTGCATCATATTAAAGGCAAGTGGATTTACAGTTTTGTTCACATGGTCAATGTGATGTCCTGGACTGATTTTGATCGCCTGAGGGGGGCAGAGAGGAATTTTCCAGATTTTTTTCCCCCCTTATTGGCCCTGGGTATTTCTGTTTTATTTGCCTCTCCCAGGAGATTACATACCTCCCGGGGGTTAGGAAGGATCCAGTTGTGATGCTCTAGGCATCATGAGTGTGAGGCAGGCTTGATGGACCAGCTAGTTTTATCCTGGCCGTCATTTTTGTATGTTCATATGTACCATCAATTGAGCATATGATTATGTGGCTTAATCTAGACTGTTGGGCAGTGTAATTTGCTTTTGTGTTAAAAGTGTACCTACCAGCCCGGTCTCACAAGTCAATTAAAGAGGCATATTACAATATGAAGATATTGTACAGCATAACTGTATGCACAGTTTTGCCTGCAAAACAAATCTCCCAAGATGTGCCAACAGTCTCTATTAATGAGTTCAAATTAAAATGTGGTGGAGTTAGAAATAGCCACGGTACCACAATAAAAATGCCGGAATAGGAAAGAAATGGTGGCATTATCAATGACATTTGACTAGGGCTTGACTGCCACTCAATACTGATTTCTTTCTCTCTCTCAATCTCTCTCCAAATTTTCCCTTCTAACTATCAAGCCACCTTAGTCTCGAACTGACCCTACAGCCTGTCCTGATGAAATGATCAGTCTTACAAACAGCACTAATCGGAAAGAGTAAGGGAGCAATCCCGATGTCCCTGTCAATATTTCTTCAAGAAAAACCTGCCCCTCTTTTCCCAGGCACCCGATGAAAAGATGAGATGTGATCCAATGATACAGGGATAGACAGAACTGTGCAAAAGTAGGAGAAGGGAACCGCTGTTTTGTAATAAGACCAGAATATTTGGGGCAGCACAACCCACTGGAATTCGATCATACCGTGGTGAGAAGCCACCAAGCAGAAACCAAGCGATTCCCAGCAGGGACAGAAGGAAAACCAGACAGTTACCCCAGACCACTCGCATAGATTCTAATGGTTGGCTGTAGAGTGGTATTGATGAAAGAAAGTCTCCACCCTATGCTTGGAGCCACACATAGCAGAGGGAGATTTATGCTGGCTTCATATGACAGCTCTGCAGTCTTCAGTGGCAGCTCTGCAACATAAACAAGACATTACTATCCTCTCAGATGGAGACCCATCTCAAGAGGTGGTTTCTTGCAGTGTTACTGCCAATAAGGACAATGCGTAGACTTAGGGGTGATCTGATCGAGGTTTATAAGATAATGACGGGAATAGATTATGTTCGAATTGACAGTTTGTTCCAATTAAATAGACTAAAGAGGACCAGGGGTCACAATTTTAAATTGTACAAGGGCAGATCTAGGTTAGGTGTCAGGAGGTGTTTCTTTTCCCAGAGAACAGTGGACCTCTGGAACAGGCTGCCGGCTCGTGTGGTGGACGCCGATTTGCTGAATCCCTTCATGCGAGCGCTGGAACTGTTTTTGGCTGGGGCGGAGGTCAAGTTGTACAAAAGGTAGGTACTGCATAGAATTATTGGGGCCAGAATGATCTCCTGGACTAGTTTCGATCACCAAGGGGGATTGGGGAAGAATTTCCCAGATTTTTCCCCCCAAATTGGCCTGGATTTTTATCTGGTTTTTCAGCTCTCCCTGGAGATCATGTGGTTTTGGGTGGGGTGAGGAGTGTATATATTGAGGTATCACAATTGTGTGGGACAAGCTGGATGAATCAGAGGATCTTTTCCTGCTAGCAGACAATTATTTGGCCATGGGTAGGCTGTATTCTCAGTCCATCCATATAGACTATCAATGGGGTATTTGCATTGCTGATCCAAATGGATCTTCCCTCAATATCAGAGAAAGTCTGTGGCCAGAAGCTGAAGTTGGAATTATGATTCAAACAACTGCTGTTGTTTCAGTGTTGCCACGAATGCTCTGAATCTGACCTGTAATACAAATATGGCAACTTCAGAGTGCCAGCAGATATGCTCCAATGCAAAGTGTATGGGAAGCAAATATCAAGTTACCATGCAAGAATTAAACAGGAACTGTTCTTGACACTAATGCAGGTACTATAAGAGAAGACAACCTAAGAAACTAATCATTAATTTACAGAGCTTGTGCAGTAAAAGACACAAATCTCCCACTGATATCAGAGGGATCGGCATGTTCACTGCTGAGAAGAGCGATTACCATGTTTCTCTGTTAAGAAAAAAGATGCTCGTCAGGCAGAAGCTGTGACTTTAAATTACCATTTGAAGAGGATCGGTGGGGTTCCTTCTGTATTTGCAAGTTAGGGGAAAAAAAAGCTCCCACTGTTTGCCACAGTTCCATCTGAAATAGCAGGCTGTGTGAATGGGAGGCCTGTGATGGGTAACCGCCCTTCAAGCTCTTTTGCATACCTCAGTAGCGGAATGCCCAGATGAAAAGGGAGGACGACCTCCTTGGAGACCTTGTTGTGGAATTCTAGAACGGAGTTTGCGGCTTAAACAAAACAAGTAATGACTTTTTTTTAAAAAATGGGACAAAAAAGCCATCAAAATTTAATCCTCCCTAAATATTTTCAAGATCCTTTTATTTTGGTTACAGTGCCCTCACCAACTTAACTAAAATGGACTTGGTGGGGGTGCAGTAACAAAGCAGACAAATTAAGCCGGAAACTGCCTTGTTCAAAAACATCATTTTGAATTGAGTTAAATAGGATTAAAAGATCTGTTTTCTCCTAAATTCAATATACATGGTGGAAAATATGGGGCCAGCAAATTCCTGCTGGGAACAATGATGTATCTCATGTGATCTAGATATGGTAATATTTAGCCAACTTTTTCCAGAGAAGTGAGGTTGCAATGTGATTATGTTTCTGATCTACCTACAGTGAAACATCACCACGGACGGGGGGGGGGGGGGGGCAGGAGGGGTGGTAAACAAATTACTCTGGTTACTTTGTGTGCATTGTTTAATGCATTCAAGAAGAATGTGTTTACGATTCATACACAGTGACCAGAGCAATTCCACCTCCCCCACCCCACCGCCTCGGATTATTTTATAACCTGTACATGGTACGTACAATATTCCTGCACTGTAGCATTTCAGACCTTGGACAGTTTGCAGGAAGTCCAAGTCATTATTACGCGGTACAGCAATCCACTACTGCAGCCCACTTCTGCATTTGCTTGGATCAAATAATTTGGGGTGTTACAAATAGCTTCAATGACTCTGGACTAAGGAGGAAAAATATCAAGCTGGGTTCCTGGCAATCAACCCAACCATCAGAACAGAATGGACAAAATTTACTCTCAATCTCTTCTAAGATAACTTAACAAACTATTAGTCAATGACAACAATGAGAATGACATTGTGTGTCACTCTACCACAGACTGTCTTAGTTTCACATATTAGTGATACATACTTGAGGCAGCCCTGAGAGCTACTTATATTCCCAGTTTTGCCCCAGATGACATTATCAAAGTTGACAGCAAACTGGGAATATTTACCGGCAGACAGAAGCTGTGCACCACACCTAAATTGGGGACTCCCACCCATTCCTCAGACAACAGTGATGCCTTTGCCTGCAACATAAACACAAATAGTGGTGCCATGAAGGGCAGAGGTGGTTAAACTAAATTATGGCCACTGGCTGGCTATAAACAGGGAGGTTTTAACAGCAGCATTTAACTGAATCACTTTCTGAAGAAGTTCCACAACATAAGTTGACCCATTTGTAAAATTAAATACGAGTTGAGCAGGGCCCATTGAAATACCCAAGGGATAGAGTTTCCCAGCGTAATCATAGAGGGAGCACAAAGTGAATTTGGGGTGGGGGAGAGAGGGAGAAAAGGCGATTAAATGGGTTTGAAAAATTCTAAAATTAAAAACGTAAAATAAATTATAGTACAAATGTCTCAATTTGTTGAGACATCACTGCCTCCATTAACTTAACCTTCAGTATCTGACTTCCACTTATCTACCAATATCAGGTTATTGGCGCCTCCACCATAGAATTTTTTATTAATTTGTGAAGAAGCTGATGTTGTTGAACTTGATAAACCATCAATTAATATAAGAATTAATAAAACAAAAGCCTACATCCAAATGGATCGATGGATACGGACTTCAGCCATCTTGGTAAAAATCCGTGATCGTCACTCCCAGCCTCGTGAGTGGGAGAGGGTGAAATAACACAGGCTGAGTCGATGAACGGTGCTGTCGGGTACAAGAAATCACCAGTGGGGCCATTTTACTGCTCATCAGCAAGATTGAGGAAAGCTTCAATGTTGTTTGTTATCAAAACCCACAGGAAAATGAGTAAA
Organism: Heptranchias perlo; assembly: GCF_035084215.1. NCBI lineage: Eukaryota > Metazoa > Chordata > Chondrichthyes > Hexanchiformes > Hexanchidae > Heptranchias > Heptranchias perlo. The sequence goes on from NC_090354.1 coordinate 8,866,600, forward strand.
TCCTTCAGGGCACCATTACAGGCATAATGTGATTGGCAGAATTAGTCTACCTCTGCAGCTTCACTCCGTTTCCCAGACAACAGTAGGTTCAGTATCAAGCGCGATCAGGTCACTGCAGTGTTTGGCACTGAGCTTGACCCGGGATCGTAACACAGACTTCCATGTTTATCGGGATAGCAAAGGCGAGATGGTTTACATACCGAGAGTGCAATAACCTAAAATTTGTGAGGGTTATTTTTTTTAATATAAAGGGCATCAATCAATCGTATGGTAGTTAAATATAATACCTTGAAATAAACATTGATTATAAATATTTCTATTAGGTGAACAGAGATTAAAAAGCAAAACAAAAATTAAACTTCAACCAGTGCTGTTGACTGAATACTTTGGGCGGTGAATCCCACTTATCTGAAACCCTTTTTACCACCCCCCACCCCCCCCCCCAATTACTCATAAAGGTCCACCACATGGGACAGTGCAGTGACAACAATGAATAGCAGCCATTAATCATACAAAGAAAGAAAAAAAAAGCTAAACTAGTTTACCATTCATCATGGGGATGGACAAAGACGCAGAGACGATGACTTTTTTTCCCAAACACATCCCAGATTTTTCATAAAATGAAAAAAAGAGAAAAGAATTTGAAGGGGAAAAGATTGAAACTCTTTGTTGGATCAATGTTTTTTAAATCTTTCTTTTTAACTTGAAATGCCCTGAATAATATTTAACTTGATTCTCTGTTCCGCTGCTCTCTCATCAATCTACCTATCACCCCTTCCTTTTATGTATTTCATACTATTGTAATGCGCTATTCAATCAGCACCGCAATCAAATATTTAGGCTTTTGTGCTTCTCTCTATCTGTGCCCTTTAGTTCAAAGGATCTCATTAATCCAACTCATCTTGAACTATACGAAGGAGTTTCAGGAGAAATATTCAACGCATCTAGAACCTACTAATGACAAAAGGATGAAAACCAGTGGCCTTCCTGTCACTACTCTATGGTAGAGGAGAGATGGAGGCCAACTAAAATGGATTGAAAAGCTCAATGTTGCCACCAGGCTTATATTGCAGACTGGCACCAATATATTACCACAGGGGGAAAAAGTCTCACTTGTTGCTTCAAACTGGTCCCACTACCAACTGCAGTTACAAACATGCAAAAGCAAGTGTAACTCAAACATGTAGCTCAAAACGCTCCTTTTAAATATAACACAAATTTAGGACAAATTCAAAAATTATACAGTACATACATTCCACAGTACAAGTGGAAATAATTATGGACATTTTGCACACTCACCGATACATTTTATTGACACCCATTGAAAGAAAGAAGAAAGGACTTGCATTTATATAGTGCCTTTCACGACCTCAGGACGTCCCAAAGCGCTTTATAGCCAATACAGAATATTTTGAAATGTATTCACAGTTCTAATGCAGGAAATGCGGCAGCTAATTTGCATACAGCAAGCGACCACAAACAGCAATGAAATAAGTGACCAGATTATCTGTTTTAGGTGTTAGTTGAGGGATAAATGTTGGCCTGGACAATGGGAGATCTCTCTTGCTCTTCTTCGAAAAATGCAGTGGGATCTTTTACATCTACCCGAGAGGGTAGACGGGGTCTTGGTTTAACATCTCATTCGAAAGACGGCACCTCCAACAGTGCAGCGCACCCTCAGTACTGCACTAAAGTTCCATCCTAGATTATGTACTCAAGTCTCTGGAGTGGGGCTTGAACCCACAGCCTTCTAATTTACAGGCAAGAGTGCTACCACTGGGCCAAGGCTGACAGCTTTTAGTGTAAACACTACATGGACGTACCACGAAGGGATGACTCAACAATATAGTCAGCAGGATGTCTCCAACGATTAATTAGAAACTAAAATAAGTCTAGTGAGGTTTTCACTTTTCTGCTGTTGTGTGAATGAGAATGCGATAGTAGGGGCAACCGTAATACAATCTTTACAACACAGCTGCATATGAAGCACAACCTTGGAGACCAAGTTCCCTATTAAATTAGTTGAACTGTAATAACAGCAGTTGCAACATATGGATGCCCTTTTCAACTCCCACCTATCTAAATTTCTGACAGGACAACAGAAAAGCTGATGCAGTATTTACCAAATCACTTTCTATTAGCATAACCCCATCAGGTGCCGAGCTGATCTCTCTTTGTGAATCATATGAATAGGGTTCACATGACCGAGATAAGTGCAGAAATAATTGAATAAGCTTTAAATAGTCCCAATCACTCCTAATTATTTCACTAACTCTCTCAGTCCAGCCCCCTAACCCGCTGTCAGCTGTGTTGCTGTGTAACATCTATTTAACATCCTCAATGGTAGCTTTCATTTACCAGCAATTCTCTGCAGTGTGACTGAAAATTGAATTACATTGTTCAGGCGGAGGCATATCTGAGCACAGCAATACTCACCAGTGTTTTATTCTCCCACAGATTCATCATCAGAGATAACAAGTCATGTCGTGCACACTAACCGTGATCTTTACTTTAAACAGGATCAGTTGTCTGAATCCAGTCTTTATACAAACTGCCGACGCCGCAGCATGTCTTACTTGTATAGATAGCTTGATAAATAGAATAGATACCTGGGAATGAGGTAACAGAGTGCAACCCAATCTAAGGGGTTCAGGTGACTTAAACCACAAGAGTGAAATTTGAGTGATGGATAAATGGCACCCAAACCCTGAAATCTGGTTACACCTTCTATGTGCCTTCTTGTTTCCTGAAGTATATATACAATGCTTCCATTTAATTTCAAAGAAAATTTCAAGGACAGCATCAGCTGTAGGCCGTCAGTGTTCTGCAGTGTGTCGTGAGAGCCACACAACTGGACATTTGATATGCTGAGAGGGTCAGATGAAGTAGGGAGGGAGGAGGCTTGTGTGGAAACATCGGCACAGACCTGTTTCTGTGCTGTAATTTCTATAGAATTCTATGTAATTATAGTATCACCAGGTTCACACAGGATGTATTTTTGGTGTTCGTTACACAGGAAATAAAGCCTTGCCATTAACTTTTTGGGGGACTTAGCACCAATTTGTTTCTCCTCCTGACTCATGCTTGGGCACTGTTCTATAGGCAGTGACAACCTTTGGTGCCTCACTCAAGTGGTGCAAGCAGTAAGGATATTACAGTTGGCCTCAGTGCTTTGGACTAGGGTGGGAAAAAAAATCTACCAGGGATGCTGCTTCTGATCGCTATCCAATGACCCCCTGCTTGAAAGTGCATAGGCATAAGCATTGAGCACAGGATGAAGCAATGCCCCAATGGTCAAATAAACCGCTAACACGTTTTTGCAGTAAGAATAAGTAAAATGTTTAGGAAGTAAGCCTGAATGATAATGGAGGGAAAATATTAAAAATAAAGATATTGCCAGTAATTTTCTTGCCTTCCCACTTTGCTCAGACTCTGCCTATCCAGGGAACTGTGTGCCTGAATTTGATGCACCAGGGTCAGTATCATGGCTGGTCACCCCCTGGCAAAGGCCTGCCTCCTGGCAGCTGCAAAGTGGCATTGGCCGAATTGTAGAAGCAGCCAGCCTGCCTAATCCTCTCAGTTGAGGAATGGTGTAGAGGAGCGGTGGCTGTGCTATGGGGGGAAAATAACTTTGCCATCGGAGAATAACACTCAAATGTTACAGCATTCTTAAGGACAAATATATCAGTAAAGTGATATCCTAACAAACTAAAAGGTATAGAATAATAATCTGAATAAGAGCGGGTTTACAACTGTTTTGAAAATATGGGTTTTTACATCTTTAGCGGTGCCATTGTTCAAGATAAAGAAATTCTACAGCCATCCTGAGCCTGTAATATTTCAAATGGTCGTAGCTGCTTATATTGCATTTGGAATAGGGGGAGGAAACACAACAATAGCAGCTGCTGCTGGACTCGTGGCCTTCTCGCTAATATTGGAAAACAGGCCTAAAGATCAAAGGGTCTCTACAACAAAAAGACACCTCGCTTACTGGCCCTCTCACACACCCCAATTAGAGGCCAATCGCCAGCTTCTTTAAGCGCGTCCTCCATCTGGGCGCCCTTTTAGGGCAACAAGCGGAAAGTGCAGTGGAAAGGGCAAGGAAAGCTCCCTCCAATCTCATTTCCAAGGCAGGAGAATCAGCCCCATTTGTCCAAATCTTTTGGACAATCTTTAATAAGTCGTAAGGAGTAGAGAATAAGAGTGCAAGGAGTAGAAGTGCACTGTACATCGGAGATATACCGCAGGAAGCGGTGATTTAATAGGAATAAACAAGCATGAGACACAGAACAGCATTACCCATATTTCCATGTTTAGATTGATGTCGCCTGCAGATTTTGTGGTTAAAATCTTCCACTTAAAAAGTGCATCAGAATTCCTTTTTAAATTTCAAACTGCTATACAAAATTATCTTAAGTTAACCCTCTTTTTTTGAGTTATTTTGTCTTAATTATAAGTGGTGACGACATTATTGGAACAGTGGGCTTGGGGAGCCTGATTGTTTGAGGAAAAAGAATGAAATACCATCGGGAGAGATGCAATCACTAATTCAGGGCACTTCAGCAATTCTGATATTTCAACTCTGTGTATACCTTTCTTTAATTAAAACTATAAAGAAACTATAAGGGTTGCCCCAGCGTCATCAAAAAAAACCCTAACAAAATTGCCCCCTTCTTAGAGGGGCACAACTAATAGAAAACTTAAACAAAAGCAAAGGAAACTTATAACTTAAATGATAATATTTTTGACACTATCCACCACGCCCTCCAATCCCTGCGGCGCCCACCGGTCGCGGAAGGCCTCAAGCATGCTCCTTCTCCAGGTCCACCCGGGCAAGACCGCGGAAGAGAGGTTGGCAGCCAGAGCGACCCCGCCCCCCCACTTCACGAGCCGTGTCCAACCTGGACCTGTGGATGGCCACCTTGGCCAAGCCCAGGAGCAGACCCACGAGGAGCAACTCTGTGTATGTGATTCACCTCCTTAAAAATGAATGCAATTTGCAGGAGCTTCATCTGCACTGTCAAGCTCCCTCCCACCTACTGAATAAGCCAAGGATGAAAAGAAGTCATAATATGATATCCAATGAAAGGAATGCTACATATTACTCTTATCCTTGAGTGTCTGAGGAAAAAGTATCCTTTTTATTGAATTATAATTTCAGTCAGTTTCTTCAAAAACAATAATGGCTCTGTATGGGTTGGTCTCCCAATTTGTGTTTCCAAAACTGAGATACGAAAATATGACGTCTATACACTCAGCTACCTGGCAAATTTTTAGTTTTAAACAGCACGGGCTACAAATTTGGCTGCGTAGTGCCTGTTGTATGGGCGCTATGCAGCCTCCTAAGGTCCCAAAATGGTGTCCGGAATGCGTGGCACGCTTCTAGCGTGATGTGTGCCGGACGCCGTCTTGGTAAAGGCTTTTGCGCAAGCGCAGATGACGAACACCAGTACCATGTAAAATAAGGAGAATATGCGTTAGATCAGTATGCAACACTGATTTAAAGGGACAGATATGATTTTGGAACACAATGCTCCAGCTAACTCATTGTCTTAACCGTGCGAATCTGAACAGGTCATAGGCGGCCTGGAGGACCCCCAACCTGTGCTATTTAAAGGGACCATGCAGGATTTACAGGTTAGTTGCTGGATTATTGCTTCTGGCTGCTGATGCATTTGTACTGTTTTTGGAGATCTCCTATACCTGAACACTAGGACTAGGGGACATAGCCTCATATTTAGAGCCAGGACTTGCAGGAGTGAAGTTAGGAAACGCTTCTACATGCAAAGGGTGGTAGAAGTTTGGAATGCTGTTCTGCAAACATATTAGTCTTATCCTTGAGTCAGTTGATGCAAGCTCAATTGTTGATTTTAAATCTGAGATTGACAGATTTCTGTTAACCAAAGCTATTAAGGGATGGGGGCTAAGGTGGGTATATGGAGTTAGGTCACAGGTCAACCATGATCTCAATGAATGGCGGAACAGGCTCCAGGGGCTAAATGGCCTACTCCTGTTCCTATCTTCCTATAATAAAGTTTCAATACTCTACAGGGAGTGGGCTGGCTAGCTGACAGGCAACAGCAAGGGCACTGACAGAGTGGCAGGGGTGGGACAGGAATGCTGTCATCCTGAGAGAGGACAGCAGGTTCACGTTCCATGAGCCACCGCCATTTGCTGCCTCCTGTTATGCGCCACCTTCTCCTGCAAGAAAGTGGAACGTGTGTCGGTGAGTGTCCTGCAAGATGTTTGGGTGATGTGCCTGTCATGGTTGAATAGCTGCCAATGTTTGTGACCTGTGAGTGTGCGGCTTGCAACAGTGATAATGTGTGAGGGTGAGAAGAAGCATCTGATTGGAAGAGTTGAGTACTGATTGAAAGAGTTTTTTGGTATGTGGTTGATGGGGGGTGTCGTGCGTGGAGCAGTGGATGCGGCTAGTTGTGCAGTTGGTAGGAGATGCCACTTGACAGTTGACCTCACTCAGCTTCACCACTCATGTCAAAGCATTGAACTTCTTCCTACACTGCATCCATGTTCATGGTGCTATGCGCCTGGCATTGATTTTGTCCTCTGCTGCCTCCCACTGCCTCTTGAGCATATGTCTAGAGGGCTTCTTGCCACCCCTGCAGATATAGGATGCCGTTCCTTCTGTTCACCTCTTGCATCAAGGCCGCTAGTGCATCAGCAGAGAACCTTGATGCAGGCTCTCTTGCAGGGCTGGTACAAACTCAGATTGGCAGATTGGTGAGGTCTGGCGTGCAAATTGGAGCATGTGGGATTTTGTAGTGCGCAACCTTTATTCACTGTTATAACATAACTCAACAGTTTGTAAACATAGGGTCGGGACCTGCATCTGTGTTTTATGTGTGCGATGCCTGATCTCCGTTCAGACCCCGTGTGAACCCGTATCTTATATTTTGCAAATAAGAGTGTGGGCTGCTTTTAAGAGGTGTGGGCTGCCTTTAAGAGGTGCGAGCCATTTGCGCAATATCTGGGGCCCCCTGCAGGTGAGAAGCCATTCAACAGCGCAGCTAGGCCTGGCTGCTCACAGGAATCAGGTAGATCACCAGGCAGCACCAATCTCACGTGCTGCCTGCATCTCAACGACTGGGCTAATTGCACACCGCGACCCCCGCGCCCCGATTATTGAATTTAACCCTCTATGCTTTTTCAAATTGTGTGCAATCGAAGTAAAATATTATGTCACACAGTTTTGAAAATAATATTTCTAGCTATTGTTGCTCACTTATACCTGCAGCAGACATGATGAATAGTGCCTTCTTTAAGTGTCAGCCTTGGCTTAGTTGTTAGCACTCTCACTTCTCAGTCAGACGGTCGTGGGTTCAAGTCCCACTCCAGAGACTTGAGCATATAATCTAGGCTGACACTTCAGTGCAGTACTGAGGGAGTGCTGCACTGTCAGAGGTGTCATTTTTCAGATGAGACGTTAAACCGAGGCCCCGTCTGCCCTCTCAGGTGGACGTAAAAGATCCCATGGCACTATTAGATGAAGAGCAAGGGAGTTCTCCTGGTGTCCTGGCCAATATTCACCTCTCAACCAACATCACTGAAAACAGATTATCTGGCCATTTATTTCATTGCTGTTTGTGGGAGCTTGCTGTGTGCAAATTGGTTGCCACGTTTCCTACAGTGACTACACTTTAAAAAAAGTACATCATTGGCCGTAAAGCTCTTTGGAACATTCCGAGGTCATGAAATGTGCTATAAAAATCCAAGTCTTTCATTCTTTCTTTCTTCTACGCTCAGGAAGAAACAGCACCATACACCAATGTTATTCTTTACATAGAGGGTTTGTTGGATTGGGACATTATTTAGTATTTAACCTATTCCCGCTGCCCTAAAACCTTACAAACACCTTCAGATTATCTGCCAGTTGCAATACAGCTGTACAGGGTAAACTGAGTTGGCTATTATTGAGTGTTTGACCCCTGTCTTATTCACTTAACTCTCAACACTGATAGGTCTGTTTCAGTTACTATAGTAACAGTAAAGTACCAGGCCTCCAAAGGATACCATTCTGTATTAGTAAGAGTACTGGATACTGAACGCAGGAACGTGGACTTCAGATGCTTTTATGGTGGGAGGACACCAAGGGAGCAGTGATCCAGTGGAGTTCGCAATCTACCAGCTCTGCCCTTACCATTTTTGTTTGGCAATGTGCCACTGAGCCCAGTGGGGCCAAAAGGAGACCTGAGTTTAATGATAGCAGCTCTCAGGACCCACAAAAAGCCTGCAGAGCCCTGTTACATTGATAACATAGTATCAGCAGCAGAAATATCACACACATACTGTAAAAGCTCACTTCAAAATGAGCAGATCCATATCTATGTATCTGCGTGACAAGCAAATCACTTTCTGAGCCAATTAATCTCTTTGGGGGCAGTAGAGAGAAGGGAAAACAAAGGAGGCAATAAGGGAAGATCCACTAAGTACAGAGGAAATCGGTGTTGAAACCTCGTGATGCTTTCCTGGTGACAGTTTGTTCAAATCTAACTATTTAGTAGATTTAAGATTCTCCCACTAAATTAATGTTGATTTTTTCCTCCCCATTTATTCAGAGAATTCCAGTGAATTAGAAGCAAATGGTTTGCTGTGCCAAACACATTTTACTTTGAATCAGGATTTGACATGTGGATTTGCTTAATTCTGCAATACCAATGTTGACAGAGCATTTGTAAGTGAGAAATGATCAGTGGCGAGGCGCCTGCCATCTCTGGAGAGCTTGCCTCCACCCATTATTATGAGCACACGTATCAAATTGAAGCCACTCGCTCCTTCTTGAGTAAATGTTTGGATTCTGAAAAAGTTGATGTCAAGTTTGGTTTCTATTACTCGGCATTCCATCCCCTCCCCCACAGTTGATTTCTCTTCCTCGCTTGAAGGCAGTCATTAGAGAGCCTGAATGCCTGCAGTCGGCCCTTCATCCGGCAATAAGAAATTCACTGTTCCTCATGGGAACAAATGAGCAGTCTTGCAGAAGAATCTCGCGGAGCTAGGTGCGAGGATATTTCCACCACCGGGAATGTGTCAGACTAGATAAGGGTCAATGATAAGTTTATCTGACCTGATCTTGAAGGTGCCGATTCATGCTGAGGTGCGGTTCCACAGCAACTTGGCTGAATGGCTCATCTTCATATGTCAGCCTCGACCATGAGTGCAGGCAGCCTATTTAACTGTGGAAGGCTTCACACCCAAGCCTGATGTTGCTCTCGGTTGAGATCCGCCCGCATGGACTTGCCAGCAGGAGTCACCAGAGCAGAGACCAAGGACATGATTTTAGCCCGGAGCCAGGAAGGGGGCGGGGGGGGGGAACTCGTGACTGGAAACCTGGAAGTACGGGTTTACATTACACTTTTGACGTAAGGACGACAATTTTTTTTGCTGGTTTGCCGCCCGACAGGCCGGCCTGATTGATAGGCTGGTCTCAGTTAGATGGGAGAAGGAGGAAGAGGACATGATCGGATAAGTGTTAGATTGGGGGGGGGGGGGGGGGGAGGGGTTAGTGGTCATGGGGGGGCTGCCAGTCATCGAGGGGGTCAGTCATTGGATTTGCGCACAGCAAGCTCCCACAAACAGCAATAAAATAATTGACTAGATAATCTGTTTTGGTGATGTTGGTTGAGAGGTACCCGAAGTACAGGATTCCCAGCCGTCCTTGCGATTTTGACGTAAGGATGTCTTTTTTTTTGGATAGTTTCCCATCTGACAGGCCGGCCTGTTTGACAGGCTGGCTCTCAGTCAGATGGGAGAAAAAGAAGAGGATGTGATCAGGTAAGTGTTAGATGGGAGGAGGGGTCAGGGGTCACCGAGGAGGGTCGGGGACTGTCAGTCATCGAGGGGGCCAGTCATCACAGGGTCGGATATCGTAGGAGGGGGTTGGAGATCGTGGGTGGGGTCGGTGATCGTGGGTGTTGGCGATCATGGGGTGGTCGGAGATGGGGGGATGGTCGGAGATCGGGGGGGTGGTTGAAGATCTCGGGGGGTGGTCAGAGATCGCGGGGGTGGTCAGAGATCGTGGGGGTGGTCAGAGATCGCGGGGGTGGTCAGAGATCGCGGGGGTGGTCAGAGATCACGGGGGGTGGTCAGAAATCGGGGGCAGGTGGTTGGAGATCGCGGGGGGTGGTCGGTGAACGCGGGGGATGGTCGGTGAACGCGGGGGATGGTCGGAGATCGCGGGGTGGAGGTCAGTAAACTTGGGGGGGGGTCGTAGATCGCGAGGGTGGTCGGAGATCGCGGGGGGGGACAGTGAATGTGGGGGGGGGGCGGTGAAGGTGGGGGGGGTCCGTGAAGGTGGGGGGGGGGTCCGTGAAAGTGGGGGGGGTGTCGGTGAACGTGGGGTGGGGGTCGGAGATCGTGGGGAGGGCGGGAGATCGTGGGGAGGGCGGGAGATCGTGGGGAGGGCGGGAGATCGTGGGGTGGGGGGGGTCGGAGATCGTGGGGTGGGGGGTTGGAGATCGTGGGGTGTGGATTGGAGATCTCGGGGGGTGGTCAGAGATCGCGGGGGTGGTCAGAGATCGCGGGGGTGGTCGGAGATCGCGGGGGTGGTCGGAGATCGCGGGGGTGGTCGGAGATCGCGGGGGTGGTCGGAGATCGCGGGGGTGGTCGGAGATCGCGGGGGTGGTCGGAGATCGCGGGGGTGGTCGGAGATCTCGGGGGGTGGTCAGAGATCGCGGGGGGTGGTCAGAGATCGCGGGGGTGGTCAGAGATCACGGGGGTGGTCAGAGATCACGGGGGGGTGGTCAGAAATCGGGGGGAGGTGGTTGGAGATCGCGGGGGGTGGTCGGTGAACGCGGGGGATGGTCGGTGAACGCGGGGGATGGTCGGAGATCGCGGGGGATGGTCGGAGATCGCAGGGTGGAGGTCAGTAAACTTGGGGGGGTTCGTAGATCGTGGGGGTTGGTCGGAGATCGTGGGGGGGGGGATGGTGAATGTGGGGGGGGACAGTGAATGTGGGGGGGGCGGTGAAGGTGGGGGGGTCCGTGAAGGTGGGGGGGGGGGTGCGTGAAAGTGGGGGGGGGGTGTCGGTGAACATGGGGTGGGGGTCGGAGATCGTGGGGAGGGCGGGAGATCGTGGGGAGGGCGGGAGATCGTGGGGAGGGCGGGAGATCGTGGGGTGGGGGGGGTCGGAGATCGTGGGGTGGGGGGGGTCGGAGATCGTGGGGTGGGGGGGTCGGAGATCGTGGGGTGGGGGTGGTCGGAGATCGTGGGGTGGGGGGGTCGGAGATCGTGGGGGGGTGCGGAGATCGTGGGGGTGCGGAGATCGTGGGGGTGCGGAGATCGTGGAGTGGGAGGTCGGAGGTCGTGGGGGGGCAGTAGATCGTGGGGGTGTGGAGATCGTGGGGGGGCGGAGATCGTGGAGTGGGGGGTCGGAGGTCGTGAGGTGGGGCTGATCGGAGATCATGGGGGGGATGTCGGTGATGGTGGCGGGGTGAGGTGATCGCTGCAGTAGGCTTGTTGAGCCTGGGGGATGCACTCCTGCTCCTCCGGGCCCACAAGCAGTGCAATAAAGACACTTACCTGCAGTTTCAGGCTTTCTCGCCTCCTCTCACGTGGCATGAAGGAGAAGGTCGGGAATCCCGGCCCCCAGGGGCTAAAATCAAAAAATGGAGGCCCGCATCCTCCTTAAACACTTTTAATGCCCGCCCCTTGTCCAGCCTACGTGAAAACCGGAAATGGGCGGGTTGGGAGCAGGTTTTAGATTTTGGCATTTGTTACTGCCCCCTCCCTGCCCCCAACCTACCTATTTTTCCAGGCTAAAATCGTGCCCCACAAGAGCGGAAACTGTGGCTGATACACCTCCCTCCCCACTCTCCTGCAACCATCCCTTCCCCAGGAGCACTGAGCCCAATTGCTCTGGCTGAAATTAGATATAATATGCAGTAGTAAAAATAAACAGAAAATCGTTTCTGAGGAGATTATAAAATGCTTTACATGCAGGCTGCAAAAACTGGAAAGCTTTGGTACTTAAAATGGTTGTAGGGATGCACAGAATGATTATTAAAATATAATACAAAGTGTTCATTAGCTTTCTTAAAAGGAGTGGCATGGCTTGATGTGTTTTTTTTTTCCTTTCTGATTCACTACTTGCAGCTTAAAGGTTAAAAAGAAAAGAAAGAGCCAATGTGTAATAAATATTTCATTGACCTTGGTGGAATATATAGACCCCCTGCCAATGCAACCACCTCAATTTGATTCTGGACTGTAGAAGGTCATGCGTACAATAACATATAAATATCCACACAGACACAGGCTGACCCCTCTTTTTTTTTTCCAAATTGCTAGCAATATTAAGGTCAGATAAACTTATCATCGACCCTCAGCTGGTCTGACAAATTCTTTTGTCGGGGAAATGTCCTCACATCCAGCTCCGCAAGATTCTTATGCAAGATTGCTCATTTATCCCTGTGAAGAATGGGGAATTTCTTATTGCGTGATGAAGCGCCGAGTGCAGGCATTCAGGCTCGCTAATGACTGCCTTCAATAAGCCTGACAAGTCTCATTACATCAATTACTGAATCCATCTACTGCCTGCGGCACAGAATGTTTGATTTTATTTCAACATTATCTCAGTTCCAGAAACAGAAAAGATGACTGGAATACTGAATCAGAGAATGAAGGCATCAGGAAGAAGAAAGGGTCACTCGTCACTTTGTGTTAGGCATATTGGGTTCATTCTCTTCCACTATGCAGCCCTGCACGAACATTCAAAATATTACATTCAACGCAGTTGCAGCCTCAGGATGGCTGTAGAATATCTTTATACTGAGCAACGACAGCTTTAAAGATGTAAAAACCATATTTTCTGAACATGTGTAAACCCACTCTCATTCAGAATATTCTATGCTTTTTAGTTTATTAGGATATAATTTTACTGATACATTCACGTGTTACTCCCTGATGACCAAGTTATTTTTCCCCCATAGCAAAGCTACCCTTCCACTACACTATTCCTCAACTGAGAGGGTAGGCAGGTTGCTCTTAGAATTTGGCCAATGCCACTTTGCAGCGTCTATAAGAAGGGCATGAGAGTAGCAGTGTGTGTTTACCTGTACACTTCCTCTTTAGACCAAATGTACAAGGTACCATGCTACACTTACAATGCTTTTGATTACTGGGTTTTATAGTACTTGTCTCGGGAGGGTGAGCTTTGTGCACCACTGTCCCCAGGTGCTGTGCTCCTTAGACGGGCTGGGCTTCAATGTGTAATACGGAGAATCAAAGTGCAAATGCATGGATTTTGCTTCCCACGTTTACTTTCCAGAAGCAGGAGGCCTTAATCTGAGGGCAGTTTTATGCACCCACACTTTCTTGGTCAACAATGCTGTCAATTTGCTGCAGGTTTAATCATCCGTGCTCAGGATGCAGATGATGATGAGAGAGCTGCACGGGTCCAAAGTAAAATTGGCTACAGAAGCATGGCTGTAGCACATTTGAAACACAAAATAAACAGAAATATTGAAAAATGCAGAAATAAATATTGTGGCCCTGAATTTGCACGGGCTGCGATCCTGGCAGCTTCCCTGGGATCATACTTCCCCACTCCCTCCAGCGCTAACCCCACCAGAATATGCATAGACAGTGGGATGGCACCTCATTTACATGGGCCCGGCAGGCATGTGTACCAATAATGGGGGAGAAAAACTTAACCAAAATAAGAAAAAAAAATGAAAATGCCACAATTTAATGATAATTTGGTAGAAACAATTTTTCTTCCTGGTCTTCAAAGAATACAGTAAAGCAAAGACTTGAGAAAATGCTGAGCAAATATTATATCCAAAGCTGTCCTCCTCTCTACCACTCGCTTCATAACAACCTCATTAAACTGTTAACAAGGGAAGGCTTTTACAGCAAATCTACTTTGGCTAGAACAATTGCACATCAGTTTTCAATTAATAATGCAGCTGTTTTCATGCTTTGTGTCATACACAACACAGTCATATTCTTGAGAGTCAATAAGCAGTCAATCTATTCATGAGGGTCGCACAGAGAGACAGTGCTGTGTGGAAGTTTAATAACACGGTCTGTATCAATAATTAATTATACTAGTTTATCTCCATATCGTTGCTCACAGACAAAAATTAAAAAGTCTCTTTTCATGCAGCTGTTAACCTCTTTGTTTCCCACTCTCTAATTCTTGCTGTATTTCTCTTCATTTTAGTCTAACTTGCCATGGCGGGAAATAGACAGGACTGGATCGGCCGCCTGTTTTACACCCCGCCCGATCTTCCGTGGGATCTTTCATGTCCATCTGAGAGGGCAGACAGGGCTTCGGTTTAATGTCTCATCCAAAAGGTTGCACCTCCGACAGTGCAGCATTTCCTCAGTACTGCACTGGAGTGTCAGCCTGGATTATGTGCTCAAGTCTCCAGAGTGGGGCTTGAACCTTTGACCTTCTGACTTAGAGGTGAGAGTGCTACCTTCAAGCCAAGGATGACACCTTAACATAGGAACGTGACACCTTAACATAAAAAGATGTCCCTCTTAATTGTACAATGCTTCATAAAATATATGAATGAACACCTATATGTATAACGACCATGAACTATAAATGTACATTCTTGAAAATGCAATAAAAATGTACATATGAGTTAAGTGAAGATAGACAAGATATAATTCTTGATGTCGGAACAGGCTCGATGGGCTGAATGGCCTACTTATGTTCCTATGTGAGAGCTGACAATGGTAACTATTTGTTTCAGTTATTTCCAGCCAGCAAATCAGCTACGTCTGCTGGAATGTTTTTGGTAGGCGAGCAGCATTCATTATAAACAACTTGCATTTTTACAGTGCTCCTCACATGCAGGAAGATGTTTCAAAGCTCTTTAAAATTAAAGCAGGAGATAAACAATAACAGCAAGTGCTGAACAAGAGGGGAAACAGGCATAGGTGGGCTGAAGGGTCACAAACACAGTGGAAAAAAAGGGCCTGTGGAGGTTTTTGGAAGGAGGGAGGTGATCAGGGAGAGAGTTCTAGAGGTCAGGAGTGTAATGGTTAAATGAGCGGTATAACAGACTACGAGGGGTGGGAGCAAACTGAACTTGGGGTTGAGCAGTACGCCAAAGTCTCCAGCCTAAAGGGGCAGCCAAGAAGATTGAAGTCATGGCAGAAGCCAGAGGATGGCTGACAGTAAGCTGAAAGAAATTTTAGCTCATCCGGGTCTTGCTGTTGGTTAAGCTCACCTCATTAATTTGTAGCTTTCCTGGGGCTACAACTGGGTGTGACCTAGGTCGGGGCTAGGGCTGGGAGGAAACAATGATATCCATGGCTTACAGCAGGGTTGGGAGGCAGACACAAAGTCAGGTTGAACTGTACATTGCATGTGCATGAATTCTTTCTGCAAGGTATTCTCTACTTGAGTCTCAAGAATGTTGAGCTTCAGATCAGAGAGCTGGGTGGAGACTGTGCATGGGTTTGGAGCTGTATAAGAGGCCTGAAGGGGTGAAAACAGAAAATCACACAGCCTTAACCAATGAGGAAAATGGACATTGATAGATGCCCATGACAGATACTATGATCATGATGTTGAAAATTTATTATATAGATATAAGAGCTGATTTAATGAATCAGTGAGCTTTGATCAATTGCACTGAGCCTTGCCAACTAGAGGCGCATGTTGGGAAATCATGGACATGCTCCCCAGGACTTTTCACCCGCCCCGGAAGTGCAATTTTGTGAAATTGAACTGATACTTGGTATGGATTTATTAACAAGATTTAATGTGTAACTCTCCTGTTAAATTGGAGAGCTAATGCAATTTTCTCATTACAATGAATTACACTTGTTTTGTAATTCTCTGTGAAGCGCAGTTGCAGAAAGGCAATATCTGGAGCTAATTCATGATGCTTCTTACCAATCAAGATAAATGTTTAGTCAGAAGATACCAGGCTATCTTTTTGGCAACAAAAAGAAACAACAAACACTGTCCATGGGCACTGAGATCCTGAATATTTGCAGAAATTCTCACTCTGAGGTCGTTTTAGGATGGCCAAGCGGATGCGTTGGGGGTGGGGGGGGGCTCGTAAAATCGGGGAATCCCGGAGCGGGTCCGGAGCCCGGCTCCAACCCGCCCACTTCCGGGTTCCCCAGTGATGTGTTCGGGTGTGCGCGCAGCTCCCGCATGCAGGACTCCCACTGGCAATTAAAGCTGATGGGATGACAATTTAAATACTTACTTACCTAGTTGAGGTACTTGACAGACCTCACTGACAGGAGATTTTGGCAGGGGTGCAATTTTCATGGATCTTCAGCGTGTTTCCCGTGCTGTGGGAAACACTCCCTGTTGAAGCAGACTTGTTTCAATCAGCAGCCAGTGAGAGATGCAAAAGATTTTTTGACAGTTGGGGGGAATACCTCATTTATTGCAGCAGGGCACTCAGTCAGTTCAGACAAAGTTTTGGCTGCAACACCTTTGTCTTTCCACTCAAAATTATTAATTTATACCCTAAACTCTGCTGTGCAAACACATTTACCTACTTTGCGGACCCCCTCAAACTCACACCGTCAGGATGGGGGGCGCCATGGCTGCATTCATCACTTCATCCGAGGACGAGCAACATCACCAGCCTCGCCAGGCACGCCGTCCACCTCCGCCACGTGGAGCTCCACAACACAGTGCTGCGCCACAGGCACTTGCACAAAATAGTCGTGCAACTACACATACACCCACTGTAGGGTGGCCCAATGGGTGGCATCAAGTGTGGGTGTTCATGGAGAACCTCATGAAAGGGATTTATTGCACAAGCCGGTCAAGAATGGCCAAGACATGGTAGTATTGGTGACAATATAATATTTAATGTGAGTTGAACCAAAATATAAATAAAAAACATGACAAACCGTCAACCACCCTCGTGCATCCCCTTTGTGCTCACAAAGCCTTTGCCTTACGCTTCCTAATACTCATACGTGATGCATCCCCTGTGGCTGCAGCAGAGGTAGTGGCAGGTTGGGTGAGGGTGGCCGTGAAAGAGATGTATCAGAGGGAGAGTGTGAGACAGAGCCATGAGATTGTATGAGGATTGGGTTGAGTGATAGTGGTGGGATGAGAACTGGGGAGGTGAGTAAGTGCAAGTAAGTTGAGGATGAGGTTTGAGTGGGTGTGAGGAGTGATGTGATAGAGTAGTGTTGGCAGTGCAGAGGGAGTTGTGGGGTGGGGGCGGTGATATGGAAGACAGAGTGTAGGAGAACGAGTAAGTGTGCTCACTTTGGCTGACCTACTTAGGTCATTGAAGCGCTTCCTGCACTGTATCCAGGTGCGGGATATGTTGCTGGTGCTGGTGACCTTCTCTGCCACCTCGAGCCAGGCCTTCTTGATGGCAGAGTCAGGCCACTTCCTCCCGACTGCCGGGTTAGAAGATCTCTCTCCTCCTCCTCACCCCATCCAGTAACACCTGGCCTTTCCCCTGGGCTGCTCCATGCTGTAATTTTGGCTGTCTGCTGCAGGATCAGTATTGGAGGACTGCCCCTTTAAATAGGGCTCCTCCAGCTGACAACCTGTGATGCGGGTGCGCAGTCCGCCCACTGCACAGGTTTCCCGGAAGCCAAGGTAAGTGGCTTCAATTTAATCGCGATCGCGTGGGGAACCCACCGATTTTACTGGGCGGGTTACCCACGTGCCCAGTCGACCCCCCGCTGCCAACCCGCCTCCCTGGTAATATCGGGGCCTCTGTTTCTGTATTACATTTTGTGACTAGCCTTCTGGGGATGAGGGGGAAGGTAAGCTTTGGGGCTGAACTGGTCCCAAGGTGACACAACTGACATCAAAGTTCAGAACTAAGCCAACCGTCTGAGGCAGACTCAGTAATTCGATACGTTAACCAGGCAGGTTTGCAATGCTCCAGGGCATTGTTGATGAGTGACGAGCCAGTCTGGCTCACTGATGGAATGTAGAGGGATGGACCTTTCACTGAAGGCTGGGATTCTTCCCAGTTTGTTCCAGATATCCCTGCAAATGCCCTGATGGGTAGGGTTGCCCTAGCTAGACAAGCAAGGTGCTGCTATGTACTGGTAAATATCATGATTTTAGCTCATTAAACATCAACAGCACCTCATGACACTTGGGGATCCTTAAGTCTTAGCTCTGTCAATCTGCGGCTAAACTCTCTGGGCTTAGGTGGGATGTACCCCAATGGGGAGAGGGTGTGCACTCTATTGGGAAAACAGATAATGTATGTGCAGATGTTTCAGTGACTTGATTTGGATATTTTAAGCCATTCAGGGCAAAAAATACCAAATACGATTACCATGTTATATCGAGTTAGTTGATCTCAATGTAGGCAGCTTTAGGTTGCTGCAACAGCAGAGGTGGGGAGGCGACAACTCTGTATGGGTTCCCACTTTTGATCGCTATGTAATGAACCCTGCTAGAAAGTACCAGTGTGACATCAGGTAAGAACAGGACTGGGCTTGGTTGTCATGCTCTCCATGATTGAAGAGACTCACACAAGAAAGGCCACTTGGGTATGGTTTTGGATAATATAACACTGAGATGGACCCCTAAAAGCATCGACACCTTCAGCAGAAATTTTTTGCGGGGTGGGGGGGAGCGGCGGTTAGAGAATAAATACATTTATTTAAAAACTCTGAAACAACGGGGGCAATTTTAACCTAACCCACCTGGCAGGAAGCTAACAAGATCGGGTGCAATGCTGGTTTTATACCCCGCCTGATTTTAATGACTTCAACGGAGAATAATTGCGCGGGGTGTAAAACCGGCGTTCCACCCGATCCCGCCGGCTTCCCGCCCAGCGAGTTAGGTTAAAATAACCCCCAAAATGACTATTCCTGGTGGTCTGCCATTGTATTCAGTAAAAGCTGAAGAACAGTCACACATCCTTGGATCCTTTTGGAACTCTGGCATTTTGAAAAAGAAAATGATACACAGCTTCTGTGATAATCCATCTAAATTGGAGAAAATTTGATCTCCTGTCACAAAAAAAAAACACAAGCTCAGGGATATCAGTGGGACTGCATAGCTCAGATTTGTAAAGATCCCCCAGGCAGATGATTGGTTGAGCCTCTATGTAAATAACTAATGAGAGGATTAATCAATTCAGTTGAATTATGCTCAAGATTAGTTAATAGCGTTTTCCTATCCCTCCCATCTCACTGGACTATACCTACAGTATCTACTTAATGTAGAACATTTACAACAGGGGCTGAAAAATCTCCACATGCAAATGCCTCCTGACATTTTTGATTTGGTTCCCAGTTGTAGTGTTTGATCCCACAAATCCCCTGGATTAATAGAAAAGGCATTTTTTTTTTTACACACAACTGAAACCCTGCATCGAAGCTTCCAATGTGGTGTTGTGCCGGCTGCCATATGTAAATTCTCAGTGTCTGCCCTGTTATTAATCGCAAGTCATGTGATATCATTCATTATTTATCATAATTCTGCATTCAGGTTCAAAAGCTGGATTTCTAGCGTAAAAAAAAAATCAAAATTACAGACAGTGAGTTCTCCATTCTGTCAAAATAAATGCTTCATCTTCACAGGACATAATGTTACCAGGAACAAATCAAGTAGATCACTGCATCCTGAAACTGAAAAACTGTCTATTCCTCGATTGAAAATTGCTTAATTCAAATTATCGGATAATTCAAACATTTTTAGCGTAAAAGCCAACTAACTTATCAGTAGACTGTATCACAATAGATTGATGTTTGTCCACATAATAACAGTCAATGCAATTCAAAATAATCCATTGTGTGAAGCACTTTGAAACATTTCAATATAAATGCGAGTGTTATTATCAACAGGGAGGTTTCATTATCGAAGAGTTTGGAAAGATTTATCAACTGAAATTAGTGAGCATGTTTGGAAAACTTTCAATGTCAGTACCACTGTTGGTAAACAGCCCTACAGGGATATATGGTCCTGAGATTTATATTTTAAAATGATATAATTTAGCGTACTTAAGGGCAAAAGAATTGTCAATATCATGTAGTACAGAAGAAAGACATCTTTTAAAGCTCCAATCACAATCAGAATTATTCGAGCCCTCTTCCTTTATCCCCAAATTTTTTCTCCAGCTCTCCCGAAGATATTGATTCATCCCGAGTTATGGCTCTACGAGAACTAACTGTCTTCATGGGGGGACATTTCCGCTTGTTTTGCGTCCCGATTCCAGCGCAATCTTGGCGGAATTGGCCGAATCAGCACAAAAGATCGGGGAATTTAAAACGTTGGTGAGTTACGCCCAAAACCACCAAAGCAAAAAACCCAGAAATGATTACGTTCTATTACGCTGCCCAATTGCGCTGGTTCATGGAAGATTTTATGTTTGCGATTATACAAATGAATTTTAGCGACGACTTGAAACTAAAATTGCCGCTAAAATTCATTTGAATAATCACAAACATAAAATTGCAATTTCCTGATTGAGCCCAAAGCTGAAACTCTACCCCCTAGTACTTTGCCCAGTGCTGAGGGGAAGGAGGGCATCGAGGCACCAAATGACATTTCTGTTCAGTTAACTCAAATATCCAATTATTTGGAACTGACGTGATAGGCACAGGTTCACAAAACACAGGAGTTTAAAAAAAAAAGCATTTAGGGATACACATGGACTCCACAAGATAAGTGTCTAATGGCTGTCACATCAATAGGAGTGTAATTGTTAGCAAAGCTACATGTAATCCAAGGCTCAGGGTCAGTAAAAGAATCACTGTCAGTCTGCTGCAGGTAAAAGCAAGGAACACCCTATAATGCTGACATTGTGCTTTCTTGAAGGTGGCCTGAAAATGGAAACCTGACAGGATACCTGTTCCCCTTTGCATCCAAATACTTGCCCCCTTTACATACAAACTTGTGAAAATCCTGACAAATCCATTTCACTTTTCTAATTCACATTACATCTGGATCAGGATTTTTGCAAACTGAAGGTAAAAATAACCAATTTCTAAATTTTTGTACCACAGCCCATTTAATCACTCAACAATTCAGTCTAAATGGAAACAGAACGCAATGAGCAAAAGTATATTTTTATATAAATGTGGCTAAACCCTTAATACTGTCTCCAGATGAAATTTGTCCGTTACTATTTGTGCAATATTCAGACAAGACAATTGTAAATGTTCTGTACTCTATGTTTTTTTTTACTGTGTTTGGAGTTATATAACAGGAGTAAACGGGAAGTGATTTGCTAAGCAGGAATTCTACTCAGGTCAGACTGCAAAGTACTTCTTCAAAGAAACCCAAGTGACTGTGACGGTAATAGTGAGTCCCAACTCCACTCACAGTCAATGCCAGTATGTGCAGTGAGTATGCATTCGCTGCAGGCCTTCAAAAGGGAGCTAGTTCCTATGAGTGGAAGACATCTCAATGCAGAAGGTAAGTGGGTTAACGGGGAATAGTGACAGTTGCGGGATATTGCTCGGCTCCCCTCCCATACCACGTCCACGGGGCCATACTTCATGCGAAGAGCCTGGGCGGCTGAGCCCGATTCTCTCCTCACATGACGTCCATGCATATACACCTTCCAGTAGCTGTCACTGGTGTCAGCTGTGGCTTAGCGGGTAGCACCTTTGCCTCTGTGTCAGAAGGATGTGGGTTCAAGGCCCACTCTAGAGACTTGACCACATTGACCAGTGCAGTACTGAGTGAGTGCTGCACTGTCAGAGGTGCCATCTTTCGGATGAAACGTTAAACCGAGGCCCCATCTACCCTCTCAGGTGAACGTCAAAGATCCCACAGCACTATTCAAAGAAGAGCATGGGAATTCTCCCCAGTATTCTGGCCAATATTTATCCCTGAACCAACATCTCTAAAACAGACTATCTGATCATTATCACATCGCTGTTTGTGGGGCCTTGCTGTGCGCAAATTGGCTGCCATGTTTTCTACATTACAACAGAGACTGCACTTCAAAAATGTACTTCATTGGCTGTAAAGCGCTTTGGAACATCCTGAGGTTGTGAAAGGTGCTATAGAAATGCAAGTCTTTTCTTTTATTAGATTGTGATGAGGAGCAGCAACCCTTGCTAATTTTTTCCTCTCTAGCCCAGGAACATTAAGGCCAATTAGAATGTTACAACTGCTAAGCCGGCTCAGATCATCGAATGCAGACCAAGAATCAAAGCTGGGATCCTCTGGTCTGTACAAATTGCAGACTTGTAACTCACTTTCAATCATCTATTCTGGATACCTTTGCATTTGCTACATCTAACAGACATCAATATCGGACCTAAGCAGTCCTTTCGCAGCAGGCTTTTTAGTTTATTCTTGATGCAATAGTTCATTTGAATTCCATCAGTAAATCAATTCATTCCATCAATTGGCACTCAGCTTCTGCACCGACTAAAATTGATCAGTTCATTAAGCATTTCATTGTGGGGCTGCAGTAATGTCATTATTTTAGCAAATTACTCATAAAAACTTTTATTGAGGCCATTTTCCTTGAATGCATAGTTTTAAACATGAGGTTTGTGATAGGAACATAGGAACAGGAGGTGGCCATTCAGCCCCTTGAGCTTGTTCCACCATTCAATTAGATTATGGCTGATCGGTATCTCAAATCCATTTACCCGCCTTTGATCCATATCCCTTGATACCCTTACATAATAAAAATCTGTCGATCTCAGTCTTGAAAATGTCAATTGATCCCCAGTATCTACAGGCTTTTGGAGGGGAGTTTTCCGGATTTCCACTACTCTTTATGTGAAAAAATGCATCTTGATTTCACTCCTGAATGGCCTAGCTCTGATTTTAAGATGGTCCCCCCTTGTTCTGGACTCCCCCCGCCAGAGGAAATAGTTTTTCTGTAATCTTCCCCTTTATCATTTGAAACACATCCTGGTGCGGCAGTGGCCCATGTTGTTTTGTGGAGCCCCGGAGAGCATTCCTGCTCCTCCCAGCCCTACAGAAATAAATTAAAACTTACCTGCTGGGCTCCTCGGGCTGCAGCGTCAGCTGATGCTGGTCAGAGTGTTCGCAGCCCACTCTGCCCAGTACTGTCCTAAAATGGTAATTGGGGTCATATGTATGTCATAGGAATCCAATTTGAGTATTAAAAGGGGGTCTATCACCCTGACTTGGGTGGGTGCACCAGCCGCCCAGCGGTAGTCCCTGGGTTGCCAGGGAAGACGGGGATGGCCACACCGTCAGCAGGAACAGGCAGTAAATAATTTCCTCTCCATTTTTGGACCCCGAATGCCTCATTTCCGCTGGGCGGGAGGCCTCAATGTCACCCCCATGGGCGGAACTTTCAACTCCACCCCCCGGGGGGAGGGGGGGAGAAATGGGGGGCATAAAACTGGCGGTATGGGATCGGCAGTCTGTTATACACCCCGCTTGAAAGAGCTGCCCACTATTTCTCCTTGTGCTAACAAAAAGCTGTGTTGGCATTGTGTGAGGCTGGTGGTAATGCGGCTGGTTCTTTGTGGGGGTCTTTGTGCAGCTGGCTATCGATGTAAAAGTGCCAGAACTCACTAAGACTGGTAGCTCAAAAGACCGGCTTAAAACCAGACCTTCCCAGCAGCCGGTCTCAGGGAGTCCTTGCAGTGCAACACTCAGCTGTTCAAGCCTGCCCTTTGGGAAGCAGACACATTACTGTGAGTCTCGCACAATATAGAAGCAGCCAGTATGACACTCCTGGAAGCAATGGTATCATACAATGAATCAAAATTAACAACCTTTAATAACTAGACTCAAACACGACCTGGACTGTGAACAAGATTTGGGTTAAAACTTACTATCTCCAAGTTGCTATAAAGTCAGCTTACACTCCTAGTTTTTTTTTGCTTTCAAAGAAAAG
Source organism: Heptranchias perlo (assembly GCF_035084215.1). Lineage (NCBI taxonomy): Eukaryota > Metazoa > Chordata > Chondrichthyes > Hexanchiformes > Hexanchidae > Heptranchias > Heptranchias perlo. The sequence goes on from NC_090354.1 coordinate 8,890,371, forward strand.
TCTCTTCGATACCCAAAAACAAGCGCTCCTTTAACGTAACAACCGTATATAGTAAACAAAGCAATACAGTGCTGATGGAGGTATGAAGATTTCCCTTGGGCAGTGATTTCCTGGGGGGAACCAATGACACATATAAACACCGGCTACCAGCAGCACTAAGGTTACATCTGCCCATACAGTTCACCAATGTAGGCCAATGTGGCTTTGGCATTGCTAGCCCACGCAGATCTTTTCCCCAACCTTGGGGAAGATTCCAGCCAAACCGTCCAAGTTGCAAACATGACTTTGCACTGACTACATGTGTGTGAATCTTGCACATTTGAGGGTCGATTTTAGGATGGCCAAGCAGATGCGTTGGGGGCGGGGGGGGGCTCGTAAAATCGGGGAATCCCGGAGCGGGTCCGGAGCCCGGCTCCAACCCGCCCACTTCCGGGTACCCCAGTGACGTGTTCGGGTGCGCGCGCAGCTCTCGCATGCGGGACTCCCACCGGCAATTAAAGCCGGCGGGATGACAATTTAAATACTTACTTACCTAGTTGAGGTACTTGACAGACCTCATTGACAGGAGATTTTGCCAGGGGTGCAATTTTCATGGATCCTTAGCATGTTTCCCGTGCTGTGGGAAACACTCCCTGTTGAAGCAGACTTGTTTCAATCAGCAGCCAGTGGGAGATGCAAAGGATTTTTCGACAGTCGGGGGGAATACCTCATTTATTGCAGCAGGGCACTCAGTCAGTTCAGACAAAGTTTTGGCTGCAACACCTTTATCTTTCCACTCAAAATCATTAATTTATACCCTAAACTCTGCTGTGCAAACACATTTACCTACTTTGCGGACCCCCTCAAACTCACACCGTCAGGATGGGCACCATGGCTGCATTCATCACTTCATGCGAGGACGAGCAACATCACCAGCCTCGCCAGGCATGCCGTCCACCTCCGCCACGTGGAGCTCCACAAAACAGTGCTGCGCTACAGGCACCTGCACAAAATAGTCGTGCAACTACACATACACCCACTGTAGGGTGACCCAATGGGTGGCATCAAGTGTGGGTGTTCATGGAGAACCTCATGAAAGGGACTTATTGCACAAACCAGTCAAGAATGGTCAAGATCCGGCAGTAGTGGTGACAATATAATATTTAATGTGAGTTGAACCAAAATCAAATATAAATAAAAAACATGACAAACCGTCAACCACCCTTGTGCATCCCCTTAATGCTCACAAAACCTTTGCCTTATGCTTCCTAATACTCATACGTGATGCATCCCCTGTGGCTGCAGCAGAGGTAGTGGCAGGTTGGGTGAGGGTGGCCGTGAAAGAGATGTATCAGAGGGTGAGTGTGAGACAGAGCCATGAGATTGTATGAGGATTGGGTTGAGTGATAGTGGTGGGATGAGAACTGGGGAGGTGAGTAAGTGCAGGTAAGTTGAGGATGAGGTTTGAGTGGGTGTGAGGAGTGATGTGATAAGAGTAGTGTTGGCAATGCAGAAGGAATTGTGGGGTGGGGGCGGTGATGTGGAAGACGGAGTGTGGGAGAATGAGTAAGTGTGCTCACTTTGGCTGACCTAGTTAGGTCATTGAAGCGCTTCCTGCACTGTATCCAGGTGCGGGATATGTTGCTGGTGCTGGTGACCTCCTCTGCCACCTCGAGCCAGGCCTTCTTGGTGGTAGTGGCAGGCCCCTTCCTCCCGTCCGCCAGGTAGAAGATCTCCGTCCTCCTCCTCCTCACCCCCACCCCATCCAGTAAGACCTGGAGTAAGGCATCATTAAACCTGGGAGCAGCCTTTCCCCTGGGCTGCTCCATGCTGTAATTTTGGCTGTTTACTGCAGGAGCAGCATTGGAGGACTGCCCCTTTAAATAGGGCTCCTCCAGCTGACAGCCTGTGATGCGGGTGCACAGTCCGTCCACTGCGCAGGTTTCCAACGGGAAACCTGAAAGCCAAGATAAGTGTCTTCAATTTACTTGCGATCGTGTGGGGAACCCACCGATTTTGCTGGGCGGGTTACCCACGTGCCCAGTCGACCCCCCGCTGCCAACCCGCCTCCCTGCTAATATTGTAAGACCATAAGAGATAGGAGCAGGAGTAGGCCATTCAGCCCCTCGAGCCTGCTCCGCCATTCAATGAGATCATGGCTGATCTGATTTTTACTTCAACTGCACTTTCCCGCCTTTTCCCCATATCCTTTGACCCCCTTGCTGATCAAAAATTTGTCTCACTCGGCCTTGAATGTATTCAATGACTCAGCCTCCACAGCTTTTTGGGGTAAAGAATTCCAAAGAATCACGACCCTCTGGGAGAAGAAATTCCTCCTCATTTCCATCTTAAATGGGCGACCCCTTGTTCTGAGACTATGCCCCCTCGTTTTAGATTCCCCCATGAGGGGTAACATCTTCTCAGCATCTATCCTATCGAGTCCCCTCAGAATCTTGTCTGTTTCAATAAGGTCCTCTCTCATTCTTCTAAATATCGGGGCCGTGGAGTTTCCGCTGTTACTTAATCTGGAAGGTTTCTGTGACATAAATTGTGTATAAAAAGACAACAGCCCAATTATACTGAAATTCTCCTACATTATGACAGTAAAAACCAAACTAGTTTAATACTTACTATTTATGCTGAAGGCCAGAATGACATCTGCTGAAAGCTGGCCTAGAGCTGCCTGTACAGATGGTGCGGTTTCTGTACTCCAAGTTGGTCCCAGCGTAAAGTAAATTTACCTGAAATGTCGGTTTCATGCAGGGACCAACTCAGTCTAAACATTCGCTGGAGGCAGTGCAATGTAATGACTATTAAGGATTTTCCCCCCACTTTTCTCCTCTCTTGAAGATTCTGACTCTTGCTTCATTGGTGCTTGCAATCCTCCATTACTTTAACAGTGGGGAATCATAATGTGCGAAATGTGATAGTGAGTGTCACTAGGCTTTTCTACCACAGAAGGCATCAATGCTGAGCCCAATCGTGACCTTACTGACATCCAAACGTAAGCACTTTCCAGCAAGATTCACTGGACAGCAATCAGGAGTGAGAAGTCTGGCTAATTATTCTTCCCCACCCTCCCTAACCCAGGAGTACTGAGGACAATCATCCCTACTGGTGCTGTGGCTAAAATGAATTAACTCAGTACAGACTGGGGATAGAACCTTGGATCTTGCTGGTCTGTATGGCTCAGCTTGCTAAACTATAGTGGGGGGGGGGGGGGAGGTGCTGAAGCTGCATTTATACTGGAATTGTGGAGGACCAGTGTCCATGAAAAACTGGGTCTATTATAAGAGAGCAGGATTTAGAAGTGCGAAGGCAGAGAACTGGCCTAAGGATGGCACTCTCCTAGAATGTGAACTAAACGAGTACTAAAAGCACTTGAGTTAGCACTTTTTATTTGCGTTATTTACATTCTGGGGGTTTTGTTCTCCACCTCCTCAATAAAATGATCCTGCTTTTGTGTTGTGATACCAGTCCAGACAGACAGTTAACGGGTCCATATCCTCCAGGCCACCATAAAGTGATTGACAGGAATGTGCAGAATTACCTGAGATAAAGGAATTCACACAGCACCCAGGATAATAGCTGCTCCCAAGATTATTTACCAGCCTCGTTTGACATCTGGTCAATAAGCAGTAAAGCTAGTCACTGCAAAGCCCCGTTTACACCATAGCTATAAATTTAGATTTGTTCTGACATTAAAGTGGGAATAAAACCGTTCATCACATTTTACACTTGAGGCACAAATGTGGATTTGTAAATTTATAGCTGGCATTGCACTGTGTGAGTAAGCATAAGCAACGTTGAGCTATTTAATTCCAATTGTATTTCTGTGGACAAATTCCCACCTCTTGACCTCCCAAGTTAGTTTAGGCTGAAATACAGGAGGTTTGCCATCAGGCTAGTATAAATGACTTGTGAAAATCTCCTGCTTCCTCTGTTCGCCATCTGCCTCAAAAGGCCCGACAGAGAACAGAAAACTACCAAGTTGGTTAAGATCACTATTTATCTGCAAAGCCTGTTTATTTTGAGTTGGCTGTCTCGGAAATTCTTCAAAATTTAAACTGGACATCAAGGGGGTGATAATGAGGACAAGTGCTGTGCCACCGATATCTATGGTACTTGCACCTGTGTACATCGGTTGACCTTGTCTGACAACGCAAGGTCAATCCATTTACACAATGTGCTTCAAGCATAACTCTCAGAATGTGCTGGGAGCATCAGGGCTGCATTATTAGGCATCAACACCAGTGAAATACTGCTGGTTTCCCATTGCTTGCTGAGCACTTTCCCGGCATGGGAGAGCACGGGCATTGTGGACAGAAGGAGCAAAGGGCAGATTTTTTTTTACAATTGGACTCCCCTTCGATGACTGTTCAAAACAAGCAGTGTTCAGCTGGAGTGCTGCTCAGGCACTCCAGCCACATTATGGGGCAGGCATCTCATTTAAATACAACTCAAGGGTCTAATGAGCTTGTGAGCAGGCTCCGAGCCCGCTCTGTGCTCATCACCTACATTGGCTGCCCACTGTCCTATTATCAGCTCCTTAATTTCTGGATTTTTAAACTAAAAGTCCATTTTCTCCACTTAATTCTCCCCTCGTGGTATGGAGAGTTTAATTTTTGAAGTTATTAAGTTTTGCAATAAACTTTCATCATAACCAAAGACAAGTCTCAGAACTCACCCATGAACTCATTCCCCTCCTCTCCCCACATTCCTATCCTGCCCTGGTCTGGTTTTCCACTCGCAAAAGGTGTAACCTTTGGAACTTTACTGCCATTCTATCCCTTCATGGCCGTGATGTGCTATTACACCAACGTAATTTGTAAAGTGCCATTGTGAATGCTATTTAGATATTGACTTCACTTGATCTCTTATGGATTTTGTGGTAGTGCATGCAGGGAAAGAAAACTGGAGCTGGTCAAGCATTGTAAAAGATAAAAGAAAAATCATTGGGTAAAATAATTGAACATAATCAACCAACACAAAACAGTAAAAATGTAGTTTGATTCCTTTTCAAATGGCACCTAGAGTAAAGGAATCTGGTCTATTTATTGCAAAGAAATGGACTCTGTCAGCCATTAATTATTAACTGTGGAAGTGGACGCTGGATAGTGGACAAAAAGTAAGAAAACAGGGTGATAAGGGAATTGTAGATAATTATTTACTCTAGTGTTGACACAACATTGATAGTTTGCTCACAGCTGGAGATTAAAAGAAATTCTTTAGGTATTTATGATGGTGATGAGTCAATTTCAAGAGAAGAGTGGACCAAGTTCAAATCAGCCAAATTCTAATTATCCCTCCTCCGCTGAAGGAGCCAACTTTCACTGGGGTATAGTTCCATGGGTGTGGCAGCTCATCAGTGCCTCGTGCAAGTGGCCATTTTCCATGAACAACAATAACTTGCATTTATATAGCGCCTTTAACGTAGCAAAATGTCCCAAGGCGCTTCGCAGGAGCGATTATCAAACACAATTTGGCACCGAGCCACATAAGGCGATATTAGGACAGAGGTAGGTTTTAACGAGCATCTTAAGGGAGAAGAGAGAGGTAGAGAGGCGGAGAGGTTTAGGGAGGGAATTCCAGAGCTTAGGGCCTAGGCAGCTGAAGACACAGCGGCCAATGGTGGAGCGATTAAAATTGGGGATGCACATGAGGCCGCAATTGGAGGAGTGCAGAGATCTCGGAGGGTTGTAGGGCTGGAGGAGGTTACAGAGACAGGGAGGGGCGAGGCCACGGAGGGATTTGAAAACAAGGATGATAATTTTTAAATCGAGGCGTTGCCGGACCGGGAGCCAATGTGGGTCATTGGAAAGTGTGCACAGTGAGAGCACACTTTCCAGCAGGAGTTACTGGATAGAGATTTTTTTCCACCCTGTCCAAGCTAGAAGTGCAAAGCGACCCCTAAATGTTTCCTCAGCTGAGATCAGCTAACTCACAAAGGGATGTTCAGTTTAAAATCACTGTTAATGCCGATTAGATCTGAATGAACAGCCTCACTGTAAAGGAAATTCTAGTCTAAACAATGAAACACGAGAAGATGTTTAGTTAAATCTTCATCACAACACTGACCTAGGATCTCAAATGAAAAATTTGCCAGCAACATTGTGATTATCTGCCACTTTTTGAATCTTATAAACTACAATACCCATAAGATAAGGCTCTGTGAACTATCATGGTCTTGGCATCAACAGAGGAATGGTAGCTTATCTATAAAAAAAAGAACAGCAGTTGAACTGTTTCAGGTAGTATACGTATAAGTTGCTCCCTTAAAGGCTCAATTGGTAAGTAGCATGTAACTGAGTCATATAGACTAGAAGGTTCCAGGTCCGATTCTCAGTCTGTTCAGAGTTATCTGATCTCAGCCGAGGCAGCGGTACTACAATTGACATCAGCATCCTTGACTGGGCAGGTAGGAGAAACATCAGCCAGCATTCCCGCTGTTGACTGCTATCCAGTTACGCCTGCTGGAGAGTGTGTGTGTGGTAGTTGGATGAAGTACAGGAGTGGTCTAAGCTATGCTGTCCTTTACAGGCAAATAGTCTGCTGATCCTCACTAAGAATGGTCACACAAAGAATGGTCTCTTGAGCAAGATGCTGCAGAGTTACTGGTGCCTATAGTACTGTACCCCAACATAAGTCAGGAGCTTTAGGAAAGAAGGGGCAAAACTTGTACCTTTGTTTCAAATAAAGCTTCGAGTGACTGGAATCTCTTTCAGATTTCCTCTAGCTACAAATTTAACAATGCCTTGATCACCTGTGGCATTGCTCATAAATAGAATTCAGTTTGGAGGTTTTAATGTTTAGCTGATAAAATTGAACTAGGTTTAACTTGGCCTATCCCTTCGAAGCCACTCCCTGTGGGGAAATGATCAAAGTTGGCACAGCATGAGGTCAATTAGAGGCGAATTAGAGGGAGGCTTCTCTAGATTGGCAACTGCTTGTAAATTCCTGGCTCCTGCCCTTGGAAGAAGCCAGATTATCAAGGTCAGAAAAAGCAGCAAGCAATCATTGGCCTTTTTTTTAATACTCCTGTAAAGACATTTCCGCTGTGATTTGTTGCTGTTAGCATGTGTAACAAAGTGTTCCACATGGAGATGTGATAAGATTGCACCAGATGCAAGACTTTATTATATATACATGAATATACAGGAAGAAAATATTTACTAGTGTAGTGGAATTTATTTTAGGAGAAGGGGACAGAGCAAGCCTCCACCACCTCCCTTCAAACATCTACATTGTAGCAACCCCTTTCCCTATATGTTTGAAAGAAATAATTTCATTTTTGTGAAAAATCCTCCTTCGGGGAAATGCTTTTTAAATAAACTGGTGGACATTATCCAGACTATTAAAATTTGCCTGCAGGGAGTCTCAAATATGCAGTTACACTGCTCGATAATTGCTTTCCATTTGAAAACATATTTGATAATGATACCTTTTATACACTACCAAAAAACCCTGCTGGTTTTTATGTAAAGCAGCACTGGTTCAATTAAGACCTTTCAGCACTATAAACTTAATCCAAATGTTACCAATTACAAATTTCACCTATTTCTAATGGCATTGTGGAATTAAGGTTCTAACGCAAACAGTGTAGCTGGAAGAAATAAAAATGTTTTTCTATCTGTAACTTAGAAATATGAAACCATCAGCTAAACCTCCTGTAGCTATTTTTCAAAATCTGTCAACAGTGTGATACCATAGCTGAAAATGAACCAACTGATGGATTACTTCAGAATCGGGTCCCCCATTGGTCAGCAGATTGCTTAGTTGATGGTTTTAGAGTTGCCACTTTTTGTCCTGTCCAAAACCAGATAGGGGTAGGCCAAGGGATGGAATCATACAAATCTCACATCATCCTTAGCATTTTTAGAAAAGTAATGAAAGGAGCTTACTTTTTTTTAAAAACAGATTCTGGTGGGACTGAAGGTTTTTGAAGTTACATATACTCAGATTTTGTTAGCAGAAGACAAGTCTAAGTTCCTAACTTCGTACAAAGATAAAAAGGGAAAGTGGAAACCGTGGTGAGATGACAATGGCTGAAATTCAACCTATATGTGATTGTCAGTCAGCAGATTTTAGAGCTGCAATTAAGCTTTGGAGGTTCAATTGTTCTATGTGGCTTTAGCGTCAAAAAGTCACAGTGAAAGCTATTAAACTAACCACTGTTCTCACCCCTCACCCACCCAGTCTTTACTACACTTTCAACCTTTTGTGCTCCAGTCTAGTTTCCATGGCTCTATCTCTGTCTCTAGCCCTGCACCACACACACACACACAGCTTCCAAAGTTATAAAGCCAAAAATACCATCTTTGTTACAGTTTTCATCTATTTATGAGTAAGAAGGGCATTGCCAGAAGTAGAATTGTCCAGGACAAATAAAAATGGCAACTGGTAGGTTGCCTGCCTCATACAACCTCCTCGCTCTCCTTCTCTGTGTTCCCTGTTTTGTTGGTCTTTGCTTTTACTATTCTCAATTTTCTCATATCTGGTCCTGAAGGCAGCACCTTGCGCTGGGTACAGTTCCACAGATACTGGCAGCCCTCCAGTACCTTATCCAAATTGCACTTCTTCATGTGTGCCAATAGGCTATTTAACCATGAAGAGCATCAGAGATGAGCCCAATCCTGGAAACTGTTTTACTCCAGCGCAATAAATCACTACCTGCAGTATAACATTTTTATGTTCTCTTATTGATGCATTTGCTGCACACACAATGAATTATACAACATCACCAATAAATGTACATTTATACAGTGCCTTTAACATAGATAAATGTGCTTCACAGTTGGAGGTCAGGCCTCAGCAGGAGTAGGAACTAAATTAAGCTCAGCTTTAAGGAGGCCTTTAAAGGTGAGCAGAGATGTTCATGAACAAGTTCCGATGCGTGGGGGCAAGTTGGCTCAAGGCCAGCAAGGAGAGCATGTATGCGGGTGCACAGAGGCTCCAGGTATCTATTCGAGTGCTGCTCTTCCAGGACTCCTCAATAAGTATAAAAGCATCTAAAAACGCCTGCACCCTCCTTAAAGGTTTCTTGATGTGTTTTTTTCTACACATTTAATTAGATTGCCTGTCCTTTGTGTAACACAAGACTAGTAATGAAGTGATAACGAGATTTCACGTGTTATTAACTAACACGGTTATACTTATGCATATGTGGTAAAGCATGTCATCGTCAAATTATAATTCTAATTGTTTAGTGAAATGAACTTGATTATTTTATTGTGCATCGCTAACTCTGAAAATGACTTCTTGTCTTATTGGAGTGGATGGAAGATATTTGCTTCTGATAATCGGCATCAATTTGCAGCTAAAGGATAGTCAAAACAAAAGTGTTTTAAACTCCTCCAAAGTTACTTCTTTTAATAAATATATGTATGTCTCTTTCTGATGAAGGGTCTCAACCTGGAATGTGTTTTCTCTTTTTCGGATGGTGATGGACCTGTAAAGGGAGGGGGTACTTCTCCCTCTTCAACGCCAGGGTGTAAGAGGTCAGTGGGGCGAAAAATCGTATCGCAAAATTAGACACCAGCTGCTCACAAGTTTTCTATCCATTCATTTTAATGAACAGAAAATCATGAGCAGCTTGTGCTTAATTTTACATCTAGGGCTTTCACCTAGCTAATCTTTTAAGTGCCAGTATTTTTGTTTTTATTTCATATTTGCAGTTTTGCTTTTAATCCTCACCTGGCTATCTTTTTCTGATGCATTAAAATAAATTGCAAGTATTGTACTCCACGTATTCATCAAGGGGATGAAATTATCATTTTTGCTCATTTTACTGTTCCACCACTTTATATTCACATCTTTCTTTTTACACTAAAGTTAACCGAGACACGAATTTCAAGTGACTTTTTCCTCAGCAGTTACTTCTTTTACCCAAATATGCAGAAATCCAGAACTCACAGAAAATTAATTTAGCTCTAGAGCCTCAATTGCACAGCCTCAATGTATTTAACATTCAGATTACTATCTTATCTGAAGCCTGGTTTTATTAAAATCCAATGCATATTCTGCCTAAAACCCAGACTATTAAACTCACATATGGGACAGTACCTCTCTACTTCTTCACTGAAAAAGCAATCCCTGGTCTGGATTCAGTTATCAGCAGCTTATAATTCAGTATGTGTGCAGCAAATGCATCAATATGAGAACATAAAGTTGTTATACTGTAGGTAGTGATTTATTGCACTGAAGTAGTCAAACAGTTCCAGCTGTGAGACATTTCTTAGAATGCAGAAACTCCCAAGTAAAAGGATGATCAGAACGGTTATGTTTAATATCCCACTAGTGCTTATAATAAAATAATGAATGGACTTTCAATTTCCTGTAGGCTGGCTATAAGCAGCAATAGATTTACAACATGCAATGCCTTAAAGTATTAAAGAAACCCATTACAGTTTTATTGTGATAAAGAAAAGCAGAGGTCTCATTTGAAGATATAACTGCTGCTCCACTGATGGCTCTGAGGTAAATTCACCATCTTTGATCCATAAAGTCCAGGAAAGTCATAGGTTTGATCTCCAGCCTGTGCCAAGTTAGCTAGGCACTGGTAGGGGCACTACAATAGATCACAGCTCTCTTAGGGAAGGAAAAAAAAAATCAGCCAGGGTTTTTGTTCCAGATCACAATCCAGCAACCCAACCACAAACTGCATTTAACAAAGAAAACTATGCAAAGCCACTTCACAGAGGTGTGAGGAAAAATGAACACTGAGACAAAGAGGGAGAGATTATCAGAAGTGACCAAGAGCTTCGTCAAAGAGGTGGGGTTTAAGGAAGAGAGGGAAGGAATTGCAGAGCGTGGGGCCTAGGCAGCTGAAGGCACAGACATCAGGTATGACGATAGTGGACAGAGATCAGGAATGGAAACCGCAGCAATAGGAGCGCAACAATTGCCCTCAATGCCCCTGCTGGAAAGGGGAAAAAGTAGCTAGGATTTCCATTAGCTGGGGTACAGTCCACATATGGCAGTTACCCTCCAGTACTTTGGCCATTATTCCTGTGAATAGTGAGTGTCAGTAGCCTATTGGGTCACTGGAGGAATCACAAGTGGAAGCCATTCCAGTGCTCACCCAACATACACACACGGACGCTTCCACCTAGGGGTGCTGAAGCTAATTGTAGCACCCCGACGCAGTCCTTTCTAAGATCAGCTAACTCAGCGCAACCCAGGGGTTAAACCTAAGACCTTTGTTGTCTTTGTGGCCATCTGTCCAGCGGACAAACTCATTTTGCCATCAGGGAGCTACTGCTCCTTTTATTAATATATAGAAAGTAGCACTGTAATAGCTCTCCATCTTAATGTCTGTCCATGTTAAATATCTTTTATGGTTTCCTTTACTGAGAACAAACATACAATAAAGTTCAGCACACTTCAAGCAGCAATGAATAAAAAGGGCATTTTATGAGGTAAACGTAGAGACAGATTGCACCCACTAAAGCAATTAAAGTACCTGGTGTTGTCCAAGGCTATTGTGTGGTGATAAACTACTAACATCTCTGTGAATGCAAGTTTGATGTAGGAACCATTGAATTAATTATTTAGAATTATTACACATTGTCAGGAAGCCTGGCTGACAATGTATGAGTTAAGTAGGGTATTGTCTTTATTTATGTTGACCAGGAAATGTCTGATATTCATTTTATGTTCAGAATAAGCTTTTGAAGCAGGGTGGGAATGGGAACAGTCTGCTCTGTGGGTTAAGGCAGCTTTTGAAGTGGATTGATTGCTTCTACCCTTATATAGTAATATAAATTGGAGCGTCATGAATATGTTGCTCTGTTTCTGTTTGTTCCCATAAATGCCACAGTTTTCAAACAGTCCACTCTTCAGACACCCATCTAATTAAAGGTGCCGCACAGGGGAGTGAGGGGAAATGCCTCGGTTTGGTATTTGTTGTAAAATTGAAAATACTTTCTTCATAAAAAAATTTATAATTTTGCTACAAATGGTGCAGAGGTGAAAATCTCACCTCACAGGCTTCAGATCTTTTTTGCCACTCTATAAGCAGCCAACAAATATGGCAGCAGATAGACTGAGTATCTGGAGCCCTCCTGCTTCTGCCCTTCTTAGTGGTAATGCAGCAGTTTTACTCGAGTTGCACTGTAGTGTCTTCTCTATTGCTATGAAAAGCCGCGGGGAAAAAAAAGTGGAAAAATATCTTTTTTCCAAAGCCTGTGCAGTGGAGGGAGAGGCACGGGTTATTTTTTATGAAAAAAATACTTTGTATTTATGATTATTCGCAGCAATGAAGGGAACACCATTGCGGAAGAACTGCTCTGGAGACTATTAATATCGGCATCTTAAATGTGTTCAAGAATATTTCCTCCGGCCAGTAGCTCTCGTGAAATCGTGAAAGAATGCTTTTCGAATAGAACAATGCTTCCCCCTGCTAGTACTGCTTGCCAGATGGTTTCCAGGTGTCCCATAGATGGTCACAAGTCTTCTAGCCAATCAGACTGCCAGGAGGACTGCAATATCATCATCCTATGCTGGTCTTCAATTTAGATTCCTTTAAGAGATAATTAGTCACAGCATGGCAGTAAATTCCCACCACTGTTAAATTACCCAGCAATTTCTTCCCACCCAATTTTTTCCCTCTCCTCCTGACTGATGCTGGGGGAAGGTTGTATGGGTGCCAGCTGCCCTTTGCTAACTAAATTGGCGCTACTTCATATGTAAACCCAGAAAATGAGTGTGGGAGCCTGCATCAAAATAGCAGTCTATCCCATAACTCAAACAGGTTACTCCTGAACTTATATTTAGGTCATGACTTGTGTAGATAATCGCATCCCCACGATCTGCAATCTTAGTTTCACAAGACGCCTCCTTACACTTTATCAATTCCCTTCATTATTTACAACAAAACTTGGACCATGTTCCTCACATTTTCTTTCATCTCCAATTAGAACAGATCTAGTTCCTTTAATCTCTCTTCAGACCTCAAAGAAATAAAAATTAAAAGGATAATTTGTTGTCCACGGCTCATTGGTGACTGTTGTGTCTCAGTTAGAAGTTTGTGGATTCAAGCCCCATTCTACACCAAGGCTCTGTCTGTTCAAGTAAATGTAAAAGACCCCTAGCACTATTTGAAAAGGCAGTTCTCCTCGTATCCTAGCCAATATTAATCTCAGCCAAATTCACCAAAACAGATTAACTGTTTTTCTCATTTGCTTTTTGTGGGACCTTGCTGTGTGCAAACTGACTGCCACGTATGCCTACATAATGGCTGTGATTACAGCTCAAAAGTAATTAACTGGTTGCAATTAATTTGGGATGTTCTGAGAGCATGATAAGATGCTCTATAAATACAAGTCTTTCTTCTCTTTCTTTTACAGTAAGTTTTCCAGTCTATCCAACAGACCTCCCTTAACTAACAGCACCAAAAAAAGTTTAACTTGTCATTCATGTCATTGTTGCATGTGAGATCTTTCTGCACTTAAATAGCTGCCACCTTTGCCTATATAACTACAGTCACTGCACGCCAAAGTAATTCATTCCATGTGAAACGTTGAGCCATTTATGAGATGTGATAAGGCACAGTAAAAATGCAAGTCTTTCTTTTAGGAATTTCTCTGAATCCTTTCCAACGCTTCTGAATTTTTTTGTAAGGATTGCTACTTCACGTGTCACGTCACTAATCCTTTAATGTGGAATTATTTTCTTAAATTTGCATTCTATGGATCTCAGTAGCTTTTTCTCAACCACCTGTTAAATAAATGACATGGCGCACATTTTGCAATCTGCTATTTTTAGCACCTCATGATCTCACACTTCTCAATATTAAGCATCATCTGCCATGTCATCGTAATCTCCTTGAATATTATTTATTTTCTCAGAATAACCCGCTTTTCCACATAATTTAGTGGTATCTGCCAACTTAGATGTTCTTTTTTTGAAATGAAGTTATCTAACCTCCAAAGAAAGTCATCCCCATCAGATTTATCTTCTGTTTTCTCCATATCCTGGGTATTTTACAGGCCAGGCACAGGTGGCCTGTTTCCACATGACTGCCAAAGCCACTTTTTGGTCAGCCAGTAAGAGATGCACTAGACTGCTCTGGGAAGACACTATTCAAATTGCCCTCATTCCTGCTCCCCTTGGCACCTGTATGGCATAGTTCAGATAGATCTAGATCCCGAGGTATTCTGTTACTCATTCCAATCATAATTGTTGGTAATTGTAAACAATTTTACAACACCAAGTTATAGTCCAGCAATTTTATTTTAAATTCACAAGCTTTCGGAGGCTTCCTCCTTCCTCAGGTAGGAAGCCTCAAGGAGGAAGCCTCAAGGAGGAAGCCTCCGAAAGCTTGTGAATTTAAAATAAAATTGCTGGACTATAACTTGGTGTTGTAAAATTGTTTACAATTGTCAACCCCAGTCCATCACCGGCATCTCCACATCATAATTGTTGGTAGTATTAGACCCTGGTACCACTGCACTTCAAAGTAATTTATTATTGTACATGAATTGCTTTGAAACCTTTCTGAGAAACATAAGGCACTATATAAATTCAAGCCTTTCTTTCCTTATTGATAATATATTTCCTGCTATCCAGTCATTTCATTAGCCAATCACACCACCTTCTTTAAGCATGAACTTTCACTTGAGCCACAACTCTCCATTCATGACAGATCTCATTAAATACACCCCGAAAGTCAAAATGCATAATTTCTAACATCATAATGATTATCAACTAACTATGTAACATCTTCAAAGAAATGCAATAATTCCAACAGGGAGGTACAACCAGCCTTTAAAAAACCCTGGGAGTTATTGCTCTGTTAAATATACTTAGATTGCTTCCTGTAATAGATTGAAATATTTTTCCAGCTGTGTCAAATTAATAAGCCTGATGTTCTTAATCTCTCTCAGCTATAATTCTCCATTGATACTCTCCTACAATATGTGAGTGTTCACGTTTGTTCTCTCTCTCTGTCCCTCTGTTGGCTTTGATCCTTTCTGCAGCCTCTAATGCTCACAGTATTGCTGATGCTGTAATTTTTTCATTCCCTGCTACGTTTGATTTTCTCTCTCTTCGCTGGCTCCAGTGTTCTATCTGTCTGCTTCTATGTTTGATTCTGTCCCCATTGCTCCTGTTTTTGATTATGAATCTGGTACCTCTAATATTCTCCTTCACAAGCCTCTATTGATCAAGGAAGCTGTCAGATTGTTCTAAAAACCCGACTGGTTTATTAGTGTCTCTTCAGAGAAGGGAACCGGTCATCCCTACATGGTTCAGCCTACAGGTGACTCCAGTCCAAAATTACATGGTTGACTTTTAATGCCCTGTGAAGTGGCCTAGCAAGTCACTCAGCTGTAAAGGAAAAACAATCGCTACTCAAGAAACGGGTCCGCCAACAGCTGCTCAGGGCAACTGGGGATGGACAAGAAATACATGCATTGCCTACATTGTGAGAAAAATGTAACAACAAATTCGCTCAATGATAAATGACCCCCCTTCCTCGACCCCCGTATGCATGGCTTCAGTCCCGAGTTAACATTGGAGCTATCGTTTTTGAGACAGTGGTAGATCAGTGTCTTCTGTGTTTCGCAGTACATTTGACAGCTAGAAGCAGTGTCTTATAATGTTTACTCAGGAGTATAAAAGATGTCTGAAGTTCTAAGTTCAGTACTTTTTTTGCATTGTAACTGCGAGCCAGCATGCATGTTTCTAAAACAGCTATTTTCTGCAATATTAATACTTCAATTATAAATCTTAATAACCTGCCCCACAAATATACATTTTTGTGAAATTGTTGATCCAAATAATACACTTAAATAATAAAACACACATTCAGCAGTGTTCTTGCTATCTTGCCAGAGCTGCCCATTTTGAACAGGGGTGAGCGGAATGAGGTGTAGGAGCGCACCCTCCCCCTCCACAACTTGTAGCCAGTAGCTATTTCCCACACATGATGCACAAAGTGCCAGATATGATAGGTTTGTTATGGCATTTGTTACAGTACCTAAGTCAGAGGCAGCATGCGGGGTATGGGACCAGCTGGGATGAAGGATCAATTTCCTAACTCTTTTAAAAAAAAATGGACCCTAGGGAGTGATGTGGGTACATTAAAAAAAATGAATAAACAGAGCTCCTTCAAGCAAGTTATACCACTCGCATGGACACAATGATATTGGTGTATACATTACTTCCTGACATTTTGCTTAGAAAGACTTTAAATACAGCCCACTGCAGCAGATTTTACAACACCTTTTAATGTCAGAGTAGTTGCAACTTGACAGCCTTCTGCAAAAAGGGTCACACATTCACATCACTTATCCCTACAAACATAAACCTAGTTGCAAATGGAATGTTATATATTTCTAAGTTGACAGAAACATATACTGTGGATGATTTCCGTTCCATTTCAGAAGTTAAAAAATTGCCCTCTGTTAAAATAAAGCACAAGTGTCCAAATAGGCCACAATCTATTTAACAGGCCTAGTCACACAAAACACTTCCTGAATGAACGAGACATTTTTTCTCTTATATTTTAACTTCAGATTTCTATTCAAATCCAATCAATAGCAAGGTATTTTACTGCGGTTTTTAGTCATGACCTAATGATGGACTTACTCGTAGGAAGTGATTGAGAAATTTCAATCTTAGTACGTTCCAAGTATATGAACAAGAATGTCCTGACTAAGGGATCTGTAGCTAATAGCCTCTTAGAACTGCATTGAGATTCATTTAATAGAAACTGTAAAGTTAAAGTTGTTTTCCATCCACCCCCTTTAGTAAAACGTCCACCATAACTGACTATTCATCTTCATGCATAACTTTACTAAAAGGGGGAAAAATTATTTGGGGTGCATTCATACTACAGCTGCAGCAGCAGTGCCGAGCTGGTTACAAAACAGAAAACAGACTGTAGGGGTTGAGGGTAGCTACTCAGACTGGCAAAAGGTGGGAAGTGGTGTTCCATAGGGATTGGTGCTGGGGCCACTGTTGTTCACAACTTACATTAAAGATTTGGACTCGGGAATCGGAAGTAAAATTTCAAAATTTGCGGACGACACCAAATTTGAGGGTGTAGTTAATATAAAGGAAGAATGCGACAAAATACAAGATGACAATTAATAAACTTGCAGAATGGGCGGTAATTGGCAAATGAATTTCAATATAGGTAAGTGTGAGGTGGTACATTTTGGTAGGAAGAACAAAGAGGCCACATACTGCTTGGATAATAAGAGTCTAACTGGGGTAGAGGAGCAAAGGGATCTAGGGGTACACACACACGACTCACTAAAAGTAGCGTGCAGATTAATAAGGCCATTAAAAAAGCAAAGCAAACACTGGGGTTCATGTCTAGAGGGATAGAACTGAAAAGCAGAGAAGTTTTATGTTAAATTTGTATAGAACCTTGGTTAGACCACACTCGGAGTACTGTGCACAGTTCTGGTCTCCATATTATGAAAAGGATATAGAGGCACTGGAGAAGGTGCAAAAAAGGTTCACAAGGATGATATTATAACTGAGAGGATATAGTTATCAGGAGAGGCTGAACAGGCTGGGGCTCTTTTCTCCAGAAAAGAGAAAGCCGAGGGATGACCTGATAGAGGTCTTTGAGATAATGAAAGGACTTGATAGAGTAGACGTGGAGAAAATATTTCCACTTGTGGGGGTGTCCGAAACTAGAAGTCATAAATATAAGATAGTCACTAATAAATCCAATAGGGAATTCAGGAGAAACATTTTTTTATCCAAGGAGTGGTAAGAATGAGGAACACGCTACCACAAGGAGTAGTTGAGGCAAATGGCATAGATGCATTTAAGGGGAAGCTAGATAAGCACATTTTTTTTATTCGTTCATGGGATGTGGGCATCACTGGCAAGGCCAGCAATTATTGCCCATCCCTAATTGCCCTTGAGAAGGTGGTGGTGAGGCGCCTTCTTGAACCACTGCAATCCGACTTGGAGGGGAACGTGCAGGTGGTGTTGTTCCCATGTGCCTGCTGCCCTTTTCCTTCTAGGTGGTAGAGGTCATGGGTTTGGGAGATGCTGTCGAAGAAGCCTTGGCGAGTTGCTGCAGTGCATCCTGTGGATGGTACACACTGCAGTCACTGTGCGCTGGTGGTGGAGGGAATGAATGTTTAGGGTGGTGGATGGGGTGCCAATCAAGCGGGCTGCTTTGTCCTGGATGGACCAGCCAAATAAATACTGTGGCTACAAGAGCAGGTCAGAGGCTGGATATTCTGCAGCGAGTGACTCACCTCCTGACTCCCCAAAGCCTTTCCACCATCTACAAGGCACAAGTCAGGAGTGAGTCACAAGCCTGGATGAGTGCAGCTCCAACAACACTCAAGAAGCTCGACACCATCCAGGACAAAGCAGCCCGCTTGATTGGCACCACATCCACCACCCTAAACATTCACTCCCTTCACCACCGGTGCACTGTGGCTGCAGTGTGTACCATCCACAGGATGCACTGCAGCAACTCGCCAAGGCTTCTTCGACAGCACCTCCCAAACCCACGACCTCTACCACCAAGAAGGACAAGGGCAGCAGGCACATGGGAACAACACCACCTGCACGTTCCCCTCCAAGTCACATACCATCCCGACTTAGAAATATATCGCCGTTCCTTCATCGTCGCTGGGTCAAAATCCTGGAACTCCCTACCTAACAGCACTGTGGGAGAACCTTCACCACACGGATTGCAGCGGTTCAAGAAGGCGGCTCACCACCACCTTCTCAAGGGCAATTAGGGATGGGCAATAAATGCTGGCCTCGCAAGCGACGCCCACATCCCATGAACGAATAAAAAAAAAAATTTGGCGATGGTAATGCCATTGAACATCAAGGGGAGGTGGTTAGACTCTCTTGTTGGAGATGGTCATTGCCTGGCACTTGTCTGACGCAAATGTTACTTGCCACCTATCAGCCCAAGCCTGGATGTTGTCCAGGTCTTGCTGCATGCGGGCACGGACTGCTTCATTATCCGAAGGGTTGCGAATGGAACTGAACACTGCAATCATCAGCGAACATCCCCATTTCTGACCTTATGATGGAGGGAAGGTCATTGATGAAGCAGCTGAAGATGGTTGGGCCTAGGACACTGCCCTGAGGAACTCCTGCAGCAATGTCCTGGGGCTGAAATGATTGGCCTCCAACAACCACTACCATCTTCCTTTGTGCTAGGTATGACTCCAGCCACTGGAGAGTTTTCCCCCTGATTCCCATTGACTTCAATTTTACTAGGACTCCTTGGTGCCACACTCGGTCAAATGCTGCCTTGATGTCAAGGGCAGTCACTCTTACCTCACCTTCGGAATTCAGCTCTTTTGTCCATGTTTGGACCAAGGCTGTAATGAGGTCTGGAGCCGAGCAGTCCTGGCGGAACCCAAACTGAGGGAAAAAGGAATAGAAGGTTATGCAGATAGGGTTAGATGAAGAGGGGTGGGGAGCTTAAACGCCAGCATAGATCAGGTGGGCCGAATGGCCTGTTTCTGTGCTGTAGACTCTATGTGCCTCAATGTGACGTCATACTGCTACTGCAGTTACAGTGTAAATGTAGCCTGAATCTACTCTCAGGGATTCAGATGACATCAGGGCAAAGCAGAGTGAGACTTGCTGGAGGAGGTAATCTCACTCCACTTCGCTCGGGAATTAGTTTGGGATTTAGCACCCGACTTTCATTCCCAAGTTTAGATCAGTGTGAAACAGTTTCAGTTTCACGCCGATGCTAAACTTGTGGAGTATGAATGTGGCCTCAGTTAACACCAAAGACACTGGTGCGCCCACATGCTGCAAACCTGTAAGGTTTATTGTCGTGTTTATATTACTTAACCTCTTCAAAAAGAAGCAGTTCTGTAATACTCCAGGCTTCTGGTTCTGAGGAATCTGCTCTGTTGATGTTGGTTACCCATGTGCAGTTGATCAAAAGTCACATTTCATGGTTTTATTTTCTTGCCAGCTTTGAACAGGAAAATGCAGCACTGATTTGTACGGGTGGGCTCAGCCACCTGTGATCAGAAGAAATGGTAACTGCTACCACTGGAGTCAGGGTTTACATGATTCTTACAGGCATGCTGCCTCCAGGGCACCAGCAAAGAACACCTCTTCGGGTGGGTCTCAGGCCTCCAGAGGCAACAATGCATCATTTATTTTTTGTGTTTCCATAGTTGATGTTGTTGGCACCAGCATTGTAAAGTAAACATAGTTCCCGGGGCCTCACGCAAGTTGCCTTTCTTCACACATGAGCCAAGCGGTTATTATTGACAGCTCACACAACAACAGTTTGCATTGATATAGCGCCTTTAATGTAGTAAAACATCCCACGGTGTTTCACAGGAGCGTTATCAAACAAAATCTGATACTGAGCCATATGAGATTTTAGGATAGGGGACCAAAAGCTTGGTCGAAGAGGTAGGTTTTAAGGAGCGTCTTAAAGGAAGAGAGAGAGGTGGAGAGGTTTAGGGAGGGAATTCCAGAGCTTAGGGCCTAGGCAATTGAAGGCACGGCCTCCAATGGTGGAGTGATTAAAATCGGGGATGCAAGAGGCCAGAATAGGAGATCTCGGAAAGTTTTAGGGCTGGAGGAGGTTACAGATAGGGAGGGGCGAGGCCATGGAGGGATTTGAAAACAAGGATGAGAATTTTAAAATCGAGGAGTTGCCGGACCGGGAACCAATGTAGTTCAGCGAGCACAGGGACTTGGTGCGAGTTAAGATACACTGGAAGGGCATCAGAGCTGATCTGCATCCTCTCCTCCCATGCGCATTGGATAGTGCTCAGAAGCAGGAATCTTGGCTGATTCTTCCCTTCCCTAGCTGAGAGGCACTGAGGCCAATTGTCGGGATTCGATTGCTGTCCTGGCTAAAATCAACTAATGAACTTGGAACCTTCCAGTGTGTCTGACTTAATAATGCACCAGGCAGTGTGCCTTTATCCACTTAACCATCAAGGGAGCTGACCCTTCATAATTCTGAACATTCCCACAGTCAATGTGCACCTTCCAGTTCCATCCACTTGGTTAGAAAAGTGGTCCAGAATTATCGGCCTGCTTGCTGATAGATTAACCTTGCCTGGATTCTGATATTATTCACTTCTTCCAGACGCTGGTTTCCTCATGTTGTTTATTCATAAACATACCGTGACAAGGTGATGGATCTGTTTCATAGCCTATTACTAATGATGTATGGGCTTAGTTTGAAAATACTCCAAAAAAAATTTTAAAAATAAGTTTCTGCCAAGATTATGTGCAGTCAAGGCGCTTTCTCTTGAATGGACAGGGCTGCTTAATTAAAATGTCATTAGGCATTGATGTGCAGGACAAAGCAATCAAAATGTGGCCGCACGTTTGTTTATACTATGGAGTGTTTTCGGCTACAAATGACGAACTGTGCCCACGCACTTACTCAGAAGCCTCGAAAACAACTTTAAGGCAATTGCGCATGTGTTCAGCAGTTAGTATAAAGTCGCATTTATGATTCTGCCGATTTGTTCTGCATATGCAAAACTGAGCCGCAATCAGATCCACGGTGTAAATGCCACCACCGGCACCTAGTCAGCAAAGGCACCCGGACAAAACCCTGCCCCTGACAGCACTGGCCAGTATAAATTCTGATGTGCCCACTCCTGGCACGTCAGGGAGCGCATATCACAAAATTGCACCCTCCCGGCCCGAGATGTTCTGACCATTAACTTTAATGCTCAGAACATCGCTGGTGGGGAGGTGCATAACTTCACAGTACGCACTCTCGCCGTGCACCAGGTGCGGACACACTGGGATTTTTACCCCTGAGTTTTTAGCTTTACAGGCCTGCACTTTTCCCTTTAGAGACATCCCTGTTAAATAAATGGGGTATTTAAGCACTACCTTTAGTTTTCCTATGGGAATATTCTACCGAGTACAATGACGTCATGCTTTTCCATTGCTGAATTTTAAATATTAAGCTTTCTGGTTGCCACTGTGACCGCCCCTTCACCCATCAGGGAGTTAAATCCTGATGCATTCTAATTGACATTCCACCTGAGACCATTTGAACAGAATGCGCTGTCCACTCGAACTCTCCCACAGATTGGGCTACATGAGGCAGGAAAATATCGTTCTGCAGAATATACACGTTGCTGACAAGCCAACACTGTTAGGTAAATTAAATCCTGCCAATCTCAGCCTAAGTTTTTATGATGTGGAGATGCCGGTGATGGACTGGGGTTGACAATTGTAAACAATTTTACAACACCAAGTTATAGTCCAACAATTTTATTTGAAATTCACAAGCTTTCGGAGGCTTCCTCCTTCCTCAGGTGAACGTTGTGGACACAACATTCACCTGAGGAAGGAGAAAGCCTCCAAAAGCTTGTGAATTTCAAATAAAATTGTTGGACTATAAGTTTTTATGCGCACCTGATAAGAAACATCTGGCGAAATGTGTGTTTAAAGTCACCCTTATAAGAAAGCTGGCAACTGTCTACATCGAGAGAGTTTAACTTGTTCAGAGAGTGACCAGTTAGGGATGGGTTCAGGACAATGAAACAGCACCTCCGATCACCGCAGTGAAAGCAGACTCCAGTCTTCAAATTTTCATGGTCGTGGATGTGTACTTACATGAAACTCTGTAAACTTCTTTAGCTCCTACGTCTGTCAGATCTGCCCAATAAGATATTTTCATTCCATCTGTTAAAATAAGATGCAGTCGGCTGTTCGGACTTGCTGTCATAACGTAATGTAATGCCTTTGGACAGGATGCAAACATGTCTCACTTGGTTTGTTCACATTATTGAACTGGGTAGAATTCCTCCAAGGGCAAATTATAGGAAAATGTTTATTTTCTGGTCGTTTTAGTTATGTGGGATCCCAATCAACAATACACTACCGCTATCAATCAAATTAAATTAAAGGGGAATGGCACCTGGAAGCTAAAGCTCAAAAGGTGTTTTTGTATTGATGCTGGTGGTGTATCGAGAAGTGCTCAAGTGGAGGACTGCAATCTCTGGGTGCCACTTTCCCTTTTTATATTTACCGGCAATGTTGCTGGCCCCTACAACAACACCAACTTGCATTTATATAGCGCCTTTAACATAGTAAAACATCCCACGGTGCTTCACAGGACTGTTATCAAAACAAAATTTGATACCAAGCCACAAAAGGAGATATTAGGGCAGGTGACCAAAAGCTTGATCAAAGAGGAAGGTTTTATGTAGGAGAGAGGTTTAGGGAGGGAATTCCAGAGAATAGGGCCTGGGCAGCTCCAGGGCCAACTGGAGGTCCGGTAGGAGGAGGTCCAAATGTTCTCACCTCCAGTGGTGGGGTTAACTTGCCCAATAAAAGATTGCCCAAGTCCAATTTTCTCTTTTCAGCTTATTTTTTTTAATGGAACAATTTAAAACTTATTTTCTTTCTCTGGTTTAAGTGCCTCCATGTCCCATTCCATTCACCAGCAATGACGGTGAGCGGGTAAACCCACTCTTGTGGCTATGCCCACGCCAACCTGTGATCAGTTGCTTGGAGGCATCCAAAAGCAAGTAACCTAGTCACCAAATATCCCCTCCTTTCTGAGTGAAGCACCTATCTTCCACTCAGCATGTTCATCTCAACATCACAGCCAAAATCAGGGTCTCTGTGTGTGCAGAATTAAAGGGACAAATCTGCACGTATATTGTATCTTGATGTATTGATACCTCAAGTACCAATTTTGGTTAAACGAGCCTGGAAAGCTGGAATTAAAATAACCAGGCCTTTGTCCTTTTATGTGGCATTTATACTGCTTTTATATTGGATTTAGTGGAGTGCTTAGAGCACTACTCCTGATGTGTAGCAATGCTAAAGTAAACGTGCAAGATCACTAAGGCCAGCTGCTGGCCTTAACAAATCTGGCAGGTTTACTTTGGGGTTGTCACCAGCTATCCTAAACCCACAAGTCAGGGAGTTGGCAACCCTCCTAAACCCAACTTTACATTACAGCACTGCCTGTGGAGGCAGCAGGACCCATTTTATGCGCTGGGTTTCAAAAGGCTACTGCCAGATGCTGCTGGCCACCATTTTTTGTGGCTATAGGAAAGCTGAACTCTTGTCCCAGCAGTACAGGCCAGCAATAGTTTTTACATTGCCTGCTTGTAAAGACCCCCCTCCCCGCAAAATAAGATCAAAGTTAGAAATTTAGTGTCACAATTGCGACTTTTGAACAACTGCACATGTACAATCTGACACATGTGGCTGCTGCTGTGTCCCTGCGATGCACTGATTCTTCACAATTTATAAGGAGCAAATTTGGAACACCAGTAGCCTTATCACATTGTCCATATAAATGTGCCATGAGAGCTTTGGCCTTTGTGTTTCTTTGCAATTTAATAGATTTTGTATGTATATTGTTGATCAGAAACTATTTTAAAAGCCTGTCCTGCGGAATGACATGGGCCCAAAAACAATAGGATTTGAAACCCTCAATCCAAATGCAAACAGAGATAAGCACTAAACAAAACAAACAGTTAACGTGTGTGCAGATCATTTGCTGTGCTCTCTCTCGCTCTCTCCCTTCCTGCCCGAGAAGCTAAAAAGCTGCAAGATATTTACAGAGCACAATCAGGAACAATTTGTTCCCTCGAGGAAGGGCTGCCATCCCAGAAAATAAACACAATAATGGCTCTACACACCTTTCCTCTCTCTCTTGGGCCAAGCAGATAAACAAGCTCACACTGGTTTTTAATGCCTGGGGGTTTACCAAAGAGATTAGACCGTTCAACGTTAACAGTGCATTTCTCAGGCCTTTCATTCTAACCAGGCAGTTTCCACTCAATGAAGGAAAAGCCCTTGCTAAAAGCAAAATCATGTATTTCGTCCAAGATCATGAAGATATTTGGTTTAAAGAGCTATTTGTTGGGCATCCACGCTGCTTTCAAGGAACCCGTGGAGATGGCTATGAAAGCGCAGTCACAATGGGAAACCTTTCAATCTTTCCTGATATGTAGGCCTGCGGGCAGCATTTAAGCTTTACAGATCAGTTGTGTAATTTTACAAATCAGAAAAAGTAAAGTTTGGGCCAATACCTTATTTTTTTTTGCTTCTTGCCGAGCCTGCGACTGCATCATTAGTTTTAATTCTAAACACTGGAGCAGCTAGTCTGGAGCTCTTGCAATGTTCTTCAAACAGCTGTTGCTCCTCCACAGCTGGCAAGGCTCCACAATGTCAGAACCACTGGGCAAACTTGCTATCAATCATAAACTGGCACAGTAACATCGCAGAATTCTGCAGGGAAGTGTGATAAGAATCTACAGAATCAAAAGTTACGTGCCAGGAATTTTAATATTTCGCACAGAGCTTGTCACAGTAAACACTCAACACAATCCTGAATTGTAATATTCCTTCACATAACAAAATCAAAGCACTCATTGCTCAACTATATGATTCTTCCATCCTTCCCCTCAAGAGTAAAACACAATGAATTGGTAATTAACCCTCAACTCAGAGTACGCTACAAAATATTGCCTTGGTGCAAAATGGTTCATCTTTGCAGCAATGCTAATGACTCCAGATTTACACAGTGGTCTTGATTTTCTAAGGGTACATTGGCAGCAGTTCCTCACTGGCACAATTGATGAGCCCCACAAAAATTGTGAGCAACACTGAGCAGTCCAGCTACTTTTGTCTTTTTCCTGACACCAGCAAACATTTCCTCATTTGGAGCCCAGGTGACTGCACTGATTCAGTCAGCAACCTCCCACCATGCAACGTTTTCACTGGAGGGGTGGCTTTCAGCCAAAAATAGGTTCCTCCTGCCTTTGGTGCACCTCCTGCTGTAGGATCTCCAACCCTTCAACCAAGAACACAATTTGCCCATTTTTTGCCGAGCTGCAGCCTTGTCAAAATTTTGCACTCCTCAACAAAAGTGTGCAACAGGCCATGCTCCCAAAGCAAACTTTGCATATACTAATAGTCTATACAAATTGGCAGAGGGACTCCTACTGCAAAATGAGGCACAGCCCCATTTGGACAAGCCTACACCAGTGACCAGCTGAGACCCATTTTTGCTGGACTAGTAACATTGGGGCTTATAATTCTTAGTGCTTCACATAAATGCTACAGTTGGATAAAACTAGGTCTCATTCCATTGAAAGGCATACCTTTAATACATATAAATATACTTGAATATATATACTTGAAGAGGAAAAATTTGCATGGCTATGGGAAAAGAGCAGGGGAATGGGACTAATTGGATAGCTCTTTCAAAGAGCCAGCACAGGCACGATGGGTCAAATGGCCTCCTTTTGTGCTCTATGATTCTCTATCACAAGCAGACACCTGTGACAAACCGGCCACATTTGTAAGAATTTCCCACAGTATTATGATGCACAGTGGCTCAAAGTGAAGTACCATTCTTCTGTCTGTGAATCCGCAAACTGAGCCAGGTTGTAAAAGAGAGGTGCCCAGACAGGACAAACACTTTGAGACAGGTGAGGAGGGAAATTTGGCAGCAAATCACTGTAAACCACTCTTGCAAAGGCTTGGTTCAAGGTTAACACAGGTTATGGCACTGAGGGGTTAAGACACAGATTACTGATCTCAACAGTTCTATCATTGGGAGGCACTGCACAAAGCCAGGCTCTTGGCCAAAGAGTAGAAAATCAAAAGCCTGAGTATTATCAAGCACCCTCTTGCACCTCCAAGCAGTCGGTCACAAGGCAGCATTGGTGGCTATTTAGAAGCAGGACATCTTCCTGCAGTCTCTGCCAAGGGTGTTGATTTTTAAATTATCATCCTTGTTTTCAAATCCGTCTATGGCCTCACCTTTTCCCTATCTCTGTAACCTTCTCCAGCTCTACAAATCTCCGAGATCTCTACGCTCCTCCAATTCTGGCCTCTTGCTCATCTCCGATTTCCTTCATCCCACTATTAGCAGCCGTGCCTTCAGCTGCGTAGGCCCTAAGCTCTGGAATTCCCTCCCTGAACCTCTCTCCCTGTCTACCTCTCTTTTCTCCTTTAAGACGCTCCTTAAAATCTCCCTCTTTGACCAAGCTTTTGGTCACCGGTCCCAATAGCTCCTTATGTAGCTCGATGTCAAATTTTGTTTGATATGCTCCTGTGAAGGGTCATGGGAGGTTTTACTATGTTAAAGGCGCTATATAAATGCAAGTTGTTGTTGCTGGTGTTGTGAAATACAAGGAGCCCTAAACAAAGAAATGGGAGAAAAAAAAACGTGTCATGGAATAGAGTAAGTATCACTGTCATGAATACAAGAGGGAGAAGGTTGCCCGTTGGTTCTGTGCATGGCACAGAAGGACCTGAAGAGGTGGTGAAAAATACAGAATCTGCCAAGACAAACTTTCTTATCATGGAAACTTCACCCAAGCTTAAGGCGCCACTCTGCCAAGTTCAGAGCAGTGCATGGATCACAGCTAAGCCCACTGAGGATCAGCTCTGAGGAAACGGAATCCTTGTTGGCTGTATATGTAGGCCATATCCTCCAAGGACTGAATGCTCTTGGCAACTTTCAGAACATGCACATGTTGCCAGTCACATACTCTGACATTGCTAACATGATTTTCTGTACATTTCAAAAGAGCGAGTATGTAAAGGGGCTTTCACCTTCGCTGAAAGGAAGAGAGTAGATTAAGAACAGCTGGTTCTCCTGATAGATTGGTAGGTTTGTCAAGTGAACAGCTACGTCATACAGTCCAGGAATGTCCCAGATTCAATCCCTAGTTTGTGCTGAGTTACCTGATCTAGAATTGGGAAAAATTGGGGAGGGCTCCCACTTCTGATCATTATCCAGTGAACCCCTGATTAAAGTGTGAATGTATGGATATCGGGTGAGAACAAGGTTGACATCAGCTGTAATGCCTCTCTCCCCCCATGCCAATCAAATAGTCAGGTTCACACATGAATAATGGCCACTCGGGAAAGGTACCGCAGGGTGCTATCAGAAGAAGGGAGAAAACTGGCAAGGATGGTATCAGTGTGAACTACATCACTGTGTCGAGTCAAATGTTTGCAAATTAAACACTCATTGTGTCGACTGTTAAATGTTTGCAAATTAAACACTCATTGTGTCGACTGTTAAATGTTTGCAAATAAACACACCAGGTTTGCTAAACGCTTTTGAACAATATGTTGTCCCTTCGAAGTTAAATTGCAGCAATGAGTGGAGCCATGCCGTCACTTATTAATTGATGAGATTCTTGGAACAAACATTTTTTTTGATGCAGTTGTACTTTTATTATTTTGCTGTTGAAATCTACTTGCAACGAGAAAATATATCGACTTGGCTCTATTTGTATAAAAAGGACAACAAATAGATTCCTACTTGTTTTTGTCCTCCTTGCCTGACATTCGCTGGGTATGGCTCACTGTACAATCTCCTGGTACCTTAACCAAATGGCCCTTCTTCATAAGCGAGCTCAGATGATGAGATCCTGGCCAACATTTATCCCTCAACCAACATCACCAACAGATTATTTGGTCTCTTATCTCATTACTGTCTGTGGAAACTTGCTGTTGCCAAATTGGCTGTTGCGTTTCCCTACATGAAAACAGTTACTGTACTTCAAAAGTACTTCATTGTCTGTTAAAAGCTTTAGGACAGCCTGAGGTCGTGAAAGACTATATAAATGCAAGTTCTTTCTTTCTAACATATTTATCAATTATGTCTTTTTTTTCTCTTTCAGTCCTCCTCTCTTGAAGTAGTTCATTCCTTGCTGGACTACGGTCCCACAGATCCCGGGCAGATCGGATACCAAGTGATCATAATTCCCGTGTGACCCTCGACAATCAGTGAGGCAGGCTGTTCTGGGAAGGGTGGAAGCATCACAGCTGACCTCTCTCCTGTCCTCACCTGATGTCCACACATGCGCACATCAAAAAGGAATTACTGGATAGCAATCAGGAGCAGGAACCCTGCCCAATTCTCCCCATTGTAACCTGGGATGCTGAACACAATTGTATTGCCCTACCACTGCTCTGGATAATCAGCTAACTCAACATAGACTGAGGATCAAACCTGGGGCCTTCCTGGTCTATATGCCTCAGCAACTCATTGAATGAATGGCTGCGCTATCAGGGGAAATCTACTCATCAACAAAGTTTGCACTAAGGCTTAAAACTGAATTCATTACTGCTCAAATAATCATTTCTAAGTATTGGCATGGTACAGTGTTGTGTACATACTGATTTAATCATCAGATCTCATTCTCCAGCAGACCACTGACAGTACTGTGATAAGATAACAAACAGTGAAATGTGTTTCAGCTCTTTAGCTGTCACCTCAGTGACTAGTTGACATGATGGTTGAAAACGGATATTTAAAATGAGCTGGGGCTCACTCAGACAGTGACAAGATTACTTTACTGCACGAGATCTCAAACAAGCCCTCAACCAGCTAACTGTGGTCGTTTTATGTACAGGTTTCACTGAAAAAGAATCCCGATAACAGTTTGTTCTATACATTCCCCAGACTTATTAGGAGGCATAATTACCACACTGGTATTCTGCAATAAGCTTTAGAAAACTTACATCCAAACCAATTTACTTTTTGACTCATGTGCTTGCTTCACCTTCTTACATCACAACAGTGACTACACTTCAAAAGTACTTCATTGGCTGTAAAGCACTTTGGGGTCGTGAAAGGTACTATATAAAATGCAAATCTTTCTTTTCTTTCAAGTTGCTTAAATCACTACCAGTCAGACCTGCAGCCACCAGTACTTCACTCTTTTGTTACATGGAGACACCGTTATGTTTAAATAGGCATCTCATAAGATCGATGCTCAAATGGAGACTTGCAGCCTCCATATGCCTGCTCTCCCCTATTTTATCTTTGTTCCTGATTCCATTCCTAATCAAGGGCCTCTTATCTGAAAATATGTGTCGACTTACGGTGGCTCATCTTGGGGCTAGAGAACACAGTCAATGGCGGAGAAACACACATCTCCTGTATATGGCACTCTGTCAACATAAAACTGCTTTAGCTCAAAATGTGGTGTCCCGACATAACCCAAATTTGCACGGACAGAATAACTGCTCTGGTAGAAGTTTTTCAAAGTCCAAGTAGTATGAACATTTCATGTGCCAGCCATTAGAGTTTCCTGAAATCCCAGTTGCAAAATTGCTCCCTACCCCCTATTGTTATTTTTTTTAAAATGGGATCAGAGGAGTAATTGTATGAATTTGTGATCCTGGCACAGAGGTTCAACCAGCAGGAGTGCACATCAGGAATTCGGATGTGCTCCACCTATGATTTTCCGTTCATAATTTTAATAGAGGTAAGATCATGGGAGAGGAGTGGGGCCTGAGTTCCTGATATAATCCCACTGGGCACAGCTCTGTGCCAGGAATGCAAATATGTAAAATTACCCCTTAGATTTCTGACCTAAGCAAACTGCTTGTCTTATAAACAAGTGTTTCCTCAGTTCTATTAGAGACTGTCAGCAGAAAAACTTGGAATATCTCAGTGAGAAGTCTAACTATTAAGTGACAGATTTTATTGCTGTATTTCATAGATTTCTCCACTTATAAGAATGTAGTTCATCCCCATGGATTGGTTCTGGGATCAATGAGTAACAGAAAGGCAGTGAGTTTCTGTTAGGATCAATTACCGATGAAGCTTGCTGATTTCAGTATTAATGGGTATCTACTGGATAAAATAATACATACCTGGGCCTGTGTTAAATACAAGACAATAGATACTCAGGATAGGGTTACAACCATCTTAGTTTGGAACAGGCAGCTTTGTTTTTAAAGTGAGTTGTCCAGAAATATTTTTACTCACTAGCTTTTAGGAGGAGTTTCTTTTTTTGGTTCAGATGTTTGTAATGCAAAGCTGTATAATCATCTCTCATACTGTTATAATTATAAAATTTTAACAGCAGGGCATGTAATGATGCCATGCATTAGAGCTGTGTCACCAGCAGTGGTGTGAGGCAGGTTCAATCTCCCATATTGCTGAGTTCCCTCATGGGTTTTTATTTGGTTTTTCGCCGCTTCCAGGAGATTACATAGCTTGTAGGTGGGGTGGGGAGAATATATATATTGTGAGACAGGCTGGATGGACCAGAGGGTCTATTTCTGTCCACCATTGTTTGTATGTTTGTTTGACTATGAAATTCAGGTGCTCCCCATAACAGGGAGGGAAAAATCGAGGGGATCATGTCGCTGGAGCACTGTCCTGTGTCTCCTAGCAGTCAGCTTGGAGCAATGGGAGTAAGCTGCCTACAGGGGCTGTGCTTGGCCCCAGAGAGATCAGAGGAACCAAGAAAGAAAATGGAGGAATTTAGTAGCCTCATATATACTGCTGCTTATTCAGCAGTATCTTCCAGCAATGTTTTCCTTTTATTTTACGTGGAAGACATCCACAAAATAACAACACGAGGGAGACTGAAGTGCGTGCTGCGGTACTGTTAGTCGCGTAATGACAGGCAGATTTCCTGTTCCTAATCACTAGGCAGTGGCCCCTGCTAGAAAGGCACGTGTGGTTATCGGGTGAGAACAGGCCCAGGCTCTGCTGTGGTCCCCTCCGACACACAACTGTGCAGGCACGCACGTAAAGAATGGCCAAGGTGCTGCAAAGCTGCCAGCACCCACGGAGTCGTACTTCAGCACGAGTCAGAATCTCCAGGAGAAGAAGCGAGAAATTGGGAAAGAAATTGTGGGGAGAAACAGCACAAGAGACACAGCAAGATGAATCTTTAAACAGACAGACACACAAAGGTAAGTTTTACGAAGCTGCCCTCCTGACACAGAGGTCAGCGGTCCTGCAGCATTTTCTGTCCATGAATTGATTGGATAGAGTGCAAATTTGTAAAATCTACACCAGTGACAGGCATGAGATGACTGAAAGATTATTGGTGTCAAAACTGCTGACTTAATTATTTAAAAAAAATAAATCTACCACCGTAAAGACTTGACAGAAATCTAAAAGTAGCAGCACTAAAAATAATCATCAGTGCACATTCCAAGATGGCAAAACAAAAGAGCTCTCAAATACAGTCTACAGGGAACTATGAAGGACGCGTCACCAGGAAAAGAGGGAAACCTTGTCCCTTGACCTTTAAGGAATCACTGTAGCACTGGGAGAGACATTAATGTAATTGTGTTAGCACTGCAACCTGAGCTGACAGGCATTCTGTGGCTCTTAATGGTACCTTTAATTTACATCAGCATTGAGGAGGACAAGTGGGACTCTGGAGGTGTCTCATTTTACAATGAGCTGCTTGCCATATTACAACGCAGCACAACAGCAAACTGAACATTAAAGTTCTGGGAGACAACTTGTTTTCTTTGACTTCTATTTAATACGTGATGCTTTATATCTAGAGGAAAAGCAGGAAAAAAGCACGAAGTTTACATGTTTTAAAAAAAAATTGGATTCAGAATGAACTCCTTCAAATTGTTCAGATCAACAAGTTGCTTTTATATTAGATTAGATAAGGCCCTTGCACTAGATTTCCATGTTGAAAAATATGCTCCGCCTCTCTCACTGTGGTACAAGGTTCTGGCTCACTGTGAAATTATGCCCAGATTGTTTTTAATCCTTTAATCAAAGAACATTTTTTGAATGCTTTATTGAACTGTCGCTGTTGCACATGTTCTTCATTCACTGAACACAGGGGGCAAAACATGCAGCACCAGTAGGTGGCCAACATTTTAGTAGAAGTTTGCAATCGACTGATGTCTCAGTGGATAAACACACTGTGAGGTTTAATACTGAGCCACGCAGACCTGGAGGGTCCAGGCTTGATCCCTGACCTGGGCTTAGTTAACTTGTGGCAGTGGAAGCAGTACAGTTGGGTTCAGTATCTGTGGATTATTGAAGAGTGGGAAACAATTAACCGGGTTTTCTCTTCTGATCACTATCTAGTGATCTCTGCTCAAAAGTGATGGTGCACATCAAGTAGGAACAGGATCAAGTTTGGCTGTGATGCTCCCCATAATCAAATATCCATCTGTTGCTCATTTTTAAGGTTCACACTGAGAATATGTGGATGAGGGGGAGTTGGGAAGAGATTTACGTACTCATGGAACTGTACCCTAATATGAGTTGCCACAATCAGTAAAGGGGAGGGTGAAGGAGAGAAAAATCAGGGTCTTCCATGGATGGTGTGTCCCAGATAACTTTAATGATCGCATTTACTAGGACTTTTCATGGAATGCTGTGTTAATTCCATTTCAGTGGCAATGCTGTGTTGGGGAGATAGCACATTTGGTCAACAGGTCCCCTTGAGTCCCAATGCTGGTGCCAGTGAGCTTGGATTGATCATTGGACTTTTTTTTTTACTTCTCAGTGTCTGCTGTGAAGATCTGCAAATAAAGCAATCTATTTGACACCAATGCCAGGATGAAGAGGTGATCCAAAGGACCGCTCATAAGGATGTTACCTCAGTACTGCTTGCTCAACTGCAAAGGTGAACATAGGAAGCACTGGACAAGCCCTTTAAATTACTACAATATGAAATTTTAAAAATAATAGGAGACAGCTAGGGGTATGAGCTAGGAGGATATCTGAGCTGCTGACAATGAAAAAGTACATTTCTATCCTCGCATATTGTAAACCATACTGAATTAATTATGAAGGCTGAGGTGTTTATTGATGTATGGATTTATGCTCATGGATAGAGATCTAATATAAAACAGGACAATGTGGCCTCCCCTTCCCAATACACCTTCAGCATGTTGTCCAGTATCATCATACCCACAGCACTGCGCCTCTGCATTCATTGCCCTCCTTGGGAACTTCAAAACATTTAATACACAGGAACAGGAGTAGGCCATTCAGCTCCTCGAGCCTGTTCCGCCATTCAATTAGATCATGGCTGATCTGTATTTTAACTCCATTTACCTACCTTAGTTCCATATCCATTAATACCCTTGCCTAACAAAAATCTATCAATCTCAGTTTTGAAATTTTCATTTCACCTAACCTAGGGGGAGAGTTCCAGATTTCCACTCCCCTTACAGGCAGCACAGTTCAGTGTTAAGTGCTTCAATAAGAAGATAACCCTTTCACCAGTATAAATTTACAGTTTGAAAAAAATTGCACACCAATGTTATTTACGTTTATACTTGTTTCAAAATCTTTTTTTTAGTTTAAACGAATGAGGTAGTTGCACTTCAATAAAACTTTTAATCCAGATGAAAAATATCAGTAACTAACAAATAGAAGGAGCATTCTGAAAAAGCGTCACAAAATTCAAAATTAGTACTAATTTAATAGTATCTGCAGAATATGGATTAAATAGGTGTTCTGCCTCTTTGTCCTGGTTGACAATAGTGATCCCATGGCATTAATTTCAAACAGAGGGGGGTAATTCCCTTGTCCTGTCCAATATTCCTCTAATAATTACACTCAGTGCTGCCAGTGTTGGCAGTCTTGACTTTGACAGCAGCACTGAAAGGTAAACAAGATGGCATTATTGCTTTCAGAGCTGCTAAGACCCACATGGAGGGGAAGGTTTTCCCTGTTGCGTCTGTGGCAGCAGTGTTATCGCTGCCTTTCGGGAGCTTTCTGGGCCTGTATAGGCTGAGCATGAAGCCCATCCACATCAGTCACCAGTACAGTTTTACCTTGTGATCAGAGAGCAGATTCAACAACACAGCCAGTCTAGGTTATTTTGCAGAACAGCTTCTTCTTTAAGTGATTCTGTAATATAAATGCAACTTAAGGAAGCCCTCTTGCTTCTCTGCTTCTCCCAGGGCCCCAATGCAAACGAGATGTGCAGTCTCACTGTGCTACCTACAGGGCTGATGAAATATCTTAAGATCAACAAACAAACAGAGCACACTCCACTTCCCATTGAAATGAATACCAAACAGAGCTCATTAGAAACAATTCTTGTCTGTTAGTGGATCCTAGCTACAGGCTTTAACCCCCAAACTACTCAGGTCAAACACCTGCAGCAGCAGAACTGTAGAACTTCATTATTATTTAGACAAGTCCTCCCTTCCTCCATTGAAGCTTTCATTTCCTTTGAAGTTGTGACCAGAGGTTGTATCTGTGTTAAATCTGGTTAAAATACTGAAATGTGCTAGTCTGTGTTTAGGTATGAGGGTAAGCAAAGTTGAGTGTCCTGATTGCTGAATGTTAAAAGGTAAACCCACACAGACACTGGATAATATAAAAAGTCGCTTTCACATTGGTTTTGTACTGTACTGTGTTAATGTGAATGGTTCCCAATGTGCGGGTCTCACAGCCAGCGAAAATCCAAAAACAAAGTTAATGGATTTATTAAGGCCAGCTGCCAGGAGTTTTTTAACTAGCTTTCCCTGTCAGCCACCTTTAGCATATTCAGCAAGTTGCCGCTGGCTGCATGAGACCCACGTGTTGGTAGCTAGCGGCACTAACATGGCATTAGATCAACGTAGTCGCAGTTTCAATGACTTCATTTGGAATTAGTCGACCAACTTGCCTGAGAGTTTCAGAAGCCTGCACTGTCCTCGTTACTCGCACCTACTGTCTCCAATTTTTGCATCTCCAAAGCAAATACATTGTTCAAATTTTTCAAATATAAAACAAATTGAAAGCTAACAAATTGGTGATACACTAAGGACAGGAAGTACAGCCATGTGTGTTGCAGCAGAGGCATTATGTGATGTCAAAACCTCCGCAGTTGTATTCCAGACAATGAAAACCTCAGCATAAAAACCTCAGTGTACTTTTTAAACACACGCAAACTATTTAGCGTTAACACACAGATCTGAAACATGAATGATGGCGTGTTACTTACTGGCAGGTGAAGGGGTACTGTAGCCACTGACTGGAAGCTGATGTTGCAATCCGTTTATGGATGGTGGTGAAAGGCCGCCGAGGACTGGTGGGAAGAAGAATGG
The DNA here is from genome assembly GCF_035084215.1 of Heptranchias perlo. Classification (NCBI taxonomy): domain Eukaryota; kingdom Metazoa; phylum Chordata; class Chondrichthyes; order Hexanchiformes; family Hexanchidae; genus Heptranchias; species Heptranchias perlo. The sequence continues at coordinate 8,926,122 of NC_090354.1, forward strand.
GTAATGGGGCACTGGGTAACCATTTACATGTCCATTACCAGGCGGTGTGCACGAACTGCTGTTGCTTGACATGGTGAAGCAAGACGTGTACAGGATGGTCTTCACATGTGCACCACGAAGCTGATCAGTGCATATCAAACAGGAGAAACGTCAAATGAAACCCAAGGTAATGACAGCCTTGCGTGCAGATTTGATTCCGGAAAAAAGCAGGGTTTATATAAAAAAAAAGATATAAAACCAGATCTCCCAATAGAAAAATGAAAAAGGCAGTCTGTATTCCTTATGGATGGCAAGCCTGACAGTCAACCATTGGCTCCGTATGAATCTATCCAAGTATTATCCTAATGCACATTGCAGCTGAACTCTTGGGAGAAAAAAATGCTCTTCACGTCCTCAGAAACTCCTTGAGTAGGCGTTCTTCTCCTCTAAATCTGGGCCAGACTGGGTGTGCTTACACTGGAAAAGAACATAATTGTAAGAGCAGAGGAAAACTTGTTGAGAAACAGTAAATAACCACAGCTTTAAAATTGAATTTTACAGAAGAAAAGGCAGGCAGAATCATCTGGGCCCGCCCCAGTTAAAAAAAAAAGGAATGGTGGAGGGGCGGGGAGGAGGATAAGAGTCAGCTCTTGTATGAATGTGTGTGTGGGGGGGGGGGGGGGGGTTGTAGAGCTTTATTACAGTGTTTAAAATAATTGCTCCTCTTGTCCTGAAACATTCGATTTAAAAACACACCAGACCTGGGATGTGCAAATTAAAAATGTGCAATATGTACTGCTTGACAAAAAATTGAAAGGGACTGCTTAAAAATAATAGAGTTTGATATGAATTTCTACCAACTCCCCCCCATCCTGCCTCCTTCACATATTGCTGGGAAGAACCCAAAGCATTGGTATCAGCATTTCTAGGCATATGGAACACATGGCCACATTTGCTGCCAGAAGCAATACAGTGTCTGATGATGGAAAACAAATTATACAATTTAGTCAAATTTAAGATTTTTTGATTGCATGACAGTGTTCACAGAAAACGTTGTACTTCCCCTTGCTTAAAAAAGTATTTTTAAAAGATAAATAGATTACCAAACTACCCGCTTAGTGCAACCTCATAAGTCGAGTGATGAAGGTGTGAGCTTAAACCTCAGTGTTGCTGGTTGCACGAAACTGGCTGCCACCATTGAGCTAGTTGCCTACCGCGGTGCCAGCAGCAGAGTAAACTGGCATTTCCATGCAACAGAAGTCCATCTTCCGTTAGCTGCTCACAAACCCCATTTGATGGGACCCTCAGAGAAGTTTGCAATGCTGACGCAGACCAGCATTGACAGAACCTGAAGGGAAGTCTAGCCAAGGCTGCCCTAATCTCTGAGTCTGCATTAGAGCAGCATTGACAGAATCTGAGGTGAAGTCTACCCAAGACTACCTCTCCTTGCCGGGCCGTCAAACAGCAATACTGAGAAAACATAGAATCGTTCAACACAGAAGGAGGCCGTTTGGTCCATCGTGCTTATGCCAGGTCTTTGAAAGAGCTATCCAATTAGTCCCACTCCCCTGCTCTTCCCCCATAGCCCTGCAATTTTCTCTCCTTCAAGTATTTACCCAATTTCCTTTTGAAAGTTACCACTGAATCTGCTTCCAGCACCCTTTCAGGCAGTGCATTCTAGATTATAATAACTCGCTGCATAAAAAAAATTCTCCTCATATCGTTTGCCAATTACCTTAAATCTATGTCCTCTGGTTACAGACCCTCCTGCCAGTGGAAACAGTTTCTCCTTATTTACTCTATCAGTGTGTAGAAAAATCTGCCCTTTCCTACAGGCTGTCCTTCCTTCTCTTCCAGTTAAAGGAGAGAATGTTGGAAATATATACATGATATATAACAATAAATTTCACACAAGCGTTTGGGCTGTCTCAGATTTTTTTTCATTCAGGTTAACAGCTGAGAGATCCAGGATTCAAAATAAACATGAGGCATTCTGTTCCTGACACACAACTTACAATCATGGGCATGTGAATTAAGGAATTTGACCACTACCTTATGGACAGCCTCAATGCCATTCCAACACTGTTAGTTTCATGGTGATGAGGGGCATGCTGGCAAATAAGCCTTTGGAATTTCTGTTAGTTTATTACAATCACCAACAGCAAGCTGAAGTTTTGAAATAAAAAGCATCAAACTCCTCAAATCCAACAATGCTGTCTATGTCCGGTTGGGATACTTAGAATTTGGACTTTTCAAAGATGTTACTTCATTGTCTGCAAATACAATCACGAGAAAGGTATATGCAACTATTCAGTTCAAAGGAAAAAAGATAATACAGAACATTTTGGAATAAGTTTTTATGTTGAACAGCATTTTGTCACCAAAAGCACATTTCTACAAGCGTCTTTGCATGTATGGATCAGAAGGATATGACAATCTTCTGATAAAAACAAAGTGAGGAGACTTTGAGCAGTCAGACACTTCAATGATGTTTAGCCTTGGCTTTCAGGTTTGTCTGGATTCCTCAGTTTAACCCTTTCCTTGTGAATCTATTCACCTTTTTGTTGCTTCTAAGTCCATGTAGTTAAATCCATCTCTCCACAAGTAAACCTAATCATTGCGAATGCTTTAACAAGTGGATTTGAAGTCTGAATGCGAGACCATGTTTAAAATGGGTTAGGAATTCATGACAGAACCCCATGCAGTTCGACCACAGACAGGTTCCTGTGCAACATGCATTGTCACGTTCAGTTTGGGTCAAGCAGCCCCATTCTGAAGGTACTTCCCTAGGGTGTACGGTGAAGGCAGTCTTCAGTCAGTTTACATGCCAGGAGGAGCTACATTACCTGCCAGACCTGTGCGCTGTTGCACTTCAGTATCAATCTACAGATTTATATCAACCATTTCTAGTAGCCTGATGCAAATCCCCACTCCACAGCCCAATGGAAACCAAGGGGGAAGAAGGGCAAGAGGGAGGTGGGGGAGCTTTGAAAGCAAAACTTTTCTAACTGTTTACCTTGAAAAGGTTTCTGCAACTGTTCTGCTAAATTGTAACAAATACAAAATCCTAAATCCAGAAACACTTTACACCTGATCACTAATTTCAGAGTCAATCTGGGATATATCCCATACCTGGAAGTGGGAATTTATATTCTGGAACGTATCAAGGGCTCATACTCCAGGAGAATTTATAAAGCAAATTCATTTTCAAACTTAACCCATAGCAGGTTCACTCCAGAATAGGCCTCATAAGATGAACATGGGCATTGTAAAACCCAATGCCTTGGGAGTTAACTCAATTCTTTGGGATGGAATTATGGTGCTTATTTGCATAAATGCCATTCTACCTCCAAACTTCCAATGTGCTAGCTCCTTTGGGTTTCATTACTGCAAACACTTGGTTTAGTTAATCATGGTACGATGCAACGAACAATTGGAAATTGCTACTTGTTAACAAGCTTTGCTGAAGTTGCTGTACCCCTTTTCCTTGGGTCTTCAATGATTCTCCATATTGTGCAGCCAAAATGGGCCTCAGTACACTTGACTAGGAAGTGGGGGGGAAAAAAGCCAGGTATTTTCACTTTTGATTGCTATTCAGTGGCTAATTATGGAAAGGGCATGTATGAAGAATGGGAGAGGATCAGCTCAACTGCAATGCACCCTGAGGACGAATAGCTGGCCACCATTCTGCCTAGGCTCACAGATAAACATTGATTACTTGAGCAAAGTGCTATTTGTAGCTAGTGCCAGTAAAACAGTATCTCAGCATGAGTTGGCACCAGCAGATGGGGATGGAAGAAAGTGGAGTGTGATGGAAATCTTAAAAATACTCCCCAGCCCCTTGCCTGTCATTTTGAACATGGGGAGACTGAGCAAACGTCAGCTGCATGTTCTCACCTATTTGCAGCCTGACGTTGCTTCCCAGGAAACATGTGATATAGTCACAGACTCAAAGTGGGTGAGTTTGACTTTTGGCGAGTGTGTAAAATGGGCAATATTGGATCGGCCGCCTGTTATACATCTCTCCCGATTTTCTTTTCTATTGAAGTCAATGCAAAGGAAAATTGGGAGGTGCATGATGGGTGGTTGATCGGATATCACCTGTTTTACACTATTGCCCAAAAGTTTAAATTACCCGCAGTGGATTCATTCTTCCATCTTTTATTCCAGTTGATCGAGGGACAGGGTGCACGAGGCGCTGGGCTGCAACAGTAATTCTCTAGTTCCAAAACTAAAACAAATAGGGGATGGTGCATCTCCCTTGGGCCCCAATGCATTGGATCAGAAAGGTGGAACAAGTTTTGGGCTCACAATTCTTCCTAGGTTCCACTGTTTGGAAATCCCTTCCTAAACCCCTCCACGTCTCCACCTTCTCCTCCTCCTTTAAGACTCTCCTTAAAATATATCTCTTTGACCAAGCCTTTGGTCACCCCCTCCTAATCTCTCCTTCTTTGACTCAGTGTCTATTTTTTTCTCATGCTTCTGTGAAGCACCTTGGAACATTTTTCCTCATTAAAGAGCCTACATAAATGCAAGCTGTTTTTGTGTGCTGCAATGGAAAAGCATCAATCAGAGATCAATCACCACCCCAAAATGTGGGAGGGCAGGAAAAAAATCAAAGGGAGGTTTACCCGAGGCTGCTCCTGAGCAATTACTTGGGGCTAGCTTCCGAATGGCACTGGTGGAGGCATGAAAACAACTTGCCTGTCTAGCCATCGATGCACAAGGTGTGTCAGAGAAACAAGAAAGAGAATGACAGCAATATATAATTTTTTTTTAACGGCTTGTTTCACCCTGAGGGTAAACAAAAAAGTGAAATGCAAATCAGTTAGTACTGCCAGAAGGGATGGAGGCTATTCATTTATTTTAAATAAGGCGCACACTCCTTTATGTGAACACTTCAGTCACAAACATGCAAGACTCTCAGAAAATTTGGCCTTTCTTAGCATTGGGATTTCTGACATTATACTGTGTACACAAAATAATAGCCAGGCTGTTAAATGACATGTTACTGTTTTCAACATAATCGCTCTGTACTCTGTAATTAAAATTGGCAGCATTTGTAAGTTTCAAATTTGGAATATAAAACTTGTCAATGGTTCATTTTCAAACCATTTTACCAAGGTGTAAACATATTCACAATGTATACTAAGGTCTTTATCTTTCTGTCCTGAAAATGTCTTTTCTTTTGGCAAATCACCAAATAGTTATTCTTAAAACTGCTTTATTTGAATACAAACTTCTCTCGTTGCACAGCTCCAACACGGGCGGCAAAGGTTCTCACTGAGAATCTTTTTTGCCATTCCATCATTTGCAGTGGTGATGTGCTGTATCATCATTTTCAACTGTTGCTGTAGTTCTTTCACACTCCATTATGGGGACGTAGAATGCACACGGTAGCTGATAGGAACATGTCCCGATGAGCACTGACTATCAACCCAACTGGCTGCTTATAACAGCCACCATTAATGTTGAAAGGACAATGATGTTGTATCTTTCATCCACCCCAGTTTAATACTGCCATCCAAATATTAGACAGCACTGCTGATAACAGCAGTAATACACTCTGGAACTGACACTTAAAGCATCAAACCAAATTCCACCCTTTTAACACATTGAAGGTTGGCAGGTATGCCTAATACTTCAATCCCAAATGCAGTGGGGCAAATTTCCCGTTGTGCTTGTCGTACTGAATCACCCGGACGCAGTGCATGGAGGAAACTGAGGGGGGAGGATTGCATTATGGCTGGCTCCATTACCACTGTGCAATCCTCCCCACCCAATTTTCCTCCATGCAATGTGCCCAGGCAATTCAATACACAATAATATATGCAATAATAGGAATGTTTGCCCCAGTACATTGACATCCTACTCCATGGATCACCATTGAATTGTAGTAATTTTTGTTTTTAAGTAGAACAAAGTTGATCTTTAACATTTATGCATTCAACTGAACTTTCCATCAGAGGTGTTTTAATGAAAATATTTTCTTGATCTCCCATTATTTTTGAGCTTATGTTAGGTCTGACAGTACAGTTAAAACACTCACACTCGCCTAATAGCCTAGTAGGTAAACGCACCACCTAGTGTATTACTAAACCAGACTGACTCCGGATTCAGTTCCCACTCTCAGTTTTCCCCGACCAGACGATCAATGCCATTTGGCAGAACGTCTTGTCCCCAGAACTGACAAACAGGTACCAGGATGTAGCCTGGATGGTGGCGAGAAAAGCCCTCCCAGTGCGGTCCTTCCAACGTGCACGGAATCTCAGTGCCACCGTGAGCTGCCCTCGAGGCTGCGGAGGGGAGGAGACCGTTGTCCACCTCCTTCGCACAGTGGGTGTGGAGAGAGGTGCATTGGTATCTGTCCCGGGACATCCCTACCTAATAGTTCGGTAACACAGGCTGTTCCACGGGACGCACACCGAGACAGACATCATCTGCGGCTGGAAGACCATCAACTCGGTGAAGCAGGCCCTTTGGTCCGCCCGAAACTTGCTGGTCTTCCAGCTGAAGGAGCTGTCCACGACCGAGTGTTGCCGACTGGTACACTCCAAGTTCCAGGAGTACGTGCTGTGGGACACACCGAAGCGAGGTGCGACCTACGCAAAGGCCCTATGGGGAAAGGCCACCGCGTAAAGCCACCCCACCTTGTATTGTACAGAATGCATCAGAAAATATGTAGGGTATTTTAAAATTATGTTACTATTAATGCCATCGAGAGTTGTTAATCTGTACTGATTGCAACTGCAATGAGGCACCCTAGAGTATCATGAACTGTATTCATCATGTATGATCTGTCGTTGTATTGTCTGAAATGTGACATTTGGATTGTACTGTATGTACCTTTACAAAGTATATTTTTGAAATAAAAACAATCTCAACTGGAATAGCAGCTAGGACGCTGCAATTACCTTCACTGTTGCTCGGCTAGGGAGAGGAAATCAACCAAGGTCCCCCATTCCTCATTGCTCTCCAGTGACTATGTAGTGACATTGAATGAGGACACGGTTGGGTTCAACTGTGGTGTCTCCTATGGTCAAAAATTTTGCTCACTATTTAAGCTTACATATGATGAATGTTGATCCACTTTGAGCGAGGTGCTGGAAAGCAAATGTTGCCCATGGAATTGTACCCCCGAAAAAATTCATTGTCTTCAGGAAAGGAGAAGGGGTGGGGAGAAAATTGGTAGAATTAGCAAGCAGAAAAAAAAAATGCTGTCAAGAGACCTACAGATGTACTGCTACATTATTTCCGAATGTTATATTAGGTCTCCCCCCCATATCAGCTATACTGCAATGACATCAATTGAGAGAGTATTACAGTCCTTGCTGGCATGGCAATAGTCCGCCCCAAGCCACAATGACAGTGGTAACAACCTTATGCTCAAACAAACTGATTTAACACTATTATTAATATATGTGGCCTTTCTTCACAAGTTCCATGCTCTCTCATAACGAGATCTAAGTTCCCTCGGTTTTTTCTTTGTTATCATCACTGATCTGATCAACACTGATCAAGCACTCTTTGTAATGCTTCCCGTGATTTTATTTAACAGTTCAGCAGAACTTGTGGGCAAATGGTTGCAAAGTTTCCTCAGTAGAAAAATGACCTGATGTTGTGCAGCCATCTGATTGTTGCTGGTTAAATTACTGGCCTTGGAACAGTTGGACATTGCTGAGGTCAGATCAACATTTAGGCCCCACAGATTAATAATAATATGGTTAAACATATAAGACTGTTACCTCACTGCTCTAGAAAACAAGGAGAGCACTGCTGCACACAGGCAGGGAAAGCTTGATACTGTACACTGCTGACTGGCCTGGGTCTCTATCATTTCCTGTTGGAAAACACGAACTAGGCGGGTGACAGAATGAAACATGGTTATTAATTAAGTAAAATAATCCAGAAAAGCAGCACCAAGTCCAGGGTTCAGGAAATCCCCATCTAAAAATGCAGTACTTGATGACGGGCGGCTTGAGAGCTAGGCTCCAGACAGCAAGCCTAAAATAAAAACAGTTGTTCTTTTTGTTCATCAGATTCCAAACAGCCCCCTCAACGCATACACACAGATGCGATATTCCTTAGATCATACCAACCCTGCAATTCTTCTGCATGCCTACAAATCAGGAAGCACACTCACATTTTCGCAGAAAGACCACACACACTGTAGGATTTCTCGACATATTCTGTTACTTTCCCTATTTAGCTTTTCCATTTTCTTTCTTTTCCCCCTTTTGCTCTCTATCCTGTTTCTGTGTTTCTGTCTCTTCTCCGTCTTCTTACCTTTTGCTCTGTTCCCTTACTTCTCTTGCTCTCACAGGATGTATTTTTAATCTGAACCGTCACAAGAATTACAGCAAAGTAAATCCTTTCAAAGTCACATGCTCCAGAATGTCTTTAGTGTGGGAGTGTTCAATTGTTAAGAGGATTCAAATATGCTACAAAAATGTCCACATTAATAACCATCTCCAGTGACACACAAACATGTACTATTAAAATTTAAAAACTCCGGTTAGTGCACTGTGTGTATTTTTTAATCCAATTTTCTTTCCTTCTCTCGTGAAGGCACCAATTCTTGACCATGACTGCATGAGCCCAGGCCGTGAGCATCGGCAGGCTGTTCAACTGTGGAAGGCAACACAGCCAAAGCCTGATCCTGCCCATGCCAAAAATGCACACGCGTAAATTTCAGTAAGAGTACTGTGGGGTAAATTCTCTGAGTCTGGACCACTAGTTAGGTACACTGCCAGCACTTACTGGAAAAACACAGGCCCATTGCCCACGATATTTATGTCCATTGACTTTAATGGATGGAAATCATGGGCAGTACGCCCATGATTTTCCAATATATGCGGTGGGTGGGCGAGGTACCTCGCTGGCGACAGACTCGGAGAATTTTGGCATGTGCATTTTCTTTATATGATAATCACATTAAACAGCTTTGTAGCTTGGCAGGTTACCACGCTGACACATTGCATAATAGAAAGTTAGGACTTCGAGTTCAAACTATGCATTCCTTGGTTAACAATTTCCTAAACCTGGTTGGAGATATGTAATGCGATACCAATGAAGGTGTTCAAAATCCTGCACTATTTCTCATCATTCATTCATCAGTTTTCCTTCACTGTATCAATACTGATTAGAGTAGGACCCCGCCCTACCTTCAGTGCTCCCTTGCCTGTAAGCATCATGTACACATTCATCTTGTAATGGATCTTACCTCCCAAGCAACAAGCTGCTGCCCTCACACTCCTTGTCTTCCATGCCTTTGTTACCTTCATCCCACAGCAGCAAGGGCAAAAGAGGTAGAAAAGTAGGATTTGAGACAAAACCAGAGCCATTTAAGAGACTTGAGAAGGACAAATCCCAGAAGGTCCACAGCTGAGCGTGGGGTCAGAAAAGCCACTAAATCAGACTGCAAGCAGAACTGGGGCAAATTGGAGAATAAGTACAGTACGGTTGCCTTGAAGGACACATTGGTCACCAGGAAGCTATGGATGCTTATGCAAAAGGCACTCATCCTGGGGTTTACACGGCAGCAGGAATGGGGCACACCCATTGGAGCCCCATCCAAGGTTTCCACTCTTGATTGCCATCCAGTGGTTCCCACTGTAAAGTGCATGTGTATAGATATCAAATGAAGACAGGATTGGTCTAGGCTTTGATGCCCCTTGGGTGAGTTACTGAGAGTGTCCAGCACCATTTTACCATAGCTGAGTACAAGCCAATGCCTTGAGGAAAGGAGGAGAAAATAAACAGGAATGCTGCCAAACAGAAGTTCAAGAAGATTATACAGGGATATAGACACTAACCAGCCAGTCGAGATATTCCACACACCATAACCATTACCACCAGCAATCCCTGTGGAAATGTTTGCAGATAATACTGTGGATCATTTTTGTGACAGGATGAGTATTTCTACAGATATTTGTGGATTGCACTCCACAAAAGATCAAGGATTTTAGTCACAGAAGGTACCATTTTTACAAAAACTGTTACACTTTACTCCTATACTGTAATGAGCCTGGAGACACTAGCACAGAGATATCATGTCGCTTGCATATTATTTAAAGATATCTTTTCTCCTCCTCTCCTTGGGATGCTGGCTGTAGCTGGGGTCCATTGCCATGCGATTGGGTGGGTGCCTTTTGTACTTCATCCATTTATCCATTCTTCATGTGTGAACCTAGACAGCAAACGTTCTACTCCAACATCCCTACAAGTATACTTTCCAGCAGGGGTCACTGGATAGCAAGCAGGAGCAGGAAGCTTGGCTGATTCTTGTTCTTCCTGGCCAAAGAGTCAATTACGGTATACCTATTGCCAACATGGCCAAGATCAGTTAATTCCCACTCAGGTACATTTCCACAGGCACAGGGTGCCTCCAGTACTTCACCCAAGACCAGGATAAGATGTCATTACACTGAATTGCCACAAAGAACATTTCCTAGTGATACTGCCAGTAATCCAGTTCCATACAAAGCTTTACTCTGAAATATGATGTTTACACAATGCTCCGCATGCAAATTTCAAGGAGCTTTTCATTAAAGTATGCAGCATATTACTCTGTTACTCCTGATAACGTCATCCCTGCCTGGAACAGACCTGTCCAAACAGCTCAGGAATTATCTTTTAACAGTTTAGGGTATTGGCTTACTGCAATGAGAGAAGAATCCAAAACTTTCATTTGCTTCAGCTGAGAAAATATTTCAAATCTGATTAGTGTGCACCATCATGACAGAAGGAGTTCAGGGATGAAGACTACTACTTATAAGAACGTACAACCATCAGTCATTTCTTATTTAGACAGGCTGTCGGAAAGCGTGCCTTGTGTAACCTTATGTGTGGAGCCCTGCAGAATGGGGGAGTTCTCAAATTTTTTTAAAAAATAAATGCCTTTTGACATTGAATAGGTAAATCTCACAACCAGGCAAGTGTGGCTCAGCTACTACCTGTCGCAACAAGCACTGGTGTATTTCAAAGCAATAAGCCAGAAATGTCCCACAGCGCACAGGAGATGATAAGGGCTCATTTTGAAATAAATATTGCTGCTAAACTGACTGAGGCAGGAGTTCCTAATTACATCCATTACCAGGATGTATGGACACCAAGGGATAGCTACAGGGAACAATGCAGTAACACTGCATCAGTCCTCATGGATTTTACATCATAGATTGAAGAATTGTACAGTCTGATTTGAAAGGGATCTATGAACCCTCCACCTCCAGTGTACATGTTTTCAATCTAACACAAGCTTTCCCTCGCCTGTGTCTCCAGCCATGGAAAAAAAATCCCTCCTTGTTGGGTGTTGAATTTGGGTTAAATATACTATTTAAAAAAAAACATAGATCAGTGGTTGTCACTGCTGTATAGAAAAAAAAATACACTTAAGCCAAAATCCCTTAATGTTGTGCCAATATGGTTCTTGTGTGATGGTCTTAATTCATCAACTCAAATTGCTCCCAGCACAACTACCATCAGCAACAGATCTGTAGCCACCAGTGCTTCTGCTTGTGTCTCCAGACACAAACCAAGTTTGAAAAGACAAAACTTACAAACTAACTGTATTGCTGAGTGTTTTTACTTTAAGTGAACATATTAAGATGTCCATCATTGTGTTTTAATAATGCATACACATACAGCATGCATTATAGCTGTACTAAGGAGTTCAACTACTACAAAATGCTTTGCGTTTCTACTGAAAAACAAAACTGTATTAAAACCAGCGAGGGAAAGAAACATAAAAACAAATGGGAGGTGAAGAACTATTAGATTTTCTGAATTATCTTTTTGTTTTTTTAAAAATCAATACCCTCATGTTTCTGTTGATTAAAGGGGTTAAGTCTGAACCCTTAATCAAATGTGACCTTCTTGAGTGGAGGAAGAGATTTATCAAACCCATCTGTTACAACAACAAAGGGAATGAGATGTGACAAGCAGCGCAAAGTAATGGAGAAGATGAATGGCACAGACTGACTAGACAAGAGACAATGCTAACTACAGACTCCTTTCATTAAAAGAAAAATTCTTAAACCTTTTGAAACTAAATAGCTATTGGCATGTCCTTCAGCTCCTTACTGTAATTTCTAAAATAAAATCTGGATTTTCACTGAAACGTCAACAATTTCAGACCCCTGACTGACCTTTAACGCTTTGAGGACTGCAGCAGCATACTTCCACCAAAATTCATTATATTAGATATAACCAAAGAATACTATCAGTTAAAGACTCCAATAGTGAGGAGTCTATCGCAGGCAAGAACTTCCTGTTGACAAACGTGAACATAAACCATTTTTTGAGTTCATTAATGGTTCCAACAAGATACAAAAGCACAGAATATCACTCAGAAGACTTCCTTTCAGTGCTCCCATAGCAACACATGGCCAATAATTGTTACGCCCTGTACAGACCCCCCTCAATGATCCTTCCTCTGCAAGTGGCAGCACCAGCGACATGTCAGTTCCATCCACCATCTGATCTCATCACTGGAACTGGATTACTTTGCCTGGTAAGTCCGAACTTGTATAATTGAACAATCACACATCACATTTTCAGCTAATGTTTCTCATAGAACCAACAGGAAAATGTTTGGATTTCCTTGAACACGGGTCTTTTAGAGTGCTCTGTTAAGTCACTTGCATTTTTCATGTATTATTTGGTAGGTCCACTCACCTATCTATCTATTTGTCCATCTACATCTATTAATACACTAAAATTCTTACATTTGCACATATTTCCTGTAACCTTTTTACCATTATAAATTCCTATGTCCACATTGATAATGGCAACTGCCTCTGTAGACTTGTTAAGCTGTAATTACATCCTCCTGCCAATGGTGGCTCTGCACTGCCTCAGTTTTGCATCTTGCAGCTCCTCAGCCTGTGCCATGTATAGCAGGAAGACTCACATGTTCCAACCAACTCCACTTCTCTGCTTTCCAGATTGCCATAAGTTTTGCTATTTGATTTTATATTATTATTTATGATTAAAGTATTATGTAAAAATGAAGACAGAATGTATGGCTTTAAAATGGGAACTGAATTATGTCTGCATGCCCTGATCCAATTTACCCTGCCCTCTAACCCCATTTCACCAGAAGACTACACTTGGTTATGACTCCTTGGGTACAATGCCACGGGAGATTCAACTATCACTAAAAATCTTGGGGCTGATTTTTCTCCATTAGAGCAAAAAAAAAGCAAAAATAGCTACGCACAAGTCATTCTCTGATTCCCCCTGATTGATTTTCCTGCTGCTGCTGTCACAATGTTGAGTTATATTTGTATGAAATTAAATACGTTGGCTACGCCTTGCTATATCCAACACCGCCACCATTTGAGAGGCAAGTAGGAAATAATTTGTAAAACAATCACTAATTTGTAAGATATCTTACATTTTATTCCTCTGTTTAGGTCTTTGTGCTAGACAACAGTCCAATGAGCTGGTTGGCAAGCATCTTTCTGCCAATCTCTAGCCAGGAGGTGCAACCAACAGTCTGGAGTTACTCAGCCCCTGATTCTCCCCCTTCCCCCCACCTGTGTTCTGCAATGTTGTTTATTTCTGAGTCAAGGCTTAAGTTTGGGAGTTTGATGTTTGGGGAATTTCAGACATCAAGCTTACTTCTACCACGTAAACACAATTAAGCTCCAATGCATCAACATGCCAAAGTCACGTGAAAGAAAAAAATGTATTTTACAAACTTAAACGTTCTTTCATACTCAAAGAGTTAAAATTCAGTGGCGCACATGCTGTATTTTCTTGCCGTACACCTGCTGAGAGCAGTGCGGGTACTGGGCTACACCTGGCACTGATCAAATTTCAATGTTCCAGAACAATTCATCTCCAAGGTATAGAAATCCTGATCTATATTTTAATCCTGTTTGTTAGGCTGTAACTGCACGTAAAGCATCTCAAGTCATAGCTCCTCGCAAGGTATGTGAAACAAAACTGCTCCATTCTAATTCCAGTTCTGCTACATACTGTACACTGGTCGGATCCCTCAATACCTGTGGGCCTCTATCCAGGATAAATGTTGTGAACAATGTGGCGCCATGCTGGATCAGTTTAATAACAATGAGCACTGACAAACTTGAGTGATTCCTGATCCCTGCGGTATTGAACGGATCACATTATATGCAGTTTTATTAAACCTTTTGCTTTCCTATGAAGATTAAAATGGGCTGGTCAATTACCATTAAAAACAACAGAAATTCCTGAAATTGCTAAGAGTAAAAGGATTTAAAAATAGGCAGAAAGGAAGTACTCTGTCTAACGGAACAGTGCACTATGGTGTAGTTTCAATTTTTTAAAGACTGTATCGTAGTTGGCTCCCCTGATGATTCGCTGAGTTTATCAATGAATACAGGTGAGGCCAAGACGGTCCCAGATTCAATTCCTTGCCTGTCCTAACTTAGCGGATCTCATTCAGTTAGCGTGGTGGTGGGGGTACAATAGGCCTTAGCTTCTCCAGGCTAAGAGGGGAACATTGGCCATGATTCCCACTCCTGATTGATATCTAATGGCTCTTGCTGGAAGTGCACACGTGTGACGTCAGGTGAGGACTGGACTGGACTCAGTTGTAATACTGAAGTAATACTGTAATACTCAGTTGTAATGACTGAATGGGCTGCCAACACTCACTAGCTCGGCTACCGCATGAATAATGGTCACTTGGGTGAGGTAAAAGAACACGCCCAGGACCAGTGGAACCATGTGCCAGTAAGGAGTTACGCCAGCAAGGAAACAATTGCTTCAGGAAAGGAGAGGAGGACAAGAAAAATGGCATAAAAATGTACCGGCATTAAAAATAAAATTTCCCATTATGTTGTAGGGAAAGAAAATTGGTCAGGCGACTTGAATTAAATATTAATGTGCTATATATTTTCTTTTAAACTGTGCCTGGGGAAGCATTTCCCCATAATGGAGGGCAGCTTTTACAATGTATGCAGTGTTAATGAGAGGAGTGCCGTAACCTCTGCCACTTACTCCCCAGTGATTCTTTTTGTTTTTCATAAAATACTTTTTACAAGTTTCATTGCTCATATCTGGCTTGAATGTATTTGTTTTGTGACCACATTCATTTATTGTAATCATAAATGTCAAGAGAATTTCTGATGTATCACATAATTGCCAACCACAACCCAGTGCGTGGAAGGAAAATGTTTGGAGAAAAACAAACTAGGAAAGGCAACAGCAAAACCAAGTAAATCTGTGCTGTAAAATAAACAAGACTTTTAAAATAGTAAAAGCCACGAACAGGTTACTTATTCCCTTGCCAGCTAAATCTATTTTTTTTGGCTCAGTGCAAACCATCTATGAAACACAGGGTCTTGGGAGGTAGTGCAAAACAGGCGCTAGTGAATCGGCATCTCGTTTTACATCCTGCCCGATTTTCCTTCGGAAACGAAAATTGTGCGGGGAGTAAAAGGGGCTGCCGTTCGCTATCGCATGTTTTGGGATATCGCCCAAGACCAATTTCACCCCAATGTGTTAAACACAGAGATCGTAGCTAACTCTAGGAATCAGCCAGGAATCACATACAAGGTAACAGGAAGCTAGGAATACATTACATACAGGGTAAGAAATAGCCAGGATAACAGATAGCCAGGGTATCTTCTCAGATGTCTTATTTCATATGAATGAAACACACGTGTACAAGTGGTTCAAACTGAAGGACTCCAATGACAACATGATACAAACTGCAGCGATAAAAGCTTTATCTGATTGGCATGAAGTACTTACTTGCCTTGTGTAACAAGTAAACTCTGTTATTTAAAAGTTGGTTATTGTTTAATCTTTGCATATGTGTATATGGTAGGGAACGCAAAAGCAATCAGGTATATGTAATATTCCATTCTTTCTCAATCTAATCCAATACTCAGGGTCTCTTTCTTTCATCCTCTGAATGATCACCCACTTTTGCCCCTTCCCCTCCCTACTGCTGCTGAAATCATAAACGACACCATTATCTGCTTGTGGCTCAACTTCACAAATGTCTTCTTTGCCAGTCTCTACCCTCACATTTCATTCAGAACACCATGGCTTGTGTTCTCATCCTTCTATCATCTACATCCTTGAAAATCTCCACTGGCTCGCCATCTCCCAACAAATGTTCTGGTGTTACATGGATCCAACTGCAAGCCAGTTCAGTTTTTGGACTGTGTGCCTTCACAACTGTACAACAATAACACAGTGGGTCAAATGCACGTGCTTTATGGGGTGATCCAGTTCCGTGTCCTAAAACTTGAAAATGGGCTGGTTTAACCGCTCCAAAGTAGAGACTCCGTAATCAGAATAGAACGGAAACTGTCACCGTTCCTCGGCATCAGGAGGATACACAAGCGGGGATTAGTGTTGGCTCTTGAAAACTTAAAATTGAACTATTCATTCACTGAATCTCATCCCAGGTTTCACAAGACAAATACGGATGAGGAAAGACATATGGCCCATATCAGCTCAGCCACCTAGAGCAGGGGTGTTCAAACATTTTGCCTTTGTGGACTGCATAGATATACACCATAGAACTCAGGGCCAAATATAAAATTTAAATCTGTGTTCCTGTTAATTTGCATATATCTCAAGTTGCTGATAGGCAGATCTTGGTGTTCTGGTTTAGGATTTATTGATCACTTCTAACAAGATCCCTTTCCAAACCTCCAGGCCCAAGAAACTCATGGGATAAACCGGTAAATAAGAAATTTAAGCTCCAAGAGAAGCTGAATTTTGTCGAAATGGGCATTCTTTATGTGAGCCAAGACAGGGAGCGTCAGCAGGCTATTCATCCATGGAAGGCACCACCATGTTTTGTCCTCACCTGATATCCACACATGCACACTTTTCAGCAAGAATCGCTGGGTGATGATCAGTGGGTGAACCCTGGCACTAAGGTCAAATGCTACCCCAGATGAGATCAGTTAACTCAGCACAGACCAGGGACTTCGCAAATAATTATACAAATAATTATAAAGACCAGTAACTAAATAGGTACAAAAAATGATTTCTTCTGTGTTTATCTGTGCACACTCCAAAAGGGCTGACATGGGTTAGTGGAAATGTGTTGGAAGTTTTTTTTTTGCCCCACTTACACTTGCAGTCAGAGGTTAGAGTATACCTGGTATTTCCCTAAATCTGATTACTAATGCAAATTCATTGAATTCTGTGCTTTTAATCAACACCAGCTTGAAGCAAACCCACTTCCGCGGAGGGTAGGTTTCACATTGGGGTCAATCTGCAGGCACTGCGATGTAAAAGGTCACTGATTTCCTGCCAAATTCGCTTTCTTCTGTGCTCCCTATCTAAAACAAAACCGCTGCACATGCACTTGCAGTGTCCGATGTGCACCCTTAGCATCTGCTAGAGCAATATCAATTTCATGGGAAATTGTGTACTTGTTTCATGATTTGTCTGTGGGTGCTGGAAATCAAGACTGTGGCTTTTTTTCTTGAGGTGAAACTGATTCTGCAGGCTCATTCTAGACAAATGTGAATCAGACACTGAGGTTTTCAACTTAGCATCTGACTTAAACATTGCAACATTCTTCCACTGACTCAAGCTGGAGGTGGCAAGCAAGAGGGCTCTATCCCACATTGATAATGTCTGACACTGGGTACTTGGATCTTCCAGCTGTGTAGACATCATAGAGTGAGTCAGAGATCAGAACCCCCTTTATATAAAAAAAAACCCAGAATGAATTGTCATCAACTTTATCACCCATGTGATTATTTCCGCCTTTCTGTTGATCTTTTTGAGTTTATTTTTTTGTTTAACCAGTGAGCGTTAATGACTAAGGCAAGTGATTGATTTTCACTCAGACATTCAGAAACCGGCATTTTGTACTGCCTCTAGGATTTTTAATGCAAAATTATGAAGTACTCAGGCAGTAAATCAGGCTACACATGGTAAGTTTACATTATCTACAATACCTACATTACTATATTTCCTACATTACAACAGTGACAACACTTCAAAAATACTTCAGTGGCTGTATAGCACTTTGGGAGGCTGTGAAAGGCGCTGTATAAATGCAAGTCTTTCTTTTTTCTTTAAGTGTAGAAGTGAATGGAACTTATTGCAGGTTATCACTCCATGCCAAATCACTTAATCTACTCATGACATCGTTGGGGGAACTGCCCTGTAGACGTTAAAGAGCAATTTTTAAAAAACAAATCGGTAGATATATGTTGTAAAAATACAGATTTTTTTCAATATTAAACGTGGAGGAATACTTTGAATAAAAAGTACTCTGCCTAGACTTTACCTCACTTTTATGGAATCTGCAGTGTGAGGAACTGAATTAGTCGTGGTGTTTTAGCAATTAGAGAAAGAAGGAAGTTCAACAACAGCAACTTGCATTTATATAACGTCTTTAACATAGAAAAACCGTGACGCTTCACAAGGGTGTAATCAGAACAAAAATGGACGTCGAGCCAAAGAAAGAGCTATTAGGAGGGGTGACCAAAAGCTTGGTCAAAGAGGCGGGTTTCAAGGAGGGTCTTAAAGGAGGAGAGGGAGATGGGGAGGCAGAGGAGTTTAGGGAGGGAATTCCAGAGTGTGGGGCTTAGACGGCTGAGGCCATGGTAGCCAATTGTGGGGTGAAGGGGGGGGGGTATACAATGAGGCCAGAGTCGGAGGAACAGACAGTTCTGGGGAGGCTATAGGGATGGAAGAGGTTACAGAGATAGGGAGGGGCAATGGCTTGAAGGGAATTATGCAAAGGGTGAGAATATTAAAATGGATTGATATGGCACCTTTCATGACCTCAGGACATCCCAAAACACTTCACTGCCTATGAAGTTGGGATATGGGGATTGGGCGGGAAAGTAGAGTTAAGGTCGAAGATCAGCCATGATCTTATTGAATGACGGAGCAGGCTAGAGGGGCCGTTTGGTTTACTCCTGCTCCTACTTCTTTATGTTCTTATGAACAGTAGTCACTGTTGTAATGTAGGGAAATGCAGCAGTGGTTGTTGGAGGCCAATCATCTCAGCCCCAGGACATTGCTGCAGGAGTTCCTCAGGGCAGTATTCTAGGCCCAACCATCTTCAGCTGCTTCATCAATGACCTTCCCTCCATCGTAAGGTCAGAAATGGGGATGTTCGCTGATGATTGCACAGTGTTCAGTTCCATTCGCAACCCCTCAGATAATGAAGCAGTCCTTGCCCACATGCAGCAAGGCCTGGACAATATCCAGGCTTGGGCTGATACGTGGCAAGTAACATTCGCGCCAGACAAGTGCCAGGCAATGACCAACGAGAGAGTCTAACCACCTCCCCTTGACATTAAATGGCATTACCATCGCCAAATACCCCACCATCAACATCCTGGGGGTCACCATTGACCAGAAACTTAACTGGACCAGCCATATAAATACTGTGGCTACAAGAGCAGCTCAGAGGCTGGGGATACTGCGGCAAATGACTCACCTCCTGACTCCCCAAAGCCTTTCCACCATCTACAAGGCACAAGTCAGGAGTGTGATGGAATACTCTCCACTTGCCTGGATGAGTGCAGCTCCAACAACACTCAAGAAGCTCGACACCATCCAGGACAAAGCAGCCTGCTTGATTGGCACCCCATCCACCACCCTAAACATTCATTCCCTTCTCCACAGGATGCACTGTAGCAACTCGCCAATGCTTCTTTGACAGCACCTCCCAAACCCGTGACCTCCATCACCTAGAAGGACAAGGTCAGCAGTCTCATGGGAACATCACCACTTGCATGTTTCCCTCCAAGTCACCACTTGCATGTTTCCCTCCAAGTCGGAGCAGGCTAGAGGGGCCGTTTGGTTTACTCCTGCTCCTACTTCTTATTTATGAACAGTAGTCACTGTTGTAATGTAGGGAAATGCAGCAGTGGTTGTTGGAGGCCAATCATCTCAGCCCCAGGACATTGCTGCAGGAGTTCCTCAGGGCAGTATTCTAGGCCCAACCATCTTCAGCTGCTTCATCAATGACCTTCGGAATGGCGATATATACCGACTTGGAAATATATCGCCATTCCTTCATCGTCGCTGGGTCAAAATCCTACCTAACAGCACTGTGGGAGAACCTTCACCACACGAAATTTCCAAAAGGCATTCGATAAAGTGCCACATAAAAGATTACTGCACAAGATAAGAGCTCATGGTGTTGGGGGTAATATACTGGCATGGATAGAGGATTGGCTAACTAACAGAAAACAAAGAGTCGGGATAAAAGGGTCATTTTCAAATCGGCAATCTGTAACTAGTGGGGTGCCACAGGGATCAGTGCTGGGGCCTCAACTATTTACTATATATATCAATGACTTGGATGAAGGAACAGAGTATCTTGTGGCCAAATTTGCTGATGATACAAAGATAGGTGGAAAAGCAAGTTGCGAGGAGGACACAAAGTGTCTGCAAAGGGATACTGACAGGTTAAGCAAATGGGCAAAAATTTGTCAGATGGAATATAATGTGGGAAAATGTGAAGTCATCCACTTTGGGAGGAAAAATAAAAAAGCAAAATATTATTTGAATGGAGAAATACTACAAAATGCTGTGGAACAGAGGGATCTGGGTGTCCTCATATATGAAACACAAAAGGTCAGCATACAGGTGCAGCAGGTGATCCGGAAGGCAAATGGAATATTGGTCTTTATTTCTAGGGGGATGGAGTATAAAAGCAGGGAAGTCATGCTACAACTGTACAGGGTGCTGGTGAGACCACACCTGGAGTACTGCGTACAGTTCTGGTGCCCTTATTTAAGGATGGACATACTTGCATTGGAGGCAGTTCACAGAAGGTTCACTAGGTTGACTCCGGGTTTGGAAGGGTTGTCTTATGAGGAAAGATTGAACAGGTTGGGTCTATACTCATTGGAGTTTAGAAGAATGAGAGGAGATCTTATTGAAACATACAAGATTCTGAGAGGACTCGATAGGATAGATGCTGAAAGGATGTTACCCCTCATGGGGGAATCTAAAATTAGGGGGCATAGTCTCAGAATAAGGGGTCGCCCGTTTAAGACGGAAATGAGGAGGAATTTCTTCTCCCAGAGGGTCGTGAATCTTTGGAATTCTTCACCCCAAAAAGCTGTGGAGGCTGAGTCACTGAATACATTCAAGGCTGAGTTAGACAAATTTTTGATCAGCAAGGGAGTCAAAGGATACGGGGAAAAGGCGGGAAAGTGGAGTTGAGGTAAAAATCAGATCAGCCATGATCTCATTGAATGGCGGAGCAGGCTCGAGGGGCCGAATGGCCTACTCCTGCTCCTATCTGTTATGGTCTATGGACTGCAGTGGTTCAAGAAGGCGGCTCATCACCACCTTCTCAAGGGCAATTAGGGATGGGCAATAAATGCTCGCCTTGCCAGCGACGCCCAAATCCCATGAACGAATAAAAAAAAATTTGTGCACAGCAAGATCCCAGAAAGAGCAAGGAGATAAATGACCTGTTAATTTGTTTTCACGATGTTGGTTGAGAGATAAACCTTAGCCAGGACACCAGGAGAACTACCCTGCTCTTCTTTGAATAGTGCCATGTGTTCTTTTACGTCCACCTCAGAGAGCAGATGGGACCTCGGTTTAATGTCTCATTCAAAAAATGTATTTGAGCTGTGCATGTTAAAAGGGCACGGTCTTCATGATAAAATGCTTGGCAAACCTTTTTTGTTTGCAGTGGCGGGGGGGGGGGGGGGGGGGGGGGGGAGGGAGAGAGGGGGAGAGTAATCCATAAGAGCCATATGCGATTTTCCTCACGATGGTATTACGCATTCAGCAAGATTAACATAATTTGTGAAAAAGACGTGATTCACTCACATCTGAACAAAACTGATCACAGAAATTACTGGGGTCCCTTCAAGAGACCGCTAACCATTGTATTAAAGAATAAATAACTTGGTTAACGTTCAAATTGTGTAAACGTATATGCACAAATACTTCCCAAGGGAAATTTATGTTCATTGCATCGTTACTAGACAAGCGCAGCCTTCACCCCTGCCCTGCCTAAAGCAATAATCCTCTCTATACTTGTCGACTACTGCCCGGCTCGAAGGTAGGGGTTTGCTGTAGCCACTATTCACTACCCGTTCAACCAAACTATGGTAAACAAAATAAAGTTGTCAAGATGGCTTTATTGCACACCACGCTTCATCATTCTGCTTTTGAGGCCTCTTCCCCTCTTGCAACGGCTGCTTGCCTCTTTATTGCTTGTTATGTACAGAAGTATATTGCCTATATGATTTTCCCTTTCTTGCGTCTGGAGTGTGTCATCCATCTGATAAGACATCTCGGCAAGGCGTACCCTCCAGCCACTTCATTCGATCACAGAATATTGCAAATCCAGCCTTGTTTTTTAAAGACTTCCAAATGTGCTTTCTTTATGCTGCCCTCCATCACTGTCAGCTTTCAGATACCGCAACATAATGAAACTCTTCAGCCTGCAGCCTGGAGCCCTGTTTACATGCAAAGGTTTAATTTTGGATTGAAGCTGGATTAACCTCTTCCAGTCTAACATTTCACCCAAAATATGTTTTACTTAGAAGCTCGTTTGCAGACTATTTCACTACCCCAACGTCTACAGTGATTATCGGCCCAGTTTATAGGCCACATGGCAACTTCCCACCACAAAACTGTGGTCAGAAACTCTGTCTGGGGAAAACCTGAGTACACAATGTCAGCTGAAGCTGTAATCTAAGTTGGAGTTCTTGATGCAGGGCATTAGTGTTACACAACCAGGGCAACACAGTGCAATTTTTCTAGTTTTAAATCTGTATTGCAAAATTAAGCAGCTGACACCAGATTTAGTCGTGTGCAAGCCCACATTTTGTTCATCGCAGGTATTCCTAACTGGTAGCTGACAGAAGACTAAAACCTGTGTTAAAACCTACGTTAGTCATTTATGTACAATAACTTAAACCCACAACAAACGCATGTCTTCCAGTCTGTGGAAAAGCTTTGAGAATGGCAGATGCACCAGGCTGTTATGCTAACTAAAGGTACTTTTGAGCAGTGGTCACAGCCCGGGAAAAATGGTGCTCAAACGGAGACCCACATCCTCAAATGTACACTGCTCCACAACTCCAACTCTCAGAACCCAAGAAAAGGTGCGGTCAGCTCCTTTATACTATATCGTGCAGGGTCGGCAAAGGAAATACCTCGTGTCTACTGTCAATGATAAGCTATTGGTGTGCAAGCACTTTTAATGCTAAATCTTAATACAATTTCTGCTGTCTGGCTGACATTCAACAAGCTGGCACGACAGTGGGAACAGCTCTTCTAAGTACATTGAAGACACATGGTTAGTTATCGTAGATTTCCCTGCTTCCTGGCAGAGAGAGCAATTTCCTAGCTTTTATTTTCATCAAGCATGTGCTCCGAGCTTTAATCTTCTTGGATAAACACCAGATTCCTTCCACCATTATTGACAATTGGAAAGCACCATCTATCACGGATTCCATTATTCTCTTAAGCAGATGCCTGGGGTAAAAACAGTAGGTGGGAGGGCGCCTATTGTCCAGACAATCTTGACATTTAACTTATTAAAAAAGAAAAATTGATTTTATAAATCTGTGAAAATATCCACGAATAAATCATCGTTATATTGACTGACATGCATAAAATAAAATCACAGTGTGGTTCCGAAAGCAAGCTGAGTTTCATGAAGCCCCTAAATACCTCAAGAAGACATGGTTTTCCTGTATGTGAGTGACCTTAACTGTGGATATAATCACACTGTGACAGTATCAGTGAGAGGCAAAGTATCAGTACAACACATCATGATTCCCAATTAAAGTTAAAACTGGGAAACTTTTTTTAATTAAGCAACATAAATTCTGCTTGTATCTTTTTTTCTTCCTTCCAATGTTCTCCCCTCCTCACATGCAGGCCCTGACTTCTGCTGGGAACACAGGAACAAGTGTAGGCCATTCAGCTCCTCGAGCCTGTTCCGCCATTCAAGGGGGAGGGTGGAAAACAGAGATGTATGTGACTGAGCGAGCCATAGCCTTCGCGTACCTTGCCCAAGTGGCCATTCTTCATCTGTGATCTGAGACAGTAAGTATAGGCAGGTTGTTTGACCTCAGAGGGCATGACAGATAAACCCAATTCTATTCCAATCCAACATACACACACACGCACAGGCAAACACAAACAATTTCCAATGGGAATTGCTGGATAGTCAGCTGGAGTTTGGTGATTTTTCCTCCCTTCCTAACCCAGGAACATTGAAGTAAGTTGTAGTGCCCTAAAGACTGCCTTGGCTGAAATCAGCTAATTCAGCACAAATGAGGGATTGAACCTGGGACTTTCTTGTTTATGTTGCTTAATACTTCGCCAGGCAATGGAATTTTTTAAAATTACATTTTTTTGTTAATTGTAAATCCTTAAGGATGTTGGCTGATTTGGGAAAACTCCTGTATCCCTGAATTAACTAGTGTTTGTTGGTCAAGCACTTAGAACACAATTTCATATAAAACTCAGCCAGGCAGTATGGGTCCTATGACTGGCCTCACCGACCCTGGGTTAAGGAAGGGAAAATCCGCATGGGTTCCCTCTCCTAATTGCTATTCAGTAACAACTTCTGAAAGTATGCATCCGTGAATGCTGAGTGAGGATGGGAGCAGTAGCAGCTGTGATATCTCCCATGTTCAAGTAGCCACCAACACTCATCGCCATGGCTCACCACATGAATAATGGCCACTGGGGCAAGAAACTGAAGGACAATTTGCTCCTGTGAAATCGTATCCCAGCAGGAGTCTACACCTACAAGGCAGGAGGGGGAGGGCAAAAATTGCAGAGAAAAAAAATTATTAACAGAAGAATTTCGAACTATCCAATGGGTGAAAATTGCAACATATTATGATACTGTCCCTTTACATAAGGATGGAACCAAAGTATTGACCTGCAGAAGAAAGCAAGAAACACAAACAGTTCAGGTTCATTCCCTGCTCTGTGCAGTGTTAGCTGATCTCGGCGGGGGTATGAGTAGAGAAATTACCCACTTGCACACAGTGTCACTTGCTAGGAAAGGGTAAAATCAGCCAGGGTTCCCTCTCCTGATGACTATCCAGTAGCCTGTGCTGACAAGTGTGTCATCTGTGAATGTCAGATATGGACAAGAATGGGGCTCGGCTGTGATGCCTGCCAGCACTCAATGTGAAGAACAACCACTCGGGCAAGGTACTGGAGGGCTGTTCAGTGAACTGTGCTTGAGCCTGAGTCACCTCTTTCAAAAGGGAGGGGGACAAGAAAGAAAGTAAATTCAAAAAGAAAAATGTAAAAAGTAGATTCAACAGCGAAAGATCACAAAGCTGCAGAAGGGCTTCCATTCCCCTGACACAAGCCACATCCATTTGAGGCAGACTCCAAGCTCAGTCCTGATCCACTGTTCTACCTTGTTTAATGTGCGAGTGGAAGTCCAATTTGCCTGCTAATTCTGCTGAATCCAACACTGATCCGGAGCCTTAAACAATCTGAATTGCCAAACCCCAATTTGGCTTTAACTCACCTCAGGCCTTGATCAGAGCCCCGGTTGATGCACATACACCATTTCCAGTTCTGAATGACATGTACCAAGGAAAATGCCTGTCACCCTCTCCCGTACCCACCCCCCCACCCCCAGTCATTCCTGACTTCCTGTAGCTGGTTTGCATGCCCCCCTCACATTTACCTTGGCTGATGCACTGGGATAGACTGAAAAAACTTTTTTAAAAGGAACTTAGAAAGATGGAGAAAAGGCATATACATACACAAGGTGTGTGTGTGTGTGTGTGTGTGTGACACTATATATTATATACACACACACACACACACACACACACACACACAAGGTGTGGGCTCATGCAGTTTTTAAAATCTGGCATGGAGGGAAAGGGTGGGTAGACACTAGACCGCTATAGGGGGTGCAAGGCAGGTACAAGACTGAACAAGTGGTTTGGGAAGCAGCAACCATTTTCTCACTGACCTGCTGGGTCTCAAAACTGTCCTAATATGAAAGGGGTGACTTTCTGATTTAGCAGACAGGAACACTGTGTTGTATGCAAATTCTTCAGAGTTTGTTTGTTTGCAATATTAAATGGGCTATTGTAGAAAGAAAAACACTGTGCTTAAATAGCACCTCCCATATCTCTGAGCAGCCTGAATTACTTTGAAGTGCAATCACTGCTTATCTAGGCCAACACAGAAGCAGTTTTGTGCACAACAAGATCCCACAAACAGCAATGAGCTGAATGACCAGTTGTTTTTGGGGAAGGAATGTTGTCCAGGGCATCAGGAGAATTCCTTGGCACCACGGGATATTTGAAACATCCACCTGAATCAAAAGAGCAGCCCGACAGGGTCTCAGTTTCACGTCTCATCTAAAGGATATCACTCTGACAATGCAGCATCCCTTCAGTGCTTATCTGGATTTTGTGCTCAGGTCCTGGAGTGAGACTTAATATTCGACTAACTAAGCCAAGATGAAACATTATAGGATACAAAACCCGGATATTCACTCTAGAAGCAGGCCATTTAAAGAGCATGGCTCCTGGGAGAACGAAAGAACATGTTTTTATATTTAAATTTGCCCTGGTTTCCTGTATGTCCTGTACATCCATTAGAGGCTGATTAGGTACAGGGAGATCAGTTTTGCTGCTCATATGTGGAGTACCGATCCACACACACACACTGAGTGTTCAAATCAGAAAAAAATGGGAGCACAGCAAATAGAAATAAAAGCATCTGAAACTAATTATAACTTTCTATACTATCAATTGATATATGGAATCGAACAAGCACAACATTTATAGTGATTCTGTAAATGCTGCAAGCCAAAAAGCAATGCTTAGCTACTTACGTGTGTCTGCGCATTTACGTCACAATGGAAGCATGCAGGCACCAAGAACCAGCTCACTGCATTTAGCAAGCTGGATGAGGAGGTAGTTGTTCTGATAGAAGATCACAGGACCAACTTAAAATGAGTCCCCACTGTCAGCACTTCTGTGAAGGTCGGCTGTTTACGTTAAGCGTTGATGACAGTGTGAAAACTACATGTCTGCAATCGTATGTTTTTTTTTAAAAGGAGAGATGAGTTTATAAATCCAGAGTGAATGTGGTGTATTTGAATTGATGCATTTACACAGGTGTATTTGTGTTCCAAACTGACACCAACCTGCATTCACTCGGAAACAAAGAATTATGCTATAAATAGGGCTTAACCTTTTCACTGGTTTTTTGTGCAGATTCTTTCTGAACAGAATCAGACTCTGTTTATTGTGAAGTTATTTCTCAATCATGTCTTTGCCTGTTAATTATTTTGAAAATATACTTATTAGGCAGTGAATTTTGCTATAATTATACTATTAAAAAATAAAACAATAATAGCGAGACAGGTCCTGCTATAGGATGCGTTCCATTTTATAATGATTAATATGTTAGTCCCGGTGCACTGAATTAGACAGCAGCCTTTCACCTATGGGATTTGCATTTGAATTCAGTCCTTACTGATGGGATGAAAGCGTCCTATGTATGTTCACTGTATGGATCCTATGTACAATGACTTTCAACCCAATTCCAGTGGACTTGGACCCACAGCACAAATCTGCCCTAAATCGGGCATTTACTGGCAACAATTGGCAATGTTGCTCAGACAAACTGCAGGATGCCTGGTGTGGATAATGGCAAAACGTTACACTGGTCCAGGAGGTTGAATCATAGAAAGGCTACAGCACGGAAGGAGGCCATTCGGTCCATCGAGTCTGCGCCGGCTCTATGCAAGAGCAATCCAGTTAGTCCCACTTCCCCACCCTATCCCTGCAACCCTGCCAATCTTGTCCTTTCAAGTACTTATCCGGTTCCCTCCCGAAAGCCACAATTGATTCTGCCTCCACCACCCCCCGATCCATTCCAGATCATAACCATTTGCTGTACAAAAAAGTCTGTCCTCATGTCATCTTTGGTTCTCTTGCCAATCACCTTAAATCCATGTCCTCTGGTTCTTGACCCCTCTGTCAATGGGAACAGTTTCCCTTTATCTATTCTGGCCAGACCCTTCATAATTTTAAATACCTCCATCAAATCTCCTCTCAATCCTCTCTGCTCCAAGGAGAACAACACCAGCCTCTCCAGTCTAGCCACGTGACCAAAGCCCCTCATCCCTGGAATCATTTTAGCAAATCTTTTCTGCACCCTCTCCCAGGCCCTGACATCCTTCCTAAAGTGTGGTGTCCAGAACTGAACACAACACTCAAGCCGTGGTCGAACCAGTGCTCTACAAAGGTTCATCATGACTCCCCCGCTTCTGTACTCCATGCCTCCATCTATAAAGCCCAGGATCCCGTATGCTCTTTTTAAAAATATCTAATTATCCAAAACATGATACAAAAAAAAGGAACATAGCAAAAACAGCCCTAGTTACATGTGAACAGCACAACGCTGTCTATACAATACGATACAAACAATGCCACATCTTATACATAGGAGAGACAGGGAACAGTCTAAGGATGAGGCTCACTGGGCACCTCAGCGCTATTACAATGAAGGATGTATACAAACCTACCACCTGACATTTCATGGAGCATGGTCTTGAGACCCTGGAGATCATAGGGTTGGAGATCAACATGAATTGGACAGCGTCACAAAGGAAAAGGAGAGAGAAACACTGCCCCAGTCACGAGCAGTCCAGCTCCACTACTCTATCCAGCCCTTTAATTACTTGATGCACCTCTAAAGTTTACACTGCTCTAAAAATATCAAGGGATACGATTCCAACACCAATAATAAAACGCTCAACATACAAGCAAACAACCACTATTTGGGGCCAAAATTTAGTAAAATCCAGGAACAAGCCCAGTGCCCTAACCTCCGTCAGGGATCAAAGGACCACCGGTTAAGCAGCTACCAAGAAAAGGAGATCAGCAAGAAAAATAAGACAGGTGGTAAGGTAAAGCGTAGGCCAACCAAAAGTGGCAGGTATAAGTGACAAGAAGCTCAAGGAATGAGTGAGAATACGTACACAAGAGGGTATAACTACCCTTCTGCCTGTACGGAACTACACCATATCGTTTGCATGAGTAAAAGGAGCTTCACTTTGCATCTAAGCATGCTGCACCCAACCTGGGAGATCGTGGGTGGGGGGGGGTCGGAGATCATGGGCGAGGGGGTCGGAGATCGTGGGCGGGGGGGTCGGAGATCGTGGGCGGGGGGGGTCGGAGATCGTGGGCGGGGGGGTCGGAGATCGTGGGCGGGGGGGTCGGAGATCGTGGGCGGGGGGGTCGGAGATCGTGGGCGGGGGGGGGGTCTGAGATCGTGGGCGGGGGGGGTCGGAGATCGTGGGCTGGGGGGTCGGAGATCGTGGGCGGGGGGGTCGGAGATCGTGGGCGGGGGGGTCGGAGATCGTGGGCGGGGGGGTCGGAGATCGTGGGCGGGTGGGGGTCGGAGATCGTGGGCGGGTGGGGGTCGGTCGGTGTTGGTCGATTGTGTGTGTGGGATCGTGGCAGGTAGGCTTGTTGGGCTGGATGAAGCACTCCTGCTCCTCCTGGCCCACAAGCAGTGCAATAAAGGCACTTAACTGCTGATCCGGGCCTTCTCACCTCCTCTTACATGGCTTGAAGCAAAAGGCCCGGGAATCCCGGCCCTCAGGAGTTAAAAATAACAAAAAAAGCTGTTAAAATGGAGTCCCAAAGACTCCTTAAAAGCATTCAGTGACCGACCCTCCTCCTGAGAGCAGGTTGGTCACCCGCCTCTGTAAAAAACAGAATTGGGTGGGTTGGAATTGAGGTTTAGCTTCTGTTTTACAACTTTTACCTTCCCACCTGCCCCCAACCCACCCACTCGTGGGGTTAAAATTTACCCCAGGTACCCAAACTGGAATGTATTCCATTCCTCAACGTTAGCATCCCTGACCTTGATTAGTCCAAAAGCCACATAAAAAACTAATTAAAATTACACATGCTTAGTTCTACACCATATGGAACTGCTTTTATCTTCAGCCAAGACCTGCATTTGAAAGAAATGCATCACCATAACAGTGCTAATGACAATTTGAAACAAAAATTCCACACCTGTTATACATTACAAATGATCTGTTTTACAGCTATTTGGATCATTTAGGTACATCTGCCTCCAGTCTCTAATGTGGCAAAATAAGTCAAGTGTGAGTATACAACAAGTCTCCTCGTTTCATACTCGTACCAACCTTTTTTTGCTCACAATAGTGACCGGAAGAAAATATAACGCTTTGTATATTGTATATTTATTTTTTGATGAAGCATTAATTTCTTTTTAAAAAGACAGCAGATAGCTAGCTGTAAGTGAATTAAAGACAGCAATCCACGACGTGCTCTGAACCCTTCTGATGGATCACTACCTTGTAATTCATTTAGGAGATATCCATTATCCTCAATTTCGTTTTCCTGAAGTTCTTATTAAATTGCATTCATAAGGCGCTGTCTGGATAGTGATATTTGTTTGAACATTTAAAACAAAACAAAGTTAGTGGTGCTAAAAGGATTCTGGGTTAATCACAACTGAAGTGCAACACAGGCTTGTGTAGGTAAAACTATTAATATTCTAACTGGAAGAAACTAGTTTGGTTAGTAAGAAACTAGTAATAATGACAAGAGTTGCTGGCACAACTGTAGTCTGCTGGCGTCTTTGAATGTTATGGTGTTTATGCTTTATACTCCAAAAACACGTTTCAACAAAGTGTAGTGCAGTGTTGCAGCATGATAGGATTCTATCCCGTACCAAGTTCCTGACTACAACTGCATCATGGTAGGTAGATGCCCAATGGTTCCCCACAACAAGAAGGGAATATCAGCCTAATGGTACATCTACCTTACAGCCATGCAGCCAATGGCAGACCCAATTTCGAGAACAGCACTGTAAAAGAAAGATTTGCATTTATATACCGCCTTTCACAACCTCAGGACATCCCAAAGCACTTTAGAGCCAATTAAGTACTTTTTGAAGTGTTGTGATGTAGGAAACGTGGCAGCCAATTTGCGCACAGCAAGGTCCCACAAACAGCAATGAGATACATGCCTCCTGAAGACTTGATTTTGTCCGTGATTTTACAGACAGTAATGCTGCAGTGGCAGCACAGGTTGCCAGCAGTGTTGGCCAAATCTGGATTGAGTACTCAGTTTGTAAACATAAATCAGCAATCTGGGTTTTCCAACCATGTGTCTGTACAAAACCAGTCATCAGGCGAAGCCAATGGCCAGAAGTTAAAGTCGTAATATTCTGTGGAAATCAACCATGCAATATAAATAGGGAGTATCTGGTTTCAGAGAGGCAATAGTGAGGCTCTCGGAGCAAGTCTCCTGCCCACCTTCAAATCTACAGCTGGTAAACAGTACAAAAAGACAAAAGACAAATGAGAAAAAAAGAACTGAAAAAAAAGATTCATACCTTATAGAAAAAAAGCACACTTTTATTTACCACATATAGAAATATATAAACAAATATGTTAAATATTTCACAACACATTCTTTAAAGGGCATATTTGCACTAAATACTGTCAGTAGTATGTAGGGGAATGCAATCAGGAGACTGCATATGCATACACTCCCTTTCAGATCCATATTATCTGAAATATAACTCTCCTAAGATAAGAGTCAATGTGAGCAAGAGTTGAACATATTTACAAACAAACAACTTTAAATCCCACCTTCCGCACATGGCAACATAATTAATTCAGGCAGGACTGGAATAAAGTGCCAATCAGTGCTTTAAGCAGCCCATCCAAATAAGCTTGTTTAAATTCTTTTTGTCAATTTTCTCTCCTTTTCTTCAGAAGGTGCTGATTCTTGCTGCGACACATTTCCAGAGGCACCAATGCTCTCCAGTATCTCCCTCAAGTGACAACTTTTCAAACATAAAGTCAGGGTTGAACAACACAGCAGCATTTGCTGACGAGGCTCATGTGAATCCTAAAAAGTAAGTGCTGGAGGGGTCAACCCCAACCAATCCTGTTCACATCCTTTGTCCACACACTCACTTTCCAGCAATCAACAGTAAGAACCCTGACAGATTTCTGCTCCCTCACCAGGGCACTGAGGCCAACTGCAACATCCCCTACCGCTGCCCTGGTTGATATCCATGATGTGGAGATGCCGGTGATGGACTGGGGTTGACAACTGAACATTTACCTGAGGAAGGAGGAAGTCTCCGAAAGCTTGTGAATTTAAAATAAAATTGCTGGACTATAACTTGGTGTTGTAATACTGGTTGATATCAATGGAGTTTAAATCCCAGCTTCTGGGCCTGAATAAGTTGCTTATCAAAACAAGCCCATTTATAAATGTCGCAAGAATTCCCTGCTCCTTCCAAGCAAGAATTGGGGTTGGGGGACTCACCATACTTATTACCCAGTCATCATGCTCACTGAGCATGTGACAATTAAGATGTGTTGTCAGCCTTAAAGTTAACACCCACGATTTACATACACAAAGTACTCGACTGCAGCTTTCAGAATTCAGACACATTTTCTATCAAGTGAGAAATATAGAGGTGGATTTCTTGTAAATTTCTCAGGATGAATACTAGAAAGTAGAATTAAAAGATGTCCCAGAAATAACGATTTCCAACATTCCTCCTTCAAATTCAAGGGATGCAAACTTGATCATACCTTGCATGCAACTGGCTTAGCCATCAACCATCATACACAACTGAGCCACATCAAGCTCTATCAGACCTCACTCTCCTCTGTCAAAACCACCCACTACTCTAGCGACATCCTGGAGAACAAAACTAACCCCTGGCTTCTTTTCTCCACTACCAACCATTTCCTTAAATCCCTCTCCCCTGCCCCCTCACTTCCAACAAGTGCAAGGAGCTAATAGACATCTTCATCACTAAGATTGAGACCATCCATTCAGCTGCCTCTGCTGTTTCCCCTTCCTTCCCCTTGTCCACCAAACCAAACCTTCCACCAAGGCTGCCCTCTACCCTAACGCTTAACACCTCCAGACTCGACAATTCTAATGCTCTCCTGGACACTTTCTCATCGTCCAACACCTGTAAACTTTTAGCTCATCCGAAATTCACCTACCCATATCCTATCAAACACTAAGTTGCACCCACTGATTCATTGATTCCTGGTTCCCCAACGCTTCAAATTTAAAATCCTCATCTTCATGTTTAAATCCATTCATGGCCTTGCCACTCCCTGTCCTGACTTCTGCCCTGTCTTCCTGCCCTACAACCCCATCCCCCGAACTCTCCATTCCTCCGACTCTGGCCCTTTGTGCATCCCCCCTCCCTTCACCCATTGGCAGCCATCCCTTCAGCTCTGGAATTTCCTCCCTAAACTTCTCCCCCACCTTTCTATCTCTGCCTTTACATTTTACAAACTTTCTTAAAATCCACCTCTGGTTTTTGGTCACCCACACGAATATCTCCTTTCTTGGCTCAGGGTCCATTTTTTGATTATGCCTCTGAAGCAATTTAGGGCTTTTTCTTTGTTAAAGTTACCACAACTGTATATAAATAAGAACATAAGAAATAGGAGCAGGAGCAGGCCATACGGCCCCTCGAGCCTGCTCCACCATTCAATAGGATCATAGCTGATCTTTACTCAGCATCCACAGCCTTCTGGGGTAGAGAATTCCAAAGATTCACAACCCTCTCAGTAAAGAAATTCCTCCTCATCTCAGGCTTAAATGGCCGACCCCTTATCCTGAGACTATACCCCCGAGTTCTAGACTCGCCAGCCAGGGGAAACAACCTCTCAGCATCTACCCTGTCAAGCCCCCTCAGAATATTATATGTTTCAATGAGATCACCTCTCATTCTTCTAAACTCCAGAGAGTATAGGTCCATTCTACTTAATCTCTCCTCATAGGACAACCCTCTCATCCCAGGCATCAATCTAGTGAACCTTCGTTGCACTGCCTCCAAGGCAAGTATATCCTTCCCTTGATAAGGAGACCAAAACTGTACACAGTACTCCAGGTGTGGTCTCACCGAAGCCCTGTACAATTGTAGCAATACTTAATGCAAGTTGTCGTTATAGCAATTATTGAATGAACTTAGAAAAATAAAAACTTTTCATTTACAAAGTTTAATTTACTGATGCACAATTCTACTCAATTCCAGATGCATCATTGTGAAAATGATTGTGACCAAAGTGAGTGAGACAAATCACGTACTAATTTAAACATATGGAACTTTCTTTATTTTTTAATAAGATATGTCAATGTAGGCAAGAGCTGAATGGCCACCCCCTGTCCTAAAAGGTTCTACATTTTGTAAAATTCACATTTTTAAACCAAAAAATGAGACTCATTCCAAATGAACAATCCTTACAGGCTGCAATTCAAAACCTAAAGTAGGAGATCCATGTAACAGTTTGCAAAACACCCTCACAGATAAATGTCCCTTCCTGTCACATGACTGTGATGGAAGAGAAGGTTTATTGCAGCGATATCACCTCCTCCTCCCCTGTCTACACTTGCACTGAGGATTAATGCCGGCACAGACTGGGCCTGTTTCCGTCTAACTTCTATGTATTTTCAACAACTAAATTTATGATAGAAACCTGAGTAAAACTCACAGCATGGAAGCAAGGAACCGAAAACGCAACTACAGACCGGAAATCCAAGAGGCAAAAGCACACCGGCAGAGAAGGATTGAATCCAAACACCAGAAGCTTTTAGTGGACTGCATACGAAAAATCCAAACAGCAAACCTTAACCAGGTGCCAGAAACGGAAACTACAAAACACAGCAGGAGCTAAGCTTACCAAGTGTAAAAATGTTAAAATGGCTCCGTCTTGCATCTGCTGAACAAAACAGCAGTTGTCTGGGAACGCACCACTGGCTGCAAATTCAGCCTCGGAGCTTAGGTCACTACACAAATTGCTCAAACATCTCTGTTGTGGTCTATGAGATAATTACAACGCCTCAGTTACGTTATCGCCCTAAGGCAATTCTCATTTTATCTTAAGCTAACACCCAACATCATATATACTTGATAGAGGTCTTCAAGATAATGAAAGGGTTTGATAGGGTAGGCGTAGAGAAAATGTTTCCACTTCTAGGTGAGTCCAAACCTAGAGTCATAAATATAAGATAGTCACTAATAAATCCAATAGGGAATTCAGGAGAAACTTCTTTACCCAAAGAGTGGTAAGAATGTGGAACGCACTACCACAAGGAATAGTTGAGGCAAATAGCATAGATCACTTAAGGGGAAGCTAGATAAGCACACGAGGGAGAAAGGAATAGAAGGGTATGTTGATAGGGTTAGAGGTATTAGGGAGGGAGGAGGCTCGTCGTAAACGTCGGCATAGACTAGTTGGGCAGAATGGCTTGTTTCTGTGCTGTAGACTAGATGTAACTCGATACTTTGAAAATTATTAGCTTCTAATACGGGATAGCAAAAAGCAATCAATTAAACAATTAGAAGTGCATGTATCATCATGTTTTGTACTTACATTTTATGGCAGGTTTGGAAGTCAACCACGGGCATGAGTCCATGAGTAAATGAACTTGATGACTTAACTGGGATATTATTTATAAATATATTTTAATATCTATAGTAAATACACAAATAAAATGATGCGGCACAAAAACATCAACAACACTTATAATAGGACTTGCAAAATTCTGACATACTTTCCAAAACAGAAATTGGAGGATAACACTCCCTCTATTTTCAACACATTCCTCTGGTCACTTTGGGCCATTGACTAACTGCACTCAAGAAGGGAAGGTGACCTGCTCCCAAGACCTTCACCAATGCTGCTCTGAACTGGTCATCAAGAGGTGACAAAAGAAATCTAGCACAATCATTTTGCACTGTTGAGCTTCTTAGGTTCATGAATATTTCACCAGCAGGTTTTGATAGAGTAAATGAGAAGGAACTGATTCCACTGGCAGGAGGTCCGGTTACCAAAGGACACAGATTTAAGATAATTAGCAAAAGAACCAGAGGGAAGTTGAGGAGAATTTTTTTTTTAAGCAGTGAATTGTTATGATCTGGAATGCACTGCCTGAAAGGGTGGTGGAAGCAGATTCAATAATAACTTTCAAAAGGGAATTGGATAAATACTTGAAAAGGAACAAATTGCAGAGCTATGAGGAAAGATTCGGGGAGTGGGACTAATTGGATAGCTCTCAAGGAGCTGGCACAGGCACGATGGGCAGAATGGCCTCCTTCTGTGCTGTAAGATTCTATGACTATTTTTAAACACAATTTTTTCCCCATTTCTCCTGAAGGGGCTGGCTGTGAATGATGGCAGGCCTCCAGCCCCTACTGAACATTCTCCACATGTGATCCTGGTCAGTGAAGGTCAGTAAGCTAATCGACTGCAGAAGGTGTCACAGCCAAGCCCAATCGTGTCCCCATACGGATACTTTCCACCATTAAGTAGTGGATAGCAATCAGGAATGGGACCCCTGATTGACTTTATTTCCGTCCCCAGCCTAGAGATGTTGAGACCTATTGTAGGTCCACCACTGCTGCCCTGTCTGAGATCCGCTAACACAGAACAGGCTGGGGAACAAATCTGGGGCCTTTTGGTCTCTGGCTTAATACCCCACTGAACAGTGCATTTACCCACCAAAGGGCAGATTTTAACTCTGCCAAACAGGCGGAAACTGAGGGGGCGGGCAGTTAAAATGCCAGCAGCATCCTCCCCGGTCCCGCTGCCATCCAACGGGTTGCAATTTTAACCTAAACTTTTGAGCAGGAGTGCAGCACGCCCACCCGTAGGCAGTGGGGTTCTGCTTTAAATTTGCAGATGATGGCATCAGGCCATGATTGCAATTTTAACCCACCACCTGATTGCTCTTCCGATGTTCCACAAGAGAAACTGGGGCCTTCCCTCAACCGCGAAGCCCTCCTAAGCCCATAAGACCCCATTCCTAACCACTTAACTGGCTGGTCACCATTGCGGCCTCCTGCCGTCCGAAATTCCACTCCCTGCCACTGGCCAGCTGGGGCTTCCCGCCAGGATCGGGCGGGAGACTGACAGTGCCTATGCAGATGAGGCCAGAGAGTTAAAATCTTTTGGGTCTCATGCTGCAGAGTGTAGGATGGTTTCCCATCCGCCTTGGACCCCGCACGCATGACTCCCGCCGAGAACTAAAATCTGGGTTTAAGCTGTCATAGCTCTGTTTACTAGACCAAGTTATAGTCCAGCAATTTTATTTTAAATTCACAAGCTTTCGGAGATTTTCTCCTTCCTCAGACAAAACATTTGCCTGAGGAAGGAGAAAATCTCCGAAAGCTTGTGAATTTAAAATAAAATTGCTGGACTATAACTTGGTGTTGTAAAATTGTTTACAATTGTCAACCCCAGTCCATCACCGGCATCTCCACATCCTGTTTACTAGAATCACTAGTGGGTGTAAAGTTCACTCCACGTGGCGACTGCCGAGGTAAGGTCTGAGCTGTAAAGGTTGTAGATGCCACCACAATGTTGTGTGGAAACAGCCTGGGCTGAGGGTTATTCTGAAGATTTGGTTGCTTTTAATGCAGCATAAATGTGATATTGAAACCCACAGTTCTTGAGCACAGGCTATGTGTCAATGTCACACCAGAACACAACTCTGGGCTAAAATTACCTTGGAGGGATTAAACTCTTTATTGGATTCATCCCAAATTAGTCTCCAGTAAAAAAAGAGCTTTTGTCCTCAGACTTTCTTTGGCTTGTGAAAGATTTTGGCCTAAAATAGGTACTAGCAGCAGAGCTTAATGATCTCAGACTGGAAGTGTCAGCTTGACTTTACTGATGTTGCAAACAGTGGTTGGAACTCCGTATGGTTTCCGTGATTAATTGAGACTTGGGAAGTGCGTTACTGCCTGACATTCCGAGCTACTTTAGCATGTGGTAACCTGTAATTGGGAGCTGGCGAGTAGGTAGCTGCTCCATCCGACCTTCGCTCATTTGTTTCACAGGGGCGCTGTCATTTATGTCTGGGAGCATGATGAAGTACAACATGGTAATTACCCCCAAAACAATAGGGTCAGAAGTGCTTGGAGAAGCAGGGAGCTGTGACAGAGTGAAAAATGTCAGGTATCTGTTACTGTCAGCCTCCAAAAAGACGCCATTCATCACCGCTATTAGGCATCAAACAGGAACTAGCGATGTGTAAATTTAATTAGATAGACAAAAGTCACAGGAAGCTGGGGAAAGGTACTTACAACAGAGCAAATGATGGTAACGTGGGATTGGATAGAATAGTTACATCTCTTTACGATTAAAAATAGGACAACGGTTTTTCGCCTTGTTGGTCCCCCGAATTTTACATTGAATGGGCCAGCTTGGTATTGCTCCATTAAATGTTCGGTTACCAACATACAGTGACATCTGGCTGCTTTTCAATTGTGATCAATTATTAACCTATTTGAGAAGCATTCTGCAGTCTAAAATTTTAAGCACCAATCTGAAATGCTGTGCTCCTTTTCTTCATTTTCATTCATGTAACCTAAAGCTGTTTAAATAAAGTGAGTTTTCCTGGTTATACTCAATACTCTTTAAGACGATTCTGACAGTTGACATCAATTAATGGAGAAGTGGCCAGTGACATATTTCTTTGCAATAATAAAATAAGAATTATAGGAACAGGAAAAGGATATTAGGCTGAAAAAGCTGGTCCATTTTCCTGGATTAATCTCACATGTCCTCCTTCTCCATATCCCTCAACAACAGCCACTGGCATTTATATAGCACCTTTAATGTAGGAAAACATCCTGAGGCACTTCACGGAAGTGTAATCAAACAAAAATTGACAGAGAGTCAAAGGAGATATTGGGACAGGTGACTAAAAGTTTGGTCAAAGAGGCAGGTTTTAAGGAAGGTCTTAAAGGAGGAGAAAGAGGTGGAGAGTCAGAGAGGTTTAGGGAGGGAATTCCAAACCTTAGGGCCTAGACAGCTGACGGCACGGCCACCAATGTTGAGGCGAAGGGAATGGGGGATGCACAAAAGTCCAGTGTTGGAGGAACGCAGAATTCTTGGAGGGTTGTAGGAGGTTACGGAGATTCTCAATCCCATTTATGTCAACTGTTCAATAGCCTTCTCTAGTAACTTATTCCATACCCCTATTACATTTTTAGGTGAAAATGTTATACCTAACAACCCTTTCAACTCCAATTTTTTAATTTTTAACTTGTAGCCCCTAGTATTTGAATCCTTCTCCAAACAATTTGCATGGACAATTTTGTTAATTCTTTTCATACGCATGAAAACCTCAATTAGATCACTCTGATGTCTCCTTTTTTCCAAATCAATGTAGGGGCATTTTCTTTGATACTAATTGATTCACAGTAAGATTCAGGTGAATGTAGATGGGGATAAAATGATAAATGGTGCGACTTCATTCTTCCAGAATTTACTATTAAACGTCAAGGGTGGGAGGGTAGCACCTTACTGCACAATGTTATGGTGTGATATGTATTTATATTTGCATTGCCTCTACTTGAGGAATGCCCATTCTCAGTTGGAGAGATGCAGGAGTGAAAGCTAAGCATTTCCTCAGCAGAGCGAGGGGCAGGGGGTGCTGAAGAGATCTTTTCCTGAAGACTTTCACACCCCT
This sequence comes from Heptranchias perlo, assembly GCF_035084215.1. Classification (NCBI taxonomy): domain Eukaryota; kingdom Metazoa; phylum Chordata; class Chondrichthyes; order Hexanchiformes; family Hexanchidae; genus Heptranchias; species Heptranchias perlo. Next base: position 8,965,589 of record NC_090354.1, read on the forward strand.
TTTTACAGAGCAGTATTGGCAGACATCTGGGAGCAGGTCACTCGCCTGCTCTCTTAGCTGGAGACACCGCATAGGGCAGAGGCTGGGGGTGAAGGAACCAAGGAAAGATGATGAGGAAAATACGTGATAAGAGGGAGTCTCGGTGTCAAATGTCCAGAACTTGGGGCCCCTACCCTACATCCATTTGGAAATGTGGAAAATATATGCTCAAGCACACAGTGATATACATCCAAGGTGAAAAGCAGTAGACACCACTCAAAGCATTGAGGATAGTCAATTTATGGCACAGGTTAAGTAAGCATCTACATAAATTCCAGCATTTAATTTCCTGTAGTCCCCACACCGACTGAGATCTTCTTTAGAACAACAAGTAGAAATCAGGACTCTAACTTTCCCTGATTATTCCTTGACTTAGTTTCTAATTTCCTGTTACCGACTCAGAGGTGGGGTGGGGGGGGGGGGCGGAGGGAGGGGTAGGCATGGAAAGATCATCTACTAAGCTTCAGTATTATGCTTCGCTATTTAAGTGTCACCCTCAGTGAACATACCAGCATACCTTCTAAACATTTCCCTCAATTGAACAAGCGGAAGAGTGACTTTAGTTATAAAGGGGAAGCTGGACTTGGTCCCTTATCACTGCCAGAACCGTAGCTCAAATCTAGGCTTTGACTCATGACAAGAGGAACATGCCATAAAGACCATTGCAGTTTTCTCATTCCCACAGACACCCTCAAGCCGTTTTATTTCATCCAACTCATCCTTACAGTTATGATAACGAAAAAAATGCTGATTTGGGTATAAACTGGCAGTCTGGTGCTACATCAGTTTCAAAGTAAACTGAGCAGCCCACACAATTTCTCAACAAAAAATGTTTTAGTAATAGATTTTAAGGAAGAGAACAAACTATCTTAAATGAAAGCAATGCATTACTGACGATTGGAACACTGACACTGCACTCTATCTTGTAATAAGCAAACTCATAGGGTGAAGCAAATTATTAGAAAATTTCTGCCATGTGCACTTTGTCAGATATTGAGAACTAACATACTATTTACAATCTACTAACTGAGCGAACCCATATTTCACACCTGAACTCAAATAAATTGTTACAGGCGCTCAAGAAAATAAACTTCCAGTTCACATGTAATCTGTCCCTGTACAATGTGACCGAGAAACATAATCTCAAGCAAACTGAGGAATCTGTGTCCTTCAGGCAACGCTATTTTACAAATTATTACATATTTAGTGTATGCACCCTCTAGTGGACCAGCAGCATGTGATTTAATAATGCGCATGGAAGCAAATTTTCCTGTAATTCGCTGTTCAAATAGAAGTGGAAATATTTTAAATCCTACTTCATAAATCTAGTATATCTTCATGGTCTACATTACAAATCCAATATCCAAGTTCTGTCACAAAATCAATGGCGTGCTCAGTCCCACGTCACGTTCCATCACTTTCACCTTCAAATGGCAACAGAAACTGGACCACAATAGTATGAATTCAACTCTTATTCATATTCTAAATTACAGTTACTTCAATGAGCTAACAAATATTCTGTAATACAATCGAGAGGTTCCAAAGAAAGAAGAAATATTTACATTTATATAATACCTTATGAAGTCAAAGCGTCTCAAACCACTTCACACAATGAATTACTTTTTAAGCGCAGTGACTGTTGTTATGTAAGCAAAATGATACACCAACACAGCCAGAGCTTCCCTGATGTGATTGATGATGGTATCTTAACCCCTTGATTTAACTGCTGTGTTGTAATTCACTAAGAGCCATCCATTGTCCTCTATGTATACTATACAAACAGTCCCACTGTAACAATCTTCCTTGCTAAATAGCAACATTCTCAATGCCATCTACTAGCTACCAGCTATTATTTATTTGAAACAGCAAATTACATTTCACAATACTTGAGGCTTGGATGTGCAACGTAAGTAAACCTTGGAATAGGAAAAGGCCATTCAGTCCATTTGCTCTGTACTGTTATGAACTTCACCTAACCCTATCCAAAATTTAAACCAGGTAAAACTTTTAAAATGGCAAAATAATAAACTTTCTCCAACTATTATTACTCTATGTTGAACACAGGAACATAGGAACAGGAGTAGGCCATTCAGCCCCTCGTGCCTGCTCCGCCATTTGATAAAATCATGGCTGATCTGTGATCTAACTCCATATACTTGCCTTTGGCCTATATCCCTTAATACCTTTGATTGCCAAAAAGCTATCTATCTCAGATTTAAATTTAGCAATTGAGCTAGTATCAATTGCCGTTTGCAGAAGAGAGTTCCAAACTTCTACCACCCTTTGTGTGTAGAAGTGTTTTCTAATCTCGCTCCTGAAAGGTCTGGCTCTAATTTTTAGACTGTGCCCCCTGCTCCTAGAATCCCCAACCAGCAGAAATAGTTTCTCTCTATCCACCCTATCCATTCCCCTTAATATCTTATAAACTTCGATCAGATCACCCCTTAACCTTCGAAACTCTAGAGAATACAACCCCAATTTGTGTAATCTCGCCTCGTAACTTAACCCTTGAAGTCCGAGTATCATTCTAGTAAACCTACGCTGCACTCCCTCCAAGGCCAATATGTCCTTCCGAAGGTGCGGTGCCCAGAACTGCTCACAGTACTCCAGGTGCGGTCTAACCAGGGTTTTGTATAGCTGCAGGATAACTTCTGCCCCCTTGAATAACATACTACAGCATTCCATGACTATTTAATTACCTCAGCCTAAGTCTATGCATATAACCTTCAATTCCACTGCCTGCTGGACAGTCATATAACATTTTTCTTAAAGCTCACTGAATTAGTACTAACTAAATCTCATGGAAGTACATACCATACATCAATCATTGTGAGAAGAAAAAAATCCTACAGATCTCCAGCCTCGAAAGTTTGACTGTATCTGTGAACAATTCTTCACTTGCATTTATTGCCGCCCATCCTTACAGAACTCACCATGCCTACTCCTTGCTCTATGCTGATTTGATCCAAGCTAGAGCTGAAATTTCTTGTTTAATGCAAATTTCACCCACTCTCATTATTAAATATTCTTCATGAATGAAAGTAATAAATTTGTGTTGTACTGTCACTGGGATTTAAGGACCGTCCAGTCAATTGCGGGACTTGACCTCTGTCTCCTCATCTTCTAACTGACCTTTAATTCCCCCCCCCCACTACAGTACACACAAGTATCAATCTACTCTATTACTTAAAACGATACAGTTTGTTAAACCCTTGATGGCCTGGTGGGCAAAGGCACCAGCCAAGAATAACACAAAGCTATAAAAGGAGATGGTTTGATTCCCAGAATTTGCTACAGTATCAGCTGTGGCTCAGTGGGTAGCACTCTCCCCTGAGTTAGAATACCGTAGGTTCAAGTCCCACTCCAGAGGCTTGAGCACAAATTCTAGGCTGATACTCCAGTGCTGTACTGAGGGAGTGCTACATTATCGGAGGTGCCGTCTTTCAAATGAGGCGTTCAACCGAGGCCTCGTCTGCCCTCTCAGGTGGATGTAAAAGATCCCACGGCACTATTTCGAAGACGAGCGAATCCCTCAACCAACATCAGTAGAAACAGATTACCTGGTTATTTATCACATTGCTGTTTGTGGGACCTTGCTATGTGCAAATTAGCTGCCGTGTTGCCTACATTACAACAGTGACTACACTTCAGAAGTACTTAATTCGCTGTAAAGCACTTTGAGACGTCCTGAGGTTGTGAAAGGCGCTATATAAATACAAGACTTTCTTTTTAAGCTAACTGATCTCACCTACATAACTGCTGAATTGCTTCAATTGGCCTCAGCACTCTTGAACTAGGAGGGGTAACAAAAAAAAATCAGCCAAGGTTCTCACTTCTGATCCCTTTCTAGCAATTCATACTGGAAAGTGCACATGCCTGGACGTTGAGGGAAAACAGAATTGTGCTTGTTAGGTGATGCCCTAAAATAGCCTGCCAACTATCACTTTTGTTTCTTAAATACGAAGAATGCTCTTGTGGGTGTGGTACTGGAAGTCGGCAGTGCCGATGGAAATGTACCCAGCAAGAGTTCACACCTGAGGGAGGGGGATAAATGAAAATACAATAACAATACAGTATTTTGGATTGTTAGCAGTTTGGTACACTCCCTGTTCCCTATTTGTACTAATGATCAGCTGCTTTACTGTTTTACTTGGCAAGTCTCAAATGTGCAGAAGATGCGTTAGCACTCGTTCAGGCTGAACCTGTTCGACATAACCAATAATCATATTATACAGAAAGTACCCTTGTGGTTTATGATGTAATGTGAACCAGTCATTGCATTATTGCCCGGTAATTATTATTCTATATATATTTTCTTACATTTATCTCTGACCTTCACAGATGGCTTTACTGAGATTCAGAGCTTCAAGTAAGGCAAGGAGGGGGCAGGGATTCCCTACATTGGGAGCTCTTGTGTCCTTGGCCCCGCAGGTTCCCAGTGTAAGTTTGGAGGCTGGTATGCTGAGTGAGAAGTGCTGTACTGGCCTCCTGTAGAAGGGAAATGGGCCCCAATTAGGCTGGGGGGGGGGGGGGAGGGGGTGGTGGGCGTGGTGCGGCTCCAAGACAAGATCCTGGCCTGGACCCCATAAGAGAAGTTCAGCAATTTTTTAAAAATATAAATGCAGTCCCCGTACAAAGAGTGCAAATAGAGGCATTCCAACAGTCCTTGTGTGAGACGGGGGGGAAGTGTGTGGGAGGGCGATACCAGTGGACACAACCCCAAACTAAGTGCTGGAAACAAAGCCTGTTTAATTTCAGGGCCACAATGTATAGGGTGGCCTCGTGCCACAGTATACTGCATCCCAGAATAGCAGGACACATTTCAGGCCTGTGATTCAGAGCTCCTGATCATCACTAGATTGCTGGGAGGTAGTCTGTAAGTTCCCCCTGGAGACTGGCAGGAAAATCAGGGGTGCTCCTGTGTATCTGAATGGCAAAGTCAGAGATATAGGGTCAGTTTACTGTCCCTTTCGCGGATGGGGTATTGTGCTAATGTGGGCATAAAAGTGTTTCAAAAGCAATGTCTTAAAAAATAATCGTCATCCTCTAATACATAAAAAAATGTAGATATTAAACAATAAAGCAACTGTGGCTATTTTTAATTTAAACACATCTCTTTAAAGTACATGATCGTTCTTTTCCACGGATATTATGTGTTAAAAACTTAATTTCCTTCCCTATTCTGGTGAAATTGGTGTCAGACTGCGATTCAAAACCTGCTGTTGGGGTCTCTGCCAAGATTAGTCGAATAGCGAACTTGATACGTTACATCATTTATATGCTTTTGTCAAACTGTTGTAAGATTTCAAAGGGATGATAAGTTTTGGAGATGAAAATTATGGGGAAAGAAAAAGAAAGAAACTGTGAGACAACAAGGAAGTCGCTATCAGGTCAGATCAGACACATAGGGGGTGACGGGTGGGAGAGGGTCAGGATTAAATCGGTAAATATGTGAAACCCGACACCAACCCTCCATGAAGGCGCCTACTTTTGATTTAATCGTGGTGGGTTTGGGGGCATCCGAGTAAGCTCTGGAGAGGCGGGTCCGTGATTATAATATTTGAATGAAGTTTCATTCCTCAGATTTTGGGAGGCATGTGAATTTAACGGCTACGGGTCAGGTATACCAGAGCTCGGGAAACCCGGCAACTAAAGGGAGGCGATGCTGGCTCCAGCAGGTAAGTGCTTTTCCAGCACTGCTAGTGGGCCAGGAAGAGCAGGAGTGCACCCCCCCACCCCAAGCGATCTGCCGACCCCGCTGCGATCTTCCAATCCCCCATTCACCCCTCCCCCCCCCGCGATCTGCCTTCACCCCCGCAATTGGCTGCCTCTCCGCAATCGGCCAAACCCCCCCCCCCAAGATCTGCCTCCCTCCCCACGATCTTCCAATCCCCCCACAACAATCTGCCACCCTCCCTGCGATCTGCCTTCAACCCCGCAATCGGCCGACCCCCCCCCCCCCCCCGCGATCTGCCTACCCCCGCCACTATGCCCGATCTTTCCCTCCCTGCCGCGCTCTGAGCCTCTCCCCACCATGCCCCGATCTTTTCCGATTGCCAGAGAACGTTCCCAAGGGTCCCCGCCTGCGGCCTTGCACCGCAGGCTTTCCCGCCCTGCAGCCAATCAGCCTCTCAATCTGGCCGGCCGCCCAGACAGGAAACAGAGTAAAAAAATGATGAGCTTTCGAAGGCTTTCTCCTTCGTCAGGTGAGAAAGGCTTTCTCCATCGTCACTCACCTGACGAAGGAGAAAGCCTCCGAAAGCTTGTGATTTTCAAATAAAACTGTTGGACTATAACCTGGTGTTGTAAGATTCCTTACATTTGTCCACCCCAGTCCATCACTGGCATCTCCACATCAAAAAAATGATAATGAGGTCCTGCCGAATCCGCATTGCCGGAATTCCCAGGTTGCCCAATGGCAAAAACACGCCCCCCTCTTCCTCCCCATAAATATCAGGGCCAAAATTTTGATTCAGTTGCACAGTAATTGGTATACATGGGGAACATCACTTGAGTGGAGGAGTACTTTCAAAGTAAAATATTGCTATACAGAGATATATATAGAAAATATATTATATATTACATTAAAGAAACTGAGGAGCAATTGCACTTTTAACTAATTATCGTTTTGCATTTCATAGCCAAAAGTGATCTGCCCTACTGACATATACAGCAAGTCTATCAGCAAGCAGCTCTTGTTAAGAGTACAAATTCAGATCCTTGCTAGACTTTAATGTCTGTTCTGGAGCAAAAACTGAGTTAATCTGGGATACAGCTCCAGGTTCATCAGCAAAGACTTAAGCTTTCTGCTTGTTTATAACTTTTCACACAAAATTCCCCCCCACCCCACTTCAAAAAAAAACTTCATTAGTCACCTATTCTTCTTTTAGGGCAAAGGGTTAAATCTTGGGACTTAACTTCTAAGAATGCTAATAAGAACACTTGAGAAGGTTGGGCTCGAAAATTCAATCTGTACTTGTAGGCTTGAACTGCACTTCAAGGCGAATTGACAACCAGAATCTTTACACTTGCTGAGACTCCATCCAACCAACATAGTATCTTTCTCCTGCCTCAAATCGATCAAAACAGAGTACAGAAGGGAAAAAGAAATCAATAGGTAGCCACTGAAAATGATGTAAACAACTCAACTAACCATACCCAAGTTACAACTGACACACATTTGTAGTGAAGGGTTGTAACTGACTTCTTGCATGGTGTAAGTATGCGATGACTGGTAAGGTCGAATTTCATTGCCCTTGATGCTGCTATTATATTTGCGAAGGACTCGGATGTTGATGTGTATGAAGTGCAATACAAAATGTCACCTCCTTTATGCTAACAGGATCTTTTGCGCCTGACCCCAGAGCTGCTGCTCTGCGTTTCTCTGAAACTGAGAGTTACTGTGTGCATGCACATTGTCACTCCAGATTTTGGATAAAAAACTGCATCCAGTTTGTGTAACCTCTCTCCTTTAGTCTACTCACTGGAGTGTGTCCACTGGCTCCAGGATTAGAACAGGACTGGTGTCCGATGAACCAGTTTACAGGTACATTGTGATGCCTGATGGACGGAGCTGTTGGAAGGTGGAGCTGGGGTTGCTCGCTGGGCAAGATATAAGAGGCAGCTTGTGTAAGGAAGAGAAAAATGAGACAAAAGGCGCAGAAGTGCTGTTGTGTTCTGTGTTGTACCACAGATATTATTTATTATTAAACACACAGGATACAGGACGAAGTTTGTGGGATGGTCTTGTGGGGGGGGGGGGTGCCCTTTGCCCGCCCCTAAAATGCCATCGTCTGAAGAGGGGGCAGGGCCCGCATCCATGCCTCACAGAAGCCCGGCTTAGCTTTAGAGTCCAGTACACTGAGTGAGAAGAGACATACCAACCTCTTGAAAGGTGGAAGTGGGTCCTACAGGGTTTCCAGCCTGGGCTTCCAACAGGCAATTTTTTAAAATTAATGTGGCCCCGTTATAAAGTAAGCCACTTGGGGTTGATGTTCCTGTGTTTCCAGGGGTTCCAACACCGAGCAGCCAGAAGCTGGATTTCCCGGCACCTTGGCACAGGCAGATATCCAAGATGAGCCTGAAGTGGCAATTGCCAGCCACATATAATTAAGGTGCCCTTCCCGGACCCCACAAACTTCACCACGGTCAGAGCTGGAGGGCACCAGTGGTTGCAAACCCAGCGTCAGAGTTGAGATTGTGGCCCATGGAATGGTGCAGTCACCCTCTTCCATAGACAACTGTTTCTGGAGTTTTGTTGCAAAAGTTGCTGCTGCTGTATATGGATCTTCATACATGCGCACATCAATTTCTGGGACATGAGGGTAAGTTCAGTGATACCACATTACTAGCAGGAGCTGCACATGCAGGGTTGAAAGGTTGGAGAATTGATGCTACACTGTTGTAGCTTTATGTCCAACTCTCAATCCTGTTGAAAGCAGCTGCCCATTGGGAGCACAAATTTGGTGAACTACCCTATTTTGTTAGCTTTTGCACTGAAGCGGGTACAAAATGTGAGTTTGCATTCAGGGCAACGGTTTGTCGATTCGCAATTACACTACAAATTAGGCAATGAATTTATGCAGCTAATGGAGTGAATTTAACATTAAATTTGAAACGCAGGAACATAATGTACAGGAAACAGCGATCGGGATTATTCAGAGAAGACAGTGCAATGTACCTTGCAGCCGAATCGATGTTCAAACTACAAAGTACACTAGCCCATGACTGGACCACACTTCCTGAGAACCAGCCAAATTGCTCAATTCAGCATTGCAGTAAGGAGCATACTGTAGCACAAATTATGGGGCAGGCAATCTGAATCAGCCCACTGTAGCACCAGTCAAGGAGAGGCAAAAACACAGCTGAAACCGATGCTCTTGCAGATGTGATCCAATGTATTCATGTCAGCTAGCCTTTGTTTATTATTTTAAAATATATATTTAACGTTCAGATACTAAATTAATACACAGGTTTAGAAACTACAGGGCGAGTCCTGGTTTTAGGTGAGGCCTGTCTGGAACCAATATGGGAGAGCTGCGAGGTCAGTTCCCACCCCCCTCCCCACCTCGCTCTGAGGCCCAAAATGGCAGACACGACCTGTGTGTTGCTAGGCCGCCTAGAAGTTGGAGGAAGCACCAGGTAAAACCCCCTCCCCTAAAGTGATTCGGTGTCTCCGTTGCTTCACTTATTTTACAGAGTTGTCTCCAAAGGTATTTTTTCATTGGCAATGTTTTAGGTCAAATGCTATTTTACTTTACATTACATGGCCCCTGGCATTTACGCTACAAAATCCAACTCCCTATTCCTGAGGGTAGACTCACAGTCCCATGAAAAGCTGGGTTTATGAGACTGCCACTGGGACATGGGGGTGTAAATGCCCATTGCTGCCTCAGAGATGCCAGAATCCTAAATAAAGCAGCACCAATAAAAGTAGCTTTAAGTGAATGGAATATTTGACACTCTTTCACTCTGCTGTGGACGAGGGGTCAAGTACTGTGTTTTGACACCGAAATGTTTTGAACCAAAACCTCTCCCTTGAGTTCTACTGTAGATTTCGACGAAATGCCCACTTCAAGGGAAACCTCACTGGCTCAGAATAAAAAGCATCTCTGGCAGAAAAACTCTTGAAGTGGTTCAAATCCTTAAAAAAATCTGACCAAGGGCCTGTTCAAACAGCTGTACAGCTGCTCGGCAAAATGTGCAAATAAACTGTTAATTGGAGATTTAAAATAGAAAACAAGGAACAAACATAACGGATAATAAGTTTTTTTTAAGGAATAACGTGAGAAGAAGTAAACATTTCTGATAATGACTCCTATATGTTGTACCATGAAAAGATGCTGAAAAGGAAATTGTTCCAGGCCTCTCAGTATCTGTTTGATCACATGAAAAAGTATATTGAGTTGAGTGCTATATCTCACCATGGATCTTGGAATTACCCATTCCAAACTGTCAAACAGGAAGCAACTTGTAGGGGACACAAGACAGACACATCCTCAGACACCTCCAATATACTATTCTGCAGTCAATCGCCAGTTTAATCAAATACATCTGTAGGCTAATTAAAAGCATATTCATCCAGAATTTTTTTTTGTTAACATCACATCACTCATCTCTTTAATAAAAATTATTAAGACCATCACTCAAAGAAACAAAACCAATACTCAACACCTCTTGACAATATCCAGAACACTGTATTGTAATAATGGCACCTTAGCATTAATAAAATGAATTGGTGACATGATTCAGCCTCGGGATACTGAAAGAATACAAGAGCCATCCAACTGATTACCAACAAATGCTGGGCTTTGTGAGACTGGGCTAAATGTACCTTCAGATTCCAAATGATGACGTTTAGACAAAACCAACATGGGATTAAGGAACGTTAAATTAAGCACTTTTAGGTCAATGAACATATTCCAAGAGAGTGACACTCAAGACTTTGTGCATCATTATCTTCAATTTATATTGATGTGGAGATGCCGGTGATGGACTGGGGTTGACAATTGTAAACAATTTTACAACACCAAGTTATAGTCCAGCAATTTTATTTTAAATTCACAAGCTTTCGGAGGCTACCTCCTTCCTCAGGTGAACGATGTGGAAATGAAGTCCTCGAAATGAAGTCGCATTTATAATTCACAGAACAATGCTGGTGATAACAGACAGTTTTTTCAACTGCCCGTTGCCAAGGCAATCAGTGTGCAGACAGACAGGTGTCAATTTATATTGCAATCTGCTTCCGCTTTTCCTGCACACCCATAGGAGGCTGAATCATAAAATGGAGATCTGTTTTTCTCCACTGGCGGGCGTGTACCAGCGTCAGCCACTGTGAGACCAGAAAAGGAAACGCTTGAAGTAACAGAGCAAAGTGTATTTTCAGTCAACAATTTGAGCAGAAAGTTTTTAAAAATCCATTAATATCAAATATAATTTAAACATTTTATTTTAAAATTCTTCATTGGTTCAGCTCAAGGAGTAAGTAACTACCATTTCCAGGGTGCTTTGCATAGGGCTGATAGTGTTACTAGCCATTTGTCACAAGATAAACAATCCTGTTGATCTGGATTTTGGAGCCAAGGCCTTGATATTGATGTCCAAGCTTGCATCATGATAGAAAATAGGATCATGACACAAACAAACAGATGCACAAAACTGTTCAGTGGGCAAGGATTACAGGCGCTTAATCCTACAGAAGATTCCAAGACCTACAAAAATCTGGGTTTGCAATGCTATCAGAACTCTAAAGGTCAGGACCTTTATATTTGAGAGTACCTTGATTTGATGATGGGAGAACCTTGCTGAAACATTTTTAAATCTAAGATAGATCATGGTATTGGTTTCTTTTTTTCTGTCATGTTACATGAGATTAAAAATCAGCTTCACTCCTAGGGGAAAAAATGCCCTATCATATTTGGATATAGCTATTGCAGAGTCAGTCTGAACAAGGTGTCGGGAGGATCTAAACCATTCAATTGAAATACAAACATCTTATCAAACCATTCAGTTAAAATACAATGCATCTTATGTGATTGATATAAATATATATTTGATTAGCAGTTATTCAAATTTGCTTGGTCCCAGTTGTTTATTTGCAAAGTATTTCTTAACCTGTCTGTTTCAAATGAAAGAGTTCATCTGAAGCCTTTGGAAAGAGATGGTCAGGCCAGAGAGCTTCCGTGGATGGTAAGAAAAAAAATCATCATATAAAAATATTATGTACATTAGAGTTTAGCACAGCAGTTGAGACTATTTATTATTTCTCCTTATTTGAATTAGGTAAGTTTAATAACTACCATAAAATCTACACTGTGTCACAATTATTGTTCACTTATTCGTTTACTTTTAATAAATTTAGTTTAGCGATTAAAGCCTAAGTCACTGTCAAGTGAAGTGTATTCTGCCACCTTCCAAAGTCAAGGAAGATCATGTGAGGATATGTGATAAAACCAACAAAGGCAGTACAAATAAAAAGCTGTAAATGCTGGAACTCTGAAATAAAAACAGAAAATAAAAGAAATACATAGGAGCACTGTCCTCATTGATAAAAAGAAAGGACAGATTAACATTTTTACTGAAGGGCTGATACCTAAAATGTTACCTTGTCTTTCCTTTTTACAGATGCCGAGAGTGTCAATTTCTCTAACTTTTACTAATAATCACTCCTACCTTGAGAGAGTGTGATTGATGGCATATGCAAGATTCTCTGGTCATCAATGGCATTTTCAAATATAAATGACCCGAATGCTATGTTTTTAGGAGTTTTTTTTAAAACTCTAAATATTTTTGATGTTCACTGTCTCAAACCATCCCTCCCTTTATGTGTCCCGTCAATGGCCCTGGATGACTGTAGTCCAATTTTTCCTCCACTCACTGAAGAGCCACCAAGTGCATACCAGGCATCTCTCCATAACAGCGCAGCCCAAGATCAGGAACTCAAAAAAGTGAAGGAACAAGCCAGCACTGTACCACTTCATGACGTTGCTCGATGGTGCTCTAGTGTGCTGAGCCAATGTGCCACGCATGCTGAGACACTACCTTCTCAACTATCGGAGAAGCTAAGCGCCTGGACTTTCCCATTCATCAGGCTCAGTCTCGTGAAGCAAGAGGCCAAGCAGGGGAAGCAGAATGATAGGAAATTGTCTTTTCAATGGACACCCCCAATGAGACAAATTTTGTGCAACTTGTATTTAATAATTTTCATTTCTTCCAACTCCCCAGTGAAAGATTAAGTGATAAATTCTAATGTTCAAAACATAAAAATGTATGTTTTTGTTCAAATGCATATCCTGGGCATTGTAAGTACAACACGCAAGTGAAAATAAAACAATCACCAAAAGAGTACAGCAAAAAGTGGAGATCAAAATGCAGAACACAGCTTGCACGGCAAATTAATGGGATCAGTGCCGCTAACCATGGAAGTAACACTAATTTATTAGCGGAATCGCTGTTACAGAATTTAGCCCCAAGTCTTCAGAGCAAATTAAGAAACTTCTGCACAGAATGCTGTGCTGTCCTGCGCCCATCCACCTTTGTTTTAAACTGTGAAGGGTTTCCACTTCCGAAAGCCAAGTTCCTGTCAGGACGTGAGCCAAATACGGAAGAGGAACTCAAGAACTCACGCAACCGCAAACACCTACTCGAGCAAATACTGTAATCTATTAGAGAGCAGGAATAACTAGAAGTTAATTCCATGATAATAATAGAAACACCACCCCCCCTCCCCCCGATGATTCAGAGAGTTCATCCAATGAGTAGCTGAGCCATACAGAAAAGGAAGGTCTCTTGATCGATCCACAGCTGATCTCAGCCTAGGGTTGCTAGTTCTGGTTGGATATAATCCTGGCGGTTTCATCACATGACCTCCTGCCTCCAACCGCCCCACCCCCACGCGCCCGTCATTGGTCGCCCAACTCGTCCATCCTCTCAGTGCACAGCCTTCCCATGCCAATTGAAAAGGGAACAGACTCTTCATTACCAAATTGGATGATTCTTGACTGTCAATCAAACAGCCTTTTCTTCCATCTCCAATATTTTTTATAACCAATAAACGAAAGTGTTCAAGAAACTGAAAAAAAAGCACAATTTTTTTTGATGCTCCTATGATTTTTCTCCTGGGGTGCTCACAGAAGCATTCTGGAGAGAAATCTTTAATTCCTGGAGAGTCCACGGCAATCCTGGTTGGCAACCCTATCATGGCCTGGGTGCTAAAACTGGCTTCAGTACTCCTGGGTTAGAGAGGGGAAAATCAGTTAATCTTCCCATATCATATGCGATCTAGAAACCCCATCTAGAAATACAAGCATGTGGGCATTGGCTGAGGACAAGATCAAGTTTGGCTTTGATGCTCCAGTGGTTAAATAGTCTGCTAATACTCACTACTGAAGCCCACATATGAACAACAGCCACTTGGACAAGGTACTAGAGAGTGCCTGAGGAACTGTACCGCAGCAAAGAGTCACTGCTTTCATGACAAGAAGGGGAGGTGAAAACATGTGGAGAAAGCTGATAAGAAAAAAAAAATCATAGTGTGTATAGTCCTGCATTTGTCTTTGTGAGCTCACAGATGGTATTGCTGTTTATTCAGCTGCAGAAGGTTTAGAAAAAAATTCAACTGCAATAAATTTATATTTCAATTCTCATTAATCAGTGTTTACAATGTTGAAGTTTTGCTAGCTCTTTTCAAAGCAAGTTTCTTGCCAACTACAACTTGCGCCTTTAACGTAGGAAGGCACTTCACAGGAGCATAATCAGGCAAAAATTGACACTAACCAAAGAAGGAGATAATAGGACAGGAGGCTAAAATCTTGGTTAAAGAGGTAGGTTTTAAGGAGTGTCTTAAAGGAGGAGAATTTCGAAATCAAGGCTTTGGTGAACCGGGAGCCAATATAGGTCAATATAGGCCGATATAGAACCGGTTTATACCCGAGGGGCAAGAACTCCACTTGCCAAAAAAAACAGCCATGGACAACTAAAGAGGTAAGGGATAGTATAAGACATAAGGAAAGGGCATACAAAAAGGCAAAAAATGGCGAATGGGAAAGATACAAAGATCAACAAAGGGTCACAAAACAGATAGTAAGAGCTACAAAAAGAGAGTATGAAAAGAAACTTGCAAGGGATATCAAAACTAATACGAAGAACTTTTATAGTTATATTAGGAAAAAGAGGGTGGTCAGGAGCAGTGTTGGCCCCTTAAAAACTGAAAGTGGGGATATTGTCATTGACAATGGGGAAATGGCGGACATATTGAATAATTACTTTGCGTCAGTATTTACAGTAGAAAAAGAGGATAGCATGCCGGAAATCCCAAGAAAACTAATATTGAATCAGGGACAGGGACTCGATAAAATTAACATAAGTAAAGCAACAGTAATGAAGAAAATAATAGCACTAAAGAGTGACAAATCCCCAGGACCAGATGGTTTCCTCCCAGGGTTTTAAAGGAAGTAGGTGAGCAGATTGCAGATGCCCTAACTATAATCTTTCAAAGTTCTCTAGATTCAGGAACTGTCCCTCTAGATTGGAAAATTGCACATGTCACTCTGCTTTTTAAGAAAGGAGAGAGAGGGAAACCGGGGAATTATAGACCAGTTAGCCTAACATCTGTTGTGGGGAAATTGCTGGAGTCAATAATTAAGGATAGGGTGACTGAACACCTCGAGAATTTTCAGTTAATCAGGGAGAGCCAGCATGGATTTGTGAAAGGTAGGTCGTGCCTGACAAACCTGATTGAATTTTTTGAAGAGGTGACTAAAGTAGCGGTCAGGGGAATGTCAATGGATGTTATTTATATGGACTTCCAGAGGGCATTTGATAAGGTCCCACATAAGAGACTGTTAGCTAAGTTAGAAGCCCATGGAATCGAGGGAAAAGTACGGACTTGGTTAGGAAATTGGCTGAGCGAAAGGCGACAGAGAGTAGGGATAATGAGTAAGTATTCACATTGGCAGGATGTGACTAGTGGAGTCCCGCAGGGATCTGTCTTGGGGCCTCAATTATTCACAATATTTATTATTAGATGAAGGCATAGAAAGTCTCATATCTAAGTTTGGTGGCATTGTAAGCAGTGTAGATGAAAATATAAAATTACAAAGCGATATTGATAGATTAGGTGAATGGACAAAACTGTGGCAGATGGAATTCAATGTAGACAAATATGAGATCATCCACTTTGGATCAAAAAAGGATAGAACAGGGTTACTTCCTAAATGGTAAAAAGTTAAAAACAGTGGATGTCCAAAGGCACTTAGGGGTTCAGGTACATAGATCATTGAAGTGTCATGAACAGGTGTAGAAAATAATCAATAAGGCTAATGGAATGCTGGCATTTATATCTAGAGGACCGGAATACAAGAGAGCAGAAGTTATGCTGCAGCTTTTCAAAACCCTGGTTAGACCGCACCTGGAGTACTGTGAGCAGTTCTGGGCACCGCACCTTCGGAAGGACATATTGGCCTTGGAGGGAGTGCAGCGTAGGTTTACTAGAATGATACCCGGACTTCAAGGATTAAGTTACGAGGAGAGATTACACAAATTGGGGTTGTATTCTCTAGAGTTTCGAAGGTTAAGGGGTGATCTGATCGAAGTTTATAAGATATTAAGGGGAACGGAAAAAGTGGATAGAGAGAAACTATTTCCACTGGTTGTGGATTCTAGGAGTAGGGGGCACAGTCTAAAAATTAGAGCCAGACCTTTCAGGAGTGAGATTAGAAAACATTTCTACACACAAAGGGTGGTAGAAGTTTGGAACTCTCTTCCACAAATGGCAATTGAGACTAGCTCAATTGCAAAATTTAAATCTGAGATAGATAGCTTTTTGGCAACCAAAGATATTAAGGGATATGGGCCAAAGGCAGGTATATGGAGCTAGATCACAGATCAGCTATGATCTTATCAAATGGCGGAGCAGGCACGAGGGGCTGAATGGCCTACTCCTGTTCCTATGTTCCTAAGCATAGGGGTGATGGTTGAGCGGGACTTGGTGTGGGTTAGGATACAGGCAGCAGAGTTCTGGATGAGCTCACGTTTATGGAAGGTGGGAGGCCAGCCAGGAGAGCATTGGAACAGTTGAGAATGGAGGTAACAAAAGCATGGATGAGGGTTTCAGCAACAGAAGGGCTGAGGCAGGGGCGGAGACTGCAATGTTATGGAGGTGGATGTAGGCGGTCTTGGTGATGCAGAGGATATGGGGTTGGAAGCTGAGCTCAGGGTCAAATAGGGCGCTGAAGTTGTGAACAGTCTGGTTCAGCCAGACAGTGGCCAGGGAGGGGGATGGAATCAGTGGCGAGGGACGGAGTTTGTGGCAGGGGCCGAAGACAATAGCGTTGGTCTTCCCAATATTTAATTGGAAGAAACTGCAATTCATCCAGGACTGGATGTCGGACAAGCAGGCTCAGCCAAGGTCTCGCTTGACTTTGGCCAAGTTTTTAGTCAATTCCTAATGAAAGCGATGGGCTGTTTGACTATGAAGGCTACTGCTTCTATACTTCCTACACAACAGTGTGTTGGTCCTGTCATTAGAGAAGTGTTCTTTCTCAAATTATAACTGTGTGCATTTTAAATTGTTGATTATTCTGAAGAGACCTGAGAGAGTTCAGACAAAATAATAAGAATACTGCCTACAAAGCAGATATACAGTTCAGTAAGCCGTACCATTATCCACATATCCAATTATCTAAAAAATTCTGCAACCGGATTTAAGGCTGGAAAAGCAGCAGGAGGATGGGTAGCAGCTGGATTCTGGGTTGGAAGAGCAGGAGTTGAGGCCGAGAAAGCAAGGGGAGTCGGGCCAGCAGCTGAAGTCTTACGTTGCAGCAGCAGTAAGTGATTCCACCCATTATCTTTCCTTTTGGGAAGAAGGATATAACTCATGCCAAAAGAATTTGAGATGGAGGAACACATCCCCCTCATTCTCTTCACCCATGGTTATGTTACTGGCTGTTAAAAAAACCTCCTTGTAAGACTTCCTGATAATTTCTACAATGCCTCTTAAACATAACAAATTGTTGTTGTTATGGTCTGGAATGCATTGCATGGAAGGGTTGGTTGAAACAGATTCAATAGTAACTTTCAAAAGGGAATTGGATTTATAAGTGAAAAGGAAAAATTTGCAGAGCAATGGGGAAAGAGCAGGGGAGTGGGACTAATTGGATAGCTCTTTCAAAGAGCCGGCACAGGCACAATGGGCCGAATGGCCACCTTCTGTGCTGTATGATTCTATGATATTGTTGAACTCAACTGATTATTCTCAAATTATCAACATGAAATCCATACTTTTAAAAATTATCATTGCTTAACCCAGACACAGGTTTTGATTTAATGCATCATCCTCTCGATTTAGATTTGAGTAAAATATACTCTGGATGACATTAACGAATAAAATGGATCTTTGATTATCTGCCAATTTGCTTTACAGTGGATAATCAATCCAGTATAACACCTCGGCAACATTACAGACAATTTGACAACTGTTACTTCAAAGTAGATGCCCCCTTTCTACTGGAGGGACAAATACAGCTTACCACTAGTGGGTTAATACAGACGTCAGTGACAAAACATTTTCTATTACTCTTAGAATCATTCTATTGTGCAACAGTGCCTTCAACATGAACTCAAATGGTAATATTCCACAGTACAATTATTTTGCAATCTCCATCCAAAAACTACAATTGTTAGTATCTATTTAAACCGGTAGCAAACTGATATAAGTTTCAGCATATTCAAAGAGCAGCCAGCGATGTCTCCTGCAACCACAATATCAGCAACGCACAGTGTGGCAGGGCTCAACGTAACATGTCACAGCACAATGCACCACGATTCAATTAAATACAATACTGACACACAAGACATGACAATACAACTCAAGAGAACACAGCACAACAAAGCTTAACACAATGCAATTCAACACTGTATAGCTGAACATAACATGATAAGACACAGCATAACTCAAGACAGACTGAACTATACAACACCCAGGCATGATGCATGCAACACAAATGCATAACAAAATACATCACAATACAACACAGTGGCACAGTTCACATTTCCAGTTGGTAAATCATTGCACAATGAACACATTTTAATATGTTACATAATTCCATATACAAGTTTAGACTGATTAAGGCAGCTTGTCCTCCAGTACAGTATACAAAAAGACAGTGTCATCAGTTATTCAATTGGCAGTGAATAAATTTACTCTATGTTCTGGTGGGACACGCTATTAAAACACATTTACAATTTTACTCTTTCATTTTAAACATGACCGTTTTCCACTGCAGTTGGTTTAATTAATGCAAGTTATTCTATGATGCAGAGACATGTGCAACTAACAAAAACGGTTTGCAGAAAGTACTTCAAACACTTTAATCAACAGTGGGAGTCAACTGTTTAAAAAATACAAAGCATTAAAATATCTATTCCTGGAAATCAAAGGCTTAAATTTGGATATCATTTAACAGTGCTGTACATCCAAACTAATTTTATCTTTTAAGTCCTGTTGAGAGTTACATATTTACCAGTGAGTGCCAGCAACATTAAGGATTTCCTGTCCCTTGCCTTATTATCCCCTTCCCAGGCGTCTTTCCTGTCGTGTGAAGGCATTCAGAGCAGTCTGCAGCCTGTCGCCCCCATGCATGCTGCTCGCTGGGCATGTTCCTGTCTGGTAGCTCAATCCCTCAAGTTGCTTCCCATTTCTACACGTCTGACAAATATTTTGCCAGTTGCCAAGTGGCTCCCTGGTCGGTGATTAATGATATTGCACAAATCCACCCAAAAATCCCAGGGTCGATTCCCCTGAGAACAGCTATACTGCTTTAACTCAGGGCCAGAAAGCTGGAAGGATGAGGCGTGGTGGGCTGCACCTTCTAACCCTTCTAGACAAGTTTTTTTTTCTTTACTACTTTAGACAAATCGGTCCAAACAAAAGCCCTTTTTTCCTGCTTTGTTTTGTGCAAAACAAGTACAAAGGGTTCTGAGTGCCATTAGGTGAGTGTGTGGACTCAGAGCAATCCCTCCACTGAGAGGAAGAAGAGTAATAAAGCTGTCTCTAAGGGATAGAATCAAAGCCTTCCTGCAACAATACAAGTGTAAAATGCAGTTGCCAGCCACTTTGCTGCAAAAACAAATACCACCTCCCGACATGAAAGTCAACTACCGCATAAGCCATTTGACTTGGTTTTAAAGCCCCTACTGTACTGCATGTCATCTTGTTGAAGAGGATGAAAAGGCAGCACTAATAATTCATGACAGTAAGCCAGAACGGACGTGTATAAACAAAGCAGCTCTTTTAAAGTTCAAGATGGTGGTGGAAATCTATGGTCAATATAAGCTTTACAATTACGACTTTGTGAAATGCTTTAAACTTTGGGAGGCTGATTTTCCTAGTTCCCTTCTGCCCCAACATTGGACAGCAGCAGTTTATCCAAAGTGCACAGCACCTAAAAAGGTACAGATTTGCCATTCCAGCCCACCTGTAACTGGATAGGTGAGCTGCTGCTATCCAGTGCTGGGGCAGAAGGAAACTAGGAAAATCAGCCATCTAAAGTTTAAAGCATTTCACAAAGTCATAAATCTACGACTTATATTATAACACAGCTTGGGGACACACCCGGCACAGGCCTGTGCTCCAGCAGAACCTAGTGGTGGCAACAGTTAGAGAAAATTTTCCTGGCTGTCAGCCTCAGGGCCTTCTGGCTGCTGCACAAGCCCAATGCCTGCTTTCTGGGGCGCCCCCCTAGTCACAACTCCAAGAGTAAGAGAAAGATTCCCTCGTGCCTCATTTACACGAGAGCGATGGGGTTGTACAGATTGCTGGCATAGTTCCACCTCATGCAGGGAAGCCCATGGAAATCCTTAGCATCGTAAAGGGATGGAGACATAGCAAAACAGGTCTTTAACCCTTCATCCTGAGCCTTGCGCATGGGAAAATGGGCATTCCCCAGGACCAAAGGTCAGGAAAATCGATGCTAAGAGTTTCCCAATAGCTTGAGCCATACAGACCAGGGAAGTCCCATGGTCTATGCAGAGTTAGCTGATCTTAGGGTACTACAATTGGACTCAGAGTCCCAGGGTTAAGGAAGAGTAAATCAGCTTGGGTTCTTACTCTTGATCATTAAATAATGAAACCTGCTAGAAGTACACATGTATGAATCTTGGGTCATTCCTGGCTGTTGCGATCTTATGGTCAAACTGCCTGTCTTGGATCATAAATGAGGAATGGCCACTTGAGAGAGGTACCAGAAGAAGACTGGTACCCTGTAGAACTGAATCTCAGCAAGGTGAGGAGGGGGGGGGGGGAAATGGTGAAAAAGGAGGAATGAAAGAAAAAAAGTGAAATCCTCAAACAAATTCTTTTAAGATTTTCTTCCTATTGTAAAGATTGCAACAGACTTGAAATTCTCACATTCTGTTTGATATTGTTAACCAGTCACAAAAAGTTCCATTTTGCATTATAAAAAATTTGGACAGCCTTTACACTGTCACCAATTTGTTCCCAGTTGCCTACTGTTCCAAATCAAAAAGCAGCATGTGAACTGCGATTAATGTGCTCTGATGCCACTAAGTAAAATCTCTTCCTGCCTCAAGCTCCCAATTTCAGTTAGATTATCTAAAGGCAAGTAGAAGGGAGCGGCAAAGCTATTGCCCCAGAGGATGAGTCACAGCATAGCCATAAAGAGGGGGCAGGTCACTTCCCTGTCCCCACCGATAGTAATGGTATAAGTGAACCTAAAGTGGGGAAACATTCAAATTACTGGGGATGTAGAGGCTGCAGAAAAGCAAAGTAATTTTTAAAACTCACTTCTCCTGAACGGTTTGCCCTATTCTATAAAGGTGAAGTTGAAATCCGATACCATCTGATGCACTTACTGGTTGACGTCAAGGGTTAGTGAAAACCATATGCAGTTCTCATTCAATTGGGATCACCACAATACAAGCTTCTCCTGAACAGCAGAGACAATGAATCTTAGCAAAAAAAAAGATTGTCAAATCTTTCACTGCCATAGGACACATGGAATGGCTACAGACCTATGTATTTTCTCGGCTGTTAACAATTTGTTGAATCATAGTTTTCTGAACAGTGCGGGCTTTGAAAAGTATGAATTTTCTTTTTAAAAAATGTCAAACGTTACACAGGGGAATGGCAGGAGGCTACAGAGCCTCAAGCAGCTGAGTTGTATCAATGGATCCAATTAGCAATTGATTACAATAGTGCATCCAAAGACTATATAAACAGATGATGGAGAGCGAGCTGCGGGGGGGGGGGGGGGGGAGACATGTCAGTCACCCTTATTTATTTTCACTCCTACTGATGAATATATGAAAACATTGGAGGAAAACATGTTTACTAATAACTAATCAGACTAATAGAATCTTTTTACCCTTGGTTGTAAGAAATGGTTTTGAAACACAACTTTGGCGATATTGCAAACTACAAAGTACCATTTTAATGCAACGTCAAGGTACGTGCACGAGTTGTCGTGCAGTAAACTAAAATAGAAGTTCTACTGGAAATGTATAGTGTTTTTGAGGTTCGCAATAGGACACTGTGAAATCGAACAAGGCACAAGAGGAACAAAGGAGGCCTGAAAATTAACATTGTCCTGACCAGCATTCCAACAGCATTTCAAAAAGTCATGATCTTCACTGCTAGGGTACTATATCGAGCACTGCCGAGGTACTGCATACCCATTAGATTGGCTTAACTGCTGTCGGGTGCTGCAGTTATCAACAGCAACTGCCATTTAAAGCTGCACTGTGCTTTCAGTCAAACATGGTCGGGTTAAGGCCAGCCTTGAAATAACGCTGCCAGGAAATTGGTGAGACTGCTTTCAGTGCTCACACAACAAGATTACCCATTGAAAAATTTTCTCTTAGATTCATATAGCATTGTTAGTAGGTCCAGAATCTGATGGCAACAATGAAGGAGAAGCTGTCGGCATGTTAGAGTTCTTCCTCATGCCAATGATCATTTTGTTTTATTTTCTCCTCTTGTTTTCTCCCCTGCGCTCTTGAAAGCACTGACTAACGGTGAGATAAAATTCCATAGATGTCAACATCCATCCAGCATCTCATCCAAGTAGCCATTCTTCATTTGTGAGTTTAGAGAGTGAGTTTCAGCAGACTATTCAACTGTGGGGCATCATATCTGAGGCTGATCCTGTCCTTACCCTATGTCTATAAACGTGCACTTTCCAGCAGGGGGTCCCTGTATAGTGATGAAGAACCTGAGCTGATTTTCACTTTCCCTGCCCAGATTGATCCTTGGTCTAAGCCAGTGATAGCCAACCTTTTGCAAAGGAGTGCCACATTGTGAAACTAGAATGTGCAGGCATGCCACTTGCAATACTGTCATGACTAATATTATTTTTTTTAACTTGGCAATCTTAGCTGAATAAAACAAATAATAATAATAATTCCAACAATTGTTATAGGGCCAATATAGGCCTAATTATGTAATGGTCACTAGACCTACAAATTAAACATGGCAAGCTTACATACTTAATGTGGCTTCTGAACCTGCTTGCTCCTGACGATACTATCGATATTTGGGTTTAATTTTGAACATGCCAGCTGCAGAAGATTATTGAGGTGGTCATCTGTCAGTCTGGAGCGGTAGTTATTTTTGATGAAAGTCGAATCACAGCTTTCATCTATTGCCAGCGAAAAATATTTACAAGCAGAAACATGAAATTTAATTTGTTCTGTGACGTCACTAGACATTTCATCAATTCTTCTCATGATGGTGTTCCGGGAAAGTGCAATTTCATTTAGCATTGATTTTATTTTGGGATCACCAACATCTGCAGCAAAAATTTGCAAACACTCTTTAACGACCTGTTCTCCCTCAATGTAAGGTCGCTTCTTCCTGCATAGCAGGAGAGAAATCTCATACGATACTCTCACCATAGACGCCAATTCCTCTCTTTTTTCTAACAAAGAACCCCTGTTGCGCTGCGACACATGCCTTTTTCTTGGAAATAAAATCTGCGCGTACAGTTGAACCAACTGGATATTTTAAATTGAATTCCCCATGCTTCTGTTGAAAATGCCTTTCCAAATTAACTTTTTCTGGGACAGCCACAGTAGCATCACATATCAAACAAATTGGCTTTGATGTTTTACCTAGAGTAAATGAGAACAAAAATTGTTCTTCCCAAGCAGGATTAAACTCTCTCTTGCTATATCTTCTTCATACTTTCGCTCGGTTTACTCAGAGACATTGTTAGGATGGAAATGAAACAAAAACAATATGCACCACATCTATGAAAACAGTGCAAAACTGACACCACTCACTCATAAAAGTCAACTGCCACGGCCACATGGTGAGGGCTTTGTGCTACTGAGAAGAGGGAGAGAGGGTGACGTCACTTCCTCGAGAGGAGGAGTAGATATACAAGTCGCCCCCGCGCACAAAGCAGCCACCACGCAAGGCCTGTGCCCATGCTCCCGCCCGCCTGTGCAGTGCATTAAACAAAGCCAAGGGGCACTCATCGCATGCGATGAAACCCGAGCTGGGCCCGGGCCTCGCCGCTGGGTAATGCCGTCGCCACCACTTCACACACCACCTGCACTCGACCGACCGACCCGACCTGACCGGCACAGAAAGGCAGAGCCCGCAGCTCACAACCCTTTCCTCAGAAGCCCGAATCTCCAGCGGTAGCTCCAGTGGTGTGCCACTCTCTGGAGCAAGGCATGCCACTTGTGGCATGCGTGCCTGGGGTTGGCCATCACTGGTCTAAGTTGAGTTAACTGATCTCATCAGGGACGGTGAGGCTAATTGTAGTGTTCAGCACTTGACTTGAACCATGACCTTACTTCTCTGTATGTCTCAGTACCACAAGAGGTGGTGCATTTACCCACTAAGTCATCAATGGGGCTCACCCATTGTTTCATCACTCATCGTTGCTACATCCCAACATAATCAGCGATGTGGTTAACTCCCAGATACAGGCAGGCTTCTTGTTCATTATAACTTCATTAATTAGTACTAACAGCTTATTACACAGTCTTTCACACCAGTGTGGAAATGGAATCCTTTTGCAAAATGAAGGTTAAATAGATACATTTAAATAAAAAAGTTTTCATAAAGTATTGAAAACCTTGTCATTTTTTTTACTCCAAAGCAGATGAGCAGATGAGATATATACCTATCTGCGTTTTGCATCTGCACCAAGCTATCCTGAAGCATTTCCTGGATTCTGTCTTCAATTTGTCCACTGAAAATAATCTGGGAGCTATAAACTATGCAATAACGAATCTTTCAGGCTAATGTTCCAAAAGAAACATTGCATTGTACTGGGCTTCACACAGAACTTTCTTTTCATTTGCTGAAATTAGCATAGAGGTATGGTACAGTACTGCAGGTGGGCAAGACTGAAATGCTACAATCCTAAGCACTAAAGCTGTACCGTTTTACAAATCCTCCATGACATCTTCTAGTTTATTTTCCATGTGTGTTAAACAAAGGCATCCTCACCTGTGACGGCGAGTTACAGCAATTGCTTCTCAAGCTTGAAAGGCCCATAACTCATGAGCTCCACAGGCACAAGTGAGCTATGGCTGTCTTTTGCACGTCATTCCATGTTATGACTGAGCTGCTCTATTATTCCTATAGTTCAGTATCTGGGTGAAATTTTGAAGGTGACTTTCAAAATGAATTCTGAAACATTGCACTGCACCAATGACCATTAAGCATTAATTCATTTTGTGACAATTAACACTTGGGATTCTCCCACAAATGAAATGGCAACCAGATCAGCACTCAGGCCTACCGTATTATTAAGTCCAAAACAGAGCATTTGAGTCTTTTAAGTAACATCACTAAAGCAAGACAAACTTCTTTTATGTAAATATTTCCCTTTTGTGATGTTTTTGTCCTCATCACGATGATCACTGTTGAGTAGTGGAACTTTTATACACTTGGCACCTAATGCCAGCATCAAGAACCCTCAGGTGAGATACAGCATTGGCCAAATGTGAAAAAATGCTCCTTCGACTCAACAATGCACTTCAACTGCAAACTCAGAAGAACCATTGTTGCACCACAACATTGTGAATTTTTCCATTTGCCACATCAATTACCCTTATGGGGAAGATTTCCTCTATGCACTGAATGTAGCAAAATTATGTCCGTTCTTTACAAGCAGGTTTATGATATTGCACAGATGCAATCTTCCAATGGTATCAGAGTGAGACTGCCAACTTGTGCTATGGATTTTTGCCCACTAAAACTGGAAAAATTCACTTTACATGACAGGCTCCTTTTAATAAAATAGACAATGAGCTTTGTTACCCACAATATCATCTTCAGATTGCATTACAGCATGTGACCACTACACTGAATTGGGCTATGTAGCCTATGCATATTTTCTTTTACAGGAAACAGAACATTTTTCTCGCCATAGACTTTTCCAGAGACTATCATCACTGGGAAAAAGTCCAAAAGCTCTCCGTTTCCCAACTTCATTGATAAAGCCATAAACTCAGTGATGTAATTCCTATTTTTCTGGGTGCATATAATTGGAGGCAACTAACAGTGAAAATGAAATTCCTTCTGTCGATCCAATTCTGTACACATGTTGATTTCTTCTGTAAAATTAACAGGAGGAATTTTGCCCTAGTGTTACTGCAATACAGTAAAAGCAAAAAGATTCTTCCTCTTTCCATTCTTCCAGCTGTGTCTGTTTACTGAGATGCCCACACCTTTTGGGCACTATCTACCTTTTGGATTCTGCATCTGTTTGTGGCCGGAGGGGGGGGGGGGGGTACCTGGTGATACTGAGTATCGGTGTGCCTATTTGCCAGTCTATAGGCTTTGGTTTGGATCCACAATTTTTCCATACGATGAGCTCTCAATCTAACTTGTTGCCATCAAGAGGAAGCACCAAATGAGGCCTTTCTCCACAAGGAGGAAGTGAAATTCAGAGGATAAGTCATCCATGGCTCACATCTCTGAGGGGATGGTTAGAAGCAGTAGTGGCAAAAGCCAGGATGAAGATCACTTGCCTGTCATGTCAACATGAGACTGGGCATAAAGGAGGGTGGAATATGGATTAAAAATAATAATTTCCATCAATTTTCTTGCCTTACTTTTCCTCTCTTGAAAACATGCAGCGGCAGCTCTGCAGTATCTCACCCAAATAACTAACCTTCATTTGTGAGCTTAGATAATGAGTGCCGTCATCCAGGGGAACATCACAGGTGGTCAAATCTTGAATCCACACATACCCACTTTCCAGCAGGGTCACTGGATGGTGATCAGGAGCAGGAATCTTAGCTAAACTTTCTCCTTTCATTGACTGAGATTGGTTAACCCAACACACATTAGGGAAAGAAACTAGAACCTCATGGTCTGTATGGTCAGTGCAATAACATGCAGTACATTTAACCATTGAGACACGGAAGGCAATCTACGTGCAGATTTTCTTTTCTAATCTTATGGGTTTCATCCTGAGGTAGTGGCCAGAGGGCCGATTAAAGCACCAGTGCAGAAGAGTTTTAATTCACTGGATGTCCCATGTTCCAGCATAAAACATCCCACAGCATAAAAAGCAATCACTATAAAATAACATTTGATGATGTAATTACCGAGTGCATAGGCACAATATATTCCAGAGGGTGCTGCTACTAATTTCAGGTCTCCAATCATTTCAAAAGGATAAAATGAGCTGATTTTCCAAAACTCAGAGCAACTATGGAACAAATTAAGTTTGAGTATTCAGAAATCTAATACTCTAACCTGTCTTGTCCAGTATCCTCCCACTTCTGGTGCCATTTTGTTATAATATCCATAAGCGGTAATGCACATTACAAGAGAACTATAACTGATGTAAAAGAAAAATGATCCAAGGTGCCATTTGGGTGAGCCTTCTGATCTTTGTTAAGATTCAGCAATATAATTTTAAAAATCTCACAAGATCCCTCTAGAATTGACTTGTTTTGATTAAAACCCTAAGTTGAAGGCTGCTGGTGCAGCAGGCTTGTATACCAAAAAGCTACACAGTGGAGTGGTAAATCACTAAATCCCATAGAGAAACTGGGAACTTTTCCACAGGGAGAAAAAAATGGTCAGTTAAGTCCTGAGCCACTCTCTAGTATGTCCCAGCATCTTGTTAAAGAGTAACACAGACAGAGATGGCTAGAAGCAAGTCACTCTTTTCCATTTTTGGACGGGAGAGTGCATGGGTGTGAGAGGGGGCCTAAAACAAGCAGAAGAAATTAAAATGGGGAAAAATTGTAGTAAATGTAACATACACAAAAATTAACTTCTGAAAACTTGAACCGGATAGCCCATTCACGCCTCTTGCCTCCTGGATTATGAACTGAGATTGATAGATTTTTGGACACTAAGGGAATCAAGGGATATGGGGATAGGGCGGGAAGGTGAAGTTGAGGTAGAAGATCAACCATGATCTTATTGAATGGCAGAGCAGGCTCGAGGGGCTGTATAGCCTACTCCTGCTCCTACTTCTTATGTTCTTATGAAGCTGAACATCACTGAGCTTACTTTTCTGGAAACCACCCACTCTCAGCCAGCCCAATACCATGTGCAGAAAAGTACCAGCTTCAAAACCAGATGGTTGCAGGTTTCATTCTCAATTCCCAGTGTGGTTCACTTGAATTCATCTGCCATGGTTTACAACGAAATAATGAAAACCCAGTCAGCGATGAAAAAAAAGTAAACTTTTAATCCCAAATGCGTATTAGGACTCTCCAATTTTTCTAGAACGTAGCTGAATCCCACTCGTCGTGATAAAGTATCCTGTTTCAACAGTATAGCTGAAGAAACACAAAAGAAATAAGAAAAGAAACTGAAAGGGGAAAAAAAACATACTAAGTGAGTTTAATGGGAATGCTGCCAGTTGGAGAGAGAGATTAATGGGTAAACAGTTCTCAGAACTGCTAACAGTGCTCAGTGTGAAACCACCATGACCTACAACAGAGCAGAGGCAGATTCAGTCTGTGAATATCAATCTGTTCTATTTGCTCCAGCAAGATCTTTACCCCAGAGGTTCCAGCAGCAAAATATTTAATACTAAGTTTAATGGATAAAGCAACCAGCATGACATCTATGGACCTATGACATCATCCTTTCACTAAAATTGGTAAACATTATACAATTAACCGAGGTGGATGAGAAAGCTACATAAAGAACTCAATCAATTAAGTGACGTAGGCAATGTTAGGTGTTTCTGATATGTTTCTACAATTACATCAGCCAAATATCACATCATCAGCACAGTGACTCAATCTGAGCATGCTACGAAAAATAAATTATTCTCTCTCAAATTTGTCACTGTGTGGAAAGAATACCTGCTTCAAGATCAAACGACAGCTGGCAAAATGTAGTAAAAGTACTGGAAAGTGCCAGGATAGAACAGATTTACAGCAGTGGTGGGGAGGGAACAGCAGACTTTATGTTATCACATTCACAATTACTGCTATGAAAGTACTTCTGGCTATTGCACTGGAATTAAATGCATTTTCAAATGTAAACAAAGGTGGTGCAATAAATTCCCTGGTGGCTCAGCAAGTAAATCCAGCACGGAGCAAACCAGAAAAGTCTCAGGTTTGATGCTCAGTTTGAGTGAGGAGATCAATGCCACCACAGTACTAGGGCACTAAATGGGCCCTGATTGCGGTCCAATGACCCTCACCAGAAGGTTACATGTGTAGAAATCAGGTGAGGATTGTATTGGTTTAACTGTGATGCTCCCCGATCAAGCAGCCTGTTAACACTCGGCTGACTGGGGTGCTCGACAGTGCTGCTCCGCTGGTCAGGCAGCCTAATGACACTTAGCTGACTGCTAGCCATACTCTAGCCAGGTTTTAGTATAAAGTGGGTTCTTATAACAACAACAACTTGCATTTACATATCGCCTTTAACGTAGTAAAACGTCCCAAGGCGCTTCACAGGACCGTTATCAAACAAAATTTGACATCAAGCCACATAAAGAGATTAGGACAGGTGACCAAAAGCTTGGTCAAAGAGGTAGGTTTTAAGGAGTATCTAAAAGGAGGAGAGAGAGGTAGAGAGGTGGAGAGGTTTAGGGAGGGAATTCCAGAGCTTAGGGCCGAGCCAGCTGAAAGCACAGCCGCCAAAGGTGGAGCGATCAAAATCAGGGATGCGCAAGAGGCCAGAATTGGAGGAGCGCAGAGATCTCAGAGGGTTGTAGGGCTGGAAGAGGTTATATAGATAGGGAGGGGTGAGGCTGTGGAGGGATTTGAAAAGAACAATGAGGATTTTAAAATCGCACGAAGAATTGGGGGGATAGAGAGATTTCCTATGTTCACTATTTGTAGGAAAATGGCAAATGTGTTCATTATAAGCAGATTTACAGTTTCACTACAAATAACAAAGAGCAAAAATTTGCCTCCCCATTTTATTTTTAGTTCATATAATTAAACCCTGAGACCTAAACTTACATTTTTTCAATTGATGTTTATAATATTTTCCCCCTCTCATTGGACCTGCATTCCCTGGTGTTAAGGGCAGACAGGTGAACTATTTTCCAGCCTCTGGAATGTCATTCTTTACTTGGCTACTAGGGGTTACCCAAGAAGGCTACAGGATTGCTCGCCCTTTGACTGCTGATCTTCCCCTGTAGAGAAATGCTTGACTTCCAACTTGCATTTCCCCTGATACACAACAAAGACTGGAAACTCAGAATATTGAAAATCTGAGAAACAAGCTCATGTCCTACCACTCTGTGGTATTGCATGTTGGCACTCAAATACTGCACATTGTGACACTACTTTAATCTATCAATAGTTTAGCAACCATACATATCCAAGTACTCAACAATGTTTCAAGTTATTTAAGCCTTTTATTTCCCCCCCTTTTCTGGCTGTGTACTAATCATTCGGCTTTTGGAATACTGTCAATTGTTTGTGCACAGTGACAATGCAATTAGGGCTGTTGTGAAGCTTCTAAGCAGCTGTGAAATAGCAAAGCTTTTGCACTAGCTTTATATACATAAAAGTTACAACATGGAAACAGGCCATTTCACCCAACCAGTCTATGTCAGCATATACCCTCCATGCGAGAAAACAGTCCTAATCACATTTACCCGCCCGGTTCCCCTTTTCCTTCATACACCTATCCAATCTAACTTTGAATGTTGACATAATTTCTGCCTCAACCACTAACCCTGGAAGTGAATTCCACAGCCCCACAACAAGAAGTTTTTCTCGTTCTCTGTTCTAAATCTCGTACATTTAATCTTGTATCTATGGCCCTTCTTTCTAGACCCATCACCTACTGGAAGCAGTCTGCTCATATATATCTGTCCCATCCTTTTGTAATGTTAAACACTTCTATTTATGTTGTTTTTATAATAAATGCCCCAATTTTTCAAGTCTTCCTTTGTTCAAAACTTTGTCTGGATAGGGTATTTTCTTGATCTCTCTTTGACAGTGGGTTGATTAAACTTTAAACCATTGGTTCTTCTTTTTCTTTGAAAAGCCTATAGTTCAGGGGAACACCAAGTTTGAAAAGAATAAGAAAGATGAAGTAAAGCAGCACTTAGTGATTAGGCAAGTGTTTAAAAGCCTGAAGAGTAGTAAGAGGGAAAAGACTGAGGGACATAAGGAGTTCCACAGTTTTGAGGTCCTGGGAAAGAAGTAGGAAACTAGTAATGAGTCTTGATTTCAGCATAGCGAAGTTGTGAGGAGGAAGAAGAGCACTGACCTGAAAAGCAGGCAAAATGATGACTACATGTATTGACACACCATAAGCTAGACTCCTGAACAAGCACCTGTCACCATACCACAAGGATGTGATGTGGTCAGTTAGCCTGCAACAATCTGGAGCACAGAGGGTCATGCAAATGGACTTAAACTCAGTGCAGTTCTGAATGAGGAATGCAACAGAGTTGATTTACTCCAGTCTGTTGACATGGGACTGCAGTAGCTTTGCAGCTACTGGCTTGATTTTAAACCAAAATTGGTATGCAAAGTAAGATTGTGGTTAAATCTACTTCTTCAGAACTTCAGACCACATCTTCTTTGCACTTCCTCTTTCTTAAACCACTTACTGGTGTCCATCCAATTTCGCTATTTGGAATCTTTTCATCGATTATCCTCTTTAGTTGAAGGGAACCCTGGCCCCAATTCACACCACAGGTGAGCTGGAAGGTCATGCACTGTAATGTTCTCACTTGGCATACATGAGGTAACATAAGTTTGCACTGCCAGCAGCATGGCTTTGTGCACTGGGATCACATATCCCAGAATAGGGGCATGGAAGTTTGCAAGATAATTATGGACAAGGAAGGCCATTCAGCCCATCTTAGTTCATCCATCCTACAGTCACCCCACAGTGACATCCAATTAGTTATTAAAGGGTTCCAGGGTTTTTGCCTCCACTGCTCGATCCGGAAATCCACTCCATGTATTGATCATTCTTTGTGCGAAGAACTTCCTGATTACCTTTTACTAGTTTGAACCTGTGTCCCGTCTCGTACCCTTGCAATTTAGCACGTCGGTTTAGCAGTCCACTTGATTTCCTGTCCATTAATTTTATTGGACAGAGCAGACAGGTTACAAAACTTGAGTACTTAACCCCCGCACCTCTTATTCTGATGTGAGTTCAAGATGTGCGAGGATCTGCACTGGGCGTGCAAACTTGTAAAGCTTTCCCCACAGTATTTCATTTAATGGTATCCTAATGCTACAAGGAAATATCACACTTAAACCAATCTTTGGTCTGTCTCAGTGTTGTCTTTTTTGTCTCGAGATAGGTTTCTGTGGAACTGTGCAGTTATCCTGGACTGGAACCAGCTGTGCAGGGGATTAACCTATTTTTCCTCAGTAAATACATCTGTCACTGTTAATGTGATTCTATCTCCACTGTGCAGTGTGCTTGAATGGATTTCTCTTTCCTTTTGAGGATGCACCTTACACAATCCATCTTTCTCCCTACATTAACTACTAGTTTGGGTCATCTGTGTTGTAATTGTACAGCTGGGCACCCCCACAGACCAGAAATACCCTGCAATAGTTTTTGATAGTGGAGATGTGATTGTGGACTGTTGCGATCATTACAAGAATTTGAATCTTGTATGCACACACAATATATTTATACAGGATATTTTCAGTCAGGTAAATCAATGGTACAATAGTAAGACCTAAAAAATGTATTGAGAAATACATTTTTTGTTTATGGAAAAAAAAATGCTAACAGTGCCAAGAATGCTCCGTCAATACTGCACACCCACTACACCTTCTGGCTCACACAGAATCTTCAGCCATATTTGAGATAAAATAAATAACAAACATGGCATGGTGCAGACTCAGAGAACTGCAAGATTCCCTAACTACTCCTGTCCCCGAACACAAACAATGTAAAATATAGCATTGAGAAAACGAGCTGTTTGCTGGCAATGTAGATGCAATGGCACTTAGAACACTCATTAAATGTCTATAAGAACACTCGTGAATTCCATCACTCATAAATCTTGAGCCCAGATTCCCACAGTGTATCAATGACTTTCCCCAATATTGGGTTATTTAAAACCCTTAGTCGGAACGAAGAAGAAATAAAGACTTACATTTATATAGCGTCTTTCACGACCTTAGGACGTCCCAAAGTGCTTTACAGCCAAGGAAGTACTTTGTGAAGTGTAGTCACTGTTATAATATAGGACCACCACCACAATATGTTATACTGTACCCATACTATGCAATATGTTATACTGTACCCATAACTATGTAATATGTTATACTGTACCCATACTATGCAATATGTTATACTGTACTATGTACCTAAAACAAAAGCTTTGAGTTTGAGCACTTTAGTTTTAAGGACTTTTCAAAATAAAACTTGAATTCATTTTTAATGCCAACGAATGCAACAGAATCCAGTCCCTCCCTATGTTAACACATACGCAAAAGCCACCACTGCACCCGACAGAGTGCTTAAAAATGGTCTCTGTAATATCAAGACCTGACAATCACAAAGGCCTCACTTTAGACTGGCACGAGGCAAATTTGTTATTCCCTGCTGTGGTAATGTGAAACCACTGTAATTGTTCATAATTGTGATAGATGAACAGAAATGTTGTTAAAATGCAATGCTCTCTGATGTGTATATTAGAATGATACATGTGTTTTTAATTTTGAAAGCAATCAGCTCTTGAACACTTCACATGTTTTCTTGACAGAGGCTAGCCTGTCAATCACTGTTATGTGCACTGAGTTATACCTTCCACTGCTCAAAGGTCACAGACTAGGGTTTCCAATGGCAAGAAGAAACAGATGCGGCTGAGTTTAGAAATGGTGCAAGGCAGCCACAAAACTAAAGGACCAAGTAGAACTTGGCCAGCGCAGACAACAGTTGCTTTTATATTGGTGTTAGTAGCAGGATTGCACTGCTGGTTCCTGAAATGCGGGTCTCATGCGTCAGCCAGAGGCGACCCCAGTGTAAACTTGCTGGATTCACTAGGGTGGGCTTCAAGGAAGGCCCATTTCATCCTGGACCCCAAACTTAGCAAATCTAACAGGGTTGCATTGGGTTATCCCTGCCTGCATGAGACTAACACTTTGAGAACCAGCAGCACAAACACTTTACTGACATTGAAATAAACTCAACTAACGATTGTTGTGTATCGCATTTTAAGTACTTGCCAATAGTGGTTTAACAGTCTGAGATCAGCCAGATGGACTACAATGGTCTTTTACGGTCCTGTACATTTTTTTTCCTATGTACAATCAAGTATGTATTGTAATGAGATTAATTGGAGAAGGGCACAAGATAGATACAGATGAGAAAGGTCACTTTCCCATCTTAGCTCATCTATCCAGATGACAGAACTGTAGAGCCATATATCAGTCAGGCTACAATGTCATTGGTTACTGGAAACTCGGCTTGTTTACACTATAGAGTGCAGCGGATGGAAGAACAACTGTATGTGCTGCAGTTGGCTGCGCCCTATAGTGTAAAAGATCTTTTAAATGAGTCCAGGGCTTCTTTTTCCCCTTCCATCATCCTACCCAGATGTCCATTCTCTGTGTTCATTGCTCTTTGTGTAAAGAACTTCCTGACATCAGTCTTAAATTGCCCTTACATTAGTTTGAACCTTGTTCCAATGGAATGTATTGGTTAGAAAAATGGTGAAACACAACACAAGAAACACAGTGCCCAGCTGCGAAGAGTTTTATTATCCATGAGCGGTTCTCTTTAAAAACCTGCAGTTAGATAAAAAAAAGATAGTTCTAACTATGCACTGCCTTGAAACATTGTTAGTACCCTCTGGAGAGCTATGGGCTCTTTAACAGTCTGCAATTTCATCACTCTAACTAGATTACTGTCTTAAAAATCAGCTCTATAAACAATCTCTATATCCTCTGTAAAGTGGTAACTAAGCTACAGCTCTTAAAAAAAACTAGTGAGAAAGCTCTAACCATACCACTGCCTCAAAACTGAACCTGACACATAGGGGGGCAATTTTAACCTAACCCACCTGGCAGGAAACTGAACGGATCAGGTTGAAAGACGGATTTACACCCTACGCGATTTTACTTTTCACTGAAGTCAATGGAGAACAAATTCGGGTGGGGTGTAAAACCGGCATTCAGCACAATCTGGCCAGTTTCCCGCCTGGCGGGTTAGGTTAAAGTTACACCCATTGTGTCCAGGTCCTATGTGAAGTGACAGAAAGCCATGAGCTCTTTAAAAAGCTGCTTAAATTATACCACTGCCCTCACATTTTATATTAATTCTAATATAAATATGTTTCTATAGGATACAATGTAACAGCATCTAGGCCACACAGATCTGGAAGGTCTCAGTTTTGACCCCATTGTGTGTTGAATTAACTCTTCTCTGCCAGGGTGGCAGCGGAGGCCCTTGAATTTGTTAACCTACTAAGGGACGTGGGGCTAAGGTGGGTATATGGAGTTGGGTCACAGGTCAGCCATGATCTCATTGAATGGCGGAACAGGCTCGAGGGGCTGAATGGCCTTCTCCTGTTCCTATGCCTCAACATCCCCGGATTAGGAAAAGGAAAATTGGCCAGCGCTTTCAATCTTGCCCACTATCCAGTGACCCATGCTAGAAAGTGCATGCAAGTGTGACAATGGTTAGGACAGCACCAGGCTTGCCTATGACGCATCAAGACACACGAAGGAAGAAGGGCCCATTTGGGGAGAGTAGTGGAGGATGCTTTAACACCCAGGGAAATGAACCTCAAGGGAGTCTACACCTTCAGGAGAGCGACAAAAACTGATCTGGAAGAAAAACAAGGAAAAGAAATATAGTGGGGATTGTTGTGCTTATTGGGTCTGGCTGCCTTCTGGGGAGCTTTGTTGGAAAAAAAATAGTATTTTCTGAACAATCATTTTTTGGTTAGTTTACAGATGGCTGGGTCCTTTAGAGAAATACCTTAGGCTAACTGGAGTATTTCCTTTAACTCAGTAATTCAATTTCTGGTTTCTGCTGCTGATCAGGAACAACTCAGGCTTCATTCCCTCACTGTGTGATGTTATTAGACCACTCTATTAAATTACTGCTGTACATAATTCACTACCAGCTATTTAGTATTATAGGTAACCTCACTTTAACATATGCCACTTGAAAAAGCAGAGATTAATAGGGCAAGAAATATAATTGCGTGTAAAGTTGTTTTATCTCTACTGTGCGAATTCCCCAAATAAAGAAAACAGAAATTGACTTTTTGGTCCCTATGTCTTAGTACCACTCAATGTGGTCCACAACACCACCAAGAGCTGTGGCTAGATTGTTGCTAACAGAAGAGTAAATCGAGTCTCCCCTCCTCTTTGCGACATCCTGAGGTCATGAAAGGCACAATATAAATGCAAGTTCTTTCTTTCTTCCTTCTTTGCTGCTGTATGGTCAAAATCCAGAACCTCATTCAAGTGCTCATTATTCAGGTGTGAACCTTGACATTGAGTGTCAGCAAACTACTTAACCACAGGGACATCTCAGCCAAGCCTGGTCCTGTTTGCACTTGCAGACTTTCAGGCAGGGGTGATTGAATAGGTCATTGGTGCAGGAACTCTGATTGATTTATTTTTCCCTAATCCAGAGGCACTGAGCACAATTCTAGTGTTTCTACCACAGGCCCTTGCTGAGATAGGCTAATTCAGGATATATATAGTAATCAATGAGTAACTTTATAACATTTCTCCAGCACTGCATGCATCTGACTCACATTCATCTGAATGTCATCGGCACTAAAAATAACACACAATAAGATTCAGTTTCCTCATGAGATACTATACAAAAACCTTTTTGTTGTGTACAATCAACAGTTTTACTATCTGATTTATATAAATGATGGAAAGTGTGGTTTGCTCTGTAAAGTGCTGGAAACATTCAATACACTAGGTGTAGGCACCTCCCTAGTACACTAACCACAGAAACCTCATTTCAGCTGTACATCTATGACGAATGGAATTCGGCTAATTGCCCTCACTAAAGAAAATGTTTAAAAAATACTTTTCCACATGAATTCAGAAGAAATAGGATGCCATGTTGACTAAGAAAGCAGGTGGACTGGAGCAAAATTGTAACAACATATCAAGTCCTGCCAGTATCAAGTTCAAACAAAAAGCTGTGGGTGTAATCAGACCTGCAGCCATGTAACTCCTCCTGCCATCTTCAATGCTTGGTGATTTCCCTCATTTATTTGTAAACCTGTACTAACATAAAGAAGCCGTTCGCCAGATATGGAATCCTTTCAAACTAAATTACAGGAATTTTTGCACTAGATCTAAAAAGATTTTTTTTTATTTAGAAAACTGTGAAAAATTGCAGTCTTCCTTATATTTTTGCTGAAATCCAACTTCAGTTTTATTCAGTACTGAAAATTACAAAAATAAATGTGCAATGATTGTAGGACATGAAACATTGTCTGATAAAATGGTGATTTATTTTCCCTCCAATTTTCTCCTCCTACTCTTCTGAAGGCACTGATTTATGCTAGGGTACAATTCCATGGGCATCCTTCTAGAACTTCGTCCAAGTGTCAATTCCTTATGTGTGAGCCGAAACAGCATTAGCGTATGTTTGCATTCAACCAGGTGGAAGGGTGGGATACACACCCCAACTTCATTCCCATCCTCTACCTCCGGCCAGGATTCCTCATTTGATGGCAGGGCTTTCAGCCATCTTGGTCCCCATCTTCTGGAACTCCCTACTTACCTTTAAAAACGCCCATGAAACCTATCTTTTTGAATGCGTCTTATAAATTGTCTACTGTTGTGAAGCGTCTTGGGACGCTTTCATTTAATTTAAAGGTATCAGGGATGTGGGACTTCGGTTATGTGGAGAGATTAGAGAAGCTGGGGTTGCTCTCCTTAGATCAGAGAAGGTTAAGGGGAGATTTAATAGAGATGTTCAAAATCACGATAGATTTTGATAGAGTAAATAAGGAGAAACTATTTCCAGTGGCAGAAGGGTCGGTAACCAGAGGACACAGATTTACGGTAATTGGCAAAAAAACCAGAGGTGAGATGAGAATTTTTTTACACAGCGAGTTGTAATGACCTGGAATGCACTGCCTGAAAGGGCGGTGGAAGCAGATTCAATAATAACTTTCAAAAGGGAATTGGATAAATACTTGAGGGGGAAAAATTTGCAGGGCAATGAGGAAAGGGCAGGGGAATGGGACTAATTGAATGGCTCTTTCAAAGAGCCGGCACAGGAACAATGGGCCGAATGGTCTCCTTTTGTGCTGTATTGTTCTGTAATTCTACGATTTATTACATTAACGGTGCTATACAAATACGACTTCTTGTAATTGGTGAGGTCCAGGTACACTTTCTAATAAGAGTCACTGGATAGCAATCAAGAGTGGAAACCCTGGCTGATTTCTTTCCCCTACCCAGAGCAGAGGTGCTCAAGGCTAACTGCAGCATCCAAGCTGCTGCCCCAGATGATGTCAGCTAATTCAGCACAGACTGGAGATCAAACCTGGGACCTTTTGATCTATATGGCTCAATATAACACCAGGGAGTACATATACCTATTAAATCAATGGGGCAGCTGATAAAATACAGATTTTAAAAATGCAGATTGAAAAAAATACTTAATTTCATTCATGCTGTGTTGTACACATGGAAACTGTTAGGATGTTACTTGGTTGAATTGCCAGTCTTCCACCCATTGAGAAGGTGACAACTATCTAGAATTCTGTGAGCTCCAGCGTTCACTTGTCACATATACCCTGAAAAATGGCAAGGCAATCAATCGCATGAGCAATCACCCAGTGCACATAGGCCGTTATTCAGGAATCTTTAGTACAATTTGTTCTATGATGAATATGAAAGTGAACATAAACTTATGATTTTGCGCATCAGTGTTGGTTTTGAAAAAGGGTGAAGCAGAGAACCAAACCTATGTTGGCGTGTGAAAGCAAATGCTAAAGGTGCACACAGACACTCATTATCACCGTTAATCTAGTACTTTCTGTGTTTACGGTGGATTGTCTTTATGGAATCTATCACATTGAATTGTACAATCTAAGAAACCTAACACAGCAGGAAGTCTGAAATAGCAAAGGAAGTGTTCTGAGACAGAGCTAAACTATACGTTAATTATAAATATTAATGTTTTTCATCATCAATCAAGCCCTTTTGTTATAAACACTGTAACTGCAGTGGGTTTCTATTCTCGCTGTAGGGAAATGGCACAACATGTAGTAAAAATAACACATGTGCTCTTACCATATAACAGTTTGCATTGTCACTTCCTCAGGGATGAGGTCCTAATCGTGGGCATGACATCAGGGCTAGGTGTTTCTCTAAGAGAGGAAGCGAAAGGGGAAAAATACAGTGGGTGAGTCACACTAGGTTGCTCTGTCCCAACTCCCAGTACTGGGCTGAATGAAGCATCAATAGAAGCTTGGGAACTGTTCACTTGCCCAATCTCAGTCAGAGAATGGAGCAAGCATAGGGGACCAAAGAGAAGAAAACGTTAGTAAAACTAGGGCCAAGACAACAAAC
The DNA here is from genome assembly GCF_035084215.1 of Heptranchias perlo. Classification (NCBI taxonomy): domain Eukaryota; kingdom Metazoa; phylum Chordata; class Chondrichthyes; order Hexanchiformes; family Hexanchidae; genus Heptranchias; species Heptranchias perlo. Next base: position 9,005,096 of record NC_090354.1, read on the forward strand.
AACTGTAGCTCACAGAAACGGCAACAGTGCTCACTCTAGATGTATTTGCACTCAACAGTACAGTACAGCAAAAAGCACTGCATTACAGAGAGCCTCTATCAGCTGGCATCTATATTTTATAGAAACCACTATGGAGATTAAAACAATAATCAGAATCACATATCCGTAATTTAAAAATGGTCAGCACTATATTTTGCATAACGTTATCTTTTGCATATAAGATAGCGTAAAAACAGGGTACTGCCAGAGGTAACTGTAACAAGGTCAAATGTCTCACGAATGTACTTTAGTGGCTGCTGAGAGCACAGTAAGAATTGGAAAAACCATTCTGTGGCACAAGTGGGCAAGCAGGAGATTTTTGGTAGCCCAATGTACAGTGCACAATAACGCTCATTCACTAAGTAATGGTCAATTCTGTGCAGGAATCACAGACAATAATCTTCATGTAAAGCAGTCAGTCTTGTGGAAATGTTACCAACCCCTCCCCTCTACGTATCTATTAGTTTGACATGAGGAATTTCAATATGGGTGTAACCCTGGAGTAAATCATACAGTATAAAACTCGTGTACTTCAAAGCCAGAAACTCGTTGCTACAGCCATTGTTTCATGTCCAAATGACTTGGACACTGAGGCATTGTTTTATACCCAAATGTAAATCTGGGTCAAGAATGAACATAGAATGCTCTGTCTATCTACACCATTTGTTTTCAGCCAACAAGGAATGCCAGAGACGTGCTGTGGTCCAGCTGTCTTACCCATACAAGTACACTGTTTAGGCCAAGTTCTGTAAATTCAGCAGAACTCAGTCCTGACCTCAGCAGTATCCAGACTGAGATGCACTGGAGTCACTCCAGAAACTAGCGCAAATGCAGTACTGAAGTTTTTTTAAAAAAATTGGCAGTCCGTACTGTCCCCTCCCCTAAGTAACTGCTATAACATGAAAATAAATTCCAATCCCAAATTGATCCCAGAGAGAAGTGGCAATAAGCCATAGGCAGTGCTTCTCACTTCATCTTTTTAACTTTGACCTACATTTTATTTGAAAAGTACAACAAAATAAATTAGCTAGATCACCTGGAGAGATTTTTTAAATTCACAGTGTTTTGATATTTGACTCAGGTAGTAGCAGCCCTCCTGTACATCTCCCAAGTGACCCTTCTTCATGCTTCAAGCTGGACAATGAGCCTATGAAGAGCATTTCAGCCAATTTCAAACCTGTTCTCACTGGATACATAGTTTAAACAATGCAAGCGTAGGAATGTTTAAACTATGTAAGAGTAGGAATAGAGTGGATATTAGGCAGTTCTACTTTTCCCAGAGAGTAATGAGCCTCTGGAATATATTGCCGGCTGGTGTGGTGGGTGCTGACGCTCCGTGTGCCTTCAAGAGAGTTGGACTGGTTCTTGACAGGGGCAGAGATCGCATCATATAAAAGGTAAGTGCTTTTATAGATAACACTTGGTCCATGTGATCTTCTCGACTGGTTTTGATCCCGAGGGGGTCGGAGAGGAATATTCCATAGTACTTTTTCCCCTTACTGGTCCTGGGTTTTTTCTCTGTTTTCTTGCATTTCCCAGGAGATTACATGCCTGTGGGGGAGTGGGGGGGGAGGGAGGGGAGAAGCGTTTAGTCATGATGCTCTGACCATCATGGTGTGGGGCAGGCTTGATGGACCAGCTGGTCTTTTCCTGCCCGTCAATTTTGTATGTTCGTATGGATACCTACCTACGCCCATTTTCAAGCAGGAGTCACTGAACAGTAATCATGAATGAGAACCTTAATTTATTTTTCTCCTCTCTAGCCCAGGGTGGTGAAGTCAACTGCCATTTAGCCAAAGATCATCTGGCTCAACGTAGACCATAGATCGAACCTAGAATCCCTCTAGTCCATATCACTCAGTGCCATTTGTCACTAAGAAAGCAGTAGTTTTGTTTCTTCCGCAAAGAAAACCTCTACAGGTAAATAAGAACAGTAACCCCCAAATTATTTTATTTTGTCTATAAACTATTAAGCTATGTTATTATTGATCCTCTCTATAGTATTTCAATATTTTTGAAGTACTAAACTCAGCTGTGATAATATTTTGTGAAGTTATATCCATTTAAAGCTTACTGTGTTTGACAATGAAACACTTTCGCAAGAAAATAATTTCATTTTCAACAGCAAAGTTTAATCAAACATAGCACCAAAAAGCAATTTTACTCCATCTACACCCCAGCGATCAAGTATTAAGTTGAAGTCTCAAAATTTAGTATTGCAACCAATTGTCCGCAAATTAATATGTCTGAAGTTTTTCATTACTTTTATTTTTTTCTGTAAATTTTGTAACACTAAATTCATTGAAAAGTGTAGGTGATGAGGTTGTTAGTTAAATATTAAACAACCAGCCCTCATTATGTCCTAGAGGCTGGTTTATTTTACTTATCTAATGTGTTTGGTTCGAAAACTGTTTCAAGGACTCCTCTGTACAGCCCAGAAGGTACCCATTTCCTGGATGAAGATGTTGAGAAGATAAGTTCCTGTGAGTTCTGCCAAGAGAATCCCTGAGGATCACATTCACTTCTCAGAATTATTATTAATGTATTTGGTCTGCTTTCAGATCCATTAGGAATTGTATTCATTTTTTACCTTTTCTTTTTTAACAGGGAGCTTGTTGAGTTTTGCCCATGATTGTTAATACCACAGCAGGGTCTGAGTTTGAAAGAAAACTGGAACAAAAGTAGATGATAACTTACAGTCTGCCTAGAACCAAACCAAAGAGATCAACAGCAATGCTGAGGAGAGTGGATGTTATCCACTGGGGTCTCCTTGACTGAAGAAACCAGAGTAGGGTCGCTCGAATGCAAGAAATGGATGTCTTCTGGGCTCTAGGGAGGAGATCTACAAATGCAGCTGTGTAACAGAGTACATTACATAAACATAAAAACCACATGGAACGCATCAAGCGCTAGGTACTTCATACTATGAAGTACTTGCACAGAGAGAGAGTTATTCTCCTCTAATATTCAACTAACGTTGATCAGGAGAAATTATGAATCTTAAAAGTTATAGGAGGCATAAGATTTTAAAAAGAACAGCGCTGTTTCTGTACACATCAAAAACAGTCAAATTTGACAAGGAATCCCTATTATGTGAATAGTTTACCTTGCACAGCATTTTATTCATTAAATGAAGAAATTCACGGAGAAGTGTCACAAGGAAGTATTTGCTGTGCAGTTTCTTGTACACTTTCACCACAATGGAAGGATGATTGACGGTAAATCTTTTAATATTCTAATTACATTTATCTTGCTTTTATTTGGTAGATATTGATATTACTGAAGTCGTCTCCCAAATCCTTGCCCATCTCTCCTCCAACTCCCTATTTGAACATCTCCAATCAGGTTTGCACCCATGCCACAGCATAAAAATCACCCTAAGCAAAGTCACAAATGACATTCTCTGTGACTGTGGTGCATTATCCCTCCACGGCCTCTCTGCAGTTTTTGACATGGTCAAACACAACATCGTCCTCCGTCATCCAGCTCAGTGGGATTGCCCTTGCTTGGTTCCACGCTTACCTATCCAATCCCTCTCCCCAGTCACTGTCTGGGGCTGAACATAAGTGTTCGCAATCTCAGCATCCTACTCTATCCTAAGCTGAGTTTTGAACTCCATACCCTCTCCATCACAAAAACCAACTCTGTAACATCGTCCACCTCTGCCCCACCTCACCTCATCTGCTGCTGACACCCTCATCCATGCCTTTGTCACCTCTAGACTCAACTATTCCAATGCTCTCCTTGCCGACCTCCTATCCTCCATTTAGTGTAAACTTCAGCTGATCCAAACCACTGCTGCCCATATCCTATCTTGCACCAAATCCTGCTCGCCCATCACCCCAGTTCTTGTTGACCTATATTAATTCCCAGTCCCACAATGCCTCAAATTTATTATAAGCCTCGTGTTTAAATCCCTTCATGGACTCACCCCGTCCTATATCTGTAATATCCTCCAGCACTACTACCCCACCCAAACTCTGCACTCCTCCAGCTCTGGCCTCGTGTGGATTCTCTCTCCCTTGATCCCACTATGGGCAGACATGCCTTCAGCCCCACACTCTGGAATTCCTTCCCTTAACCTCTCCTCCTTTCCACCCCACTGTCCTCCTTTATGACCCTTCTTAAAGCCCACCTCTCTGACGAAGCTTTTGGTCACCTCTCCTAATATCGCCTTCCTTGGCTCAGCATTCAACTTTTGATTCAGCCTTTGTGAAGCACTTTGGGTCACTTTTCTACCTTAAAGGTGCTATATTAATGCAAGTTGTTATTGTATGACTGGTAATCAAGTAACATTTTTGGGATGTAAACCTGGTAAAATATATAACCATGGGAAAAAATTGTATTCATTTGAGGGGTAAACAAGTAAAATTGCAGAAAGTGGACTTAGAATTTCAATTCTATTTGTTTACTAATGCGAAATCAACTCTATCGGTAAAATGCAACACTTTAGCCCATCCCCACAGGGGAAGTCTTCTGTTTGTTATGTACATACACAATACTGGCCACTTAGGCCAGCTGCTTACCTTGTACCAACAAGCAATTGACAAATCAATAACAACTGCTACTTAAGCCGAGAACCCTAATGCTCGGTGATGCATTATTCCCCAATTTCAAAACATTCCAAAAGGACCAACCTTTAGTAAATAATCTGGCAGTAGTTCAATTGAATCACTCCTACTTAAACCCTTTTTAACCAGCTCACCATGTTTACCAATTTTTTAATATATATTTGCTTTTATTGCACCAGCTCTATTCCAATCCCATACAGTAAGTGAAACAAAGGCTGCAGGCAGCACTTCAAGGGACGAGTTGAAATTTACTCTTGACCCTGGTCTGATTTATTAAAACTAGTTTGCACTATATCTCATACTCAAACCTGCTTATCGGCAAAACCCATTTAAGGTAAAAAGATTCCACCTTGGAAAAAATATAAAGGCCCACGTATAGGATGAGGACTCCATGCCACACCAGCCAAATCTTTTTTAAAAAGTTAAAACCTCCTTCTTTTTCCTGGCTCAAGAAGTGAGAGGAAACTTTACTTCTGTACTTCTTTTGGGGGGTGGGGGTGGAGACTGCTAATTTCGAGTATTTGGATACCCACACTAAAATCTCACATAACACTCATTATATGCTTAACCTGAAGTTGAATTAATATTGAAGAACCAAAAAAAATATACATTATAATTTTTTTTAAACACAAAAAAAATAATTTAGCTGCATGACAGAAAATTTGTGAGCTTTGAACATTGCAAAGAATCTTCAGCAACAAAGGGTTAACAGTTTCCACTGCATCCCGCCGTGTCTGAATAGGAAACATGCACTGCATTGTCTGAAGCACGGATAAAGTTCTATGTGAATTATAAATGTACCAACAGCAGTGATAAATTCTCTCTGGCTTGGATCTCTGGGTACAGTTCAAAGCCATTAAAAACTGTAAATACTTTTCTCTCTTAACATTATTCAAACCTGTCAGTCCGAACAATCAGTCAAATCCAATTCATCACAGAGCATGTGGTAATCCTTTTGGAATGTATAAAATTACTTCCAGATGTGGACCCCAGGAATATTTAAAAACTGTTTGCCCCCTCTTTTAAAAAAAAATAATAAATTATCCAAATATATCAAAGTTGAGCTTTTCTTTTTATGAAAAGCACTCACAACCAGATGAGAATCTGCAAAGCTGTCTGCTGAACTCAAGTGAACTGATGTTTATGTTGGAGAGAGCTAGCACTCAGCAATCTGACCTTAATAGAATATACTGTCAACATTCCAGTTAGAGCACTGGATTCATGCTCCGTCACTTCTTCAGGAAAGAAAAAGCACAGTCTTATCAGATATGGAAGAGAGCGAGAAATACTAAAGCTGGAATTCTGACAGACTTAAAATGCAAAACCTGGCTACAGTACATTTTGAACAAAAGCCTCATGTCCCATTTTGTCAATTAAGCATTAGGATTTGCAGCAACAGGCAGCTGGCTTGTAGTTTTTTTTGGAACAGGCACTCAAATGTGTATCATGGCTCAAATAATCTAGTCAAAGTAAGGCTCTAATGCACTTTGGCATTAGAACAGTACTAAAATTATCTGAAATCTGATTCCAAAAGTACAGTTTAAAATATGGAGTTTGCTCCTGAACTGGTCAAGACCAGAGCACAAAAAAGTACCACAATAAGTTAGTTTGGGTTCCAGTTTTTGCACATTTCCAGCTGCAGCATAGCAACAAGCCTGTTTGGATTCTGTTTCCAGCATGCATTGCACAATGATGTGCATGACACCAGTATTGTTACATGTTGTGCAATGGGGGAATCCCCAAATTTGTAATTGGCTTAAATTATGAAATCCGATTCAGGTGCAACTAGAAAAAGAAAGAAAAACTTGCATTTGTATAGCGCCTTTCATGACCTCAGAACATCCCAAAGCGCTTACAGCAAATTAAGTACTTTTGAAGTGCAGTCACTGTTGTAATGTAGGAAACGCAGTAGCCAATTTGCGCACAGCAAGCTCCCACAAACAGTAATGTGATAATGACCAGATCATCTGCTTCAGTGATGTTGGTTGAGGGATGAATATTGGCCATGACACCAGGGAGAGGCTCCTGCTCTTCTTTGAAAATAGTGCCATGGGATCTTTTGCATCCACTTGAGAGGGCAGACTCCGTTTGTCTCATCTGAAAGGCAGCACCTCCAACAGTGCAGTACTCTCTCAGTACTGCACTGGAGTGTCAGCCTAGATTTCCTGCTCAGATCTCTGGAATGGATCTTGAGCCCACAATCTTCTGACTCAGAGGCGAGAGTGCTACTATTCTGGGCAATGGAAGCCAGTATAACCAGGAGATGAAGTTCCAACATGCACTCATTAGTTGTTGACCAACTGGGGACTATCCTCGTTGGGGGCAAGGAAAGTAAGCAGGATTTCTTTGGGCTGAGTTGACTCCAAGACTACGCAACTGGTGATGGGAGATTGGAACTAGTTGATCCTCGGTGACAGACTCAGTAATCCAGGCAACTCCACAGTACTCCAGGGCGCTATCGGTGATTGGCTAATTGGTGGATCCCACATCTATCACTGCAGGCTGGGATTCTTCCCAGTCAGTTCTCGGTAACCCAGCAAGCCAAGGCCCTAGCAGATGGGGTGACTCAAGGTGGACAAGTTGTGTTCTGGTAAGCTGTGCATTTTTGTCTGGCTAAACTCTGGCAGTACCCTTTCACACTTGCAGATCCCTTAAGCCGTAGATTTTTCCAGCTTGCATCTAAGTTCTCTGGGCTTAGATAAGTGGGGTACGTTTGTACAGAGAAACAATGTGCACTCCATATCAGGCCAATTTAAAGTCTACTTAGTTTGGTTTCTTAATAATGGTGACCAGTCTGCACACGTGACAGACACCTAGTTGACCAAAAAAATCATCAATATTGTGCGTTATGTCATTAGCTAGTCAGTGAATGTTGTTCTTGCCAGTTTTAAAATACACATACGTTTGTGAATATCCACTTGAAAAACATGATTTCTATAGATTTCAAAAGTTAATTGTTATAAAGCTTAATTTATGAAAATATGTATAACCAAAAATATTTCTCCATTACAAACAGTTTAATAAAAAATTGTGCATTTTTTTGTGTGCGCACATACATTGGTCAGACTTTTTTCCTGCCCTATACCAATTCATTTGTTTGCATTTTGCTCACTGCTTCCCATTTCTTTTTTCTCCTCCAATTTCTCCCTTCTATTACTTAAGTTGCTGACTCCTGGTGGATTTCACAGGCGACGGGCACCCTACAATACCTTGCCAGCAGACCACACGTCATTTGTGAGCCCAGAGGGTGAACTAGTCACCAAGCTGTTTGATCACAAAGTACTCACAGTCGAGCCTGATCCTCGACTTACCTGAGGTCCACACATGTGCACTTTTCAGTAGAGGTCATGGGAGAGTGATTGGGCAGATACCCTGGCTAATTTTCCCCCTCCTGAGGCTAAGGGCGTTAAAACCAATTGTAGTGTTCTAATTATCACTCCAGCTGAGAACAGCTAACTGAGCACAGGCCAGAGATCGAACCTGGGACTTTCCTGGTCTGCAATCTTATCTTGCAGTGCAAAGAACAAGGGAGCACTAAGCATGTAGAAGTGCACCAGCTTGGACAAGATATTCATGCACATGACCAAAGTGGAAGAAGTGCTTTAAAACTGTTTAGCTAAATAAAAATTTAGATTGAAGTGGTGGTTTGTGCATTATCTTCTTGTTCTGCAGCTTATCATCTGGGTTGGGCCCCCATCTGAAAACATTAAGAATTAAGCAATGAATGGCTTTCACCAAAATAGTTCTGGGCAACAGGAACACTATCAACAGGTAACCTCTTGTTTTTGCTGGATGATTTTGTGCAGTGACAGTCTAAGAAGGCAACGACTGTAAAGCAAGTCTGCTGCAATTCAATCTGTAACGTTATCAATTATCAAACATTCTCAATAGGATAAGAGAAAACATACATTCAAAACATGACTTCAAAACAACCCAAACTCACACCCAGCTTGTACCAACACTAAAGGGCACTACAGCTGCTTTTAACTTGGCCTTCAAGAGGTACATATACGCCACTGGCTTTCAACAGGCAGGTCTTGCATATCTAGCAGCAACCACAATATAAGCTTGCCAGATTTGCTAAGCCCGAGATCGCCATGAAGACCCTGTTTTCTACAGGGTCTTCCCGGCATCGAGTCTTATCAAATCCTGGACGTTTATTGTAATTTACATGTACTTTACATGTAATTCTATTGGAGTTGGGACCAGGTACGAGATACAGCGACATCAGCAAACATCAGCGCAGTCACCCCTCAAGCACCAATTCAAAAGCAGCTTAAAAGGGTCCATATGTAAACTGTCTCAGTCACAGCAGTTTCATGAACTTTCTATTAAGCATATATTATATCTCAATGAAATAAGTGAACATCAAATAAACAAGATCTTATCATTTTCATTTTCCAAACTTTTCTCTCTTTCCTCTTCCTCCTCCACAACCCACCACGACCACCACCCCCCCCAAACAATAAATGCTTTTCTCCTTTACTTTGGAAATTGAACACACACGTTGGGCACTTGGGAATTAAACAACCAGAAGCAGGAGATTAGATTGTCATTAGCTCCACAGCGCTACAACTCTTTTCTCTCTCTCTCCCTTTTTTGCTTTCCTTTGTTTTTGGCACAGCGGCTGGAAAAATATCAGCAAACTCTTAGCCTCTTGACAGACTGGGGCCAAGAACCAGGCTTCAGACACAGCTCCGATTCCCACAGGCGGACAGACTGATCGAAAACAGAACACAGTCTAGGCATTACAAGACTTGAACCAGGGCCAGACAATAAACATGCAGCCTAGAAAACACGTTATCTGCATCTAATTTCTTAGTAAATTTTTCTTCTTTCTCTAGGGTAGCCGGAATATTTACAAGACCAAAACTGTAAAAAAAACATTTCCACTGTCAAAGATGTCTTCAGCCGCACATTCAATTGTGAAGTTTGCACCAACCTTGTGTCTGGAATCCTAGCAAGAGGCACACACTGGTGTCAAATCCATTTGAACAGAGAGCAGAATGTTGAAAAGGAGAGGAAGGCAGGTTACTGTGTAAACTTTGGGAACAGGAAAAACATAGCTGTAATACGAGAGCTCTGCCGATGTCATCAGCCCAGCAAGCCAGTTGAAACCCTGTGACTGCCGACTCCCAGCACATCACTCACTGCACCCACCTGTCGAGCAGCGCCTCGGATTTGCGAGCTTCTGTGATTTCCTGTCTGTCCGCCTGGCAGCAGAAGGATTACAGGGAGTGACACAAGCAGTTACAGTATAACAGCAATGTTGCGAAACACAAGAGATACCGCTCAGCACTTTTGAGCAAAAGTTCAGCTCTCCCCGATCGCTTTGGAAATTTAACCAGTGAGCAGCTGAACTGCACGGACCACAAAGATCGCAGGTTCGGTCCCAAGTCTGCCAAGTTAGCGGATCTCAGCAACGGCAGTGGCAAGGGTACTATCAATGGCCTCTATGTGTGCTTCTGAGTTAGGGAAGGGATAGTCAGCTGGGGTTCCTGCCCTTGGTCGCTGCCCAACAATTCCTGCTGGATGTACATGTGTGTGGATGCTGGTTGAGGGCAGGACAGGCTTAGCTGCGATACTCCCCGCAGTAGAACAGCTTTCTGACACTAACTCTCACGCACATATAGAACTGCACTGAGTACAGGAGGGTGAGTGGCATCTTTGGAACTGTATCTCAAACAAGGATGTCAATGCTTTCACTCGCTCACCTGACGAAGGATAAAGCCTCCGAAAGCTTGTGATTTTCAAACAAAACAGTTGGACTATAACCTGGTGTTGTAAGATTCCTTACATTCAGGAGGAGAGACAGCAAGGGAAAAAAATTGGCAAAGAAAAATAAATGTTCAGCAAAACAGCTTTTCAATCTGGCTCACTTTGAGATTCTTGCTGTAATTTCAAACTGCTGCTCAACATTATACTTTGGCTAAGGGGAAGGAGGAATAGACATACTGGGGGGGCGATTTTGAACTGCACATCGGTTGGGGCAGCAGGCACACTGCTTCAAGCACCTGTGTAAAAGTGCTTGATTCACATGCATCACTGCTGTGTTCATTTCATGCTCTGAAGATCAGCCTTTGCTTCACCGTCCAGTGGAAATCACACTTACAATGAATCGCCTTTCACAATTAACCTAGCACAATCTAACAGCTAAATTCAGTATCCCTATGCTCCCAGCATTAAGCCACGGCAACACTAATTCTCCGATCCGCACTCCCTTTGAGCGCGACTCAACGCAGGACCCACGGGATCAGTGAATTTTACGTAGAGTGCGTCTGCTTCCAGGTTCTGCCCTCATGTTTTCTATGACCAACAGGTCATCTATTTCTTCAGAGAAACCCACAAATCTGTCAGCACAATAACAGAAACCAACTACTCCAAGTTAATGAAAACTATCAGAATTATTCAGGAGCAAGGGAAGAGGACAGTGTAGTATCACTATAAAATCCTCTCTCCTCCTCTTGGAATATTTGTGAAACAGCCCTAAATTGAGTTAATTAAAATCAAAATCGTATTGAAAATGTAATGTTAGTCAGTCTGTGTTCATCCTGGAATTAATACAGATGGAGAAAAATAATGATTTGATCTGAATGGATTCTAGGCCTGCCATTTCAAATGTACTGGGTACATCACATCACCTAAATCCTTTCTGACACATATCAACTGTTGGATGTGCAACAGTTTTTAAAGAAATGTTTCCTTAAGATTACTTAATGCATAAAAAATTTAACAAAATGAAATTTTTTTTATTGCTGGTTGCAAAGAAAAAGAAAATCAGAGGATTCTTATATCGCACTATTTTTAGAGTGAAATAACAAACTGTAATCGTGATTGATGTCTTTGTGAAGCGTGTTCATGTGGCTCCAACTGATCCAAATTTGCACTGCTCGGCAGCCGTAAACATGGCATTACACTTCAGCATGACCTGTCCATGGATCTGATACTGAAAACTGAAAGCAGCTGCTATCACCTGCACACCATTAATTATTCCAGCACATGTTACGCCTTGAAAGATTTACCACAACCAGCTCAGTTTCTATTACGAGGCACTTTATACCGACAGTATGGTACACCTGCCACCAACAACGCTATATGATATAAAGAAGGTAAACTCCGTGCTTCCGATGGCATCTCGGACTCAACCTTTCCTGGGCCCAAGAGCACAATTAAGAGTTGCAGAAAAATTGGGCTGCTTCTTGCTGACCCTCCAATAGTCTCAACAAGAAATGGTGACACGCTGGCCGTTCTGGCGCCCCAGCACAGTACAAGAGTAGATTTTGTTTCAAAATACTGCAGCAAAGTGCAGTAGAACCCATGCTTGACCTAAACATAAAATTTTAACACATTGTTGGCATCGTTCATCCAGCATGCAAGCCGGGAGCATGCAGTTAACTGCAGGCAGACTCGCGACAGCTCACATGTGCAAAATTGCGACTTTACCCAAGCTGTATTCTTTATTGTTTGAAATCAACAAGTAATATTCACAATCAATAGTTTTAATCCATTTAAGGAATTTATATATTAGGAATTTCTTGATCAAAACCATCCAGTTCTGACGAAAGGTCATTGACCTGAAACATTAACTCTGTTTCTCTCTCCACAGCTGCTGCCTGACCTACTGAGCGTTTTCCAGCATTTTCTGTTTTTATTATAAATTTCTTGAATGGATATGCTGAAGTATAGCATATGCTGATCACTATCCAATGACCTCGGCTGGAAAATGTGCATGCGTGCACACCAGATGAGAACTGGATTGGAATCCGCGATGATGCCCTCACCAGTAGAATAGCCAGCTGATGGGGTCTGGGTTAATTCATAAAGAATGGCTACTTGGGCCAAGGTACACTAGGGTGTTCAGTCCCCCTGGAACCACACTACAGCAAGAATCAGAATAGGAGAGGAGAGATAATTACTCCCCCTCGAGCCTGCCAACCACAAAAGCAGTCTGCACGGCACATCAGAGAATTAGAATGAACAACCATTTTTGCGATACAAACAGAAAATGGAATTCAGGTCACATTTCCCTGAGATCTCTGTGGGCAGGGTTAATCAGTTTTGGAGTGGGGGGTGGGAACTTTAACTTCAGAGGCCTTGTAGAGGCACATTTAGCAACAATTTTAGTCACGCTATCTTTTTGAAATGTTTAATACTAACTTTGACACAATGCCAACTGGGGTCATAGAACTTCAAAAAAAGAAAAAGCAAGGCACCGTTGTGCAATATTTTCTTTGGATTTTTGTTTCTTTGAAATGGAAGGGAAAAAGTCTCACAATATAATGTGGCCCAATAGGAGTTTTACTAGAATGCTTATTTGCTTTTTGTACCTCCAATAAGCAATGATCTGATACATAAATTCTATAATATTTCATTTTTTATATTCCAAATTGCAACTGTTCATATTGGCGATATTATGACTTCAAACATAGCTTCCAAAGCCTTTTTTTGTTTTAAAAATGACAATATAATTGCTAATCTGAACTGGTCGGAACTGAACACAATGCGGACTCAACAATTCATCATTCAGAATTTGATGTACCTGAAGCTGATAAGAGTCCAAGGTAAACTGAGGACTCGTGTAAGCAGCCTTTCAAATTTTAAGTCAGGAGGGAGAATTGCCATTCAAATACAGTATCATAGCTTAACATTATAAACATAGAAAATAGGAGCAGGAGTGGGCCATTCGGCCCTTCGAGCCTGCTCCGCCATTCAATATGATCATGGCTGATCCTCTGTCTCAATACCATGCGGATAGCAGCAGGAACCAGCGCTGAAGTCTGGAGTTGATAGGGAGAGTTGCTATTTAAATATCACAGCACTGGAGGAGTGCAGCAACAACTGAAAGCAACCGCTGATAGGAAAGTGCGCCGTTCCACCTGTGTTGTGCTGTTCAAGTGGCAACTCTCCCTTCCAACTTCAATCCCACTGCTGATTTTAAGTATCAACTGTCGTCTTTAATTTTGGAGACAGTTTTCTGCTGTCCCAGGAGTCAACGGATCAGTCTCACGGCCAACATTATCTGTCCGTAGCCAAACATATCATCCCTGGTCTGCCACCTGGTGATGATTCTCTAACGGTCTTTTTGTAGGTTAAGGCTATTATTCAAGGTTGCTGTGCATTTTACATATTCCACACTATATAAACTATTCAAGCTGTGCCAAAACACTGTGCTCTTTTCAAAGCTATCAGCCCAGAAGGAAGCCATTTGCCCCATCACACCTGTATGGCGCTCTGGAAGAGTTATCCACTTAGTACAATTCCCCAGCCTTTTTCTATACCCTTTCATTTCTTTTCTTTTTCAAATATTTATCTACATCCCTTTTAAAAGCTATTATACCGCTGTTCCCTCTTAGGGCTCTCCATGTCCAAACAATCCTCTGCACAAAAAAAAATTCCTAATCTTTCCCTTCATTCTTCTACTGATGATCTTAAATTTATATTCCTCTAATTACTGGCTCACCAACCGGCAGAAATAGTTTTTCTCTATTTATCTAATCAAAATCCCTCATCATTTTTAACAGGGCTATCAGATCTCCTCTCTGTTCTCGTTAAAAGAGTGCTAGTGTCTCTAATCTCTCCCCATAACTAAAGCCTCTCATCCCTGGTATCATTTTAGTAAATCTCTTCTATTCCCTCTATGACATTCTTTCTAAAGTAGGGCACCCTACTATACTGTAGCTCTAATGGCTCTGAAACAATCCCCTTCTTCTTGCTGATTAATAGCTTAGTCTCAACTAACATTCAGTCTTTGGCAACCTTTTGCGAACGTTGTAAACCAGTGCTCAGCAGAGTTGCTGGAAAACCAAACAGCAAAAGCCCAGTCCCACACAGGCCCATTGCCCTGACATGGTTTCCTTCTTTTACTCTCACAGTCTGTCCCACTATCTTTCCCCCTCACCCCCATGTCTCTTAATCACTATTTCATGATTTATCTTGTCTTTTTACAAAGAACTGCATAGAATCTACGGCATAGAACCAGGCCATTCGGTCCAACTGGTCTATGCCAGTGTTAATACTCCACACGAGCCTCCTCCCATTCTGATTACCTCTTTCCTGCCTCCGTAATCTTCTATTCCCTTCTCCCTCAGGTATGCATCAAACCTCCCATTAAATGCATCAATATTATCCACTTCAACCACTCCATGATGGCAACGAGTTCCACATTCTCACCACTCCTTTCAAACTTGGTGATGTCCTGCACTTTGAGGCCTTTCACCTAGGTTTCCTAATACAAAGGGGATCATCTTCATTTTCGGCAGGGGTGGAAAACTGGCATTAGCGGGTTGACCGCCTGTTATATACACCGCCTAATTTTCCTTTCCATTGAAGTCAGTGAAAATTGGCTCCGAAAAGTTCCGACCACAATACCCTCCCAGCAGAGGAAGCAGCTCAGTGGCCAATAGCAATTAAGAACAAATAGAAGAAAAATGTACACATAAAACTCTCATTAAAAAAAATGTTCTCATTTTCTCTCAGCAAGAATTTAATTTGGGTTCAATCCACAGCTTTCATTTTAGTTCGATGTTTCTAAATTTAATTTAGTAACAAATAAAGAATAGACAAACTTACCACGTTTCTGAAAGATTTACTGTATCCCCAAGAGTTCCAAAGTTAAACCAGAGTACCTGTGAATATAAAATGTCAAACTGTTGGTGGCATTTTATTTTAAAAAACTCAATGACTTTCAAAAGATAAAAGTATTGGTTACTCCACTGATGAGACACCTTTGATTACTAATGTAAAGATGTGAGTCATTCCTCACTTGTCCATGACACTGCAGCTTTATATGGCGGTTGTTCAGTTATACATTTGTAGCCTGGGCTGTCCTGATGGCTTAGTGAGTTTATCCATGAGTACATGAGCTATACGTGAGCTGTTGGGTGAACAGAAGGATCTGGCTTGGTTGAGATACTTTACACAGTCGAATAGCTTACTGACACCGGAAAGCATCACATACGGCTATTTGGGTGAAGTTGCGGAGGGCAACTGCAGCCCATCCGACTGCACCCCAACAAAGAGTTCACGTTTTCAAGAGATGAGGGGAGAAAATTGGCAAGAAAAAAAAATTGCAATATGTACATTAATAATGATCCTTGGAATGCCAGAAGGAGCTGAGAAGTGAAACGAGGTGGTTCCCCATATAGTTGATCGTTAAAGGGCTTGCTCTGACAAATTTCTTAGCAGACTATCATACAGCAGCATCAGCAAGGGGTCTGAAATTCCTCTTGTTAACAAAAAAACAGAAGCCTGCCTGTTTGTGTCTTTGTAATTGAAGGACCTGCTAATAAAATTGCATCCTCCAAAATTACATTTTTCAAAGCAGGACTTTCCCGCAATTTGTTAGATGTTTAATTAAAGGAAGAATGAGCATACATTTTTATAGCACCGTTCTCGTCCTTAAAATGCTTCACAACCAATGACTCACAGAGAAAAACAAACATTCTCCCACTTTCTATTAGAGAAGAATTTTGGGCTTAAATCAGACTCGACTTTGACATCCCCCATAGTGAATTGCCTGGCAACTTTCACTGCCTAGAATCAAACATGAAGAATAATCAATTGTAAGAGGGCCGTAGTTACAAAAATGAATACAAGATTAACATACAATCTTCAGCAGTCCAGGCCAAATCCCAAGCTGACCCCCACCCCCCCACCACACAACCGGTAGGGCCCACTTCCACTCTCTTCCCACTCAGTATACCTATCTCCAACCTTATGCCAAGTCCCTGTGAGGCCAGAGCCTTGGTGTTCAAGGACTTGTGGGGGCAGGTGGAGGTTATGCCCCTACAAGGCCATCCAGGAAACTGGGCACCACAGTTGCAACCTGGCATATCTGGGTGCCAGAGAAGGATACAGCCATTCAGACACATTCCCACCAAAGATACAGCTGAAATATACTGCAATGGCCAAGGAATTTTGGCTCCATTGTGAATCATGTTATTAAAATACACAAAGCAGAGGGGCTAACCCATTACCTCATGGTACTTTTTTTTAAAACCTTAACACCCTTTACCAGCTGCTCCCAGATAAACAATCAATAAACTTACACTAGTAAACATCACCACACTTGTAAAGTACATTCAATAACGCCACCCAGCTCAAAGAGGGAATGTGTTGGAAAATTCACTTTCTGGGAAATTGTGGCACAAATCCACATCCTGTTACTCCAAGGTGTGCAACTCACACCATAGCTGTATCATTCCTTTATTTTCATCATCTTGTGGTCTTTTGCACTATTAGCTGGCAGAGAGGTCGGGCTTGCAACCTACTTTCAAGACTCTGCCAAAAATGCTCTCAAGTCAGTGGTTAAGAAATGCAGAAGTGACTGGGTGACTCATCCTCTAACTGACCGTTGCTCCCTGTGGTGAAGCACCTGACCTCCATTTGGCACTTAACCTGCCGTGGAGAATTACCAGAGTGAGTCCACATCACTACAGTTCAGTGCCACTCTTCCGTTTTCAAATATTTTTCAAGTGAAGCTTTCCCAATGTCAGAGAAGGTTATAGCCATTCAGATACATTCCCACCAAAGATGCAGCTCAGTGATAGCACTCTTGCTTCTGAGTCAGAAGGTGGTGAGGTTCAAGTCCAACTCCAGGGCATTAACCACAAAATCTAGGCTGACATTTCAGTGCAAAACTAAGGGAGTGCTGCATTGTCTTTGAGATATTATACTGAGAACCCGTCTGCCTATTCAAGAGGACGGAAAAGATTTCATGGCACTTGTTTGAAGAAGATCAGGGAGGTCTCCTTGTGTCCTAGACAACATTCTCCCCTCAACCAACACCACCAAAAACAGATGAACTGGTCATTCACCTCACTGCTGTTTGTGGGACCTTGTTGTGAGTAAACTAGCTGCTGCATTTGCCCACAAATCAAAGTGACTGCACTTCAAAAGGTAATCCACTGGCTGTGAAGCACACTGGGACATCCTGAGGATGTGAAAGGACCGATGTTCTTTCTTACAGCCTTCCCCAGATAATGTGATGGATAAATGCACTGTGCCATACAGACTAGAAGGTCCCAGCTTCAATTCCCCGTGCTGAGTTAAATGATCTCAGGCAGGATAGCATTTGGGGTTTTCCTGGGCTAGGGAAGGTAAAATCAGCCAGGACTTTTGTTCCTGATGTTATCCAGTGACTTGCTAGAAAATAAGCGTGTGAAGATTGAGTTGGATCAGGACTGCAATGGGCTCAGCTATGCTAGACTAGCCTACCTGCAACTCACAGTCCAGACGTACACTCACAGTCTAGGCTCACACATGAAGAACAGCCTCTTGAGTGAGGCACTGGAGGGGAATTGGATCCTGTGGAACTATATCTCCGTAAGAGTCAGTACCTTGAGGAGAGGAAAAAAGGGGAAACTGGCAATTCGATTTTTAAAATAAAATTAAACAGTGAACTGTTGGTCTGCATGGCTGTTTATGTCAACGTTAGGCCAAGAGAGTTCCACCAAGATGTCTTTAATCGACCTTTACTGCACCTTTGTCAAAACTGTATGGCGAGCCCTTCAGTTTTCAGTTATTTTCTCAGGTGTGACTGAATTGACATTGAAACAAATCCAGTTTGTTTTCCTTCATGTTTGAACTGCAGCGAAATACCATAAAATCATTTCCTCATTTCAAACACTATTACCGCTGCATATCCGATGTTTTTATAATAAACTAGATTCTATTTTTATTAATTTGGCTTATTTGTGCCTTCAGTAGCTGATACTGTGTAAGCCAGCTTGCTTCTTTCTTCTCCCCGACCGATGTTAAAAAAAATTCTTCCTCATTGTTTCCTAACCAAAAAGCCATGCATCTGACCAGCTCTCTGATCTCTGCCAATTCCAGTCTTGAGGAATGGATGCAAATGGCTTAGGTTGATTTGCCTACTGATTCCCTTTCCTTCATGCAAGAAAACAATTGGTTTCCGGTCAATGTCGGTCATTGTCAGCCTAGCCAAGATCGAGAACTAACAGTATGGAGAATCGCAGGCCCCGTGCTGACAAATCCCATTTTTTTCCTCTCTCATTTTTCTCCCCTTCAATTTTTCTCCCTTGTAATCTGCTCTCTTGAAGGCACTAACTCGTTGGATACAGTCCCATGGCACCACCTGCCTTCCAAGTGGTTAATCTTCATATATGAGCCTAGGCAGAGAGTATTGGTTCATTATTCAACAGTGAAAGGCATCATGACTTAGCACGATCCTGTCAAACAAGTGCAATCAGAAGAAGGAGACATGCCTATTCCCCCCCACCACCCCGACCTGTTATCTAGCCACGGACACTACAACCAACTGGAACATCCTAACTGCCTCAGATCAGGGACCAATCCTGGCACCTTCTGGTAATGCATCAGCCAATGCCTTTACCCACTTGGCCATCGAGAAAGCATTCCTGTTTTTTTTAAAGAATATAGCTTCACAGTTTCTGAGCACAAATATTAATCTGATGGAAAGGACTGTCAGCAAAAAAGTAGGTATTAGATCTAAACAAATTTGGTGACAGCAGTGTAAACTGACCACAGATTTCCCTCTGGAGTTAACATCATTATGACTGTACATGAGTAGTGGCAGCAGAGGCCATCTCCCACTCCCATCTGCCCACCCCCCAGTAGAGATTGCACACTGTGTTAAATAAGGAGTCTTGAGCGTGGATTCAACTGGGAAATTTGGTCAAGAGAAGCCAATGTAAAAAAAAGTCTACCATGCTGTTAGTTTTCTGTTTAACCATTGCAACTTAGTCAGAGAATGAAAACAGTGGCACGGTGGCTGTAAGTATATATCTTTGTCAGTTCTGAAATGGAATAGGGGACAGGGAGAAGGATAAAATCACTTAGCTCTTCATAACCATTAATAGATCATTCCAAATGTTCCACATTACCACTTTGAAACAAGTTGTGTCCAACGAATGATGGGCTCCACCAGGGATTAATGCCTACTTGCAAACTAATCAGGTGGCCAGATTTTCATTATCTCACTTACTAATGGAAGTCATTTGCACCAGAGCTGTTTGATGGGAATCAGATGTTTTGTACTGAGTAAGTCGCTGCATTTCACAAATCTGCTCCACTCTAGCATAGCGACATCAGTCAAAACATCAAATTGTACATCAGTAGCAAACAGGCATTTTCCACATAACAAGAAACCTCCGCAAAATCTTTTTCATTAGCCTCAGCGTGCTATGAAACTGCTGATATGGCACATCCAAAAACTAGCACAAACACGTGGGACCCACCAGCAACTTCCTTCCTATCAGCATTCTCATTTCACCATTTCATACTAATACAATGTTCAAACTCTGATACATCTCATGGCTTTGAAGTTAATTTCAGTTCAATAGTAATACAGGCAGGTCAGTGGATGTTGCAGCTGATAAACATTCCAGTCCTGGAAATATCTGCTTTTTCTTTGATAAAATACAGCTGATTTTAATAGAGATCGGCTATAGTGAAAACATGCCAAAATGTTCTTGTTTATTGTTAATTACTGCCAAATGTGAAGCGCCTTTTGTACTCTAAACTAACATCCACTAAACCTGTCTCAGATCACTCTGATACTCCATTTATATTACAGCACTGCCTTTGAAGGCAACTCTATATTATAAACAATGTGGCCTATGTGCCTCCGGAGGCATGGGGCATTATTACACGAAGAGGTTTTTATTCTCTAGCTCCGGAGGCGATGTGGTGGCAGCAAATTGCAGGCAAGTTTTGTTCTGGCTGGGGGTGGGTTGAGTGGCCGTGTGGATGTGGACAAGGTCAGTATCGGGCTCAGCTGTCATGCCCCGCCCCTACTTTCAAACTGCTTGCTGACATTCACACATGAAGAACGGCCAATTAAGGGAGGTAATTGAATGGCCGGCTCGTGCAGTGAACGCTGATTTGCTGAATTCCTTCAAGCCAGAGCTGGACCTGTCTCTGGCTGGGGTGGGGATCACCTCGTACAAAAAGTAGGTATCGTCTGACATTAATCAGGGCTAGAGTGGTCTCCTTGGACTAGTTTCGATCGCATAAGGGAGTGGGAGAGGAATTTTCGACATTTATTTTCCCTAATTGGCCTGGGTTTTTAAATCTGTTTTTTCACCTCAACCAGGAGATTACATGTTTTGTAGGTGGGGTGGGGACTGTATATATTGTGATGCACAAGGCGTCGCA
The DNA here is from genome assembly GCF_035084215.1 of Heptranchias perlo. Taxonomy (NCBI): domain Eukaryota; kingdom Metazoa; phylum Chordata; class Chondrichthyes; order Hexanchiformes; family Hexanchidae; genus Heptranchias; species Heptranchias perlo. The sequence continues at coordinate 9,025,843 of NC_090354.1, forward strand.
GTTGAGTGGGTCAGGCTGGATGGACCAATGGGTCTTTTCCTCTCTATCATTGTTGGTATGTTCGTTTCAGAAGGGTTTGCAGTGCCCATAGAACCATGCCCTAAACAAGTGTCAGCGCCTCTAGAAGAGACAGGGGAAAAATTGCAGGGGAAATAGGACATGAAATTTATTTAGCAGTCAAATGGCTTAAAGGTCTCGGATTTGACATTCCTGACTGATCATTTCACCGAAAATATTCAATAGCAGGAATTTCATCACCCTGAATATCCTTTGCACTTTTGGAAATTATGTGCAGTTACATAATAGAATCTTCAAGATAATAATTATACATTGCACCAGTGAAATAACATGGTAGCCTGGCAACAGTGTATCCTCTATCAGCTCTTTCACATTCTCACATGCCCAGTCAGAAAGGCTACCCTTCATGTATACACTACCATTTAATGGATAATATCAGCAGGGGAATTTCTTTTTTAGCCCTGACCCAAGCAGCTTTGTTTCTTAATGGATTGAAAACTGCATTTTTGTAAGGCAAGAAGGAAGCGTCAGTTATTGCTTCATTGGGACACTTCACCTGGCAGCTTGGCTGAGACCGGTGAACAATTTAAGAGGGTGAGAACCCCTCAAGGTGATAGGAACTTAGGAACAGGAGTGGGCCATTCAGCCCCTCAAGCCTGATCCGCCGTTCAATTAGATCACGGCTGATCTGTACCTTAACTCCAACTACCCACCTTGGTTCCGTACCTTTGATTGCCTAGTGTTTTACTCAGAAGGTTAAAAGGTTGAAAGAGATGGCACAGCACATAATAAATTGGAGCACTAATGCACAGTGCAGTGGCAGCCAGGGAACGCTGATTCGGCTGTCCAGCTCTTCACCAAGACGCAGTGGAAAAATACAATGATTCCGCAGGGGTGAGGCAGAATTTATGGGAGAGTTATCCCTAGGTACTTGTCACACACCTGACAGCAAGTTGCCCAATCACCCCCTCACTTATTAGTGCTGTACAGCCTTAGAAAACCATTCGACTGGAAAAAGACAATAAGCACTTTTATGTAGATTCAGAGCATTGGGACAGCAGTGCACGAGTGGAGACTCATGACATGTCCCCAGTCCCCATTAGAGGGTCAATACGAAGGAGCCCCATATTATGAGCTTCCTCCAACAATCACACTCGAGATCAGGGAAAAGTTGGGCCCTGGGTGCCAAAAGGGGGAAAGAATTCACTTCCTTTACATTACAACAGTGACTACACTTCAAAAGTACTTCATTGACTGTAAAGCACTTTGGGATGTCCTGAGGTTGTGAAAGGTGCTATATAAATGCAAGTCATTTGTTTCTTTCTTTGATAGTGTGCTGTCTGTGGTGGACTATTGCGTGCTCGCCACCAATAGCAAGCTATCAGTAGAAAAACACCCAGAAGCATTCACACCAAGACCTTAAATCTACCAACATGAAATCCGATGAACCACCTGCTGAGCCTAGATAGTGCAATAACTTAACACCCCTGCTGTTTTGGAGCAGATGAAAAAATGTTAATGTGAATAGCAATAGCAGAAGATAAACATTCTGCATGGCTGCTGATCCAATAACACAGCTACAAAGTTTAATGAATACACAAATTACACAATTGCCCTTATACCTGTAATTTTAATTGGTACAACTAAGAAAAAGAATCAAATATTAATGGGAATTTTGAAGAAATCAATGAGCCTGAACATTCACAGTAGCTGCACCAACTGCTATGAGAAAAATTAATTCACTACATTTAATTAACATTAAATTAGTCTCAGGGGCTTGATAATTAATGGGGGTATGTAAACACCGCATTTAATAGCAAGGGCATATTTTCATACACAAGATTCTGTCCCTGCTTTTCGTATCCTCAATCCAATAAGCATTCTAACCTCAATGCAAGACATGCAAAGCCAAGGATAAAACTAACTATTAACACGTGAGCAAGGACTTTTGCCTGATGGCAGAGTACAAATAAGGGGGTGGCAGAAGGTGACATTTAGCCAATGGCTGTGGCTTCTGGAGCAGCATGACAGAACTGCTGTTATGCCACTTCTTCACGCAACGCCAATCCACCACTGCACAGTGTATAGATGGCTAGGTTTCACACTGCATCTATCACTCTCCTCTACAGTCAAAGTTTGGTAAACGGAGGTCAATAGATTTGGCTCAGCTACAAAACTCAGACACATCAACACTGACACATTTTAATAAAGGAAGTAGATGTATTGCATAAATATACTTCAGAAATTTATACAGATACGGTAGCCTAGTGATCGTGGCTCTGGACTTCCAACCCAGAGAGCATGAGTTTAAATCATGGCAAGCTATGAAATTGAATTCAATAAGTCTGGTAATCTGTGCTATGGTACCAGATAAAATTACCGTGAAAGCTGCTGTATTATTGAAAAAAAACCAACTGGTTCGCTAATGTTCTTCAGGAAAGGGACTTTTCCACTCCTACTCAGTCTGGCCTACACATGACTCCAGTCCCGCACTATATGGTTGACTCTTAGGAACTGACTTTGTTCTGGAGCATGGGCGGTGGGGCGGGGCAATGGCACTGCTCGCCCGATCGCACCAGCAGGAGACCAAAGCCATTTTCATAACCGGGCTGCATCTGCACAATGTGTGCGAGCTATGAGCGCTGAAGCAGCATTCACAGGCAACTTGCCAGTGCTGGGTGGGGGATCCAGAATCCAGCAGCTGCTGCATGGAGCCTAGCCAGAAGTAATTAAAGGGTGGTAGGGGGCATCTGCGGGGCGGGTGGTGGGTGGGGGGAGGAGCAAGCAGCAGGCAGTAAGATTTTTGTGAACTATTCTGCCTAAGGATCTGATTATTTTTTACACTCCTCTAAGACTATTTTCTTCCCTCCTCTAACATTTCTTCAATCTGGCTTGAAGTACAGTCCCCTATGGGCACCAGACACCATCCAGCACCTCAGCCAAGTGAGAAGGTTCTTCTGTGAGGCTCAACATTGAATATCGGCAGGGATTTGACTGCAAGAGCTTCGCAGTTGCACCCGATTCTGTCCTCATCCAGCATCAACACACGTGAACTTCCAACACAGGTCTCTGGATAACAATCAGGACTGCAAACCCCAGCTGGTTTTCTCCTCTCAAATCAATAGCATCAAAACCAACTGTAGCACCTTTGCTGCCACGTTGTTTGAGATCACTGAACTCAACACAGAAGATGGCCTCCTTCCTGGTCCGAAAGCATTAGCTAATCCTTTGGATAAACTCACTAATCTGGAAGTAGTTTGTTTGTGTGCATGCTTCTTTAGACAAGAAATGATCAACATTTATTTATAAGTTAAGATTATTAGATCAGTATGCTAAGTTTGTATTAAAGTATGGAAGTTTTGGCTGGCTTTAATGCAATTCTTTTATTACAGCCTCTGTTCCTTTCCTTCCAGCCTTACTCTTAATCATTTAGCCCCAAACTGTTTTTTTCTCATCTATATAGTATTTCATTTGTTCCACAACTGCACATGTGCCCAAGGCCTCTGAAAAGATATCCAAAACTCTTGAATAATTAAAAAAATAAACTATTCTACTTGGGAAAAAAAGTAAACATAGGAAGAAGAGCAGGCCATTCAGCCCCTTGAGCCTGGCCCGCCATTCAATTAGATGATGGCTGATCTGTACCTCAACTTTGTTTGCCCGTCTTTGCTCCATATCCTGTGATATCCTTACCTAACAAAAATCTATTGAGTTCAGTCTTGAAAATTTCAATTGACCCCCACTATCCACAACCTTTGGGGGTAGAGAGTTCCAGATTTCCACTACCCTTTGTGAGAAAAAGTGCTTCCTGAACTGGAAAGTCTTAATGTTTTTGGAATGTTTTTTAACCCTGCCCCCACCCAGGGAAAAACATTTCTTAAACATAGTAAATAATGTTCCTGACTACTCAATATCCTGGTTACGCTCAGAACCGCATATAAGCAGCAAAATCAGAATTAAACACAGAACTGTCGTGACAAGATGAGGCTGTTACCTTAGGGTAAATTTAATGAATTCGCGCTCCTGGTACAGACCTTTGTGCGATGGGAGCGTATTTCAGGAATTTGAGTGTGGAAGTCAACTCATCCTGCCAAATTTTCCACTGAATGAAATGAATGAACGGAAGGATTTATCCGTGCACTTGAATTTCCAATAAGCGCTTCTGTTTCTCGAAATTCTGTGCACTAACTTGTAAAATCTCTCCGCTTATCCACTTCTTGCACCAAAAGGTGAAATATATGCATTCGTAACAGGGTGCAGTGGAAACTCCTTTTGTTCCTTCTCATCTAGCACAATCAACTTGCACTACATTTCCCCATCTGTGAATCTGCACAGTTAGAGGTCAAATTTCCGTGGCTCTTCCAGCGGACTCACATCGTAACTCTGTCCGGAGTCCGGCGAAACAGCTTGAAAATACGCCGGTACTGGGATAGGCTGGGTACCAACCAACGCTGAGATTTCCTGCACAGTCTTCTAAGGGGTGGAGCCTCTGCACTCCCTTTGTAGAAGAGACATGGAGATGGCGGGGGCTCCCTATGTTGGGAGTTCCTGCTTCCCTGGTCCATATGAGACCCGGCGCACGTCTGGGACCCGGTTCACCAAGAAGGACGCAAATGGGTCCCACCCGGGAAGGGAGGCAAGCCAGAGAAGCAGTCCCCCAAAAATATTCTTGCCCTATTCAGATAAGGAGGCAGATAAAAGTGTGGGGCCCTGAGAACCCCTCTGAATGGCAGCCAGGCACCGGAGCTTCTGGCAGCGAGGGACTGGCGGGGGCCTGAGATGGGCTTTATCTCCAGAGACAGGGAACAAAACCACCATGCAAGGCGATGCTATGTGGATGAACACATGGTACCTTGTTTAGTCTATGAAAATGTGTATCATTGTAGTAATAATGTACTACTATCAAGAGAGTGAACTTGTTTAAAGTGCAAACCTGCGGTAACAATTTAAACTTGCTACTTAGGGCAGGTATGGTTGTTAAATTCAACTGACAGATAGGGGCGTTTTATGCCCCAAATCTGATTGCAGTGGCAGCTTGAAAGAGTAATTATGACTCTGTTCAAGAGTGACAGATTAAACCAGGTGCAGGCTCCATTTAGTTACACCGCAAACCTGTCATTTTAATTCTGGTAGATGCGGGTCCTAATAAATTAAATTATAAACCTGTTAGTTTTGAGAGAGAACAAAAACAGCTGCTGAGGACAGACGGCTGGCAGTTTAATTAAGGCTGAGTGAAACATTCAAAGTGGGCGTTCCTCTTCGTGAAACATCACAGCTATGCACACCTTGTCAGAAATTATTCTTATCAAGCTCCAACAATATCTAAGCAGCACCACAGTAATTAAAACCCCAACATGCTACAATATTATGTCACAAAGCAGCACTTTAGTACAAACAAGCACATGATTTTAATCTTGTTATCCGCATGCCTAGCACTTAAAATGGCAAATTCACGGACCTCATCAGGATATGCTTTCTTAATCTGAGAAGCACACTTTTCCCAGACAACATTTTTCATAATTGTTTTCTTTCTCCCTTCCTTCTTTCTTAAAGATGTTGACTTCTTGCTGGGGTCTGGTTATATAGATGGAAAGCAACTTCCTGTACCTTGATTACGTAGCCCTTCTTCATGCGTGAGCTTTGACAGAGTGTTGACGGGATATTCAACTACAGGGTGCACCACAGCCATGCTCAACCCTGTCCTTATCCAACCTCCACATATTTGCACTGATACATTTTTCCTCCCTCGCCCAGGGGCACTGAGGCCAATTGTTGCAGGCCTGCTGCAGCCCTAGCTGAGATCAGATAACTCAGCAAAGTCTTGAGATGGAACCTGGGATTTTCCTGGTTTCATAGGATTCAACTACTCACTGCCTTAACTAGATCAATCATTGGAGGAACTCTCAGGCAGTGCTTTGATTCAATCCTATTATTAAAGCTTCTGCTGAGCCACTCACTGAAGTACAGTCTCTTTCTGTTTTACTTCAACTTTGCTATGCTCAGGCTAGCTTCTCATTGAGATCACTGATGGAATCTGGTATCAGTGGAGCTGGCATGTTTACAAATGCTGGGCAGCTCAATCCACATTCGCATTCAAAGATTCTGTGCGAACGTGCACGCTGGGTTATATATTTAAAATTCTACCCAGGCAATACATGAAGCAACAGCAACAGTATGTAGAGAGGAGCCAGATGGCAGGAGGGTTGGAGATTCAGCTCAAGTAGGTATCTGCGTATATCCATGTTGCCATTGGAGTGATACTATCCCTAAGGTTGATCTTGTAAATACTGCCACTGATTTGAAACCATTAGCTTGGGTTGTTTATAAAGGTAAAACAGAGGTCAAACTTTGGGATGAATTCAACCTCTTTTTGCTAAATTAGCTGATCTTAGTAGAGACAACAGTCGGGGCACAACCGGCCCCAATGCCCTTGGGCGGAGAGGAAAATCAGCTCTGGTTTCGCTCTTGATTGATGTGCAGTGATTTCTGCTGGAAAGTACACGTGTGTGGATGTTGGATGGGGACAGGATTAGGCTAAGCTACGATGCCCTGCAACGTCAAATGTCCTGCTGACATTCACTGTCAAGGCTCACACATGAAGAATATAACCACCTAGTCAAGAAACTGGAGGACTGTCAATGCCCTTGGAACCATACCCCAGCAAGAGTCAGTGCCTTCAGGTAAGGAGGGGATAAAATTGGGGAAAAGATTCTAAGAAAGAAAGATCTTGCATTTGTATAATGCCTTTCACATCCTCAGAACGTCTCAAAGTCCTTCACAGCTAAAGAATAACTTTTGAAGTAATGTTCCTGTTGTTATGTAGGCAAATAGGGCACCAATTTGCATATGGCAAGATTTCACAGTGAGAACAGTTAATCTGTTTTGATGGTGTTAGTTGAGGGAAGAATGTTGGCCAGGACACTAGAATAACTTTCTTCTCATAGGATCTTTAACATCCACCTGAACAAGCCTTGGTTTAACATCTCATCTGAAAGATGGGACCCCTGATAACGCAACACTGCCTCAAGACTACACTGAGTGTCAGGCTAGATTATGTGCTTAAATCCTTAAAAGGGGTTCAAACACACAACCTTCTGACTTAGAGCTGAGAGTGTTACAACTGAACAAAGATTAAAGATAAATGAAAGGGAGAGCATGGAGGAAAGGGGAAAAAGCTTAAAAAGCCAAACTTCAAAATTATTTTTATTTGAAGTTGTTTATTTTTATAGTATTAATGTTACAGTAATAAACATTTCAGCTGCTTTATAGGTTTGTTTCAATGTGTGAGCTGTAAACTTCAAAATAAAAAGGCTGGCCCAGGTGTTTAGATTTCGTGTTATGCATTAGGACCTGAAAGGTTAAGGTTAAGTTAAGGTGTTGGCAGTTAAAACTTTTTTATTCACCTTTGAGCTGATGATTAAAGTCTGGTTCAGACCAACTGATTACTCATTAGGATGTCCTGACTTAACTTCTTGCTCACTTCTCAAATGTTTCCCTCACAAAATCTTCAGCTTTGCCAATCAACAACTAAAGCTGAAAGTTCATTCCTGGCTTGCACTTCCCTGAGATTTCTCATTGTTTGCATTCCGATCTGTAAGGTTTTTTCCTTGCTCAGCTTTCTGGCAACTGACACTTGTTGGAACAAAGATAGCGATTTCCAAACTAGCCAACTCAGACCTAAGGTCCTCCCCAAGAAGTCCATGTAAAGCCAGACTGAATGAAGCTTTATCTCCAAAGAGTTATTCCCTGCTTATACAGCAGCACAGCGTGGACCTTTGCGCTAATGTCACTCGCTGGACTGCAAGGACAAATGGACAGCCACAACTTCTCTACAAGCTCCATCAATGTTGCTCTGTGCGGAAAGGAAATTTAATTATGATCTGAGGTATAATCTCACATTATTTCACATGGCTTTGTGGCTGATAAATCAGGCAAGACTGGCAACACAACAACCTGGAAAAGCCAGACTATCAGTGTCATTTGAGTTTGTGATTTGAACTTTGATCAATGCAGCAGCGTGTTGCACCATCAAGCAACCATAGTCATTTTGTTTTCAGACCTACATATTGTGTGAGTCTATCAAATAGTTAAAAACTACAGTCACACCCATCAAACAGGAAGCAAAACTGACCACAGTAAATGTGCAAGTCAATTCATTCAGGGGTTTACACGTGAAGCTTCCTAGTCTTTCTCTACTTCCTGTACTTCGCACACAGCAGTAAAGAGGAACTTAACATTTGAGTGGTTATTTGAAGCTGTTAAAAAAAAAATCATACTTAATTATTTCAAACAGTATCTAACTGCCTAATCTGACTGAATGTGGCTCGAAAGGAAGATTCAATAAATTGTACGATATACCATCAGAACCAAGAGATTCCTTCCATCAGACCAGAGCCCTGACCAGGCACAAATTTCATCTCCTTTCCTGCAACACTCTTCTGTGGCCTGACCAGCCTGTTTCATACTGTATAAAATGTTGCCACTTGATAACAAAACTGCTCATATTCAGGAGGAACCATTCTATTGTAGAACTGTTTTGACCACGCTAAGCAGCATGTAGTGATTGTCCAAATAAGGGCAGTGAGCTTTCGCCAACGATCACGGGTAAGAACTACTGGCGTTTATACTTTATTTATATTCACAATTTGGTGCTAACAGGACACATGGGGTAGATTTTCGTCTTGCTGCCAGAGTGTAAAGCTTTCAATGGAAATTAAAATTGGGTGGTTTCTATAACAGGCAGCTGATCCGCAACGTAAGTTTGAACACCCGGGCAGCAAGTTGAAAATCTACCCCCATGAAATCAGCACAAAACTATCAGCATAGACACAAAGTGGGCAGCACACATAAACAAAATAAGTGGGTTTCATCCATATCTCAAACAGCAGTACTACTTCCGATGGTGGCGTAAATGCAAAGCAGCTTGCTATTGTAGGGCTCGAGTCACAGACGGCCAGGTTTGTTTGGCTGCCAGGGGTTGAGTAGCTGAAGTCTGCTTCCATACTAGCCAGCAATGTGGTTTCGCTATTGCCAGCTTGTACAGACCTTCCCCAGCCACTGGGATGGTACCAGCCCGGTGAAATTGTTGTTATTTATGAAGTTAAGACAACTGTACAACATAGCTGGATGTAGTTGCTACAGAAATGTATTCCCCACCCCAGTATAAATTCCTACAACAGCAGGTGAACGGTGTGGAAAAACCACCGTTTTCCACACCGTTCACCTGAGGAAGGAGGAAGCCTCCGAAAGCTTGTGGAATTTAAAATAAATTTGTTGGACTATAACTTGGTGTTGTAAAATTGTTTACAATTGTCAACCCCAGTCCATCACCGGCATCTCCACATCATTACAACAGCAGGAACAGTGGAGATGAAACTGCAGCAGAAGTGTCAGCTTGGCTCTGTTTTGTAACAACTCTGAATCAAAAAGCAGTGGGATCAAGTCCCACTCCAAGACTTGAACATTGCTGCCTTCAGTTAAAACTACCCTATTTAAAGGGGAATATAATTTCAGCAGCAGGAGGAGGAAAGTACCCGACTAAAATATTGTGAACTGCAACTTCCCATACCGGTACGGATGTGCTTGTACCATGGTTCTTCTCACTAACCATTCAAATGTATGGTGGAAGAAAAGGTATTATACCCCCCAACCCACACAGACACATAACTTTCAAGAATTAAAATAAGTTATGAAAGCAGCAAGCAGTTTCAGTACAAGTACGGCAAACAGCAAAAGACTTTGAGACAGTAAAGACTTTCCTTTCACCTCTGCCAGTTTATTGTCCAGGAAAGTGAAGTTTAGAAGTCTTGTCTGGCACCTCTGACCTTTGCAAACGTATCAAATAGGTGCGCTTCATTTTAAGCAGATGGTAAATTTATAGCGGCTGAAGAGGGTCAAACTGCGCGTTCACTTGGATCCTGTTTGTTTCTATAAAACGGATACAATATCATCACAGAACTGAGGCTGCTGTTGCCAGGCCCATTGAGAAGCTTACAGAGGGAGTGAAATACTAGCAGCAAAATTGAAAGGTTTCTGCTACCAAACATGTTGTGATGCCTGAAATAAAATAACTTTGCCAGCACAACTGCATATTTCCTGCTTGAGGCACCCTCTGCTGTCGGTAGGCAGTGACACCTACCAGCATGACAGCAAGACTTCTGCCTTGAGGCGTGCACAGCAGCGTCAAAACAGTGATATTCCTGTGGGGAGGTGGAAGCTGCTGAATTTATCAGGCATCTGCTACAAAGAGCTGTACTAAAAGCCTAAAGGAGGACGAAAGCCCCCAATATGTTGGTGCATAATTATATTAGGTTATTAAAAAAAATTGCCGGTAATCAGAGGACACAGAATTAAAGTAATTGGCAAAAGAACCAGAAGAGAAATTTTTTTACTCAGTGAGTTGTTATGATCTGGAATGCAGTGCCTGATAGGGAGGTGGAAGCAGATTCAATAATAACTTTCAAAAGGGAATTGGATAAATACTTGAAGGGGAAAAAATTGCAGGGCTATGGGGAAAGGGCAGAGGAGTGGGTCTAATTGGATAGCTCTTTCAAAGAGCCGGCACTGGCACAATGGGCCGAATGGCCTCCTTCAGTACTGATATCATTCTATGATTCTATAAAAAGAACAAAGTAGGCCGCGGTTATGTTTACAATAGGAGCTATCAAGAAATATAAGATTTTGAACATTTATTTTTCTCTTCTGAAAGTGTTGAATCTTGCTGGTTTACATTCCACAGGCACACTGAGCCTAGCAGTACCTCTCCTAAGCAACCATTCTTCAGGTATGAGCCTAGACAGCAAGCATCATCAGGCTTTTTAACCATACATGACATCACAGCTGAGCCCAATCCTGTCCTCACCCGATATTCATCCACGCAATTTGCAGCAAAATATACTGTGTGGCAATCAGCAGCAGGAATCTGGAGTGATTTTTTCCCCGTTCAATAGTCCAGGAATACTGAGGCCAAGTGTAGCATCTCAAAGGTTGCCCCTCACTGAGACCAGCTAACTCAGCAAAAGACCAGGAATCAAAACTTTGGCTCTTCTGGTCTCTATAATTCAAAGAAAAGTTAAACAACAAAAGTAAAATGATTCAGGAATTCTAAGTGAAGACTAATACTGAGTTTCTTATCTGTTATTCAATGTCAATGCAAACATATAACTGGAATAAGGAACAGGGAGGCTGTAGTTTTTACTATGGAAATAACATTGCTGTCGTACTGAGTAGCAGGGTACTATGAGAGTGGAATTGCTGAATCGTGCAGAAATACTAACACTGGCATTCAGTCAGGCTACTCACATAAAACAGTGACTGTTCAGGCCATGCCTGGAATGTTCTGTGTTTATGAATATCTTTTTAGGTTAAATCGGTTTAGTGTTAACCAACTTTTTGCTGATTAAATCCACCTCCCAGAGGTGGATTACATCAGGTTCTGCTCCTCCCTCCACCCACAGTCCAGACACGTGGAGGCAAGCGATTGGTCTGAAAATGATTTTGTTATTTGGTGCACCCTGTGACCCTTTCAAGACAAGAGAAGGGCCTCGTTCAGTGCTGAAGATTACAATTTTTTTTTTAAAGAGTATTCTAGAAATACTCAACTTTAGAAACATTCTTTGCCAATCTCTCCAATTGTACGTCACATTTTTTGTAGATGATTTGACACAAAAAGTCTGGATTTTGAAAGCTGAAAGATTTTTCAGGATTTACGTGGAAGATAGCAGAATTTTGGCAAACTAACAGACATGCCTCTAGATTGAGCGTAGGTGGAATGGATGGCAGTAAGAAGTGGTAAATTTAACAATAAATTAGATTTCTTTTTTGCTCCAATTTTCTCTCCCCCTCTTCTCAAGGTACTGATTTCTTGCTGAAACATAGTTCCACAGGCTATGGTCGCCCTCCAGAACCTCAACCAAGCAGCTGTGAGCCTAGATGGTAAACGTTGGTGGGATATTCAACCATGGACATTGTAGCTGAACACTCATCTGATGTCCAGATGTGTACTTTACAGCAGTCATTGGACAATGATTAGATGCCATAACCCTTGCTGATGTTTTCCCCTTCCCTAGCCTAGGTGTGGTGAGGGCCCCAACTGCAATAAGCTAACTCAGCACAGAACTGGAATCGAATCTCAGATCGTCAAGCCAGCATGGCTTAGCACTATACCAGGCAATGCCATCTACCCTCTAAGCCATCGGTGTAGCTAAATGAAAAGTTTCTATTAGGTTTAAAATGTTGAGTTTTTGAACAGCTAAAAAGCATAATGACTCAATGGTGCACATTCAGTGGGCAGTTATTCTGGTTCATTAGTGCCTAAGTACAATATGGCTCCAAGATGTGCTCACTTTACAAAATCAACAGTCAATCTGGCACCATAATTTAATACATGGTAATCATCACATTAAATGAAATTCCACCTATGAGACCCAGCTCTGAATGAAGCTAAGAGACAAGGAATTGGGTTCCTCTCTCCAACAACTGGTAAAAACAGTGAGTTCATTCTTTTTTCCCTTCTCCTAAAAGCACTAATGCAAAGCAGGGTATGATTCCAGACAGCAAAGGGTATTCACTGCTCATTTATCTGAGCCTTGACAGTTAATATCAGCAGGTTATCTCTGAGTGATGGTCAGACCAAACCTCCACACTGGTGCATTCCCTTCACCAGGGTATCGGTGGGAGCAAGACCTCCATCACCTCCAAGTCACATACCATCCTGACTTGGACACATATCGCCTGCCGTTCTTTATTTGTCGTTGGGTCAAAATCCTGGAACTCCCTATACCTAACAGCATTGTTGGACTATTTTCACCTTCATGGACTGCATTGGTTCAAGAAGAAAACCCAACCACCACCTTCTCACCAAGAGCAACTAGGGATCGGCCATAAAAGCCAGCCTTGCCAGCGACACACACATCCCAAAGAATGCTAGAACAAAAATAACGCCTGGTATTTTTTCTTTACCCAAGCCCAGGGAAGCTGAAGCCAAATGTATTACTCTCACCGCCACCTCTTCAGTTCAGAAGTAAACTTAGGGCAGAACAGGGACTGAACCTGGGACTTTCCTAGTCTAACACACCACACGGTGCATTTACTCACTGAGCCATCTGGGGAGGTTGCTGATGATCTTTGAGAGCAATTATATGAGAGCAGTCGGGTGACAATGTTCCTGGCAAGTGAAAACTTTAAGGCTAAAGCTAAACTTCAAACTATGTTTCTACCTCTCTATCTCTGTTTTTTTTGGTGATTTGTATATTCGGAGACCTTGCAGGTAACACCTGTCTGTCTGCACACTGATTGCCTTGGCAACGGGCAGTTGAAAAAACTGTCTGTAATCACCAAGCATTGTTCTGTGATTTATAAATGCGATTTCATTTCAAGGATTTCATTTCCAACAACGCTCACCTGAGGAAGGAGGAAGCCTCCGAAAGCTTGTGAATTTAAAATAAAATTGCTGGACTATAACTTGGTGTTGTAAAATTGTTTACAATTGTCAACCCCAGTCCATCACCGGCATCTCCACATCAAACAGAAAGGAAATTCAAATTTTCTGAGACACTCCCAAAGTCAATAAATAACTTGACCCTTTTACATTGAACTTTAATTATCTTTATAGTGCTCCTATTTTACTACGTATATTACAAGTGACAACAACTTGTACAAGTTGTTTATCTGACACCACAGCCATTATTTCACAACGGGCATTATCATACATTAAAGCCAAGACCTTATGTAACTTGCTGTTGACATTCACATTTCTTAAACCATGCCAAACTTTCTCTGACTAGAATTCTCATCAGAATAAATGTTACAGAATTACAATATAGTGAACAAGAGCTGCTCTTATATTGTTCTTTTAATTTGGAATCTGAAACACGAACGTCTAACAGCCAGTTCCCAGGGTTTATTGCTAAATCCAGTTTTGGGTCTACGAGTCAGCTTTTAGGCTGCAGAAAATGGATTTCACAACGTAAATGTCAGGAGTCAACTCCCAGATCTGGGCTTCCAGAATCCAAATTAAAAGAATTTAAAAGCAACTAAATATATGTATATGTATGAGTGTGTTGTGTTCGCTCTCTGTCCATGCACACTTAAAAATTAAACAGCAACTATTGTAAGAATCTAAGAATAATGCAAATTCCACCATGCCAGTCTGATGTAGTTGGCTGTAACAATGTAACTGGAGTTATTGCTGACTAATCTGCTAGGCCGCGTTAAATTAAGCCTAATGTCCAAACATATAAACTTACTTTTACATGGCGCCTTTCACATAATCAGGACATTCCAAAGAGCTTCACATCAAATGAGCTATTTTTGAAGTGTGGTCTCTGTTGTTTTGTAGGCAAACACAGCAAAAGATCAAAAGTACGTGCATTTACATAGCATCTTTCACGGCCTCAGAACATCCCAAAGTGCTTTACAACCAATGAAGCACTTTTGAACTATAGTCACTATTGCAATGTAGGAAACACGGCAGACAATTTCCACACAGCAGGTTCCCACAAACAGCAATGAAATAAATGACCAGATTATCTGTTTTAGATATTGGTTGAGAGACAAATATTGGCTAGAACACTGGGAGAACTCCGCTGCTCTTCCTCGAATAGTGGTCCTGGGATCTTTTACATCCACCTGGGAGGCAGATTGGGAATCGATTTAATATCTCATCTGAAAAATGGCAGCTCCGACAGTACTGCACTGAGTGTCAGCCTAGATCATGTGCCCAAGTCTTTGGAGTGGGGCTTCAAGCCACAATCTTTTGACTCAGAGTAGAGAGTGATTTCACTGAGCCAAGGCAGCCAGTTTACTCACAGAAAGACGCCACAAACAGTAATGAGATAAGTGATGTTAATCTGATTTGGTAGCGCTGATTGAGGGTGAACGCTCCTGGACACTGGAAGAACGCTCTTCTTTAAATAGTGGCATGGCATCTTTTATGTTTACCCGAACAGATGATGAGGCCTTGGTTTAAGTACTCATCTGAAAGATGGCACCTCCGACAATGCAGTGCTGCCTCAGTACTGCATTGTCGGAGGTGCCATCTTTCAGATGAGTAGAACCATAGAACCATAGAAAAGATACAGCACAGAAGGGGGCCATTCAGCCCATCGTGTTCGCGCTGGCTCGAAGAACAACCAGTTGCCCATTCTAATCCCACCTTCCAGCACCCGGTCCGTAGCCCTGTAGCTTACGGCACTTTAGGTGCAAGTTCAGGTACTTTTTAAAAGAGTTGAGATAGTATGCAACGGGATCATATTCATGATTCTCTACACAGTGAACTCCCGATCTACACTATGTCACTGTGGACAGATGGAGAGTGAAATCCAGGTGCTTCCCCGCAAGAAAGGAGGGAAAATTAGAGTGCCAGTCACTGTGGAATACTTTTGCACACTAGCAAACAGTCAGCTGCGGGGTGGCATTCACAGAGACCTGGAAGCAAGTTCCAAAATTGTCATATTGTCTGGCAAGGGTGTGTGACAAGGGGATACTTTGAGGGCAAAAAAAAGAGGAGAAACAAAGCCAAATAAAATGGTTGGTGTGGGACTAATGTTCTATCACTGGCACAAGAACATCTAAGAGCACAAGAATGTGGTCAGAGAAAAGTCTACCACTTCCATCTATGCACTATTTGTACTATCATGGACTCTCCACAATGTATTTAATACCCTGAGTGAAGTCAATAGTCTTGGGCAAAACATACAAATAGATAAAACTCTACAAATTTCTCCCTGACCCCAAAAGTAATCAGATGGAAATCTAGGATATCGATCTAACATTTATTCAATTTTGCTTGCATTCTGCAGATGACATTTCCACCATCTCAGCAAGATTGGAATGATTATATTCACAAACAGCACGCGATCATCTGTAGGTACTTTTACTTTACTGCTGAGGCTCCAGGAGAGCGGCACTCAAAAGAAACCCTTGCAAGCTTCCAGTGCAGCTCTCAGTGTGCCTCCAGATCCCCATCAGAACAATAGAAAGAGGCAGTTGTTTTCTGTAGTGTCAACCTTCGTTCTTCGGACCCGTAAAAGGTTGTGCCCAAAGCACAGAGTTCAGTTGCTTTGCACAAGAGTTCCACAGTTGGTAGGGGTACTGCTCACCTGCCACCAACAGCATTCTTATCAATGCAAAAGTGCCTTAGGTCTCTGCTTGTTCTTATGATATTCAATTACGTTTTTTTCAAAGGAGTTAATCAACATAGCATTAACTGCTTTTGATGGGAGTCTAGTCCAAATATCTACTGCAGGAAAAAACACATTTCTTCTAATCTTGTCTTGTTTGAGGTTTTTAATTTTGTTCTTTTACCTTCCAGTACACAATCACAATTTAAATTCAATAGTCTACACTATCTATGTTTCGAACATTTTAAAGTACTGGATGGTGTCCCCATTTAAATCCATTTTCCAAAAGAAGTATTTACTACATACTATACGTATATAAATAATACTTGTAATTATAGAGCTTTGAAATGTCTCAAAGTGCTACACACAATGAATTACGTTCGGAATAAACTGAAAGTATGTTCAGTTCTTGCCAAATCTGCTCAACCAATCCCGATTCAATCCCCCTCCCTGGCTACTCGCTCAAGTTAAACCTGACAGTGCACAATTTTAGATCCTGTTTAATACTGAAGCGGAGATTCAAACCCCACATCCAGTCCATCATCAAAACCGCTTACTTCCAACTTTTTCTTCCACTTTGACTGCTGCAATCTCATGTTCAATTCCTGAAAACTAGACACAAGAGTCCTGGTATCACAATTCTAGATCAAATTGTGATGTTTGTTTCTTCAATGCATTGTAATATATGTACATATATTTATATACGTATAACAAATCTCACAGTACGCAAGTTTATTTCCTCCCCAGTTAAATACTGCTAATGTTTCTCAATTCTTCCAGTCAAAATATTATTACTCACTTATTTAAGCCTCTTGAGTTGCATGAGATCATTCTCCTGCTGAGAATTTTAAGTAAATCATATAACTGAGGAATCTCAGTTCCTGTTTCAGCAGTGATTGCTGAATAATACTTAGGAGTGGGAATCCTGGCCAAATTTCCCCTCCCTGAGATCAATTGTAGTACCCCCTATCACTTGAGATCAGTTAACTCAGAAGAGAATGAGGTTACACCTGGCATCTTTTTGCTTTGTATGGATCAGCCACTCTCTACATAAACTCCTTATGCCATTGGAACAGTTCCTACCTCTTTTACTGATGACTCAATGATCTAGTCTCATTATTTAGCACCATGACTGAAGACAAAAAAGTATTATATTTAAAAATTCAACAACAAAAAGTACTCATTGTCATGGCTTCAATTCGATAGAAGTTGCATAAAGGAGTATTATCATAAAATATTCAAACTGATTAATGTAAGGAGTCTTACATCACCAACCTGGTGTTGTAAGACTCCTTACATATGTCCACCCCAGTCCATCACCGGCATCTCCACAAATTGATTAAGAGTAAGATTTGTCATGGGGAAACCAGATAAACACATGAGGGAGACAGGAATAGAAGGTTATGTTGAAGCGGTTAGAAGATGGGTAGGAGGAGGCTCGTGTGGCATAAACAACGGCATGGATCAGTTGGGCTGAATGGCCTGTTTCTGTGCTGTATATTCTATGTAATTCTATGATTATAGCAGCAGTGGGGGAAACAGATAGAAATAGATCCAGTTGTGATGTTATCACTCATACTTCCAGGACATGCTGGCAGTTTACCACAGCCAACATTTCAAACCACAGCTGCGTAAATACAGACTATTCAATAAGAGATCATGAAATACAGAAGGGAGACCTAATAAAGCTATAAAAACAACAATGCCAAGGGTGGGCCATAAAGTGGGCTCCTGCCTGGGATTCCCTATATCATGACTTCAACTGGACCATTAGTAGAGGTGCTAAACAAAAGATAGGTGAATCTCCGCAGAGTAGGAGGTTCTATGGGAAGAGTAGGGGAAACCACTATGGGCAGTTCTCATGTATACCCTAATGGCTGGTTAGAAAGCAGTAGTAACAGATGGGGTAAATTTACTTGGGCATGGAATAATCTATAGCACGCTGGGCCCCTAAAGAGGGGCGAAGACATCAAATAAAAGAGGAAAAAAACACAAACCTCGTTTAAAAGATGGCATCTACGACAGAGTTGCTGTAGATACTGAAATAAAGATCGCAACAGTAAATACAGACAATGGAGGCCATTCAACACACTTGGCTCATCAATCCACAGAAATCTATGATCCCCATTATAGCAACTAACTACCCCTTGAACGGTTCTAGAGTTTTTGGCTCCACCACTGTTCCAGGTATTAATCACTCTGTATGAAGAAGTACCTCCTGACATCAGTTCTTTTACCAGTTTGTACATATGTCCCATTGTCCTGCAGTTATGGTTTAATTTGAAATGTTGCTGCAGATTAACATTCTCTATTCTGTTCCAAACCTGATGGCATGAGACCTGATGATTCCAAGCTGACTAAGAACTGGGGTCATTCCAAGTGATAAAATATACAGGTCTTGTCATGATGTAAACACAATACTGTACAGGATAAATGCACACAAATTCAGTTTATCTGAGGAGTCAGGAACAAATTTCAAGCATCCTTGACACTAATCCAATTTTTCTTGATAGTTTGATATGTTGCCTCTGCCATTTGTGCATGTTGAAAATAAAAAATCTTTCCTAACACCCATGCACATGCTACATTTTCCTCCGGTCACTAATTTAAACATAAAAGTAAACAAGTGAGCAAAAGCAGTAGAAATGGGTCATGGACCTTTTCTCTGTTGTTACAACTAATCCAAGGCTTGCTCCCTTTGTAAAATGGATGAAAGGAAATTAATGAGAATTTTTTTTTGGTTAATTTTTTTGTGCAGGGTGGGTGGAGAGAAGGGGGTTGATATCAATGAAAAGTTAATCCTGAACTCGCATTCAGAACATGGGTTGGTTATAGAAAAAGGGCAACATTTTGAAATATCAACACTGATAATATTTGTTTAAAAATCTGTATAGCACTGTTCAATAACAATACAACAAAGCTATAGGCAATTCAAATGTGTTTTAGAAACATGTCATTATGTAAACAAAATGGCAATATTTTACATTAAGCATACACTGCAGTTTTTTGTACCTCATATATTGCAAAAGTTCAATTATTGTTCATTTCAAAACAATGTATACATGAATCAATTGCACCAGTGCGTCACATTAATGGTAAAATCCAGTGATGTGATTCAGCAATGGATTCAATATTTCAAATGTGATAGAATTTCTAAACATTTCAAAACCACTATTTCTTACATGTGAAGACAGCCACAGTAAGTTGAGGAAATCGGAAGCAGTGGCATTTAATACTTATTTTGAAGGACTTAAAAGGAAAATACAGACTCAAAATAGCAATTTAACAATGAATATTTGCCTGGATATTTTAATCCTGATATGCTCCACCTGACCAGCAACCAGGCATGAGGGTGGGGGGGGGGGGGGGGGGGAAGAGGTTTGAGGAAAATTAGCCCACTTCTTTCCAGAGACTTGAGCACATAATCCAGGCTGACACTCCAGTGCAGAACTGAGCGAGTGCTGCGCTGTTGGAGGTGCCGTCTTTCAGATGAGATGTTAAACCAAGGCTCCGTCTGCTCCTCTCAGGCGGATGTAAAAGATCTCATGGCACTGCTCGAAGAAGCACAGGGGAGTTCTCCATGGTGTCATGGCCAATATTTATCCCTCAACCAACATCACTTAAACAGATTATCTGGTCATGTATCTCATTTCTGTTTGTGGGACCTTGCTGTCCGCAAATTGGCTGCCACATTTCCCTACATTACAACAGTGACTACACCTCAAAGTACTTCATTGGTTGTAAAGCGCTTTGGAACATCCTTAAGCAGTGAAAGGCGATATACAAATGTTAGTCCTTTCCTTTCATTTCATTGAAAGCTATTGAATGCTTTCATAAGCCCCATGGACAACTTTATAGAACATTGTTCTTTATTTCAATTAAAACAATCAATTAATCATAATGATTTTACTTTTGTAAAACTATAGGTTTGTCAACAAGTGCAAAGCAAAGTGGTTCACAAATACAAACCATGAAAGCACTAGAATGAAATGTCTGAACTGCACCAAATGAATTACACTAGCTCTGTTATGGTAACCACGGTGAATTTAACAATTTAACTTACAGTAATGCACTCAGGCCTGTTTCACATTAACATAATGACACAGAGATCCAACTCCATGTCTTTATGTAACACAATAAGACCGTCTTACATTGCTTTAATACTTCAGGCCTCAAATTATATGATTTAACAAAGACGATTGGAATTTCAGAGAAACTCGATCTTCATATGGATTTCTAAGTGCTGCACTTTGATAAAGAAGAACCTTTACTAAATGTGGTTTGCATGGACTACACACTGGTTTGTCAGTCCTCTGAAAACCAATAAGTAAAGCTGATGAGGGTAAATTCACCAATTCCATGCTCCAGCAAGGCGTCATGCCAGAACGAAATGGACATAGGGCTACAACAATGTAGTGCTGATTCTCCAACCCATGTGAGTGGGGCTCCCTACTAAGTTAGTGAATTCCTGCCAAAGTTTAACATATACAAAGTTACCTGTGCAATATTTTTGGAAGGGAAATTGTTTCAAATGTTTGCTTACTATTCCACAAAAAGCAAATGCAAACACGCACCATCTTCAAGATAAAAAGCTTCTTTTTAAGTTCACAAATATGATATAACAAAAATTATACACCTCTTCTAAATCCCTCCATGTATAAAAAAAACTTTTCACTAAAGCAGTGTCCATTTACATATAGCACAACATCTTGATCCAAATTCATACATTCTCACTGTATTGAAATCAAAATTCATTACATAGCCTCCTGCATTAACTCATTCTTTCTTGGACATTATTTCCCTCAGTCTTTCCTTCTTCATACAATCATCAGGCTTCTAAAATCCAAGCTTAGTATCACCTTATTACTACTTCCTGATTTACCTTGCCTTCCTGTTTTTTCTTTTCAACCCTGGTGTCCTGCATTTTTATTTTATGGTTTCTCAATAAAAAAAACAAATAATGGATCCATTAGCAGGACTCAAAGTGGAAAATTTGAAGAGATGGTTTCAAGAAGTATTATCATGGGCACACATAGAAGATCTTAGTACAGGGCAAGGCATTCAAGACTGGAGGTTTTAGTATGCATGCTTGCTGACCATGTGCCCATTTATAAAAATGCCTGTTTATCATACTGCCAGGTATCACGAGTTCTGATGAAGAATCCTAAGCAAAGGCAGCTGGAGAAGTACTGGAAGGTGACCAGCACTTGTAGAATGGAATTGTAGACTAAAGTCGCACAAGCTACAGCTGACCCCAGCAGGGATCGCTGGATAGCGATTAGACCAGGAACCCTGCCTGATTTTCCCCATAACAAAGAGATGCTGAGATTGTACCCCTATTGCCACCCTGGCTGACAACAGACATCTGAGTGCAGAACAACGATCAAACTGGGGCCTTTTTGGTTTGTATGGCTCAGCTACTCACTGGATAAACTTGCTGAGCCATTGGGAGAGTCATAGAATCATCGAAAGGTTACAGCATGGAAGGAGGCCATTCGGCCCATCGAGTCTCCGCCAGCTCTATGCAATCCAGTTAGTCCCACTTCCCTACCCTATCCCCGTATCCCTGCAAATTTTTGCCTTTCAAGTACTTATCCAGTTCCCTTTTAAAGGCCATGACTGAATCTGCCTCCACCACCTTCTCGGGCAGTGCATTCCAGATCCTAACCACTTGTTGTGTTAAAAATGTTTTCCTCATGTTACCTTTGATTCTTTTGCCAATCACCTTAAATCTATGTCCTCTGGTTCTTGACCCTTCCGCCAATGAGAACAGTTTCTCTCTATCTACTCTGTCTAGATCCTTCATGATTTTAAATACCTCTATCAAATCTCTTCGCAACCGTCTCTTTTCCAAGGAGAACAACCCCAGCTTCTCCAGTCTATCCACGTAACTAAAGCCCCTCATGCCTGGAATCATTCTAGTAAATCTCTTCTGTGCCTTCAAATCTTTCCTAAAGTGCAGTGCCCAGAACTGGACACAATACTCCAGCTGTGGTCAAACCAGTGTTTTATAAAGGTTCATCATGACTTCCATATTTTTGTACTCTATGCCTCTATTTATAAAGCCCAGGATCCCGTATGCTTTTTTAACCGCTTTCTCAACCTGCCTTGCCACCTTCAATGATTTTTGCACATATACCCCTAGATCTCTCTATTCCTGTACCCTTTTTAAGAGTTGTGTCCTCTATTTATATTGCCTCTCCTCGTTCTACCTACCAAAATGTATCGCTGCGCATTGTTCTGGGTTGAATTTCATCTGCCACGTGTCCGCCCATGCCACCAGCCTGTCTATATCCTCTTGAAATCTATCACTATCCTCCTTACTGTTTACAACCCTAATAGGAGTCCTAATAGGATGTATTAATGGAAGAGTCTGTCAAATGATATTTGTACCAAAACATAGCATTAGCACCACACAAAGGACATTGGTTCAGAACAAATGCCAAACATCTAATGGCCTGGTCTATTAGTAGTATAATTGAGTTTTTGGGACTTTTAATACCGAACACATTATTGAGAATGGGTCAAGCCAATGATTTTCAGTTCCTCAACTGGCACCTTCCAATATTGTTCTTATAATTTCAAAGCAGTTGAATCCCAGAACAACCTCAAACAGGTCAATGAGAATTCATCAGCTTTACTTATCTAACAAGAATTTTTTGCATGCACGCTGAAAAAAAATGACAAAACAGCTACTGGCTAAATATACCAGCAGCTACACAATGTCGAAGACACTGAGAATTCACTGCATGTAAACACCAGATTGAAGATAGCAGTCTTACCACTTCTTTCAAAATAAGATTTTGCTTACTACTTCTGTTGCAATCTGTCAAGTTGTAGGATGAAGGTCTGTAGTACAGATTGGACCTCTTTTGTTGTTAATAACCGTGACTTTTGTACTGATTATATGAGCCCATAAACAGCAATGAGAGGGAATCTTGTTGCTATAGACCTACACATAGGACCAAGCCCTATACATTTTTTTGTAAAACTGCAGCTCAATAGCTTTTTCAGCTGTTGGGTTAGTCACTAAAACTGTCTCCAATGTCAATGTTTCCACATGAGAAACTTTACAAAGAAAAACATATAAGGTTTCTTTACACTACATTGTATGTTGCAAAGCAAACAGGTTATCTCAGGCACCGCCAACGAGTTTTTGACCTGGGACATTTCTCTGCCAATCATCTTTGAATTTTTAAAAGTAACTGACTCCCAATTTGTTTACACTAATTTTAGTTTAATACTATGTGTAGACTGGAACAAATTAACATTTCAACTCATAGAAGCACCTTTGGACAATTAACCAACACTTCAGGAACATTACCTTCTGATGTTTTGAGCTTGGGGAGCTTTCAGCAAAAGTGCTTTAGGGCTCACATGCTCCTGTACCATTTCTATAGAAGCTTAAGCTTTCATTGTAAAAACCCAGTTTTGCACAGTTTCCACTGAGTTACCAATTGAAGAATTAAAAGTGTCACATTATGGGCAAAATGATACAAGCAGTAGAATGTAACAACAACTTGCATTTATATAGCACTTTGAACGTAGAAAAAAAAGTTCCAAGATGCTTCACAGAGGCGTTAGGAAAAAATGAACGCTGAGCCATAGGAGATATTAAGAGGGGTGACCAATGGCTTGGTCGAAAAATTGGGTTTTAAGGAGGGTCTTTGAGGGAGGAAGAGAGACAGAGATTTCGGAAGGGAGTTTCAGAGTGTGGGGCCTAGCTAGCTGAAGGCACAGCAGGCAAAGGTGGTGGAGGATGGGGTATTCACAAGAGGCAAGCGTCAGTGGAACAATGCATGGGGGGGGGGGGGTGCTGGAGGAGGCAAGGCAGTAAAGGGATTTAAACACAAAGGTGAGAATATCAAATTTGAGGTGTTGGGGGCAGACAGCCCATGTAGATCAGAAAGGACAGGGGTGTTGGTTCAACTTGGTGCGGGATAGGATACAGGCAGCAGAGTTGTGAATGAGCTGAAGTTTACAGAGGGTGGAAGGTGGCAGGATGGGCAGTCACATCAGGAGGTGACAAGAGCTTGAGAAGGGTTTCAGCAGTTGATGGACTGATGTAGGAGCAGAGGCAGGCAATTTTAAGGAGCTGGAAGTAGGCAAGGACATGGGGTCAGAAACTCTGGGTCGAACTGGACGCCGCAGTTGCAAAGCAGTCTGGTTCAACCCGAGACAGTGGCTAGGGAGGGAGATGGAATTGGTGGCAAGGGTATGAAGTTTATGGCAGGGCCAAAGTTTTACCAACGTTTAGCTGGAGGAAACTGCGACTTATCCAAGATTGGGTGTCGGACAAGAAGCCTGACGACACAGAGGCAGTGGAGGAGTTGAGACAGGTGATGAAGAGATAGAACTGGGTGTTGATGGCATATGACTTCAATGGAAAAGAAAATCAAGCGCAGTGTAAAACAGGCTGCCGATTCACTATGAGCACGTTTCGCACTCCTGGCGAAAACCAATCGCACCCCCAGTGATTTCACTGATACTGAACATTTTGAGTTCAAAGATAGGAACTCTCATTTTATTCATTCTCACCCACACACAGAACTATTCTGATATGTATAACTAAGATCACTGAGCTCTAAAACCAAATTGCGCAATTCTGCCTCTGATGCCGTTCCTTTGGTCCCTTCCTAGCAGGCTCTGTTACTCTGCTGGTCAGAATTTGTACCTTTGGGTTCGACCTCTTTTCGGTACTGTGAAAAGGGTTATTCCTGCGCAGGTTTTATTTTTGCTAATTTCACTTTTGGTGTTGCAGCACAAATAAAACCCACGAAAATATATTTTTCCCCCATTAATAATATTACCGGTATCATAATAATTTTGCTGGTATGTTTTTCTGGTAATTCTCGTAGGTGTTAAAACTAAAGGTGCGAAATTGCCCTAAGCTCCCTAACACAATCATTTGACCCGTGTACATTTGTCTTCATACAGCACATCTCTACCTGCCCACCTTTTTTAGACATGATTCATGCTGGAAATCCCTTGCTGGCAGCTACAGTAATAATGTGACTCATATTTATGCCAAAGTGTTGGGCTAAATTTGAAAGGGGAAGTGATCTGCAGTGGTAGCATAACGACGTCAATGGTGCAGTGGATTGAAATACAGTGGAATGCACATTTAATAGTTGCTTGTATTAAGTATCTGTTTGTTTTAATAGCCTTGACATCCAAGCTTGGATTAGAAGCCACTTCTTTTAAGCTTCTGAAAGAAGCCAGGATCTGCTTGTTCATCACTGAGTCAGAGCCTTGTGATATAGTTCATGCTTGAATGGATTAAGCGTGATTGCCGGTCCAAAGATGCTCCATCGATGGCCCAGTGGGTAACGACGAAGGAGAAAGGAGAAAGCCTGACAAAGGAGAAAGCCTCCGAAAGCTTGTGATTTTCAAATAAAATTGTTGGACTATAACCTGGTGTTGTAAGATTCTTTACATTTGTCAACCTCAGTCCATCACCGGCATCTCCACACCAGTGGGTAAAGGCAGTATGACAGCAGAACTCCAAGTTATCATGAGACGAGTGTAAACCATTACACTTGTGTGGGACCATACTTTTCCTTTCATCTCCGGGTAAGACGGTTTGATGACTATGTAAGCAATTGAAATCAGAAAAGGTCAACATTTGCACTCGTATAACCTTAAGCCCGTACACAGAATGAGGATATCGCAGCCTCTTTGCGTAGGAGTGTAACCAAAGCTTAAAAGAAGTGGCTTCTAATCCAAGCTTGGATGTCAAGGCTATTAAAACAAACAGATACTTAATACAAGCAACTATTAAATGTGCATTCCACTGTATTTCAATCCACTGCACCAATGTACTGAGATACATAAAACTCATGATAATCAATGTGTGGGGTCCCTGGAGCTGTTGAATGTCATAAGTTGAATATGATTTCAGTCAGGAGTATTTCTCAATGGTCCTGGCAGAGTTTTCCTACAGGTGCACCTTTGATGTTATCTCCTCATGTCTGTGAATGCTGATAGTGACAGTGTCCTCTTGCTGCTTTTCTCAGTAAGCTCAAGTAATTTATTGGCATATTTTCCTTGTTTGCCGAGAAAAGGTTAATAATCAAATTTCTGGCAGATTTTAAACCAGTTCAGTCACTTGCACAGTACCAAACATTATGATCCATATGTTTATGTTTGGCCATTCCACCTTGAGGTAATAGATAAACTGAAATGTATAGTTTTTCATGTATAACAAATAGGTCCAAACATGTGGCTTATTACTCCAGTCCATGGTATCATAACATAAGGATAATACACTACATTGATGTGAAATGATACTCTTCCTTTTACCTACGCCATCTGTCTCCAGGTAAGACGGTATGATCACTATTTGTGCAACTGAAATCGGAAAAAAGTCAAGACTTACAGTCATATAACTTCGAGCTAGTACATAGAGTGAGCCTATGTGTGAACAGTCTCACTTATGTAACTTTTGCATGGGTCCCCATGCCTTCTCGCTCCTTCCCTTCTACCGCCTCTCATCACTTTCTCTCCCCTTCACCCCTACCTTCCCCTCTTCCCTGTTTTTCTCCAACTAACTCTTCTAGTCTCTACCGAAGTGCATTTAGGCTCTCCTGTGAATTCCCCAGCTCTCCTGTCAATCACCTGACGAATGCATGCCTCTACTACAGTCTGGATGATATTACAGAGAACCCCATGGCTGCCTGAATCGAGCCTATGCTATAAAAATTAAGTCATAACCACAGAGCAGTGCGGACAGATAAGCGTAGTTGCAGGTCATCGTGCAGTAGTTGACAGACTGTCCTATTGCCTCTTTGGTGAAGCGTGCTCCTCTTGTACATCTCCTCAGTAAGGTGCTTGTATTGACTGGTGCTGCCCCTTTCTTCTATAGGAGGGGGTAATATCTGGTGCGCTGCATCCTCCTTAAATGCTGCCTGACTCTCCTTTGCTCCATCGTGTGCTGCTGTTCATCTTCGTTCATGATAATGGCATACAAGGGTATAAGCATAGGTAATGTTGTACCTGATTCTGAGAAGCCTTCATTGCGGGTAGGGGGTAGGGGATGAGGGTTGAAAATTTGCTCCTGGTATGACCCTGTTGGAAACAGTGAGAAGCAAGTCTGTGTGTAGGCAGAATGGCAAAATAATTGCTGCAAAGAGTGTTTACCAGCTGCAGAAAGCAATAGTCAAATTTACCAGACTCTTCATGCTCAAAAACTCCTCGTTTCTGCCCGTCTCAATTGATCCTGGTAGCAGCTGGGCCTTATAAATCTCAGTCTAAGTTACCCCAGGGTACTGCAAATGTAAATGAATACACTTGGGAATTGGTGGGCAAATCACAGGGACGCCAAAAAAAGCACGAGAGAACTTGGGGAAGCAATTTAATGGCAGAAGACCAGCGTAAACGGCTTCTGCCTGACTCTCCTGCCACAAAAATTTACTTGCCCCAATTATGCACTGGAAATATGCCAAAAGCTGGCAAGTAAATTCACCCCCCATCGTCTTTAACCCAGTCCAACCTGAAAATGTTTTCATTCCTAGTGAGCAACAGGAATGAGCTGTTTTCTTTGCAGACACTGTACACAGAAGAGCGTTGCAACTTTTGATTGACAAAAGGAATGAAGATGCTGTCAATGGCACCATTCACTCAGCTGCCGAGAAAAATTGCACACAATAAAATTCATTCGGCTCCGGGCTCACATTTCTGTTACATGAGAAAGTTTTCTGTTCTGCTGTCAGAACCTATCACAGTCGGTTTTGTGTTACACGAAAGATTATCATCAAGAGGCTTGTGATGTGAGAATGAGAAATAAAAAGGAGCGCATTGTTTATTAATTTAAAAATGTGAGGCTGAGCCTGATATAGTTACTTTTCTCATTTCCTCCTTCACCTTTAACACACATTTTCCCCATTATTGTTGCACGAGGAAGGGGGCATGTGTAATGACAATTATAAATCATACAAGCTTATAAACAGATAGCTGACTGCTGCAATATGTACCAATGCCTCAAAAAAATTATTTGCTCCATTTTTACGTTATTTTTTCCCCTCAATCCACACAGAGTGTGACAAGCATCCTACTCATAGTTCTCTCTTATGCCAGCCACAACAAGGTTAACAACATTAATCTAGGGTGATAGGCCTGTGGTTTTTTGCCTCCTTCTTTCAAATTACCTGACCTCCACTCGCTGCCTCCCTGACAATGTAACTGAGATCAGGAATTCAATGTATGGGGAGTTATGGCTGCAATTTCATCCCACAGTGGCATAGAATGTCTTTTGGTACCTTGTCCTATTGGACAGTTTTCATCTGTGAGTCTGAACAGTGTGTTGGCAGGCAATTTGGCAATGATGGTACCTATCCAAGTTGAACCCAACATTTACAGCTGTGCACTTCATACAGGGATTTCAGGATAGCGATCAGAGTTGGAACTCTGGGGGTTTCGCTCTTGCCAAATCCAGGGCTAGTAAGGCCAACTGTGCTTCCCCTTACTGAATCAGCCAATTCAGCACAAATCAAATCTTGGACTGTGCAACACACAAAGTGCATATACACTTAGAGCTATTAAGTGTGGGGGGGTCACCACCAACATGCAATCAAAATTTTCCTTGAAGCTTACTTGTATTAATAGCACCAACTCAAACTGTCAGGTTACTTACTAGCAACATCTATCCCTTGTTGCTGGGTTTAACATGGGCTATTTACATATGTTACAAGCAGCGCTTCACTAATCACCAACATGTCCACATCATACACAAACTGCTCTGTGATTCTGAAGAAAAACGTTTGCACTGCGAGCAGATTCTCCCGCCCTGAATGTCCCTGCTAGGTTCTGGTAGATGTTGCTCACCTGAAGCTGTTGTTTTGCTTCTCGCATCTAGATTCCCAGCAGGAGTTCAGTCTGTCCAATCCAACCCGACCAGATATATCGCTGCTGCCATCTCCCACCCAGTGAAATAAGCATTTTTAGCCCCACTGCACAGCCCTGGACACAAAGTGAGCGAGAGCACAAGGGTACAGCCAGCAAAGGTATCCCAGCCGCTACACAGGACCCTATGCCAACCCTTTCTGTGTAGCTGGATCAGTGAGCATTTGAGACCCAAGGCGAGCAGCACAAGCAGAGGACAAAAATGCACGTTGCCTACGCAAACCATGGATTATTGACAACCATTGAAAGAGAGAAGGGAATACTAGCCTTTGATAATCTCAAACACATCACAGTGGGGAGGCAGATGGCAAGCAATTCAACAGAAGGAGAAAAAGAAAATGAAAGGGGTAGTTGCTGTGGGCCATTTTTGTATTTCCTATAAGGGAAAGCAAATTGCCATTGGTAGAGGCCTGAGAGCATAAGTGTATGGCGCAAGGAGTTTTTACAAAGGGAAAAAAGAAAAAATGAGCCTAACTCCTGAACAGGATTTGTAACTAGTTTATGATCATCAAAACTGGCATTCCAGATAGATATTGAGTGTTGGCTTTTTTAGGACCAACAAAACATAAAACATAAGGGTAGCTTAATCAGGTTCCTCAATTGGGAGGGAGCTAGAAGCAGCATACGCATGTCGGTTGTTGCAATGTATCACATATTGTTAGAGTTAAGAGGCAATGTAACTTAATATTGCTTTTAAACTCCCTTTCAGATCCAGTAGATTTATTGAAAAGCCCTCAGTAGGTTAGCAGTTGGGAGGTTTTGTTAAAAATGTACTTTGGCTTAATATGTGACCAATTTCTAAAAAAACAAGTATTCATATTGAAAATACTTCCTTTGTGTCCCTTTTCTCTTTGTCACCCACTTAGGTTCCTCTGTTCAACGTGTCAATCAAAGATGGACAGCATGCGACCTTCTACAAGAACAATGATGCATTTAAGGGGAAGCTAGATAAGCACGTGAGGGAGAAAAGAATAGACGATTATGTTGATAGGGTTAGATTAAGAGGGGTGAGAGGAGGCTCGTGTGGAGTATAAACGCTGGCATACATCAGTTGGGCTGAATGGCCTGTTTCTGTGCTGTGGACTCTCTGTAATATTATCCTGTGAATGGCCACAAGAGAGTTTTATGAGCGATATAGGAAGTGCCTCACCTTTGTGCAGTGGCCTTCCTTAATACCATGGCCAAAATTAAGAATTTGCACATGAGAAATCACCGGCCTCCAGCCTCCGTCCTTCTGCTGCGGATCACGCAGCGACATTTGATACCACTTGGTCAACCAATAAAATTACTTTTATCATCCCTAAAAATGTAGCGTTGTCTTAGAAACAACAAGGTTTGAAACTAAAAGACTAAAGCTTTACTGAACTGTATCTGTTTCACAGGTTGCTTGCTGATTGAATTACAGAAAGATATGAAAATTGACTGATTGCACATAAAAATGAACTGCAAAGCAAGCCTCAATATAGGTTAACGCTGCCCTCGAGACATTTTGTAGAAACCTTTATACAGGGTAATGCTGGTAAATGGGCCTCGCAATGCGAATAATACCTCTGCTATCAACCTAAATACAGTGCCTATTGTAATGCAAGCATGAAGTTTATACAAAAGGTTGTCACTCTCACTGTCACTTGTTACTCCAGTAGCAAGATTAAAGCTGCTTCTATACTGATTTAGGATAGATTATGGGAAGCAGGTGTCCATGTACCAGGCATTTACACTTACTATATCTGGCACCCTTATCCAGGCAGCGGAGTCACAGACCCACAAAAAACTGAGTTTATGAGTCTGTTGCCAGAATAAGAGATCCAGGTTTTATACTTGTGAAACCTCGGACAGTGCCACCAACCAGCTTTAGGGGCAGCAACCAGGGCAATTGCCTGGTGCCCCAGGCCATGGGGGGGGGGGGGGAGGGGGGTACTACACTAAGTTAGGTCATATCTACAGATTAGTGGAAAACAGGGAGGGGCCCACACCTTGGCCTCTGCCCAGGACCCCCAGGAGCCTATCGCAGGTGCTGTCACCAGCATCACTCTCAAAATAAACTTGAAGAACCAGCAGAAACTCAAGTGCATCATCGTGACTGGAACCCATAAAGCCCAAAGTTGTACAGCTCTCCTGGTTGCTCAGTTGATAATGACAGCATGCAACAGAGCTATGTAGACCATGTACTTTCCAGGCTTGATCCTGGTCCGTGGCGAGGTAGCTGATCTCAGGCAGGCTGTAGTAGTGGAACTAAAATTGGTTTTAGTGTCTCTGGATACGGAAGGAAATCAGGCAGGGATCCCACTCCTGATTGCTACCCATTGAGGCCTTCTGGAAAGTTTGAGTGTGTGGTTGTCAGACGAGGACAGGATCGGGCTATGCTGTGATGCCCTATGTTCACTATCTAGGTTCACACATGTAGAAGGGGGCCTTAGGTGAGATAACAGGAGGCAACCATCACTGGTGGAACAGAACACCAAACAGGAATCAGTGCCTTCAAGAGATGGGAGTGGTGAAAACTGTCAACAAAATAACGATGCGTAGAGTATCTCTCAGAGCAATAACTGACATAACAGCAAACTTTTCAAATTCAGACAGCTAATGAATCTCCTCTTAAAATCCATGTTCAGATGTTCAAAATCTTGAACTTTCCAACTTGAGTCTTATTAGGAAAATGATACTGGTCTCCTCTATCTAATAAATCAAGGAGTAAAACTGGGAATCAACAATCTACATCATCATTGGAATCCGGAGAACATGGAAAGCAACCACAACTTGTTAATGAAAATGAAGGTATTAAACCATCTGAACATTGTCATTTTAGTAAGGGGCCTGCTATTTGCAAAAATCTTAAAAGTTGTTCGTCAGTACTTTAGATTAGGGGATTTCCTCTCATGGCTATGCAATGGGAACAAGAAAAGGGTTGCTTTTAAAAACGTGATCATTTTCATTCAAACTGACATCAGGCAATGATCTGAGAACAGATTGTGGTGGAGAACCAGGTTTCAGTACACCCACATGTCTATATGTATAAAGCAAGTGTCATTCTCCCATTCCCAGGCAAAAATAATAAGGCACCTGCTCAAACTGACTTTTTTTTCTGTCCAAGTGGATCTGTCCTCCAATACAGTTAGGTTGTGTTATTATATTGTATTTTGATATCAGTAAAAAAAAATACATAGTCATCACGTTTAAGGTAAGCTACTGATGGATGCTTTGATAGTGAGCTGATGCTTTTATACTGACTAGTTGTCATGTGACTGAAAGTTTCTTGGGGCTTCAGTATGTCTTTGAAGGGATGTAAGCTTTGAGCTCTGCTGTCTGCCGCGTTGCTTAATGTGACGATTCCAAGCTGCACAGATATTGTAAATAAACACAAGTGGCAATGTGCTATCCATATAGCATGTAAATTTAGCTTTTTTGCATATACCAAGAAAAACACTATTATCCATGCCAATGCATGCATATATGGAATGAAACATTTAAGGCACATGATGATTATAATAGCTTGATCCCTGGTGAAGTGAGACTAACAATGAGGTATGGTGGCAGGGTACAGAAGCAATTTCAGTATAAAGGGAGAAAAATCAGCCAGGGCTGTTACACTTGACTGGTATCCAGTGGGCCCTGTTGGAAGTTCTCATATCCAGACACCAAATGAAGATGCAATTGACCAGCAGGGTCAATTAGAACTGCTGACTTTCACTATCTAGCCATCCCCCAATTCTAAGGAGAGTCACTTGGGAGAGGTGCATGGGGTCACCACTGCCCACAGAAGAATACTTCAAGATTCATCAGGAGTCACTTCTTTCAGGAAAGGAGGGCTAATAAAACAAAACTAGAGGGAACATAGGAACAGGAGTAGGCCATTCAGCCCCTCAAGCCAGTTCTGCCATTCAATTAGATCATGGCTGATCTGTACCTCAACTCCATTTACCTGTCTTTGATCCATATTCCTTGATACCCTTACCTAACAAAAATCTGTCGCTCTCAGTCTTGAACATTTTTTATATTGATTTCTCTCTTCCTTTTGGATGCCTTCAGGGTTTTCCTCAGTAAGAACTGACTAGCTCCCTGGCTCCTGCTTATCATAATTCATAAGATTGAACATGTGTGAGTGAGCTGCAGAGTAACCGATCTTTTCATTTCCCTTCCCTCTCTATGGGGGAGGGCCTCTCCAAGGTGCCCATCTGAAATTCTGAACGCACCATTTGTAAGAGAATTAGAAGGGAATAATCTGCATCCAACTACGCATCCAGAATTTGTATTAATACCATAAACATGACTTTGTTTGTACTGAGGTCTATTGGTGTGAAAATATTACAAATGGCTACAGCCTTCCTTGTGAATTGGAATTCTATTTATGTCTGTTTGGCTCTTGCCTCAGCATCAGACGGTTATGCTTTCAAGCCTCTCTACAGACCTTGAACACAAAGATTGACTGTGTTCACTAGAGTACTGAGGGAATGCTGTATTGTTAGAGGTGCTGTCTTTCAGGTGATAGGTTAAATCAAGCTCTGTTTGCCTGTTCAGGTGAATATATAAATATAAATGTCACATGTTTGCGGAAGAGAAGGGCGTTCGATTGGTGTCCTTGCCACCACCATTTATCTCATGGCTGTTCATGGGACCATGCTGTGTGCAAATTGGCATTCGTATAGAGTGATAACAGTGAAGGTGATTCTCTGACATTTCCAAATTTAATCTGTGCAGCCAGGGAGATGCTGAACAGCCAGCAGGCTTTTCCTGTCAGAATCAAAAGGCGAGCCATCAAAGCCTATTCTCGTGGAGAAGTTTGGCAGCAGGTCCTCCGCCTAACCAGAGAAAGTCCGTGGTGCAGGGGAACTCAAGAGCAGGAGAAAATTAAAAATAACATAGCAAAGATTTCATCTCAGCTGCTCAACTGGCTAAAGCGGCGAGAAGCTGAGTCGTATACATTGGGATGTTCTGATACTGAATCCCTGGTCTGTGCTGAGTTAAATGATCTCAGTCAGGGTGATGGTAGGGGCACTACAATTAATCTCAGTGCCCAGGGTTAGTTAGGGACGGAAAAATCAGCCAAGGTTTCTGCTCCTGATCACTATCTAGTGACCCTTTGTGGAAAGTGTACGGGTGTGGATGTCCTTCTATAGGCTTACGCATTAAGAATGAGCAATTGGACAAGGTACAGGATGCCTGTGATGCCCATGGAACTACAGCCCACAAA
This sequence comes from Heptranchias perlo, assembly GCF_035084215.1. Classification (NCBI taxonomy): domain Eukaryota; kingdom Metazoa; phylum Chordata; class Chondrichthyes; order Hexanchiformes; family Hexanchidae; genus Heptranchias; species Heptranchias perlo. The sequence continues at coordinate 9,060,070 of NC_090354.1, forward strand.
GAGTCAATACCTTCAGAAAATGTGTAGAAGTGGAGGAAATTGGAAATGAAAAAAAAAATTGAAAAATTATATTAATTTTGTGGCATCCTTTTTGTTTGAAAGCCAAAAATAATACACATACTTACAACACTTAAGCAGCAAAATCTGAAATATATTTTACTCAAAAGATATAAATAATACATTCATGAAACAAAACTGGCCTAGATTCAATCATACCTGAGAGAGCAGTTGAAAGACAGTGCTAGTGCATCCATCATAGGTTCAGTTATTAAGCTGAGAGATATTTTTTAAATAATTAAAATCAGACAACCCATTTATTTATTTGAATTTATGCACAATCTTTCAGCTACAGAAATGTCTTCCTAAAATTACCTGAAGCCTACATGAACTAAGGAATAAAAAATAAAATCTATATTCAACAAATACTGAATAAATATTTCAAATCTACCGTACCGACAGCAACATTTTTAGTTAAAAGGAAAATATGACTCACAACTATTTAAATCATTCAAATAAATCACTCTTTGGAAAGTGCACCATTGCCCAATATCCCCCCCTTAGCGACCCGCCTACCCACTGCAATGGTCCCTAGGGCCCCAATGTAAATGAGATGAGCCATCTCACTGAGCAAGCCTGGTTAAACATTTTCAAAATGAAAATAAATCATTGCAGCTGTCAATGTTGGCATTCAGCCTCAAAAGAAAGCCTTCGACTAATTCAAAACTAGCAAAACTGACTTGCTGTAGTCCAGGGTCACGTTAGAAAATTTTGCAGGGATTAAATTTTGTCTATTGGAATAGTACCACGGAATATTTTTGTAATCTTAGGAGTGCTTGTACAGATGTTCAATCACAGCTTGAAATAATTTGAAGAAAAATTAGTATTTTTGTAGCAAAGTTGCAGTATATTTAAACATCACTACAGCACTGATTTATGAGGATAGCATCAATAAGTGTAATTTTATTTATGCTGTATCAGTACAAAACCCACAGGCTGCACTCCATATAAATTACTCCCACATATCTAGAAGACATTAGAAGAGATTGAAAGTGCACCAGATTTTAAAGTATTGTTTGCATAAAACATTTCAAAACATGACAGAATATAGGTTTGTGATTCGTAGGAACACAGGAATAGGAGTAGGCCATTCAGCCTCTCGAACCTGTTCTACCATTCAATTGGACCACGGTTGATCTATACCTCAACTCCATTTACCTGCGGTTAATACATATCCCATGATACCTTGTATAAAAAAATTCTATCAATCTCAGTCTTGAAAATTTAAATTGACCCAGCATCCACAGCCTTTTGAGGGAGCATCTTCCAGATTTCTACAACGTTTATGTGAAAAAGTGCTTCCCGATTTCACTCCTAAATGGCCTAGTTCTAATTTTAAAATTGTGCCCTCTTAAGTTGGAATTCCCCAGCAGAGCTATCAAATCTCTATCATTTTAAATACCTTGGTCAGATCACCCCTCAACCTTCTAAACTCAAGGTGAATACAAGCCAAGTTTATGCAACTTGTCCTCATAATTTAACCCTTTAAGCCTGGTATAATTCTGGTGAATCTGCGCTGTACCCCCTCCAAGCCCAATATATTTTTCCTGAGGGTTCGGTACCTAAAACTGAATGCAGTACTCCAGATGGGGTCTGACCAAAGCTCTGTACAACTGAAGCATAACTTACTCACTTTTGAATTCCAACCTCCTTAAGATAAAGGCCAATATTCCATTAGCCGTTTTGATTACTTTTTGTACCTGTGCACTAGCTTTTAGTGATTGTACATTCCTTTGCTCCTCCACAGTATCTTGTCTCCCACTATTAAGAAAATATTCAGATTTGTTTCTCTCAGATCCAAAGTGGATAATCTCACACTTCCCCACAATGAACTCCATCTGCAATAGCTTTGCCCATTCACTTAATCTGTTTATATTCCTATGCAACTTCCTGCTCCCATCAACACAATTTACTGTGCCTCCTAACTTAGTGTCATCTGCAAGTTTGGATATACAACTCTCTGGGCATTAAATTGGGCCGTGTAGCGCCCGTTGTTTCGGCACTACATGGCCTCCCGAAGTGCCAAGAAGGCGTCTCGGCTGCGCATGCACGTTTCCAGCGTGTCGTGCGCCGGATGCCATCTTGGTATAGGAGTTAGTGCAGTGCAGATAACGAATACCGGAAGCATGTAAAGTAAGGCAAAAAATCGATACAATCGTTGTGCAACGCTGATTTAAAGTTATAGACCCCATTTTGGGAATTAATGTTCAACTCAACGCACAGTCTTAACCCCGACCATCTGAACGTGTCTTAGAGTGCCTGGAGGACCCCCATCAGCGCTATTTAAAGGGACCATGCAGGATTTACAAGTTAGTGACTGAATTATTGCTTCTGGCTGCCGAGACATTTGTAACTGTTTTTGAAGGTCTCCTATATTTGAATACTAGGACGCAGGGACATAGCCTAACATTTAGACCCAGGATGTGCAGGAGTGAAGTTAGGAAACGCTTCTACACGCAAAGGGTGGGAGAAGTTTGGAACGCTCTTCTGCAAACGACAGTTGATGCTAGCTCAACTATGAATTCTAAATCTGAGATTGATAGATTTCTGTGAACCAAGGGCATTAAGGGATATGTGGGTGAGACTGGTAAATGGAGTTAGGTCACAGGTCCACCATGATCTCACTGAATGGTGGAACAGGCTCGAGGGGCTAAATGCCACCGCCACTTGCTGCCTCCTGATATGCGCCACCTTCTCCTGCAAGAAAGCAGGACGTGTGTCTGGGTGATGTGCCTGTCATGGTTGAATAGCTGTCAGTGTGTGTGGCCTGTGAGTTGTGGGTGGGCAGCTTGCAACAGTGGTAATGTGTAAGGGTGAGAGGAAGCATCTGATTGGAAGAGTTGAGTACTGATGGAAAGAGTTTGTTGGTTTGTGGGTAATGTAGCGCTTTGAGCAGTGGATGTGGCTAGTGGTGTAGTTAGTAGGAGACGCCATTTGACAGTTGACCTCACTCACTTTGACCGCTCATGTCAAAGCATTGAACTTCCTCCTGCACTGCATCCATGTTTGTGGTGTTATGCGCCTGGCATTGACTTCGTCCCCCGCTACCTCCCACTGCCTTTTGGGTATATGTCTAGCGGGCCTCTTGACCCACCCCCATCACAGATATAGGATGTCCCTCCTTCTGTCCACCTCTTGCATCAAAGCCTCTAGTGCATCAGCAGAGAACCTTGGTGCACGCACTCTCACAGGCCTGGTACAAACTCAGATTGGCAGATTGTGGGGATGTGGGATTTAGTAGTGCGCAACCTTTATTCAATGTTTTAACATAACTCATCAGTTTGTAAACATCGGGGCGGGAGCTGCATCTGTGTTTTACATGTGTGATGTCTGATCTCTGTTCAGACTCCGTGCAGACAGCAGACTGATATTTTCAGCAAATAACAGGTACCAGCTACCTTTAAGAGATTTTTAAGAATCAGCCTGCCCTTAAGAGATTGGAGCTCCCCCTGCTAGTGGAAAGTGCAAATTGCATGGAATCCTCATTCAACGCTGATTTCCCACGCAGATTGCAGGTAAGTTCTCAGGCCTGACAATAGTCTCGTTCTGCCGGCCATTGGGCATGGGGTAATAGCGGATTGTGCTACCCCCGCCCAAAAATAGGCCCTATCCAATTTTTTTCCCCACAATTCCTTCATCCAAATCATTAATATATATGGTGAAAAGCTGAAGTCCCAGCACAATCCCTGGGGAAGAACACTTGTCACATCCTGCCAACCACTAAACAAATTCTTTATCCCTACTCTCTGTCTCCTATATCTCAACCAATTATCAACGCGTGTCTCAAGGTTACCTCCAATTCCATGCGTTCTGATTTTTGCTAATAATCTCTTGTGCGGAACTTTATCAGATGTTTTCTGGAAGTCCAAATAGACAACATCAACAGACACTCCCCTATCTATCATGTCAGTGACCTTCTCAAAAAATTCAACTAGATTAGTCAGACATGACCTACCAGTCACAAATCCACGTTGACCCTCTTTGATCAGCTGATACTTGTCCAAGTGTTCAGTCACTCTGTCCCTGATGATAGATTCCAGTAACTTCCCACAGTTGATGTTAAACTGGCAGGTCTGTAGTTACCAGGTTTCCTCCTCCCTCCTTTCTTAAATAATGGCATGACATTTACAATTTTCCAATCCAGAGGCAAGTACTGAGATCTTCATCTGCGGAAAATTGGTGAGGAAGAAGCCAATTGGAAGTCAAGTGTTTTGACCACAGGTAGGGAAGGAAAAGTGGTAGCCGAGAAATAGTTGGCCAAACTCAAATACCTCTTAAAAGCAGGGTACAGAATGACACTGGCAGAGACGTAGAAGCAAGTCAATGCCTACCTATTGGCCAGAGAATAGTTAATGAAATGCAGGATTCAAAAAATGCGAAACAAAAAAGAATGACTGAAAAAATGGTGAGAGAGGAGAGACCTAAATATTAGCAGATACACACTAACTTCTTAAGGTATTCTGTTATGCCTTCTCCTGTTTGGTCTCCTAGAGTGACAATCTACCAATTATAATCAGTTTCTAGGAGGTGTGGCAGGAGCATCCCCAGCAGTCAATCAGCTGATTTTTTTCTTCCCTCTTTGTGCAAAAGTTGTTAGCCTCCATTCTGTACCTCTGAATAATGAAACAGCTAAAATCAAGACTGGCCATGTGGAAATTGCTCTAAATCTGCAACCTACCACTACTCCATTGGAGCTTTAACTAAAGTGCTGTGCCACCCGAGATCAAATTTTCCCCTTTCCAATTTTCTCGCCTCCCCTTTGCCAGAAGACACCTATACTTGCTGGGATACCGTTCCAAACATGCCAGCTCTAGCACTTCACCCAAGTGATCATTCTTCATGTGTAAGCCTAGACTGTGGGTGACAACAGGCTACCCAACCATGGAGATAGCCTGCCCTCATCCGATGGCCACACGTGAGCTTTCCGGCAGGGGTCACTGGATAGCAATGAGAAGAGAGAACCCTGGCTGATTTTTCCCTGCCTAAAACAGGGGTGACGAACCCAATTGCAGCCACCCAACTGAGATCTGCTAACTCAGCACAGACTGGGAGATCAATTTTTTAAATGTACTGTCTTCTAAAAGAAAATGTAACATTACAACAATAATGTCAGTGCCTTCCTTTTGCTATAATCTGGTAAATATGGACGTAGGGCCCAAACATATTAACTGGCCATTTATCTCATTGCTGCTTATGGAACCTTGCTGTGTGCAAAATAGCTGCTGCATTTGCCTACAAAACAACAGTGACAAGTAACTCATTGGTTGTGAAGAGCCTTGGGACATCCTGAGGATGTGACGGTGCTATATAAATGTAAGTTCTTTCTTCTTTCAATCTGACTCTGGAACAAAGCAAAATGGGACTCCCATAGTATTGTAAATGTATCGTAATATATTTTAGCCTGAACCACCCATTCATAAAAAGAGAAGAAAACTGACAGCACTGTTGTAAAAAGTGATAGATAAGTATGAATTCTGGGCTCGTATTGAATAACAGTCTCACCGTGGGAATAGGCCACAATAGTATAGGTTGAAACTGAAACTGATCCATCACTATCCCCTTCTCCAATTTAGAAATAATTCCCCCTTTAGGCTCCCCCAACACCATGCACCATTCCTCATCGAAGAGGTCATTCAAATGACCTACTCCCTGACCTCTGCCTATGCCACTCTGGATACGGCTGCTTGATGCTGCGCAAAAGCGGCCCGAGGGATTCTTCACCATTTTTTTGACATTCCCACATGGCTTTGCACAACAACAAATTCTCTTGAGTGAAATTAAACAGTTAAAAACACTTGCCTTAATGGCCTGTCACAGCTGTGAAATGAAAAGGGTCTGGAGTACTCATATCAGCACATTACAATTACACAGTTTTATCACCAAATCCTATTTACAACAGGGAATCTCAAGAATGATGAAGCCCTTCCTACCAGACATGATCAAATTCTCTTGGATGGATTTTCTGCTTGTTTCACATTTTGTGATGCAAGTATTTTACAAACTTTCCCAGCCACTACAGTCACATAGAACAGTACGTTGCAGATGTTGGGAAAGGCAGAGCTGCTAATGTAGGGAAAGGGAAGCTTATAACTCAGGATAGTCAGGACTTGTGGTTCTCTTTCATGAGCACATTTCAGCTAAAAGCAAACAAGTAAATGTGCTGGACTGTACTTCCACCAGAGGCAGAGCAAACTGCAGGAACGAAGCCACAGTGAGTGCTGGAGACATGACGGAGAATCCTACTGTGTATTTCTTCTCTTCTCATGATAATCATGTCCGATCAACGGAAAAAGAGACAAGTCCGCCATGACAAAGCCTTTTTACTTGAACAAAGGGTGGGGTTCGACCAGCCAATTATTGTGGTAATTGATTAATCTACCAATTACTAAAAAGATATAGCGAATATTCAAATAAACAAAATTATCATAAAAGTTACAATTTACAATCTCCTGGTTAAAGGCAAGTTCAGTGTCTTGGGCAGCAATGTGTCAACATCAGAGGGAATGAACCAAGTTGCTTCAAATTACAGTCTTTCAGCCAATATACATGCAAATTAGCCAGTCAACAAGCTGAAGACAAAATGGGAAAATAAACTGGTGTTCGTTTTGTTCCACAAACACTGTCACTGGTCTCTTCCAGAACCAGAGGGAACGATCAGATATATGAGAGTTCAGTACTGTAACGGGCTGCCCTAATGGCAAGTCGACAAATTGATTATTGCCATTCGTTTGTCAGAGCAGATTTATAATCAATTGGAATCAATTAATCAGCACCTTCCTGCGAAGGTGATGACATTTCCAGGGGAAACTGCAGCTGGAGCAGTGTGCTCCAATGTTGTCAGCAGTATATTCCAAAAGGCTAAATTTTTCAGACAAAAGGTCCGCTCACCTCAGCTATCTCACTGAGGTGTTAAATAATTACATTAGCCACAGAGGTACTTTAGAAAAACCTACATTTTTTTAAACACACGTTTGTCAAATTCAATTTTAAGTGGAAAGAATTTATTTTTGAAAAAATATTTTTATTTCTCCACCTCTCCCAAAGGCACTGACTCTCCTGAAAGCACTGGGGTACGGTTCCAAATGTGCCAGCAGACTTCTAGTACCTCACTCAAGTGGCCATGCTTCCTGTGTGAGTCTGAAAAGTAAGTATCCTCAGGCTATTCAGCAGGGTGGAGCATCACAGTCAAGCCCGAAATGCTACATGTGCACTTTCTAGTAGTGGTCACTGGTTAGCTATCTAGAACAATCAGGCAGAATTTTCCCTTCCTGAGCCCAAGGGCGAACTGTATTGTCCCGACCATTACCACAGCTGAGATCAGCTAACTCTACAAGTAACTGGGGCATCACTTGTCTCGATGATTGTGTACTGCACCATGCACTGTATTTACCCACTGAACTAATGGGAGAGTTGAGGACTGCCATTCTTATTGCAGGTGAGGCTGAAGTATGTGTTCCTGGATACCTACAGTCTGATCCTGTTTCCACAGTGCTACAGAATCATTATCAGTAGACTCACTATTGTGTTTTTCACTCTAGCACACCCAAGACCCAATAGTGAGATTTCTGGACCAGCAGAGTTGAAGCAGTGCTACTTCAACCATTCTTAAAATCACTCATTTTGCTTTTACAAATGAATTCTACAATGTTAATACTCTTACTAAGGATGGTGCTTTTTTTTCCAAATTAAGCTATACTACACTTTAAGATATGAAATCATATCATGTCAACAGATTATAATACAAATATTAGTTCATGCACTGTGATTTATTCAGCAATAAGGGTTTTTCCTCCCAGCAGAACATTCTAAAATACAGTTCGTCATTTCAATACAACCTCAGAAAAAAATCAACCATGGTTTCTGCTCCTGATCACTGCCCAGAAGTTACTGTGAAAGTTGGCTCAATTGGTAGCACTCTCACCTCTGAGGCAGAAGATTGCTGGTTCAAGCCCCACTCCATGATTTAAGTAAATAATCTAGATTGACATCTAGCACAGTACTGTTGGAAGTGCAGTCCGTTCTGGGGAAAAAAATTAAACTGAGCTGCTGCCTACCATTAAAACTCCTATGGTATCACTCACAGAAGCACAGGGATTTTTCACAGTGTCTGGGCCAACACTCCTCTCTCAACATCACCAAAAAATTGATTAACTGGTCATTCATCTCACTGCTGTCAATGGGATTTTGTTGTGCTCAAAATTGCAGCTGCATTTACCTACATAACAGCAGTCAGCGCACTTCAAAGTAATTAATTTTACATGAAGTGCTTTGAGATGTTTCTGAGAGATATAATGTGCTATATAAGTAAAAAACCTTTTTTTACTGAAGGGCTCCCAACACCCATTGAACCATATCCCAAAATGAGTCACTGCTTTAGGGTGGGTAAGGGACAGAAGAGAGAGAATAAAAAAGATAACAGATGTATCATATTTCAGATGGTACAGCAGATATTCAAGAATAAATGGATGTACTGTACTGTATGGCAGATAAAAATAATCCCTTTAGAGGATTTGGTGTACTCTTCCTATATTTATTGATTTATGGTTTCACGATTTATGTTTGGAAAAATAATTTGTGCTCCTTCATCTGGTTGTTCAATGCAGATTACATAGAAGCTCCAGGTACAACACGAAGATGTGCCTCTTGTGAAGCTGTCAATGAATGTTGAATATGTTGCTAGAGATGCAGCACTCTGGAGTGTCAGCATGTTTTACAGCAGATGGTAGGACACTTGATTCCCACATGATGAGTGTGCCATCAAATTTTGAGGGAAATGGAAAGTTTTTCCGTTCTTTAATCACAAACTCCAGTAAATACAGGTTACATGCAATAATTGCCTTCCTTTACATTGCCCTAATAACATGTCTCAATCCCATTTCCAGAAGAGGACCCTCCATCGCCCCCCCCACCCACCACCTCCCGCACACCAACATCACATTTCCACTTATGTAGCTTTCGGCTGAATTTGAGAGTCGTTTTGTGTCATGAACTTGTCCAATGGGAACCAGATTGAGACTGGTCCATTTAAGTTGACATGGGACTCTGAACAGCTACCACATAGTTAGGATTTTCATCCCATTTGTCTGGGCTGGAGTTAAAAGCTAGGTTTAGGGATATAAGAAAGCATGGAACAAGAAAATACCACTCAACCCATCAATCCTATTCCTCCCACAAACCATGTACAGTGTACTCTATCTTGGAGTATATTCCACTTATTTAATCTCTTTGAGGAAAGCTTAGTGAAGTTTCTCCCTGATCCCCCTCCCCAAAGATAACTGACCAAAGCATCTTTCCAAACACTTCCATTATTCACCTCCACCTGCCATGTGCAATCACTACCCCCTGTTTTATAAGCTCACTGAAATGTTTTCCTTTTTCCACATTGGAATCCTGTACACATTACTGAAAACTCTCCAGGCAACAAGGTAGTGCAGGAGCGATGTGGTTCAGATTCCTGTCTATGAGATGATTAGCGCAGATGTGAGAAGCTTTTAATCACTTCTTAACCATATTGGCAGGTAATTGGCCTTTGGAAATGGGTTAGGACACAGCAGAACAGGAGACTTTGTCTAATTTCATCTGCAGTAGATGTGTCTCATGTTCAGCAATGACATAGGAAGCTGCAGAGAAGTTTTAGGCCCATTTGTCTATGCCTGCTTAACTGAAGACGATGAAAGAGGTGAGTAGATATGAAATGAGAATTGATAAATCATGAAATTATTTTTCCCCAATTTTATCTCCACCTTTCTTGACTAAGGAGATGCATCGTTGTGCACAATACAGCTCATAGCTACTACCCCAATGTTTGGTGCAAGTCAATGCCCATGGTGATGGCAGTCTTTTGCCCTATTGCCCAAGTGGCCATTCCTCATGTGTGAGCCCTAAACAGCGAGTGCCAGTGGGCTATCCAACCATGAAACACACCAGAGCCAAGCCTGAACTTGTTCTCAATCCATGGCCATAAAGGTGCACTTTCCAGCAGGAGGATCACTGGATATTGATCATCCTCTCCCTACTCTGAGGTACTGAGGTGAAATGTAGCATGGCAATTCTGTATTGTACATTTAAATAGTTTTCTGTAGGATTATTTCTGAAATAGCAAAAAATGCGCCCAAATCCTTAAGTGTACGAGCATCCTGGATGTCAATACACGGTGACTGTACCTACCAAGACAAAGTAAAATTGCTATACCAGAACAAGATAACGTGCCCAAATTAATATTCCAGAAAGAGGCATTGCTACATGTTGTGTAAATTCTAAGGTCTGATTGGTTAGTTAGTATCCATTTATTCCTGGTAAAGAGAATTGGAATGAACAAAAATTCAGAATTCCTAAATTGTCAACATAAATAGGAGAAAGTGGATTAATTCCAAATTTCCAAATATTAACAGAAAGAAGTTGAAAAAAATGTATTGCATTTTAAAAAAATTGAAATTCTTAACTGTCAACGTAGGGGGGGAAAAAAAAAATCACAATATTTGAAATAACTGCCAAAATGGCTCACCTGGTACTATACAAAATCTTTGGAATGAAATAGATAGCCATTTAAACACATGCAGTTGTGTTTATTTTTCAATGAGATATTAGCTCCCACAAAGGCTCAGCAAGTTTATCCAGCAACTAGCTGACCCCTATGTACCAGGGAGGGGAAGGGAAGGGAATGGGGATGAAAGGGAAGCAAAGGAAAGGAAGGAGAGGGGAGAAGTGGAGGGAAGGAAGAAGAGGAGCGGAGGAGGGAAATAAAGGGAGACGAAGGGCGATGAGGTGAAAGGAGGAAAGGGAAGGGGAGAGGAAGAAAAAAAAACTGAAGGGATACACTAAGTTACACACCGCTACGCTTTAAGAGCAGAATATTACATTGCGCATTACATGGCATAATCTCCAACATACATATCCTCTGATCTCCCATGAGAAGAGCCACAGGACATCTGCTAGTATTCTATAAAGGACCTATGAAATCCAAACTAAATATACTGTAACCTTTTAAAACTCCCATGAATAGTCCAGGAAAAGCCAATATACTGACATTCGCTAAACAGTAGATGATACGAGATTGTAACTAAAGCTTTGTGTTAATCTCCTGATTCAGAGATGGAATAAGTTAAACTGCATAATGTGTTGTTTGATAAGGAGAGAATTATACAGTGTACAGGAGAACATATTATTGTGCTGGTATATTGGGAACAAAGGTTAAAACTAAAGGAATGAATCTAATACCAGTAGATTGCCTGAGGCATTGCCCATGGTGAGCGTAAGTTTGAAATTTTTTGATATACAAAATTGGAAGGATATTTCAGACACTCGCTCCACAGAGCTATCTAGTGTCCATAGCCTGAACTGTATCGTGTTAGCTGACGTAGCAAAATTGAATGGGAAATGTTGACATCGCAATTTACAATGGTAAATATTGACAGATAAATGTAACCAAAAATTGTGACAACAGGAAGTAAAGTTTGTGGACAGGAAACGCACACTCTATGCAAGATATTTAACATATAGAAAGTCAAAATAATGGAGAGAAATTATATAGAAATTCAAATGAAATTAATTAAAAATAAGATGAAATTGCACATTGGAAGGTTTTCATACAATTGTAGAGACTTATGAATAATGGGAATGGGAATTAAAATAAATTAATGTTAAAATGAATTAATGTGAAATATACGAAATAATACAATGTATTTTATATATAGTGATTATACATATAAAATATAACTGATGTAGAGTAAATATTTTTGTATGATGTGTGTATTTAATGGAATATTTATGGAATATTTTGTACAGGGATAAAATAAAATCTTCATAGATTCTTTGAGTGATGGTGGAAGATTGTGTTTATGTTGGTGAGTATCAGATAATGGGGGTGTTACGTGGTAGGAATTCGGGCATCGTGTTTCAGAGTAAGATCTATTTTCAAATGAGACGGGGTGATGTTATTATTGTTGTATGTGAAGTTTAATTTGTCCACTTTTCACCATCTACATTTCCCTTGACCCTTTCCCCTCACCATTTCTCCTTTTTACCTCCCCTTCTCACTCACCAACTGTTGCACCTCTACATCCATCCTGGCTGACACCGGCTAACAATACAGACCAGGGATCAAAGATGGAACTTTCCTGATCTGTGCTCATCACAATCTGTCTAAATAAACTGACCGCATTAACCAACCCTGCTTAAAAAAAAGTTTATTGTGGCCACGGAACGGAGAAAGATGGAGGCACAGAAGATCTGAGACAGGAGAGAGTTAACGAGTCAGAGAGAAAGGAGGATAGAAATGCACACGCTGGGAATAGGATGTACACTCACACACAAGGCTTACAAACTCACTGACCCTTTATGCCTTGTTTTAAAAATATGCAACTGAGTAGGGATTAGTTTAAAATGAGGAACAACAAACCTATCTCAAATCCTGGAGCAAATTAGGATTAGTTAAACATTTGTGGCAGGAGTGGAATCATGAACATTTATATGAAAAACAATCGGGAACCACTACTGTTTCCTTGCTTATGGAATCCTCAAGACATCACAAGAAGACACAGCTGAGATCTGAGAGTACTGGCAGTGTTACTATGTCAATACAAAACAGCAGCAGGGAATGCGCGTAGCGAATCGTGGTTCGAGAAGGCTGATAAATGGGGAAAATGTGCAAATTTATGTGACCAACCCTGTGCAGGGAGCAGAATTTGTGTAAATCACAGACACGCACTGTTAAACTGTAGCAGTTAATCAGTAAGGAACAGAAACTCAAACAGAAGTTTCAGGTGAGGCAGCCAGACATCTAAGCTTCATGTTCAAACGGTAGTCGATGGCTTCCGAATGAAATTCCTGGGTGACCAGACCAATATTTTTGTGTCTTACACAAATATTTAGCGAACAACAACAGGAACTAGGCCATGTTTTGACTGAGGTTTGCGTTACACAGGACAAGATACCTTTGTTGGACAAAACTGTTTCTCTCTCCATTCCTTTTTCCACCCTGCCCTCCTTCCTCTTCTGAAGGAACTAATTCCTCACTGAGCTACAATTCCACAATTGCTGGGCATCCTCCAGTAATTCACCCAAATGGCCACTTCATATGTGAGCATGAACAGCGAATGTGAACAGACTATTTTATCATGGGAGGCACTGCAGCTGAGCCAATCCTGCCCTCACCCGATGTGCACACGGTCACTTGCAACAAGATTCAATGGATAGTAATCAGGAGCAAGAATCCTGACAATCTTCCCCTCCCTAACCTGAAGGCACTTATGCCAATTGCAATATCCTACCACTGCCCAACTGAAATCAGCTAATTCGGCACTAACCAAGGATCAAACTTGGGACTTTCCTGATCTGCATGGTTTAGCTACACATTGCCTTTACTAGTAGAATCATCCGGATAGCTAACACTTTATTTTAAATTAACTTTATCTATGAATTTTTAGTTTAAAATAGTGCTCTGCAAGAAGTAAATTTCTCAAAGTCAAGTTCAAAACTTTTTGGTGGCACATGATGTAATATATATGTAATACAGGCTAGTTGATCTCCCGTAGCATTGCACATGGAAGTTAAAACCAAGTGTAGTCTTCAGGTGAAACAGAATTAAAAGGCGGGGAATAATTGGTCCTGGACACTCAGATTTAATTTAGTCCCCATGTTAAAGTCATATTGTTATTTTTATATTATATTTTATTTGAGATTATTTGTAGTTTAACACCAAATTTACGGCAATTTTGGAAGCAATGGAGTTCCTAAAGCCTAGGAGTTTCCCTACAGTATAGCCTGAGGAGCAGGGAGACACAAAACTGAGGTGCCAGTGCCATCACTGATGGGAAGGGGTAATTATAACGTGGCAAGTTTGCAGAGGCATTATAAATGTAGACATAGAAATTTATAATGGAAAAAGTTGACAACAGGAACTAAGATTTTGTAGACAGAAAGTGTGTGCAGACGCAAGGTTTTTAATATAAGATATATGTGGAGTGTCACAAGCAACAAGTCGTGGACCCAGCAGGGACTGTATGACAATTAAAGTGGGACTTATCTTTTTGTGGCTCATACTTGGTGAGGGAGAACCTTGTCACGAGCTGCCACCAAGCAAGTAAGGAAGAGGCATTATTGAATCCTACTCAAAGGCTGTTTTCAGAAAATAGAACCTAAAGATAGGAGGGGATTTGCTTTTTTCAAAAAAAAATTGGAGAAAGCATTTTTTTTTTTAGAAAGGTTGCAAATAGAAGAGGTAAATTTGGAAATTTAGCCCAGACATGTAGCTTTTCTCGCCCAGGAGTTAATATCAGGGAATTAGGTACATGTTCTGTGTAATTTTCTTGAAGTTCTGCAAATTAAAAAAATTAACCCCCTGAATCCCAAGGATCTTTCAAAGATGCATTGAATTTAGTAAAACAGTAACATTGCTTCAGTTGTTTAAAACAATATTATTCAGACAATGGGAAGCTAAATACTGGTAGAGGGAGAACAATTTGGAGTAAGAATTTCTTGACAGAACCAAATGCAGATTTCCTACTGGATAACATCTTATGCAATCACTGATACTTATTCGGAAACTGCAACAAGGTTAACGGGAGTCCGAGCCCTTGATGGTCACGATGAACGGACTGCACAGAGCAGGAAGAGAAAAATACAGGTACAGTATCCGTTGTATGATCAAAGCAGTATGAGCTTTATTATTAAGATGCACTGAGACCAGTAAAATTCACAGCCTAGACAAATGTGAAAATTCACCTCACACGAAGCTGAAAATACCTTTTGCAGAATTTCCTGTCCCCATCCTTCAGTTTTCTCTGGTTCTCCTCTCCTTTCATCGAGGTGCCAACCCATTCTGTCTATACCATGTGCCCTATGGTAACCTTGCCCTATTCTTCATGTGAGAGTCTGGACAGTGAGTTTCAGAATGTTCAAACATGGGGCCATCAGTGCCTAGCTTAATCCTATACCCAGCAACCATACATGCACATTTTCCAGATGGTATCATTGAATGGTGAACTATCTAACATGTGGGCATCACAGTTAAGCTTGAACTGTCTTCACTCAACATCCAGGCATATTTCCCAGCGGAAGCCACTGAATAGGATCAAGAATGGAAGTCCTGGATGATTTTTGCTTCCCCTTCCTGGTCTGGGAATGCTAACACCAACTACAGAAGTCCCTTTGCCTCACCTCTTCCCTCTTCAGCTCCCGCCAGCTGATGTCAGTGAACTCAGCGCCAGTCAGGGATCAAATTTGTCACTTTCCAAGTTTGGATGGCTTAGTGCATTTATTCACTGAGCACAAATATGACATTTTATTTCACAGTTTTATCCTGAAAATAGAGTGCGGTGTAAATATTACAGGGTAAATTTTAACAGTGAGGACTTCCAGTAAAGAGCCTCGTTGAACAAGAGGGCAGATGAGGCAGTTGGGTATGGAGGCCAGTATGGCCGAGGTGCAGCCCTCTCAATTTTCGGGTTATTCATTTTAAAGACAGAAAAATCAGGATGGTTGCTAATCAGGCACAGTGACCATTGCAACCAATTGCTTGAAGTGACCTCCCATTGAGCGAGGCTCTGAGCCTGGTAAATTAGCTCTTAATTTACCTCAATATACATTTGAGAATTTGAATAACTTTACTTCGCAAAAGAACTCCGCTGCATCTTTATTTCACTTCCCGCTGAAATACTACAGCCATAAACCAGTAATTACTTAAAGAATTAAAATTGTTTTTTCATTTAAAAAAAAGTGGAATTCATTTAAACCATTTAACATTTTAGAAAACTGAAGCCATTTTGGTGGAACAGTTTATTAAACTTACAAAAGAAAATGTAAGTAGGTTTCTAGCTGTTTTTATATTGGTCGCCAGCCTCCAGCTCCTGCAAGCATGGGTCACTTGTAGCTGGCGACAATATTAGGATAAACTTGCTGGATTTTTTAAGGCACGCAGCCCAGAAGACCCGATTTTTACTGGTCTGCCTGGGGCCAGTAAATGTGCTGTTCTAGTAGCAGCAGCATCTTTCAGCAATGACATAACACCATGACATCACCACGCACGCACAATGATATCCTCTCTGCAGCTATCACTTTGCATATGCAGACTAGCCAAAACGTCACCACCAGCCTGCACATATGCAGAATAGCGAGCACCACAGTGTATCTGGTTTATATGAAAGCCAGCTGCACTACCTACAAGTGCAGGGAAACAGCATAGTTAACTTGCTTCCTCAATACACAGGCAGTAACATATAAGCAGGTTCAGTTTTCAATTTTTTTTCCATCCCTATACTCATCCACTGCATGTGGCAGTGACTTGCACTGGAGTCACATTCCCACATGCAACAGCAGCCCCTCTGGATCCCTCATCCAAGTGGCCATTCTTCACCTGTGTCTTCAGGATATCAGACATCAGATCGTAACCCAATGGCTACACAAATGTACTGAATAGTAACCAGGAGTATATACCGTACCTTAATTTTTTTCCCCTTCCTAGCCTGGGGATGCTGATTACGATTGTAGCATCCCACTGCTACTTCAGCTGAAATTAGATAACTCAGCACAGGCTCGGGATCAAATCTGTGTGTCTCATTACTACATTGCATTTACTCATATTTACTCACTGAGTCATTGGAGGCTGAGTTCTGCTATTTATTAAAGATATTTCTTGAAATATACTAACATGTCTCAATAATCATACAAATTATTTTTATTCTCAACAATTTTCTCCCCTTTCCTCCTTCCCTAAAGGATATGTGATACGCCTTCCTGCTGTGGTATGGTCCGACACGTGCCTGTCATCCTCTGATGCCTTGCCAAAATAGCATTCTTCATGTATGAACCCTGACTGTGAGTGCTGATAATCTAATCAACCTCAGGGGGCATCACAGCCAACCTATTCCTGTCCTCATGCAACATTCATTCACGTGCACTTCGATTCAGGATTAGTGAAGAAGAACTTACATTTATATAGCACCTTTCACATCCTTAGGATGTCCCAAATCACTTCACAGCCAATGGATTACTTTTGAAGTGTAGTCACTGTTGTTTTGTGGGCAAATGCAGCAACCAATTTGCACACAAGGTCCCACAAACAGCAACAAGATAAATGACCAATTTTCTCCTCCCTAATTCGGGACCACTGAAGTGATTTGTTACGTCACCACTACTGCCCCAGCTAATATCAGCTAACTCAGTACAAACCAGGGATCTCAGTTATTTCCTCGCTGAGCCATCAAGGGAACCATTTCATAACTTTAGCCAATTTAGTTTGAGCTCATGTTCTTAATGGGGAATTTTTCATTTAATTAACAAAGAGCATGAGACTGATAATCAGACAGTGCAGTGTGATTTACCATCTTAGGCTGTTGATGTACTATTTTAAAATCCTAATAACAACTCACTTCATTATAGGATAAATTCACCAATTCCTGTGGGAAGTCACGCAGGTTGGAGAATTGGTACTACAGTGTCATCGCTCTATTTCCAACCTGTGCTCTGTTCGAGTGACCCTCCCCGCTGGGAGTGTGGGATTGGTGAACTTACCATCATACGTAACACATTGAGAACCACTGATTGATATATACTGTATGCCCAGACTTGCCATCATAGCTGTAGCATATCATTACAGAGCCCTCCCAACCCTGACATTCAATTAGTCTGGAAAAAACTTTCTTTTTTAGTGATCTTTAAAAACATATACAAAGCCATGAAAATAAAGCATGATCGTTATAAGTTATGCATATAATTGAGCAACACTGTATAAAACCTAATCCATGACTAAAAGTAATCCACAACTATTAATCATCTTTCCTGGACTTTGACAGACAATAGATTATTTCTCAACAAAGTTGCTTCAGCTGCAATATTAATTTATAAAAACTAAAGAAAAATTAAAAACACACCAGGAAACCATGTAAAATATGACACTTTATCCTGTGACTCGTAATCTAATTAATATTTAACATCTGTCTTAACAAAACAAAAATAATTTCAATCAGCCAACTAGAGCAACAACAGCAAACAATGTAAAACTTAAGGGAATTGCATGTCAGCGAGGCCTAACTTGTACAAGCTGAGTAAATGCAGCTCTACCCACAGTCCCCCCCCCCTCAAAATACCCAACTACCCATACAGCTACATACCTTCACAGGCCTCAGAGTCTTGCTAAATAAAGAAATATGTCCAAAGCTGAAACCTTCACATCTAAATCACTCGCTATTTAAAAAAAAAGGCAAAGAAAAGTACAGCTGCATCGCAGTTTAGACCAACACAGACTGAGGAAGGAAATCTGCTTCACCAACTCTTCAGAATCTGCCATTAATCTGCACATCCTGTGTTATGCTCCACCTCTGCTTCCTAAGGACAGCAGAAGTCATGAGACCCAGACCTGCAGTGCGCATGGGTGCCAGCAGCAGCACAGAGTTTTGTCTGTGTGCCAGTGGTTCTAGTGTGGCGTGCATTCAGCCGTAAATCACCAATGTCAGCTTGAGTCACAGTCACCCTGCCTAAGCAGATTTGACATTTACAGCACACAGAGCAAGGGAGAGAGAGAGAGAGCTCGGAACAAGACTGCTAATATAAGTGAAGGTTACTGTGTTTGCTTTTGAGAGTTTAGCTCCTTCATTGGCACAAATTTGTCATTGCCTGACATCTGTTCCTGCCATTTGTATCAACTCATTCTGCTCTGGTTATTGACCAAGCAGTAACAATATGGTTATAATGAACATTCTAATATGTTTTATGCTGGAAGAGGGGAACAACACTGCTGATTAAACCATGAGGTGCAGCTCAAGTACTTGAATCATCTCTCAAGGAGCCTATTCCAGTATAAGCACGACAGAACATTCATTATAACCATTAGTAGATGAGGGGGAGGGAAGAGGGGAAGGGGGGGGTTGCGAACATGAGCCAAAAGAAGCCGTTTAACAACTCATACAGCCCTACCTCTGATCTGTTAAGCTTGTTCCAGGAACGCTGTTATTTGTCATTAACTGTTGCATTTTTATATTTAGCAGATTTTCCATCCGGATTCAGGAGATCAGCTTCCACGTGCTGTTCTCCCCCTTGTCTACTCAATATCTGGAGTCGGTCTCTGTAACGCTGGATATAGCGACCCAGAGTCCGAACATACAGGACAGGTTCCCCAAGTTTACTTCAATGAAACCAGCAGCCTTAACGCAGCAAGCATATTTATAGACCCACATTCCTGTAGGTCTATAATACCCCTGGTTCCCTGAATATTAGGTTTCTTACACGATGGAATGCAGCCAATGGAGGGCGAGCACTTGGCTGCACATCCGTAACGTAAAAGTCTTAAGACCGTCAATTAAAGTGACAGTCTGCCTGCTTCTGCTGTGGTATGCTGACATCAAGACCAATCAGAGAAACTTTTTGAACTAGTCATTTTTTTTGGGTGGGGGTGAGGCAAGGGACAGGGGCAGTTATTGTCTAAAAGGTTTACACATATTTGTACTCATAATTTTCTAGAATGGATCAACAGCATGAATAATGTTGAAATACCAAAAAATGAAGTTGAAAGAGGGGATATTAGTTGACACAGGGCTCAACATGTCCAATCACTGCAAAGCAGTAATAAACAAAGCCAACAGAATGCTGAACTAGAGTCTAGAAATTACTGTTGCCGATATTAGCGAATGAATGCTTAGTGCATTCATATAACGTTGCTTTGTCTGCTGTCTTAACACAAGCATTAACCCATTTATTTCAGAATTCCGATACCATAATTTGGTCTCTGCACCTTTTGTATAATATGTGATTTTTGCCAGCACTACTTTGATTTTACGTATGGTTACTCTGCTGTTGGACACTTTTGTTCGGTGTCTAGGCCACAATCCTAGCCTGGACCCCCAAGTGAGTGACACTTTCATTCTTCAGCAGGTAGGTCTGCCTGGTCTAACCAAGCATAACTCTGCCAACCCTTTGCCAGGTTCCACTAAGGACTGGGAAAGCAGGTCTTGTTCTGTACTCCCCTCTCTTATGCCAATGGCCTTGTTTGGGGCGGGGGTAGGCTCCGTCCCCACTAAACCAATCCAGAAATCCTGTGCAAGACCGGGACCCAGATACATTCAAGTTATGGTAGTAATGCACCAGAAAGACTGCGGATTTTTGGGCCCACTGGGCCCATCCAACACACAATCCGTTTTGTGGCAACTATTTCCTCTGGCGGGGGAGTACAGAACAAGAGGGCATACATAAAACCTTAAAATTAGAGGTAAGCCATTCAGGGATGATATCAGGAAGCACTTATTCACAGAAAGGGTAGTGGAAATCTGGAACTCTCTCCCCTAAAAAGCTGTTGCGCTGGGGGTCAACTGAAGATTTCAAAACTGAGACTGATAGATTTTTGTTAGGCAAGGGTATTAAGGGTTACAGAACCAAGGCGGGTAGATGGAGTTAAGATACAGATCAGCCATGATCCGACTGAATGGCAGAACGGGCTCAAGGGGCTGAATGGCCTACTCCTGTTCCTATGCATAGCCAAATTGATGATATTTTCATTCAATCTCATCAAAAGCACTTTATCGGTCACTAATTTTAAAAACTACATTACGTATATATATATTTTCTTATGCTATGAGCAGAAATGATAAAATAAACACAGAGGAGGGGAGGGGATAACTCAGTGGATATATTTATTAAATGAGCAGACCTGTTGTCACAAAGTTCTTGTGACTGTCACTCGTTTTATTCAGTCACATTCACTCATTGTATGTTATATTAAACAGGATCGCAATATGCATTCTCTGTACTCAGGAATTTTTCAAAGAATTGTGGACAGACCAACATCACTAGGTTAGATAACTCATCCAATCTGATGACAGTGCTTTAGGCACTGCATAGTGTTGTTGCTGACAATGGAAATGTGATGCCACCAAAGGGGAACAATTCTGAAGCAGTGCATTTGAACGTCAGACTTCGGTTTCCTGTTGGTGATTGTTTTGAGTGGGTTAAAAGGTTAGGGAGCCATGAATGAAGAGGCAAGGATAGATCTCTACAAAGAGCAGGAAATAAAGTGGGAAAACAGAAAAATGGAGGAAGATTGAGGGGCAGATGAAAAAAGAAGAGAGGGAAAAAGATGAGAGATAAGAAAAGGTAGATCATTTTGGGAAACCTAATTCTGTAACAGATAGTCGGACAGAAAAGAAAATGCCATAGCCTCCACAGAAATCCAATAAAATCTAGAAGGGAAATACTTCACTTCAGACTCTTAATTTTAGGCGCCATCTTGAGGCAGGCAAAAACAAAATTGGGCTACAGACCCCTTTCCAATTCCGCTATGCTGAAAAAACACACATGTCGGCAAAAGATAGTGATTGCTTAGTTAGCAACTACAGAACTATAAAAAAGAATTAAAAGTAAGCAATAAAAATCTCACATTTTTAAGATTTGAGCTTAAAACTATATTGCAAACCAGTCTCTGTGGCTCCTTCCTGCTCGTTTTATCTTCACACTTCGGCAGTCTTACAAACTCTGGGCTTTTGCTCCCAAGTCAAACCTTCTGAAGTCGGTTTTGGTTACATTTACAAAATTATATTTTTTCCTCCTTCTCTAGATCTTCTGATCTCCTAGGCGCCGTATTCTCTGAATTTACACTTATGTTGTGTCTTGTTCTGTTTTAATTTTGGGCTGTCAGTTACCCTCAGATCACTATCTCATTCCCTCTCTGGTTGGTCTTCCTACTCAGATTTTCTGTTTTGTCTCTTACTATAGCTTCGCTATAAAATTTAATGTAAAGATATAGTTACAATTCCCACTGTGCACATATCATTTTCTGTATCCTCTAAATTTAGCTCTGCTCAACTCCTGCTATGAATTATTCCATTTTAAGCCTCAGGTCACAGGTATATTTTAGCTACCGACCCAAAACCAGTAAGTCAGCTGCAAAAGCAATAGTTCCCCTGGCAGCCAATAGGAGCGAGCAGCAGGAGCATTTGATTTCTCCGAACATTAAAAATGTTCCATTCAAAGTTTTAAAAGGTTCCAAGAGCTCCAACAAACCATTTGGGCAATTTTGCATCAGACTGGAGTCATACTGCTAATGGTGTGTGTACCCAAAGCAGTGTGAGACAGCCTCTGGAAGGGAAAGGGATCACTCTGCCTCACTTTACTTTGCTCAGGCTTCAAATTGAAACCTGTCACCCAAGTAACACGGCTACTTTTCATGTCAATGTACACCTGAAACCACTTTATAGTGACGCAAAAGTGGCAATGTAACTCAGTCTAGTCTCTGAGGATGTTTTTCTTTTGGATTATTGGGTAGTACAACCATTACTGTTACTTTTTCTATCTTTGTTATAATCTTTATACTATTTTCAAATTATGTATGAAAATTTATGAATTGTACTTTCTGTTTCTAAAATGTTATTATAGCCTGGAAGTTACTGTAAGAGATATTGGAGGATGAATGTTTAACATAATCATATAACATTCCTTTGTCTGCTATTTTTACAAAGGCACTGACTTGTTAATTTTAAATAGATTAACCTCTCCGCTAAAATAGCAACAAAGGAATTCATGAACACTGGCAACAGTATTCTTAGGGCTTAGGTTTCTATTTAACTGTGGTGGGGATCACAGTTGAGCCCAATCGTATGCTCACCTAATGTCCACTCATGCTTTTTCCAGGAGTCATCATTGGAAAGTGATCAGGAGAACAACCTTAACTGATTCCACCCACCCCCTCCCCCTTAACCTGGACACTGAGGTCAACTGGAACTAATTCAGCACATACCAGAAATCGAAGCAGGTTTTCTGGTCTATAAGGCCCATCACTATACCAGACAGTGCCTTTGGCAGCTAGGCCATCACAGAAGCCCTTAAAGTTACCTAGAGATGATTGCTCATCTAGTCAGTAACCAGCTTCATGATCATAAAATTAAAAATTACAAAATTATAGTACTGGAAGCACCCATTTACATAGGACATTAAGCAAAAATCCACTGGAAGTGGATCTATAAGTTGACCTGTTGCCAAATCTGGCCCTTTTATACTACTGAATTCAGTAATAATGGATAAACGGGCACGTGCAAGATTGGGACATACATAGTTGCTCCAAAGTCATCAATGCAACTTTAACGGAATATGCGTAGTTAATACGACGTCACATTTCAGACTTTGGCAGTCTGTTTGGAACCCACTCTAATGTCAAGGAAGGTCAAAATAGACCAATGTAGAAAATCGATGGCCAGCCTACATGAGCAGGCTGAGAGCTGTCTGTCTGCGAACACACTTAAAATGACAGACTTAATGTTGGTACTGTTGTTGATCATTGCTCATGTTTGCCAGTACGGCACACAAGGGTTGCAGGCACCTGCCAAAACCCCCATCTTAAGGAGCGTCTTGCTGCCTCTGACAGTACTGGCATCGCTATTTTGGCTTTATGTTGTTGCTTTTGACAGTAGGCATCTCTGTAAAGTAAAAAAAAAGGAGCATCATGCTAGAATTTTCAATGCCATATTTGAAAACGAATGTGCTTATTTGCAGTTTAAATTTAATTACTGATCTTGAATGTCACAGGAACTGATTTTGACTGTCAAAACATTTATCCGGAAATCTGAAAGCATATGAAAAAGGAATACAGTCAAACAAATGCTTTAACTTTCCCTGAGGGAGGTTAAGAAAAACTGTTCGACGTACTGAAATGAAAAAAAAATTCCTCTCAGCACAATGCAGCTTCATATTCTAATAATTGCTGTTAAAACAGTATCAGCAAGTTTATTATTACTTTTCCTATTCTCTGGTTTCACCTAAAATCTCACTGTGTGCATTTGCCATACTCTCTATAAAACTCCATAATTCAGTCTCTTAATTGTGCTGATAATCCTTTGAAAAATAAATTCTAACTTTCTTGTCTCCAGAGTGTTAAGTGTTTGAGTAGCATTAGACTGGACTTGTAATGCAAACAATCAAGTATAAAGGCATATATTCAGCTCGTTGGGCTGCCTGGCACTGAAATCTGTGGAATGAGGGGTATGGTAGTGTAAGGGTTATGATACTAATAATAATAGGCCTGGACTAATAATCCAGAGAACGTGAGTTTAAATCCCACCATGGTAGTTTGAGAATTTGAATTCTGTTGAAAAAAAATCTAGAAAAAAGCTGGTATCAGTAAAAGTTGGATCGTAAAAACCCAACTGGTTCACTTTAGGGAAGGAAACCGGTCATCCTTACCTGGTCTGGCCTATATATGACTCCAGTCTCACACCTACACCAGCTGCCAATTCAATTGTATCAAACTGCTTGCAGTTTTTCAAGAAGGTGACCCACCACCACCTTGTCAGGGCAACTAGGGATGGCTAATAAATGCTAGCCTTGCCAGTGATGCCCACAACTCGAGAAAGATCAATTAAATAAGAGTTTTGTCAGCAATGGTCTGGGCAACTTTACATGGAAATCCATATCCCACGGATGAGAGTGAGAGATTAGAACAGAGCTCATCTGGCTTACTCTGCTTTATCACTTGATCATGGAACAGCATGGGCAGTAGTCATGGATAAGTCAGCAGCTCAATCCATCTTGCTCATTTGTCTAGATGAAGTCCTTCAATGGTAAGACACTTGTAAGGTAAGAAAAACTACTTTGTTGAAATAGCGTGGGGCTGTGTATGTGTGACTTTGTAAAGCATCAAATTGTGAGAGGAGCACACAAGCAGGATAACATTACGGAAAACACATTACCCAAGGTATGCAGCAAAGGAAATTCATGATTATTAATGAATTAGAGATGTTATACACTAAATGCAAATTTCTGAAGACTTTGGCATAATAAGAAACAGAGTCAACCAATACCAGCTCACCACACTAAACATCAGCTCTTTGTGGGTGCATGTTCACAGCAGGGTTTACCATATCACTGTATTTCTCATGATCATCTGTCCTGACCTTTTGAATGTTATACTGTGGTATCAAAAAAACAGTTCGGTCCTGAATATGGCTCTTTTTCCAGTTCGGTCCCGAATATGGCTGTTTCCACACGAGTTTGTTGAACAGGGAAAAGTAACAGAGCAAGTCAGGATTCTGTAATTCCGCTTTTCCCTTGTTTGGTAAGAATCCAAGGGAAAGATCCCATCAGATACGTATATAGTCTTGTAAGATCCTGGCTTTCAGCAGTGTGTTTGGATAAGCTAGCCGGCATATAAATGGAGGAAAACATATCACAGTGATAGATGGATCAGATCTGCTTCCCAATCTGTGTGTACACAGCACAGGAGAAGCAGCTAGTATTATTGCCGGCCTGTACAGACACCGGGTGACTTTCCAGCCAGATTAACAACGATGCAAATACAACTTTTGAGTATCTGTGAACGTGCAAGATTTATATGCACGCATTCAGTAGTTGCTTTCTTGCTGGTGAATTCACCCCACAATATAAAGAGAGCAGGTTTGGCTGCAAGGGAACCAGGCAACATTATGAACTTGCTTCCACTAGACGTCTTGGAATACAGTGGCCATACTATCAGACAGGATCTATGAATCCAGTACTTTGTGTGCTGGGCAGCACTTCTACCACTTTTTAAAAAAGATTATAATTGCAATAAAATGCCTTACACGGTGGTTTACTTCGCTTAAAAGCCTCTTCTTCGACCTATTCCCTCAGTATTTACGCAGCATAATCAACTTTTACTACCTCACACAGTACCTAAGGAAGATTTTACCTCTTAATCCTTTCCTATTCTCACCACAATTGGTCATCACATAATTCCTCAACACAGTCACCAATACAAGCACAGACACAGATTGATTTTTCAGCTACTACATAAAGAAATCGAAATGTACACTTTACAAGCTAACATTGTGTCTTGCTACAGGTTATTTAAATTTGAAGTTTTGGGTTAAGTGCGGCTCCGTTGAGCTGACTATGTTCTGAGAACAATGGAAGCCAATCTGAAAAATGGCTAAGGCAAAGGGTTTATTAAAAATTGATAACATCACAGCATTACCCACATCCTGATTTATAGCAGTACTTTGTAAAACCTATAATATTCCTATCATTTTTTTTCCTCTGCAACGATAATCATAAACCAAAGGAATTAAGTCCTGGTCCCTGGGGCTACCCTTGTGATGTGGAATTGGTTTCATCTGACACTGACAATTACAATGTTGATGAAGCTTCTATGCCACAATAAAGAAGGCTGTACCCCATTTATGGGGCTACTGGTATATTGCCGGATCAAGTGATCAATGATATATGGGTTCCACTGTTGGCCTATTGAGTAACTGCACCACAGAAGTGCATTCAGACCAGAAAAGTCCTAGGTTCAATACATAGTGTGTACTAGCAGCTGACCTCAGTTGGGGAAGCAGTGGGGCACTGCAGTCAACCTCAGTGTCCTGGGCTAGGGAGGTGAAAAGAATCAACTGATTGGCACCTCGTGATCCCTACTGTTAAGTCCACATGCAGAAATTGCATAGACAGACTCAGACCCTTAAAGGATGCCTTCCACAGCTGAATAGCCTGCCGACGCACATTGTCGAGGCCCACACAGGAAAAACAGTCACAGGAATAGGGGTTCCAACACCTTTGGATCCATACCCCAGAATGCATCAGCGCCTCAAACAGAGAACACTGCAAAAAGGAATGAGAAACTTGTGTTAATGCAGAAATATACCCCAATTGTAGACAAAGGGGAAAATTCTACCCTAAGATTTTAGACCAGTAGCTGCACCAAAAGAGCGCTGGGCCCACATCCAGAGAATCCAAATTAAAATCCAAGTTTTTGTTGTCATTTGGATTAACCTCTACTCAATAGATGGTCATCTGTTGCACACGACAGCCTGTTATGTGAGCATTTAGTAGACGAGAGACACAGTTCATTCTCATGGAAGGAAAAGTTAGATTGGCTGCTCACACCACGCCTCTTGTAGGTAGACTGTACTTACATGGAAAAATCCAAAGTCCAGCTCATCCTCTCATAAAAAACAAAGGAGTAATTGAGGCAAGTGGCAGTAATGAGGACTAAATGGGGGAGAAATCTAGGGTAAAAGTGGAAATATAAAGCTAAACTAGTGGCAAATCATATCTGAAATGGAAGACCTGAGTTTAAATCCCAGTCTCAATTAACCTTCGCACCCATGCTTTCCCTAAAAATCAACTGGAGGAGAGGGGTGGGAAAAATAGAAGAAAACCGATAAGGGAGGCATCCATTTTCATTCTCAGTCAAGCATGCCTTTTGATGGATCAATTGTAAACAATTTTACAACACCAAGTTATAGTCCAGCAATTTTATTTTAAATTCACAAGCTTTCGGAGGCTTCCTCCTTCGTCAGGTGAACGATGTGAAAATGAAATCCTCGAAAATCATTTTCACATCGTTCACCTGACGAAGGAGGAAGCCTCCGAAAGCTTGTGAATTTAAAATAAAATTGCTGGACTATAACTTGGTGTTGTAAAATTGTTTACAATTGTCAACCCCAGTCCATCACCGGCATCTCCACATTTTGATGGATCAACCAAGGAGAACCAAGGAAATGTCTGCAGTGCAGGGGTTAACGGCGAGGGAAAGAATTAGAAAGAGTTACAAATAATCTTTTTCTTCTCTTGCCTTAAAGCAACAATTTTATAAAATCTCTGCTACCAGTCATTACATGAAAAGCAATATTCCCATCTGCCAAAATGACATCCTTCACCTGCATAACCACAACAGGGGAAACTACTTATTAACCTAAACAAAGCTAATTTCAGTCCTGTCTTTTCTTCTTCATAATCTACACCTTAGTGTAAAATTAGCTTGCTTCACCTCATTCTGTGTTGAAATTAACATCAATTATTCAATAGGTACATTAAAGTAAACCATAAAAATTGATTACCCCTTAAAGATGTCAAGGGGACTGCATTTAATTAACAAATGGCATGGGGAAGGTTGTGCTTAATGGAGGTCAGGGGTACTTAGATCATAAACAGCAAACTGCCTGTTTAAATGAAGTGGCATTCCAAACGACAATCATGGCCTTTGCATTAAACATCAACAGTCTCAGAGATACTGCTTTATCCGACCAATTCAAATGTGCCCTTTTCCAACATGTTTTATCAGTAGCGGTACTACTGTAATTAATATTTGCCAAACAGCTCACAACAGTGCATCTCAATCAATTGTCCAATATTCTTGTTTCACCCCACATTCAGCAAAACTGGCAATTGACAAGTTTCTCTCCATCCTCCCACCCAAGAAACACACGTGAGGATTGCAGTATCAGTGCCAAAAGACAAAACCAAATAAATGGTAATTGTTCAGAATATATTGTAAATTTTTAGATTTAACGTCAATTATGTTCAACAGCACAAACTGAAAAAATTGGAAGACTTTTTTGAAAATATTATATAACAACTTGTATTTATATAGTATCTACAATGTAGTGAAGATCCCAACATTCAGTGTCAAGACTCAAGTACTTGAGTGAAGTACCAGTGGTCAGGTGCAGGCCATGAAAACATTTCCTCAAATGAGTTCCCTCGCTTCAGGAGAAGAGATTAACTGGAGGAAATCTTCTTTTAGTTAAAAACTTTAAATCGATACTTTATGTTGCCTGTATTCTAGAGCTTCATCCATTGCTTGTAGCTCATTGTAGGTCTTATTCTTATTTACTTCAAGCACTGTAAATTCTGTGTTCTCTAGACCTCATTTCCACTACGTAAAGAAAGCACTGTATGAGATTTTGAACTTATTCATTTATCCTCAGACCTTTCACTCTTCAAAGAATCAAATCAAACTAATAAACCTTTATACTCTGTGACAGAAAATAAAACTGCCATTGAAATGAATGATTTTTTGATGAAAAAAGTCTTTCAGTATGGACAATGCATTAAATAAAGAACTTTCCCCAATTACTGTAATACTAACACTGAACATATTTCATTAAAATGAATATAGCCCGGGCAGATAATTTGGCTGAATGATGCAGTAAAGTGACACATCTTATTGGCCAGGAGTGATATTGCTATTGTACTTATATAAAGTATCCATTTTGAACATCCATGGGATAGGATTTATATCCCACAAATGGGCTGATCTGGTAATTCACTGGTGAATTATGGTCTACACCATGAGTGGAATAGAAATCTTCTATAACAGGTTTTCTGAATGTATTCTGTTTGCAGAATATAGAAAGAATTAATCTGCAATGGCTCAGTTAGTTTATGTAGAAGCTTATGAACAACAAAGGCCAGAAGGTTTCAGGTTTGAATCCCCATTCTGTGCTGAGTTAGCTGAGCTCAGCTGGGACAGTGGTGGGGGCAGTACAACTGAATTTGTTTCCCCTAGGTTCCTCCTTCCAATCACATTCCAGTGATCCCCGCTGGAAGTGTGTGTATGTGGATGTTGGATGAGGACAACAATTGGGCTCAGCTGTGATGTCCTCAACAGATGAAAATGCTACCAACACTCATTGTCTACACTCAGAAATCAAGAGTGGCCAATTGGGCGAGGTACTTGAGTGCAGCCAGCACCCGTGGAGATCTACGCCAGTAAGAGTCAGCACCTTGTGGACAGGAGGAAAGAATATGAGATAGAAAAAAAGAAAATTTAAAGCATTGACATCGAAACACTTTTTACCAAGGGTCAACTACAAGAGTCTGTGATCTAGAACTAGAAAGACTAAATATTGCCTAAATCAGTTTTTACTTTCTGCAGTTTTTTTTAAGTCAAACTAAAAACAACTTTTATTTACTCATATTTGTATTCAGTTTTTCAAAAATAACAGCAATTCTTTCTTGTACATATGACAAATCTAAGAAAAATGCCATGTTAGTTTTTTAATGGCTTCATTTATTTTTGACCCATTTTAAGACAGAAACTGAATAGATTTGATTTTGACGGCTTTTAATTAGTCAATGTCGACTGACAAGATTAACTGAGATTAAAATTTTTAATTGCGAACCTAATCTAAACTTTTTCTTCGAGATTCAAACTGATTCTTATCACTTTTAGGAGTTTCATGCTGATTGGTTCCTTCTCTGAGACTTTCAAGCCGACTCACTGATTCGGACAGAATCAGTCTTTTTGTATCCCAGAAAAGCATTACCAGAACTTCCTGGGTTTTAAATATCTTGCCTTACTCAAGTTTTAAAAATGAACTGTCAGTCATATACAAATGGAACCAACCAATCATACAATATTATTTAAGACTGAATTCTTCCTCACTCCAGCTGTTAGCTGATGAGACTTGCAACAGTGTTTTGGAATAGACTTGGTGCAAGGATCTGAACTGTGGTCGTTTTTTAAACTGGTGATGTATTATGAAATTTAAGGAATAGGCACCAAATCAACAACAGACAAAAGTATCTCACATTTGCCATATAAACATTTTGCAGTTCATTACGATCATTAGACTCTGAGTTTGTCCACTTATATAAAACAGCATAATATCCTTTTATATAAGAAAAATAAAGTAAATAAGATTTTATGTGAATAAAAGCAATGACCAAACACAGGAAAAGGCAACTGGAGGGAACAATTTTAACAGTGGAAACACAAATGTTAAGTCCATTCGACAGGGTAGTTGGGTTACAAAACAAAAATGAGCTGATCGATATTGGAATTGGCTCCGCAGTGATCTTCATACATCACCTGTATTGCACCATCACAGTGAATCATGTACTCACTGTGAATCAATCAAAAGAAATTTTAACACTCGACTCTCCCTTTCTTCAATACTGAACATACTTGTCAATGGAATATTAATATAGTCCTAAACTTATCCCTCAATGTTTGGTTTGACCTGATAGACTGTGATACACACAGAGTCTATATAATATCTATAACATATAATATATATATATCCTATCTCGTATCTTATTCCTTTCTTTGAAAAACGTCATAATAATGAGAACAGATAATGTTCAGGGATTTGGAGCTCCTGCTCTCCTGGGCCAGTGTAACTGCAAAAACAATCCTATTAGAATAATACCACTCAAGCAAACACTTTAAACACTCAGAGTACAGTTTTCCATCGTTATAAACATATGACAAGCCACTCAGGGCTTATTGACCTGGACAACAAGGTCAGTACTTCTCATTAAGTACAAAACTGCAAAACGTTAACTGGATCTTTGCAGCAATTGCATTGATTTTTTCAATATAAAAATTTAATTTGAACACTGTGGAACCATATCCCAGCAAAGAGTCAATGCCTTTAGGGTAGGGGAGAGGGGAATTTTTTTTTAAGAAGAAATGCATTTCATTTAAAAGCTGCAAAGTTCATCATTAAAGGCTTGAAATTACAGTTGACGATATTAGCAGAGGAATGCTAAACGCATTCATCTGCAACTACTTTAACAGAGGCGTTAACCCATTTGAGCAAGAAAACAGAATTAGTAAGACAACAAAAAAGACAGGAAGAATTAGATAGTGGGAGGAGAGCAGAGTGACAGCTGCAGGAACAGCAAAAAAACATGTTTTAACCATGAGCAATGCCACAGGAGTTCAACCAGTATTTTTGAAAAACTATTAAAACTGATCATTTATTTGAAGTGAAAAGTGCTACAATGATCTCACAAAGATTAATATGGATTTTAGTTGTATTATGGAAAGAATGAAAATGACATTTCAAAGGAGTACACACTACAATATCATCAATAAAACAAAGATAAGATTAAGACTGAAATATAAGGGTTGGAGACCATCAGTGTTGAACGAATCACATATCCAACAAGTCTTTCTTGAATTCTTTCCAGCATTCGAAGAGCCTTGCCAGATATGGAAGCAGTACTCAAGTCTTGGATGGAGTTGAACTTTATAGGGAATTAAGAGATATTAGGGCTGATTTTACAAAAGAACACTACCACTGGGAGCTGTATTTGTTGGTTCTGCATTTCAGGAATCAATTTTCCACCCAAACGGATGCAAAATCATGGACAACACGCCTGCAATTTCGTAACATGCACCTTCTAACAGGCGAGTCTTCCCACTGGTAGTGCACATTCATAAAATCAACTCCAATGAGGGGAAAAGAAATGTTTGGCATAAAAGAGAAATGCTGCGCTCCTTGAAGGCAGTTTCAGCAATGGAGATGTGGATGTTCCACCTGAGATCGGAGAAGACAATGAGGCCAAGAATGCGGGCACATCAAGAAGGATTAAAGATGGAACCATCAAAGGTGTTAGCTGTTGGTTAAGCTCGCAAGAGACATAAAACTGTTTCTCAGAAGAACAGAAACAAACGAGATTTTCATTGTCACATTGAAGAGAATGGAGCAGTATTATCCCAGGTAACCCAAGAAGATCTATCGCCTATTCCATCTGCCATCTTTTTCTTTTTTGACAGGATACCACAGAATCTTTTGCAGAGATGATTTTTTATTATACCTCAAAACATGTTGTAAGATTTAAAATGAAAACATGTGTGGCTCTTTGAGCAGTTTGAAGAACTGTGTCTACTTTGAAAATATTGCTTCAGGGTGCGGAAGTTCAGTTATTATCCGCCAGATACTGGGGGTATGTGAATGAGTAAGATTAGAGTCAATAACAATTCTCTAGACATAATAGAACTGATTCTGCAAGGCTCCACCAGTGGCCTAATTTTCTCATCCAAATTAGGGATGGCTCTATCCCAGAAGTCATGCTTATCACAGCACAAAGCTTTCATGCTTCCAGGCCGAAAAGACTGAAGGATGGCTTTTGTAGGCCCAGGATATTCCCTGCAGCTGTGGCTCATGACACCAGTGTGGTATCTGAGGATAAGAGCTGAGGAGAGGTACAGTGCAGCCAATGTATTCACCGTGGTCATAGTGAAAAATACCTTTGGTATCCTGAAACAGAGATTCCATTGTTTGGACTGATGTGGAGGAGTTTTACAGTACAGCCCAGCCTGATACGTCCTCCACAACTCTGCCATGCAAAGGGGCCTAATGATGGAACAGCCAGAAGACAGGCAGCAAGAAGCTGATGACAATAAGGGCTGATCACAAGAGAAAAGATCTGCCTGCTGAATGAGCTGCTCAGACTACTGCAGTTATTAGACAGAATCTAAACGGCCAAACATTCAATAAGACTGGTACCACCGACCACAACAGGAAGAATGAATCAGAGGACTGCCAGGGAAATGAGAATTCACAGGCATGAATCCGTTCCTGTGTTCGTAGGCCACCTGTACATTAATGGAACGGTATCCCTTTCATGATGCTGAGTTCAGGCTGGGGGCAAGTAAGGCCACGAGTGCAATCAACGATACCCTGCACTTATGGGATTCCTGCCACTTGGTAACATTGGAGAGCTCTTTCTTGCTGCTGGCTGCTTTCCACAGAAATCTTTAGCACCACCAAAGAGTATGCCAGTCCCCTGCTTGATACAATTGTGGACTGAAGGTTGGAAGATGTGACAGAGATCTGTTGCCTGGAAGGAGTTTGTGTCAAAGTTCAAAGCTGCTGTAACCTTGATAGCCACTGACAGAGGTATCCCTCTTCTGAATCGGGTCTCCAAGTCTGGCTACAGAACTGGGCAGAGCTCAGAGATGGCTTCCTTCAGGAATCAAAGTTAACATTGGCAGGTTTCTTCAAGCAGGTCCAGATAAGACATCCTACCTGTTTCTGCAAGAATGTTAGCATAAAGACATGTCTGAACATAGTGTCTAAGGTGCAATCTCACCTGTCCGACATGCCTCCTCTGATCCTGCTCCAAATCAAGAATCATAGGAATACCCATAGCTGGGCGCTAATGTCTAACAAGTACAGTTATTCAAATAGGCACTGACAAAAGATGCAGTACAGCTTTAAATATTAGGAAGGCTCCAACAAGTTTCAATCACTTCTTTTGTCCAAAACAGTTCAGAAACAATCAGTGCCAACTTGGCTTAGTGGTAGGACTCTCACCTGAGTCAGAAGGTGCTGATCCAAGGCGTACTGCAGGATTTGAGCATATAATCTAAGCTGATACTTTAGTACAGTACTGAAGGAGTGCTGCATAGTTGGAGGTGTTGCATTTCGGATGAGATATTAATCTGAGGCTCTATCTGCCTGTTCAGGTGGATGCAGAACATCCCATCCTATTTGAAGACGACCAGGGGAGTTTTCCTGGTATGCTGACCAACATTTATCTCTCAACCAACACCAAAAAAAACACAGATTAACTGGTCATTATCTCTTTGCTATTTTTGAGACCTTGATGCATGCAAATTGGCTACTGCGTTTGCCTACTAAACAAGTGACTACATTTCAAAAATAATTAATTGACTATAAAGTACCTTGGGAGGTCTGGTGGATGTTAAAGATGCTACATAAATACAAGATCTTTCTTTCAAGTTGTTAAGAAATAGAGCAATAACAGTTATGCACCTTTAGCCACAAGAACCCAACTGAAGCGTGCAGGCTTCCACAGCAGCACCCATTTTATAAAAGTGTTCATCTTACTTGACAATGCTTCAGCCTCTGGATTGCATTTTGGGGAGGACCAGTCCTTTAAATAAAATTGTACATTTTAGTCAGCCTTACTGCCGGCTTCAAATACTGAAAGTGCTTTCATAGAATCATAGAAAAGTCACAGCACAGAAGGAGGCCACTTGGCCCATCGAGTTCATGCCAGCTCTATGCAAGAGCAATCCAGCTAGTCCCACTCCCCCCGCCCTATCCCCGCAGCCCTGCAAATTTTTTCCTTTCAAGTACTTATCCAGTTCCCTTTTGAAAGCCACGATTGAATCTGCCTCCACCATCCCCTTGGGCAGTGCATTCCAGATCCTAACCACTCGCTGTGTAAAAAAGTTTTTCCTCATGTCACCTTTGGCTCTTTTGCCAATCACCTTAAATCTATGTCCTCTGGTTCTTGATCCTTCCGCCAATGGGAACAGTATCTCTCTCTCTATTCTATCTAGCCCCTTCCTGATTTTAAATACCTCTATCAAATCTCTTCTCAAGGAGAACAACTCCAGCTTCTCCAGCCTATCCACGTAACTGAAGTTCCTCATCCCTGGAATCATTCTTGTAAATCTTTTCTGCACCTTCTCTAAGGCCTTCACATCTTTCCTAAAGTGCAGTGTCCAGAACTAGACACAATACTCCAGTTGTGGTCGAATCAGTGTTTTATAAAGGTTCATCATGACTTCCTTGCTTTTGTACTCTAAGGCTCTATTTATAAAGCCCAGGATCCCGTATGCTTTCTTAACTGCTTTCTCAACCTGCCCTGCCAACTTCAATGATTTGTGCACATATACCCCCAGATCTCTCTGCTCCTGTGCTCCTTTTAGAATTGTGCCCTCTAGTTTATGTTGCCACAGTAGCGTGCTATGTGCACTGGGTGCAAAGTAGGCCTCAGGCCTCCGTGTCCAATAATATAAGCCTCTTACTCCCAAAGCAATAGGCATTAAGCATCACATCATCAGTTCTAATTTGTCAGATGTCACTCGAGAATCTTATCTAACTGGGTCAACTATTCACTTAGGTGCATGTACATGTTTCTTGACCCAGTGAAATATGTATCAAGATATATTTATGAAACAAAAGTGTAAGTTTCCCATGCTCACCTTTTTTTTGCCTCAAATATAACTTTGAGATACCAAAAGACTGCTCCAATTACAGAGATATTTTCTTTTTAATAACACTGGAAATTGAGAGAATTACATTTGCAACTGAGTTTTACAATACAGAACCTAATATTTTTGAGACTAAGAACCACAAGGGTAATCTCCAGTGTCAGAGTTATACTGGAGAAATTTGGCCTTGTCAGCCTGGAAAAGGCATCTTAGAGATGACCTTATAGAGGTATGGAAGTGCATTAAGGGTATAGAATTAATTAACTTGGAATATTACTTTACATTAAACTGTTGGAGTAGAATTAGCTGACACAGGTTCAAATTAGGAACGGGTATTTTTAGGACAGACATCAAAACAAAAACCATTGGAATCATTTAAGAAACAATTGTATACTACATTGTGGGGGAGGGACATTAGGATCTCTATGGATGGATGAATCAAATGGGCCGAATGGCCTTCCTTATCCATAATTATCTTTTGATCTTACATCGTCTGGTGTATATGGCACTGTAATCCTCTAAGAGTTCATAAAACGTAAATGTTGTACCTCCTCCTCACTTTATTGAAATGGGTCAATGCCTCTGTTTAAAAAAAAGTGGTGAGAGGAATTTATTATGAATGTGTTAAGCGTTCACACAAGGGGACATAACCTTAAAATTAGAGTTAGGCTGTTCAGGGGTGATGTCCGTAAGCACTTCTTCACACAAAGGGAACACTCTCCCCAAAATGTTTTTGAGGATGGAGTTCAATTGAAAATTTCAAAACTGAGATTGATAGATTTTTGTTAGACAGGGTTACGGAACCAAGGCAGGTGGACGGAGTTGAGATACAGATCATCCATGATCTAATTGAATGGTGGAACAGGCTCGAGGGACTGAATGGCCTACGTCCTATGTTCCTAACATCATCCACCATTATTTCTAGGCTCTAATTAGCTTTTAATCGCAGAGAGCTCCTAATGTCCCTCCCCCCACAATGTAGTATACAATTGTTTCTTAAATGATTCCAATGGTTTTTGTTTTGATGTCTGTCCTAAAAATACCCGTTCCTAATTTGAACCTGTGTCACCTAATTCTACTCCAACAGTTTAATGTAAAGTAATATTCCAAGTTAATTAATTACCTTTTAATCGCATAAATGAGAGAGCTGATCCTTACCTGTTTCAAACTGAAATGGTTCCACTGTTTGATACTATGCAGTTTTGTTTCTCTATTAAACAGACCTAAAATAAAAAAAATATTTTTATGTGTAGTAAGTTCATTTATTCTGTAGAAGCCAATAGTTTGTCAGACATTGTCTAAGCTCTTAATTCATTATTTTTCAAATGTACACCCTTCCTCTTCTGAAAGGGTTGACTCACTCCAAGGTATGGTTCTATGAGTGCTGGCAGCCCTCTGGCACCTCACCCAAGTGGTCATTCTTCATGTATGAACCTAGACAGAGAGTGTTGGCAGACTTCTTGAAGAACATCACAGTCAAGCCTGACCCTGTTCTCATCTGTTGTTGACACAAGTGCACCTTCCAGCTGGAGTCTGTAAATGCTGATCAGGACTGGGAACCTGAGTTGATCTTTCCCCATCCTAGTCCAGGGACAATAAGGCCATTATAATGCTTCAACTATTGCCCAAATCAGCACAGATCGGGAATGAAACCTTCTAGTCCACACAGTTTAGTACTACACTTGGCGGTGCCTTCTACTTGGGTATCGGGGAGGAAGCTCTTAATTTTCATAATATATTAATCATGTAAATTCTACTGTCTTCAATTCTACTCTCCTGTCGCAAGACTTGAACTTTTTTTTGGGGGGGGGGGGTGCTATGTTCTCTATTCTCACAGTATTAAAAAAATTTCAAGTTTTGAGTATTTCAATATTCAGAGCCTGAGAAGCTCCACCAATATCTGGGTATGCTGCAATTTGAATAACGGGACAGCTCCAAAATATGACAAAATCAATCCCCGATGTGCACTGTAAGACCTGTGGCTTCTTTCTGTACTAATCAGAACAAACAAAGCCAACACAATGAGCTTTTGTTAAGCATCTGGCTGCAGGCACAGTTGCAAGCCTGTTTCAATTAAGGATTGTGCAACTCCAGAATCACACAATGACAAGATTGGCATTACCTTGTTATACAATGCATTATGTTTTGAAACACTTTCCCTGAAGCCAGTTAGGCTTCAGTTAAAGAAAACCTACTTCTGGCACAACCAAAACTAAAATGATACTGTCCAGGATTCTGGCACTCAAAAGGCAATACTAACTCTAGCAGAAAAATGTAGAAAAATCACCACGGATCAGAGCCAGCATTTTGAAACTAGCAGAGAAATCAAACTAATTTTATACATTACAACAATTACCAGTAAATGCAAATGTTCATTACACATCCAATTGATTAAACATTTAAATAGTAATAGCACTTGAGGAAATGGGGTGAAAAAATCCGAGTCATCAATTAACAAGCAGGAGACATGGTTTCTTATGATAAGTAACCAAATTAAATGTTAATCAAATGAGAAGGCAATGGGCTATTGCTACTTGTCTTTAACCCTTTGTAGGGCAATTGAATCTTTTATGAAAATGGATTCTGAGGATAAGTAAATAGTCCAAACAAAAAGTAACTTTGAAATGCAGATTTTTAATTGATTTTGACATTTCATACATACCACAGTTTTTATAGTTCAGGTGAAGCTCCTTGGGATGTTTTACTACGCTAAAGGCGCCATACAAATGCAAGTTGTCATTGCATAAACCTGCAGCCTATTTAGTTACCTAGGTTTTCGGACTCTGTCCGGCCTGCCACCAAAGTATTTTTGTGCCCACCATTATACATTTTACCACATTTCCAGCCCAAACTCCACACACCAACGTGCACATAATAAACTTGCATTAGTCCTGCACTGACAAATTTACAGCAAATTAAAGGTAATGCCAGTATGAAACATTTTACATCATGGATGTTACATGTATGCAACAGAAATTTCTTACTATGACTTCACTATACGGTGACAAACAGGCAATTTACTCAACAGGAATAGACTGTTGTAAAAATATACTCTAGCTTGGAGCGACTTGTATTTTAAAAATCTGAAAATATAACTTAATTCAAATTTGTTTTTTTCTTTTATGTTTTTCCAGTTGCAATTGGTCTTTGGTTACAACACATTGATGCACATTACATTCACAGTATACAATGTACATGGTACACTAAAAAGGTGCTTTGCGACAGTGAATGGGTATTTCCCGAGTCCCTAGGATCTGATTCAGTTAGTGTCAGCAGCATTAGTGTATATTACCATGCT
This sequence comes from Heptranchias perlo, assembly GCF_035084215.1. NCBI lineage: Eukaryota > Metazoa > Chordata > Chondrichthyes > Hexanchiformes > Hexanchidae > Heptranchias > Heptranchias perlo. The sequence goes on from NC_090354.1 coordinate 9,098,862, forward strand.
CGTTTGTGTATAAGTGCCTGGTATTTTTTGATTGTGCCACCAGGGCTTTGGCAGTTACTCAGTTCAGGGCAGGTAGAGTGTGCTCCAGGCGCTCAACGTACAAGCTGTGTGGGACCTGCAGGTGGTGTGTCAGAATGGGTCGTGAAGGGGAAACATATTTCCAAAATATTTCTCCTAGCTCCACTTCAGGGGAAACCTAATTTTCTCAGACTGGACTATCTTCTAGAGTCCATAATTTTCTCAGCCTGGGCTATCTTCCACAATGCAATACACTGATGGGGTGGGAGGTGCCATCTGCCGTCACTTCAGTCGGGTCACCAACAGGCAGGTCGCCAATAGGCAGTAGTTGGAAAACCGAAGAGTTTGCCCAACATAGGGTCCTAGGTCAGGATGTAACAATGAGGAGGCCCAGAAAGCAGTGTTCCTGGTCTGATTCAATGAGGTCTTGTTGATTTTATGGCTGTCATGCAGAATCTTCTGCTAGTAGGGCAGGATCTTGAGGGACAACCAGAAAAAGTAAAGGATGTGCTCTCCCCATCATGGCCTCTCCAACAATCTGCCATGCCTCTAGGGTTCCGCCTGTGTAGGTAGGCATGGTTTGCCTTTCTTTCAAATTATCACAGCTTGAAACCATGTGCATTGCCTCGCATCTGGAATCCCAATTGTCACTGGGTAGGGCTCACCCTAGCTCTCTCTCCTAGGCTAATTTTTGCCCATGGAAATAAAGATTCCTTCAAAATCAGATTTGCTGAGTCTTTGTTGGTTGGAAAGAAGATTTCCAGTGCGGTGAGTGGGTGTGTAACTCTAGCCCATTTCAGCTAATCGGTTAGGAAGTGTTTTGTTTGTTGGCATCGGACGGTGTCAACATCAAGGAGCTGGAATTCATCTTGAAGGCCATTGATGGATTTGATAGCTCTGTGAGAGATTGAGGATCCATCCTGCTTCAATTTATAAGACATTCTACATTATATACCTTTCCATTTAATTTGTTGCTTTGCTTAGTATTGTACCAATTTAAAGAAAGGCTGCTTTCTGGAAAAGATTTTTATTGTCTTTGTGTCTCTGTAAAGATGGGGAGGATGGGGCTTTGAGTGAACATACATGTTGTCTGGTTTGGGACTCCAGTAATCAGTAAACTATAGCTAATCAAAAGGGTGCATCGTTGCAAAAGACAATTTTTTTTAAACACAGATTATTAATTAAATTGGAGGAAATATGAGGAGCTTTGTACTATGTTGGATGGAAGTTTTCACCCTCTATTGTTTACAACAATGGGGGGTGATTTTCAACTCATTCCGCCTGAAAAACGGGTGGCTGGTAGTTGAAAATCGAGGCAGGGAGCCCACCTCGGCGCAATTTTCAGGTAGACCTGTAAATGGGTGAACAGCACAGCCACCTGTTTCAGGCTGGAAGCTGTTTAAATATGCAAATCGTATACCCCCAATTACAATTTTGAAGTGCAAATGGACAGAGGTGCTTTCGATATGCAGGTTAGGTAGTTACCTCCAAGTCTAAATCGATAACGTCTCTTTGAGGCATTAATTGTATGTACAAGACCTCAATGAGGGGTGACGAGGTATGCAAGACTTGAGCGAGTTATATCAAGCTGGTGCCCTGGTCGAGGTGGTTGAGTTTGTATTTGATGCTGGCTTTAATTGACAGCTCTATACGCACACTGAGGATAAATATTACAAACTCTGGTCATTGCTTTGGTTCATCTGATTCACTGGGTTCAGCTGCATAGCCTAGTTACCACGGCACAGTGAAACTCACTGGTGTGTTCCACATAAAATCAAAGGACACTAAGGATCACAAAGAAAGTTTTATTGCTCTCTTTTACAATTAACATGAATTAGTGGTTTTAGCATAAGCTGCACAGTCTTTCAAGGGATCGTTTTCTATCTTTCAAAGAAATCTGAGCCTAAAAATTCTGCACTGTTTATGGTGTGTATCTAGCATAATCTGGGCTGGGGAGAAGAGTTTGCAGCGGAACGCATTTCCTCCAATTGTGCTTCCCAACCTGATTCACAAATTCCAACGGTGATGAGTGGTGGGCCTGCTCCCTGCTTTGTCATGAGGTCATATTTGAAGGCAGGACTGGTGGGATGCCGAGATCCCCTGAAAATCCATACAAGGGTTCAAAGTGGACCCCACAATGCTGCATCCCATCTACATAGATGTTTTGGTGTTCAGCGTTATATAAACTCCCATGTATATGTAGCCTGCAGAGAACCATTAAAGCAGAATGGATCCATGCCAGTTGAGGGACCCTGTATGCCTACTGGTATGGCATTCGTTTTTGCACAGTTTAATTTTTATCCAGAGACAGTTTTGTCTTATTCCCTGGATCTTATAGATGCTGGAGAAGTAACAGAAAAGCATGTGAACTGTCGACAGTGAAACTCTGAGCTCAATCCCCACCACTGTGATTCCATGAATATTTGGATTTATTTGCATTTCTGTTTTGAGTGTTCTCCCAGTGAAGAGAAGTTCCCCCAAGGCCCATTCCATCCCATGAAATGCTTTTTCGGCAGCCAAGGTCATCATACGGGCTGATTCCTGAAGGAAGTGAGCGTGGTGTAGGAGGTTGAAGAGACAGTGGACATCTTGTCTTTTCAAGTGTCTCCCATGGATAAAGCCTTTCTGATCTTTATGCATCAGGTTGGGGATGATTTTTAGATGCCGTGCCAGGATTTTGGAATCAGTTTAACAGAGAGATGGGTCTGTAACAAGCACAGCTTGATGGGCACGTCCCTTTCCCCGTGTGCTCAAGAATGTGGCAGCGTGGGCTGCATGTGGAGAACCTCATGCAGAAGGAGAGTTAATTTTGGAGCCAGCTTTTTATAAAAGCTGGACGTCCATCAGGTCCTGGGCTTAGCCACTGCATCATTTGTATGGCTTGACTTATTTCCTCTTAAGTCATGGGAGAGTCTAGCTTCTCCTCCTGGCCCAGCTGTTGCAGTGGCAAGTTGGCTACATATCCTTGAATGTTCTTGGCTGAAGCTGTGAATTCAGACTTATATAGAACTCTACAGAAATCCTGATCAATCGTCTTGGAGTCAGACGTTATGCCGTGATTTTGGTAAGTATTTCAAGAATGGTCCTACTAAAATGTTGCTGCCTTACAATGGATATTAAGAGTTTGTCTACCTCATTGCCCTGCTTGTAGTGTCATATGAAGTGTATCGGCTGTTCTGTTTTGACCACTAGAAGAGAGTGTAGTTCTCTCCTAGCACTTTACGAGAGCCTTGTCTAATTGTTGGGAGGGATAGGCTTATGCTTATACTGTTGTTCAAGGGTGAGTTCTTCCCATCCAAATTGCTCTGGGTGGTTAGAGTGACCTTCTTTTTCCCTGATCATATACATTATGATGTCACCTTGGAACAATGCCTTCGCACTTCTCCAGAGCAGGATGAGGGTCACCTATTGCTATTTAGAAAGTCTGCCCGTTTGTCATATAAATAGGGGAGGAAATTGGGGATCCCAGGGAGGGACTTATTGAAACTCGAGTGACGTGGTCTTTGTATGGAAAAGAATGTCTGTACTTGAGGAATACTGATGCATGGTCAGACAGCAGTATGGATCTTATATTAAGGGAGTAGAATTTGTGAGGTGAAGAGGTCATCAATTCTGGAAATGAGACAGAGAGGTTTGGAATAGAAGGTGAAGTTATGGCCATTTGGGATTAGTTTTTGACAAGTAATGAGTAAGCTAAGCTCTTTACAGTGCCTCTTTAGTTCCTTTGCTGTCTTGGTGGGGGCTCCCTTTATGCAGGGGTTTCACTCTTATCTGGACCTAGAGTACAGTTTAGCTTATAGCTTTGGGATGAGATGTGGGGCTAGGGTGAGGAAGATGTTAGTAATTAAGCTGGGGTAGTCTACGTTAGGGAAAATATGTTGAAAAGGATAATGTCTGTCTCCCATAAACTGGCCTTTACCAGCCGATAGTGGCCGTTTGGATTAGCTATCTTGTCGGTCAGCACAAAGGGATGGGCTTTGTGAATGAGGATGGCTGCCCCTCTACGTTTGGAGGAGTAGGAGTCACAGACATATTGTCCCATCCAGCTCTTTGAGATTTGCATGCCCAGAGTCAATTAGGTGGTTCTCCTAACGGAGGCTATGTCCATGCATTCTTTACAAAGGTAGACAAATATCTTTTGTTGCTTTATAAGGAAAGATTGTTCCTTGTAGATACAATCCTCTGTATCAACAAAACACATATGACTTTGTTTAGTACTGCCTAGGAAATCAAAACTCCATTTACCAGGAACAAGCGATTCATTTCTGAACCACTATTTTCATTTTCAGAATCCTCACTAGGAAATTTCATGTTAAGTAACTTACTTGAGTGCTTCCATTTCATTCGCACTGAAAACATGATTACAATAGTAACCCAACCACTGCCACTTGGAAAGCGCATTAGAGGGCCATATCTACAAGGAACATCAAGCTACAATACATACTTGCTCTGTAAATTAAATGGTGATCTTAATTTTAGTCATGTTTGTTTGTTGGCAGATGTGGTTGGAGATCCCCCCTTGTTGATTTGACTATGTTGGCATTTGTGCATGGTACGTCAAAAAATAACTTTTTTCATCTATAATTTTCATCTATAATTTTCATCTATATTTGCTGTTTCTGTCCTTACATTCTTAAAAGTGTATCTTTGTTTATGCTTTTGCACCACCACCCCCACCAAAATCTTTCCTGCCTCCTGCCCAACATCTTCCTCCCACCTCCAATAAATGTAAGTTGTTATTTAGTCATTGTTCTATTACGCTCGTGTTTACTTCAATGTAGAGAATATATATTTGCCTTAAAAATACCAAAAGTGCAAAAAAACAGATGGCAGCAATACATTATACAGAACTGTCCTGGCTAACATTCTCAGAGTGAACTACTGACTCTGTATTTTTACTTCAAAAAAAAATTAAGCAGAAATTTTATTGCCGTTTTCAAGGTTTAGGTTATTTTATGACCATCACTTCTGGCAGTTTGGTATTAAAGGAACAATTCTTCCCTGATATCAGTAGAATAATGCTATATCAACAAAAAACATCTGGCTTTGTTTAGTACTGCCTAGTAAATCTGACACATCAAAAATTCATTTATCAGGAACAAGCGATTCATTTCTGAACCACTATTTTCATTTTCAGAATCTTCACTAGGAAATTTCATATCAAGTAACCTACTTAAGTGCTTCCATTTTATTCGCACTGAAAACATGATTGCAACTGTAACCCTACCACCCCCACTTGGAAAGCACATTAGATGGTGTATCTACAAGGAACATCTTGCCACCATACATTAAAGTTTAAACATCTGATCACAAGTTGAAAAATTTGTTTTCACTGCCTTCATTACTTATTTTATCTAAAATGCTTTTTGTAAAACTGCAGCATTTAAAATATTAAATGCAAATTTCAGGTTGGTTTTGTACAGTACACTTAGCATTAAGAAAATTAAATGCAGAAATCTATAAAAGTTACAAGACAAAAACAGATCGTTCAGCCCAACCAGTCCGTTGTGGCGTTTACCCACCATTCAAGCAAATAGCCCTGATCACATTTACCTGCCCTGTTCCCATATCCTTTTATCTCCTTTTCCTTTATCTCCCTATCCAATCTAATCTTGAATATTGACATAGTTTCTGCCTCAACCAATAACCATGGAAGGGAATTCCACAGCCTCACAACTCTCTGTGTAAAGAAGTTTTTTCTTGCACTCTGTTTTTTATCTCTTACATTGAATCTTCTACCTACGGCCCCTTTTTCTGGACTCCTCAACTACTGGAAACAATTTCCGTCCAATAACCTTGTCCCATCTTCCATAATTTAAAGACTTCTATCATATTGCCACCTAATCTGCATTGTTCTAATGGAAATAGCCCAATATTTTGAGTCTTCCTTCATATTAATATTTCCTCATACCAGGCAGCAGCCTAGTGAATCTGCATTTTATCCTCTCTAAAGCCTTTCTATAGCATGGAGCCCAATACTGCACGCAATACTCTAACTGAGGTCTTAGTAAGGTTTTATATAGGCTCATCATTACCTCTTAACTTTTATATTCTTGTGATAAAACCTACAATTCCATTGGCTTTTTACAGCCTTATCAACCTGTTCTAGTTTATGTACTGACTTTTTCCTTTTCTAGTTGGATCTTAAACCTGATCATACTGTGGTCACAACTGCCAAGGTGTTCAACCACATTTAGCTATCCTACTCGATCTATTTCAATATTCATAACCAGATCTAGCAACATTTCACCCTTTTTCAGGCCTAACAACATACTGCTTGAGGAAGGAGCCCCGTACACATTTTAGGAATTCCATTCTCTTTTTCCCATTTATTCCCTCTGTCCCAATCGGTAGGTGGATACTTAAAATCTCCGCGAACAATCATTTTGTTATTTTTACTCATCTGTTTAATCTGACTGCAGATTTCCTCTTCCATTTCCTAACCACAATCCACAATACCGAGAGTAACAAGCCCTTTATTTTATTTATCTTTGAGCTCCACCCATATTGACCATGTCTCTACCACTTTCTTGTCTATATCAATTCTCCCTACAGCATGTATTCCCTCTTTTACAAATATTCCCACTCTGCCTCCTTTCATATCTTTTCTATCCTCCTAAATATATTATACCCTAATATATTTATTTTCCATTCTTGCTCAGTTTGCGGCCAGGTTTCTGTTAATGTTATTAAGTCTAGATTTTCCTGTACGATAATTGCTTCCAGTTCCCCCAGTTTATTTCCCACACTCTGCACATTGCCGTCAAAAGACTTTAACCTTTTTGTAACATTTCCCATGACTTTTTTTGAGTCTAAACTACACAACTCCCTTTACTTCAGTCCTTTCCCTGTTTGTAACTAGTCCATTTGATTTTATTCCTCTATTATATATCTCTCGTGCTGAATAGTTTTCTGCTTGAATATTATTCTCATCTATTTCTTCCTTTACTATTAGCTGATCCTGGTTAGTTTTATTTTCCCTGTTCCCCCTTCCTAGTTTAAATGCCTCACTTTTCCCTATTTAACCAATGCCCCACAAACTAGAATTCCTCTTCCTCAAGCAGTATGTTGTTAGGCCTGAAAAAGGGTGAAATGTTGCTAGATCTGGTTATGAATATTGAAATAGATCGAGTAGGATAGCTAAATGCTTATTAGTTTGCCTGATCTACCTGTCCTCTGTTCTAGCGCTGGGGATGTAATCCTGAGTTTACCACCTATGAAGTCTACTCCTTAACTTGTTTCCCAATCAAAATTCATCTTGCAGGACAGATGCATTTTCTTTATTTTATGTAGTTCTCTCTTCCTCCTCCCCTCCTGAAAAATGTATGGTGATTTTCTCTGCCCTGCTGCCACATGGTGCATGAAAAATGGGTGCAATGCAGACGAAAAATGGGTGCTACACCTTGGCTTAATTTTGCACCTGAATAACACTGCACCCAAACTTTCTCTATAACTTTTCTGGTGTCTGCACCGGAACAAAATGCAGTAATATAACTATTACGCAAATGAATGTCTGAGGGCTTTACACCCAAAATTTCTCTAATAGCACTGGGTGTAGTTCTGAGCAAAGTGTGCCCATAAAAACCTGGCACTACTGATTGCTGAGCTGTTGTTTAGGAACCAGAAGTGTGAACAGACATCTGGTGTTATCACGTTAGGTATTTATTTTAGATTTTAGATTTTTTGAACATAAAATAATTTTGCTGCTTCAGGACTTGTTGCCAAATGCTGTAATTCGTGGAGGTCTGTGCCACTCTTTCCCCCATTCCCCCCCCCCACCACCCCCCCCCGTTTGCAATATGACTTATTTGTGGAGGAAGATGAAGAGAGACAACCTTTTGACAACTGCTGAATTCATTCGCCTGAGCCTCTCCAGAGCCACTAACAACTGTTTCACCACCACACTGTAAGATCCCAACCCACACCCCCGCGAACATATATTTGTCCCATGCCACCTTGAATAAAAAGAGAAGCCTCACAATAAAATCAGCACCCTTCTCCTACTCTCACATCATCATTCTTCATACCCACACTTGTTTTCCCCGTTCCTCGACACACCGGTTTCCTCTCAGCAGTGGTGCCCTGACTGCTGCTTGGAGTGTTGCCGCCATCCCAGCCATGGTACAGCAGCATGAACTCATTCACGGACAGCAGAACCTTCAAATAAATGAGAAGACTACTGACAAACAAATCGCTGCTTCGAGCAGGTATAAATTAAAAACTTACCACAAGTCATCCAAAGGCGTCCAGAAATAAATTCCTGGCCTATTTCCTGCAAAAATCAAATCTTCTGCCACTCCCATGAGTCTTTGTCTACACCTGCTCCTTCAACGGTACTGCTGCCTTTAAGGCCTGAATTGGACCCGATTTTACTGTCCCTACAGTCAAGCATCTCCAGCAATGCCTGACATTCATTTTATAAATGGTAATGAAGGCCAGCAGGAAAGCCAAGTGCGTCCCGGGTGCAGCGCACTTCTGGTATGGTAGTTTGCACCCACTTTGGTCCTGGTAAGTACCGGGAGAGAAAAATCAGCCCAGTAATTTTCCTATCTGTAATCTTCTTGTTTTCTGAAATAGTTTGTCTCCACAGTAGTTTGCATCAGAAGACAGTTGTGTCAGAGCTCACCTGATGGTGCAGTGGATCAATGCAACATCCATGGTAGTATTGAACAATTTGGATCAATGAGGTGTTCGTTAGGGTCACTAGATAACCATCAGAAGGAGGAATCTTGTCTGATGTTTTCCCTCCTCTCTAGTCCAGAGACAGTGAAGCCAGTTGCAGCACCCCTGCTGCTGTTTCCGCTCCAATCAGCTAACTAAGGATCTGCTATCTGACCTAGGGCCTTATTTTTCCCTAAGGTGCTTTACTCTTTACACTATCCCACATTAAACACATTCTATAAAGAATAGCACAAGTGGGACTTTGATTTCACTTTATGACAGACTTTCAAATCTATATGGTTCAGTATCACATTGCCCAATGCATTTATCCATTGGGAAAGCTTCAACATAATATAATTGCAATATAAAAACGTAACTCTAGTTGTTTCCTCAAACATATTAAACTATAAATATTGACTACATAATGTAAAAACAATAGAAGAGAACATCTGGCTCACAATGATCCAAGACAGTCTACAACAAAATTAACTCAAGGCTGCAAGGCTAGTCAAGTATTGTAATGGTTTGTATTGTAGTACAGGCTAATCAGTGCTAATAACTTCATGGTCCACTGCTGTGCAAGGCTAGCCAGATAGAATAGAATGCCAGATCATTAGCACAAGTTGAGAACAGTCAAATGCTATACACAGCTGAAGATCATAAGGCCATAGCAAATGCATAACTATATGTCTAGACAAAACTTAGCACAATTAAAACTATAACACATTTCAAGGAATAGGCAGTACAGTGGGTTAGACATTGGCCTTGCAAACCTGAGTCCTAGGCTCAAATCTGGGTGCACAGTTCTTACATGAAATGAGTTTGGGCAATCTCAATCTAGTTCCTCGTGGGTGCAGGTCCAAAGCACAACACTGCCCCCCTATTTCAGCACTAATTGGCATTAAGTTGCCAATCTCCTTCAGAGGGGCAACAGGATGGCTGGTATGGCAAATGTAAAAATGTCACACTAATGCAGTGGAAGGTGTTCTTTTGAGGTTGCGATGTGAGCACTTTGTGAGAGTGGAGCAGTGGGAGCTATACGTAATTAAAGATGATTGATGTTGGCAATGGATGTGAAAACGGAAAAATGTTCCATTCCCTACCACTAACTTCCCTCACTTTGACGAGCACAAAACTCAATGCAAAGGTAAAAATAAAATAGCCAACATGTTTTGCTCTCTCACTAACTGGACTGAAAATGGATCAAAAAACTACAGCTGGGATGACAATCCCATCAAAGAATAAGGGAAAAGAAACTTTTTCCCACTCTGTCCCACCTTATTGCAGTTAAATGTATTGCATTTAATATAGTACTGAACATCTCAAAAGCTTTTACATTCTGTTGCACTTAGTTCCTGTAGCACAAACACAGCCCTCTCTCCCAAGCTAGGGTCCTGTTAGCTATATGAACCTAACAGACAGGCCTGATGTCACAATATAATTTGTCAGCCAGACAGATGCATTTATTGATTTGAGTGTTTTATCCACAAAATTGGGTTATACTTTTTATTTATTTTTTTCTCCTGAATGTGGTACTTGCCAGGGTTTCAGCTCTACAGAGAACATAAGCCATTGTGAGACAAAAATAAAGCATTTTTCTCTAAGTTTAGCTTGGAAGTGCATCCTTTCGTTCAGTTGCATCACAAAAAGGAGTTAAAAACCCAATGTATTCCAAATTATAACACCGGCCTAACTCAATACAATGTTCTGACCAGATAGCTTTAGGGAGGAGCCAAGCCATATAATTCAAACACAAACAACTTTGTGATTTTTTGAATTATGTGTATGACCTACAGCTCCTTTTGAATTTAGCCAACAGCTATTCAAATACACAAAGACCTAGCAATTGTTTCAGTGGTATTTCATTAGCTTACATTCTTCAAATAAGAGAGTTGGTGTTAGAAATTCTGCTTCTGTACTCGTAAGCCCACAATTTTCCACCCATTCACTTTAATGGGCAGAAAATCGCAGGCTGGTGAGCACAGAAGCGAAATTCCTACCCCTTTGTCTTTAGTTCTCATAAAGGTCAGGTTAAGCCAGTTAGTCTCAGAGTTAGTACAAATGTAAAGGCGAAAGCATAACTGTGCATATGAACACTAATTATAAGGTACATAGCTTAGTATACAGATTGCGACCCATTTATTATTTTCTATTTCAAAAGTTAGCTTGGTCTAATATTTACTGTAAATATACTCATATTGCTGTTATTTATTTGCCTTCTCATCTATTTTCAATAAATGCACTGGACAATTAAAGCCTAAATCTAAATCTGGTGTTTGTGATAAGTGAGGAAGATTCTGCAGAGGCAGAGGATAGATCCAGTAGCCAAGGCAATTCTAAAGAAAGATTTTCTGTTTGTTTCCCTAGGCATGCTATCAAAATTTACCTAGATTAGAACCAGTAAAGATCGTGTGCATAAGTGCCAAAAACTCATCTATTAGAGTAGTCCAAATATGGAAGCCAAAATATCTAGAGTAACAAGGGAAGAAAAGGCCCAAAAATGTAATTTGGTACTTCACCCAAGTGGCCATTATTCATGTATTGAGCACTGACAGGCTATATACTACTACATGTATTATCACAGCCCAATCCAACATCTACTCGTGCAGTTCCATCAGGAGCTCTTGGATTAGGAGCAGGAATCCTAGCTGACTTTCTCCTCCCTAACCTGAGGGTGCTGAGGGCAATTTTAGCACTCCACTACTGCCCTGGCCAAGGCCAGCAAATTCAGCACAGACCAAGGACTGAAACAGGGACCTTCTTGGCCTGAATGGTTGAACTGCTCATTTGATGAACTTGCTGAGACATTGAGGAGCTACTGTTACCTCTTCATCAAATTTATCTCATTTCCAATGTTTCATGGAGTTCCCATGCACAACTGTTAAGATTGATGCTGTTTCAAAGGAGAGGTCTCCAGCATGGTATTCATTTGCAGACTGCATCCTAGAATATTTTAGGAAATACACTGCATTAAATGGGCTTGGAAGATAAATACAGTAGTATTATTTTATGTCATACATAAACACACTGGACAAACATTTTTTTTTCAGCAGCCTGTTTTCTCCACTAGAACTGCATCCAAAAATAGTTAATACACACCACACATGTTGTGCAAGAGTCCACTGAACAAAATTTGAGTCTCATTTGAAATGTTTAATGTATATGCAAGTTGAATTTTTCCGATATAATGAAGCTTTTTTTCCCACTTGGAAGCTTTGAATGCACAATATAACTCACCTGTTAATATTGCCAATTCTTGTATTGTTATTTATTTCTTTGTGGTTGCTTAACAGCGTAAATATTTGAGGCCAACATTTTTGCTGCCATAAACCTCAAATGGATTGCTGAATGTTATAATAAGTGCTATATTTTACATTCTTTCTAGTTTCTTCCATGTAATCACCATTTCAATTTACTCCCTACTGCTTAAGATAGCTAAAACATAATAAAATTACTACTGTAGCTCCCTGATGGCTCAGTTGGTAAATGCAATATGTTGCTGAGCCATGTAGAGCAGAAAATCCCAGATGAATTTCAGTCTATAATAAGCTAGGTCATCTTGAAGGGGTGCAACAGTACAAGCCCTGGGCTAGGAAGGAGAAATCAACCAGGGTTCCCACCGCTGCTCATGATCCAATGGCCCCTTCCAGAAAATACATGAGTATAGATGCTGGTTGAGGATAGTTGTAATGTGTGCCACAATTGGAAAGCCAGCCAATACTCACTGACTAGTTTCACAAATGAAGAATGCCACTTGGGTAAGGCATGGGATTATGCTTAATACCTGTGGAAATGTATCCCAGTCCTTCAGGAGAGGGAGTGGGTGAAAAATAGGCAGAAATGGCCAATGTTCTGCAATCCAGTGATCCCCCGCTTCTAGAAAATGCATTTGAAGTGATGCTGAGGCAGCAACAAGATCAAACTGGGGTTAAAGCATGTGTGCAGCAAAAACCGTAAGGGTGTATGTGCGTGCATATTTGGTATTTAATTACACCATGCAGCTCTGTAAAAAAAAATGGTACTGCATTTACCAGTGAGTATCTGTGAATGAAATCAGAGATGTGTGTGTGTGTGTGTGTGTGTGTGTGTGTAAGTGTGAGTGAGAGATAGAGTGTGCAGTAGACAGGGGAAGAGGAAAACTGTCCTTTGTCCACAGTGAGGGAAACATGAAGCAGTATTACAAAATGTAGGAGAAAAAGTGCACTGAGTCAAAGCGGATTGTTTTCCAAGCAGTATTTACAAAAACATTTTTCTGCAGAGCTAATGTCTTTTTGCTTTGCAAGCTTCAAATTTCAATCTTTTGTCATAAACATGATGAGAGGAAACAGATTAACAGCGCTAATGATCTTCAAGCCTTCCTAAACAGCACACCCTGCAGATAATGTCCTTGAAGTCCTTGACTGTTGAGAGTTTTATCATTTGTGCTTCTCTTCTGCAAATAAAGTTGCAAAATGTTCACTTGTAATTTCTAACTTAGCAAATCTATGAAGCGAAACAACTTCACCTTGCAATACAGTTCAATAACCTCTTTCGGGAGCCATTTGAAAACAGCGTGAGAGCCATCTTTCGGATCAAATGCTTTGAAAGAAAGAAAGAAAATGCCAGCGATGCCATCCTTCGGATGAGACGTTAAACTAAGTTTGCCCCTCTCAGGTGGATGTAAAAGATCCCACGGATTCCTACTTCGAAGAAGAATAGGCGAGTTCTCCCTGGTGTCCTGACCAATATTCATCCCACAACCAACATCACAAACAGATAATCTGGTCATTATCTCATTGCTGTTTGTGGGAGCTTTTGGTGAGCAAATTGGCTATCGCATTTCCTACATTATCACAGTGACTACACTTCAAAAGTACTTCATTGGCGGTAAAGCTTTGGGATGTCCTGAGGTCGTGAAAGGGTCTATATAAATGCAAGTAAGTCTTTCTTTCAAATGCTTTGCACACTTTCTTATCCCGGAATTACATTTTGCATTATCTTCTTTAATGCAATTGCCATCACAGGCACTTATATAGTGCAAACAAGGTGGTGTGCATTCCTCTGGACGCTCAGAATACTACCTTACAAGATGGTTTAATTCCCAGATTCTGAAGCCAAAGTTCCTTTGACAGTTAAATGACATTAAATTGCCCCCTCTGGCGGCACAACTGCCACTGGCCTCAGTCCAACCATACAGGCCTGCAATGGGGTTTTCACATCACTGGCCAATGTGAGCCTTTTCCTGACATTAGCGAAGGTTCACGGCCAGAAACCTAAAGCTGCAGTTTTAACTTGAAAGCAGCTCCACACGTGCTGTTGTTTCTAAATCTCAGTTGTGATTTTAAACAATTGTGAATACACAATCATGCCATGTAAATGGGGCAATTTCAGAGCACTGGCAGCCAACCCACATTGAAGAACACTTTAAAGCTACTCTGCTATATAAATTGTGTATTATAAATCAGACACCCTTTAGCAGTATTCATTATACCCAATACTCATGACTGTGGCAATGAGAATTACTATCAATGCGACAATAGTTACTGTACAGGAGGGGCACATACAATCTGATTTCAGTAAAGCATATCACAAAATCTCTGACGTTCTCATTTATACATTCAAAGCATAACTCCTTTTCTTATTTTCTTCAGTAGAAACAATTTTCCAGCCTGCACACATGCATCTATCTAAAGTGATTCAATGAAGCAGGTATTTTGCACGTTTTCATGCCATTTGTAAAAAGTTACAAAAGTCACTTTGTCAAACAACACCTAGTAATTGCTTCCTTCAGACGACAGCATTTCACCAAAGGGACAAAGATGAACCTTTCAGCAGCTTCAAGTCTTTTCTAAATGACCAGCTTGGAGCACTGAGGAGAAAAATATGTCAGTGTCTGCAGCCTCTGACCAAGGCTGTGTAAATCTTCCACACCGCATTGACCAGACAATGGGAGCAGCTCTGATTAATGGGCCATTACTCTTAATTTAAAAGCTGGGTATGAGATCTACCTATACAGTTACTGATAGGTCTCATAAAAAGGGGACCGTCAGATCCCGATCTCTGGCAATGCCTAACTAAAGATAACAGGACAAAACCAAAAACACTGCACCCTATAACCAATCCACCCCAGCAACCTGTTCCGCTAATTTTGAAACAACATTCTCCCCGCCAAAAAAAAAAGCCATATATCAAATGGCCTCCTTGGACAATGTAAGTTGCAAGGCAAAGAGATGGTTTGAGAGCACAGATAATAGGATCAAACGAAGCACAGTTTACAGCCCGTATCAAATAAATCACTGGTGACAGGCTTTCTCATTAAGAGAATTAAGAAAAACAGTAATTTCGCTGGACTTCATCCATCATCATGCCGTAATTCCAACTGAAAGATAAGGTGCATACTTTCCGCTAAACTTCTCTCAGGGCATTTTCATTAGCAATTGTGAACGATTCAGTCAAACAGCATACTTACATGGAAGAAGAGATAGAATGGGGGGGGGGGGGAGCGAGAAAGGATGGTGATGAGTTATTTATAACATAGCTACTGGGAAGAGTTGGAATTAATAGACTAATATCTGAGTCCAATGATCGCTACTGGAAAAGAGGTGACCATATAGAGGTAAATTGGCTAGTTAAGGGAATGGAAATAGTATATCCAGGATTTTACTTTAAATTAAATTATGAGATTAGAACAAAGGGGACACAGGTTCAAACTGATAAAAAGGCAAATTTAGCCTTTGTCAGGAAATTCTTCACACAAAGAGTGATCAACATATGGAATAGATTTCTGGATTGAGTAGTGGAAGTCAAAACCCTGGAATTATTTAAGAAACAATTAAATGAAACATTGGGGGTGGGGAGACTTTAGGATCTTTCTGAATGGATGAATTGAGATGGGCTGATTGGCCTTCCTCATCCGCAATTATCTTGTGATGTAGGAGGTGTATCAGTTCTTGGTGGAGCAGCACACCAAGATTGGCACTATGGCCTCCAAAGAACCATCCTCACCACAGAAGCAATACTCACTATGGGCTCGATATTAGGAGGGAGGCGGGTTGGCAGCGGGGGGGCCGACTGAGCGCGTGGGTAACGCGCCCAGTGAATTCGGGGTGCTCCGCACGCGATCGCAGCCTAATTGAAGGCACTTACCTTGACTTCCGGGTTTTGCGCTGGAAAGCTGCGCAGTGGGCGGACTGCGCACCCGCACCACAGGCTGTCAGCTGGAGGAGCCCTATTTAAAGGGGCAGTCCTCCACTGACTGATGCTGCAGAAAGGAGCCAAAATTACAGCATGGAGCAGCCCAGGGGGAAGGCGGCTCCCAGGTTTAATGATGCCTCACTCCAGGTCCTACTGGATGGAGTGAGGAGGAGGGGGAGGACAGAGATCTTCGCCCTGGCAGACGGGAGGAAGTGGCCTGCCTCTGCCACCACGAAGGCCTGGCTCGAGGTGGCAAAGGAGGTCACAGCATCACCAATATATCACGCACCTGCATACAGTGCAGAAGGCGCTTCAAAGACCTAACTAGGTCAGCTGGAGTACACTTACTCATTCCCCTACACTCTGTCTGCCACATCACCGCCCCCACCCCACATCTCCTTCTGCACTGCCAACACTACTCTATCACATCATTCCTCACACCCACTCAAAGCTCATCCTCATCTTACCTGCACTTACTCACCTCGCCAGTACTCATCCCATCACTACCACTCAACCCAATCCTCATACAATCTCATGGCTCTGTCTCATACTCACCCTCTCATGCATCTCTTTCACCGTCAGCCTTACCCAACCTGCCACTACCTGTGCTGCAGCCACAGGCCATGCCTCATATATGTGTAGTAGGAAGCGTAAGGCAAACGTATCGTGAGCATGAAGGGGATGCACAAGGGTGTTTGAGGGTTTGTCATGGTTTTTACTTATATTTGATTTCTGATCAACTCACATTACATATTATATTGTCACCACTACTGCCACGTCTTTGCAGATCTTGTCTGGTTTGTGCAATATTGCCTTTCCTGAGGATCACCATGAAGACCCACAACTGATGCCACCCATTGTGTCACTGCAGAGTGGGTGTAGGTGTATTTGCAGGGCTCTTTTGTGCAGACGACTGAGAGACGCCGGTGATGTCCCCGGTGGCACACTGGAAGGATGCGGAGGAGAAGTTGTTGAGGGCAGTGGTGACTTTGACAGCGACAGGTAAGAAGATGGTGCTCGGGCTAGCCGGGAGCAGCTCAGCATAAAGGAGGCTGCAGATGTCCACGACTAAATGTCGAGTGATTCTGAGCCTCTGTGTGCACTGCTGCTCAGAGAGGTCCAGGAAGCTGAGCCTCGGTCTGTAGACCCTGTGGCGAGGGTAGTGCCTTCTGCGACGCATCTCTCTCTGCAGTTGCCCTCCCTCCAGCTGTGCAGGTGGATGAGTCACAGCACTGTGTTGTGGAGCTCCACGTGTCAGAAGTGGATGGCATGGCCGGCGATGCTGTTCATCCTCTGAGGAGGTCATGACTGCAGCTACGGCGGCCCCCATCCGGAAGATGTACGTTTAAGAGGGTCTGCAAGGTAGGTAAATGTGTCTGCACACCGGGGCTGAGGTTGCAAGTTGGTGAATTTTAGTGTTAGGAGGAGGGTGGTGCAGGCCAAACTTTGTCCAAAGTGACAGAGTGGCCTCCTGCAATGAGTGAGGGTCTCAACCCCCACCTGTCAAATGGACCTTTGCAGCCGCCACAGGCTGATGGCTGCAACAGTACGGGAAACACTCTCAGTTTAGATGAAAATCCCACCCCTCCTAAAATGTCCTACAAATCAGGTCTGCTAACGACCTGAAGTATCCAATTAATTGATTTAAGTGGGATCCCGCCGGCTTTAATTGCTGGTGGCTGCGCTCGCATCTAAGCGCATCACTGGGGAACCCAGAAGTGGGTGGGTTGGAGCCGGGCTCCAGACCCGCCCCGGGAATCCCCAATTTTCGGAGCCCCCCCGCCACGAACGCAGCCGCTCGGACGTCCAAAAATCGAGCCCTATATTTACAGTCAAGCGTTAAAATGCACTATAATGAAGTTACTTTAAACACAGTATGTTTTCCTGCATATAAATATCTTACTTCTTAAAATGAAGGAGGATAAAATAATTGGATGAATTCAGCAGGAATGTGCAGTTGCAAAGGAAAATGCTGGGGAAGAATAGCTGGATGTAATGGGGGCAGAAGAGTGAACAAGGGTGACAGTGGGAACAGTCCCTCTGGAAAGCAGGAGTGGAAGATGCACTTGATGGTGGTGGAATCATGTTGTTAAGTAGTGGAAGACAATTTGGCGAATGCAGAGGCTGGTGGATTGAAAGGTGAAAGGTGTTGCTGTGACAGAAGGAACTAAGAGACCCAAGAAATAGGGCGAACACAGTCACTGTGGAAGCTAAACTTTGGCTGAAGTAAAAGAACATTTCACTGTGAAAAATGGAGTCATCAAAGCAAAACTAATGGAGATGCAGAAATTGGAGAAAGGCATTTCCCCAGTTAGAGGGGAATTTCCATAGCATATCAATAAAAGGTTTCTTCATTCAGATCAAGTTCGTTGTGCTGAATATAATTTGCCCAATTGGAGTTTCTATCAGTCAGCGGTCTAATTAAGTGTGCAATGGTTACAACAGCATGGGGGCCAGAAGACCTCCTGGCCTCAGAAGGAAGGGAGGAAGATGGATAGGAGAATTCGACAGATCGGGAGGAAGAAAAATGAGGTAAACAGTTCCGGGATAAATCCTGTGGAAAAAAAATGGAAATGACAGGTCACTTACATTGATGATGTTTTGTTTGTGTCTGAATCTCCAATACTGGAGAGAAACTGCTAGAACCAATAGAAGTTAACTTATCTTGGTAATGACAGTCAGGCACGCCTGGCTACACACTTACTTCCTGGGTTACGGACAGGATCTAACCCATGCTACACCTATCCCAGGAAAATGTGGCTTGCAACAGGAAGCTTGCCAATTATAATCAAAGCTGCAAAAGATGATAATATGTCAATGCTCTAATCTTTAAAATGAAAAGCACAGGATTTTATATCTAATTTCAAATAACTGTGCAGCTGATCACAACACAACCAGGCCTAAATGATCTTCCAGTTCACTCAATTATAATTAGGATTACATTTTCATTGTGTTAATAGTACAGTATTTAGCTTCACAGTGGTGTGGTACTTGGCACTTAAGATGCTTACATCATAGCATTGTAGTCACAGGTTTCAGTTCCTGTGTTGCCAGCCATTTAGGTCACATCAATCTCCAAAGGGATTGCTCATAATAAATTGGGAGGAATCACTATTTTATAACGACAGGAACATTATACCACGTAACGTCGTTATTCTGCTGCTTAGGTGGAGCTGTGTTTAAATAGTCTGTCTCTTTAAGGCAACAAAATCTAATTTGTGCAAGAAGGTGCACAGAAATTGCTTTTGCTGACGGAACTTTATAGATTGGCAGCCGCTTGTAAATCTCTAGCACCAGGTGGAATTTCCTTGAGGAAGACTTGCAGATCAGACTCTCTTAAATTTTGGCATCATCTTCTCTGCCTGTGTGCCATGCCGTGCTGCCTTGTTTGGCTGCCTGTGCCAGCTGCTCCTATGGTATACATTCTTAAAAAGTGGCAGAAAAAGATTCAAGAGATACGAAGTGAAATTATCTGAGAATCAAGTGAGTATTATTCCTTACTTACCTGCTTGTTCTCTCAGTCTGCTGCTGCAGTGTTCAGCCAGAACTATCTTTTTAAAGGCCATACTCTAATTTCCATGCATTCCAGCAGATTATACCTGTTTTACACTGGATTTACGCAAATGAATCCTCCGATGGATACGTAAATGAGCTGACCCAGGAAACTCTCATGGCAATACCTCTCCAGACGATCAGTGGGTGCAAATCTTTTTCCATTGGCGTAAAAGCGGTGCAACTGACCACATGGAAATTCTAGTTTTTAATATATTAATTCTTGATAGATATAATAAAAAGGTTAACTTCCAGTCCTCCAATGGTACCTGGGACCCAATGTTTTCACTGGTGCTGAGATCGGAAACCAGGAGTGTGGAAAACAAGTGCCTCTTTCTCACCAGTCCTCCATTAGGGACTAGTAGAATGGTGCTCAGAGGTCACGAGTCCCTCGAGCGTTGCTCTCTTGGAGCTCCAGCTTTATTATAAACGATTCTTTAAATATCACATTCAAGATCAGTTTAGTTTGTTCTCAGCAGGGCAATATAGCCAGTTAGAAAACTATCAAAGTCTACAAACACCAGTATTATAAGCACTCAATTCTGGTTAAAAGATTCAAATCAGGGAAGCAATCTTATACAGCATAGCATATTATTTGATTCTTACAGCAAGGTTAGGTCACAATGCACTATCAAAATAGAAAAGTCCTAAGTAACTAGCTTATTGGCTTAAAACACTATCCTTTTACTTATGGAAGGGTGCCAGTTGTTTATCTTGTCCAAACAGCCATTCTTCATGTCTGCATCGAGTAATTCAGTGTTGGCAGGTATTCAACAGCACAGAACAGGCGGGTTATTCAACAACTGGGAGCATCATAGCTGAGCCCAATCCAATCACGTTCTCACCCAAAGTCTAGCAGGAATCACAGAATCATAGAATGGTTACAGCACAGAAGGAGGCCATTTGGCCTGTCGAGCCCATGCCGGCTCTCTGCAAGAGCAATCCAGCTAGTCCCACTCCCCCACCCTTTCCCCGTAGCCCTGCAAATTTTTTCCCTTCAAGTACTTATCCAATTCCCTTTTGAAAGCCACGATTGAATCTGCCTCCACCACCCTTTCAGGCAGTGCATTCCAGATCATAACCACTCGCAGTGTAAAAAAGTTTTTCCTCATGTTGCCTTTGGTTCTTTTGCCAATCACCTTAAAACTGGTAGCAGAAAAGGCACCCTAGCTAATTTTCACCTCCCTAATCTATAGATGCTAAGGCCAGTTGTTGTGTCCCTAGATTAGCTGGCTCCGCATAGACTGGGAATGAAACCTCAGACTTTCGGATCTGCATGACCCAGCTGCATGCTAGTTTTACCAGCTAACTATCTGATACCCATGACAGAAGTCCCCTTGAACAACAGTATTTCTGCAGGCCTTAAATGGTTCCTTAATTCTGTTACAAATGGACCAGTGCTCTATGACCAGTTTAATTGTTCAGGATAAACCAGATTATATTACGAACAAGTGATTAATTAAGTACTACAGGTAATACTGTGATGTATCATTGGAAGCTGAACAAAAAAATCCCCTAGGAAACAGATTACAGCGATGATTATGCATTTTTCAGTAGCAGTATGGGTATCCGCAGCAAGCAAAGTCAAGCCCGTTCCCAAATCCAGCTTCATTACTCCAACTGTCTGTGTAAATGCTTCTGAAGCATCCTCTCTGGATGAGCCACTCTGAGCACAATGGAAAATCCTGTCAATGACACAGTGTGCTTAGTGAAATGCTTTTATTATAATACTGACTTCTAGATGAAGTTATGTTTGGTTTATTTTTTTTCATAATCAGCTAAATCATTGAGATAAGATCTTTAGGGAATTGTATCTTTTTTATATAAACATCCTGCCACAGGCACACAAAATTATGCGAGTTCACAAAAGTGGGAAGAAGCAGGACTAGAATTTAGCAATAGCTGAACAGAAGGCAGCTGCTCCTTATTCACAGTGAGCACTAACGTTCAGGGATGAGAGGAAAAGGGCTCCCTGCTTGAGATAGTTTCCTGTTGAGATAGTTTCTGCCTCAACCACTAAATGGAATAACTGAGAGGTGTCCTCCAACTCCCAAGTTCAGGATCAATAGTTCCTGCAGTTTGTGTACACAGTCTTTGTCAGATCAAGTTCTGGCTCATTGTATGCTCTTTATTAGTTGGGAGTAACTTGCAGTGCAGCTCACTCCCCTTGTGCATATCGTCATCTCCTCTCATTCTCACTCCATCCGACATCAGAGTCTTGAGATACGCCATTTTCCTGGTCCACCACCACTTGCAGGTTTTTTCACCAGAAATGCGGGGAACTAGTCGAGCGGCTGGCTACCTGTCCAATTTTCCTTCCTCGCTGGAGTTACTCTAGGAAACTGCGAATAAGGGTGCCTATGTAGTGAGGTCCCTTCAGCTATGGGTGCTGAAGGAGTAAAATGGGAACTTGGTGTCATTTCTACAGTAGCTTTAAGACTTTATTTGTGTTTCATTGTGATAGCTCTGCAAAGTACGTCAGACAAGAGGAGGATTATCTCCATTGCGATGCCCTTTACATTTGAATAATCTGCCGATATACCCCATCTAAGCTCACGCATGAAGAATAGCCATTTGAGCTAGGTACAAGAGGGCTGCCAGTGGCTATGCAACCGTATCCCATCAAGAATCAGTGCCTTCAGGAAAAGAAGTGGAGAGTAGAGAAAAAGAAAAATGGAAAAAACAAAAAAAAAGGAACCTATGGAAGGGACCAAAAGAGTGATCAAGCACCAGACCTTTTACTGCAGTCATAGCTTCAATGAATGGCACACTATGGACAATGCTTAGGCATGTGCACTGTATGGGCCTTGCCAGTAGCTATCGTCTGCATGCTTAAAGTCTCTGTCAGCAAAATTTTCTTACTTGCAAGTAAGAAATTCCGGTTGACAAATGTCAAGAGGGCACAGTGCTGTCTGTTAAGCAACAGCAGTGATGTGGAAGCATAGAATTTGTCACAGTTTTACAATAAATATCACTGTGGTTTCAATTGTGGGAATTTATTTTGAGTTGTCATGACAATTTTTCTATTGAACCATTTTATCATGATTTTGTAGCATTGAATATTTTAAAACCAAATGAAAGAATTGCACAGTAACATATTTCAATATTATTTCAGACACCATAAACTAACTTTTCTATTTTGCTTTTTTGTTTGTCACCATGGTCTTCCAAAGGATAATTAGCTGAAACCTACGCAACATTCAGTTTGTTTGTGAAACATAACTTCAAATTCCATTAATGTCAACACATCAAAAATTGATTTTTTTTTCGTACCAGCAGTCAATAGAAATGAGCAGGACGAGCATTGGCTGCCACTCTGCGGGTTCAGTTAACAACTCCATATTTAGAAATATAGAAAAATATATGATGCTTTACTTTGCACTCCTGTGGTTAAAGGTTCAATTCTCAGTGGTGGTTGACGCTACACTCGCTACCATACATTGAGGTTTGCTATTTCACACCGAGGCTGCTAGAAGTGGAGCAGACCTGGGTGGGGTAACTGAAAACCTATTCATAGCACAGCTGAAAAAAACAAACAAATGCTTTTAATATAACTGAATGCAAAATATGCATCAACTCACTGGACTGTGCTATTATCCTATTCCATGCAATTTTGGGTATACGTTCGCTAATAATGAAAAAGGCTCCTAAGGTAGATTTTTCTGCTTTACACTCACATCAACATTTTCACCAACATTAGTGAACAGTGGAAAATATACCTCAATGAGAGTTATTTACACTAATTCTGTTTATTTGCCTATGATTAAAGTAGTTAGGAATCTAAAGCAAATCAAATAATCCAGAATACATAGGCATCTCAATCCAACACCATCTTTAGGAAGCTAAACACCATTAAGAATAAAATTAATTACTGAAACAAATCATGTTGCATTGTACAGTAACTAAGTTTCTGATACAAGGCTTTCAACAGTAAGCATGGGCTAAGAATCGAAATACACTCTCAACACAAACAGGGTAGTGGAGTGGCTTGTTAGTTTTTAGTTTTTACTACTTCTGCTGAACAAAGTGTGGGACGATAGGCCAAGGGAATGCAAAATTCTCCTATTTTGCGTCCAGGTAATACTTCCTCCACGCCTACGTATGGGCTAGATTTGATCCGAACCACCTAGATGAAATACTACATAAAAATCCCACCATCCCAAGAAAAACAACCCACACTGCTAATTCCCCTCTCCATGCGATCAATATCAATTGACAAAGGCGTAGCATGCTGCGAGTATGTCATAAAATATGCAGCTCCACAAAGACTTGATGAGAAAACTTCAGTGGAAACCATAGCAAAAATAATGCTACAAACATAACTATTGCTAAGTTGCAAAGTTCCACAGCTCTTGAGGTTTAAACTGTGGGGCCTGCTTGGGTAAATTTTCAAAACAAATTGCGATTTATCCCACTGTGTCTCGATACAGGTCATGATCTCTGCTCGGTTGACTCTGAAAGCTCCATTTTGATTAGTTGTTAACTGCAGATGTTTTGTTTGGGAGACACCGCAAGAACTGAAATGAAAGACTCGCCAAACTCTGCTTTTAGCTCCTCCAGGATTTTGATACCATTGCTCTTTAAAATACCTTTAATCTGAGTTATAGGTTGTGCTTTCCCGGTCTTAAGACCCAACACTTTCCCTGCAGTCTTCAGAATTCTGCTTCTCTATAATGGAGGATTCAGCAATTAAATCCATATGTGTAGCAGGTTATTCGCTCCCTTGAAGATGTCAAGAGTATTTTTTTTGGAGCAGTTACTAATCTGAAGCCCACTGAATTAAGAATGCCTGGCTCCATCAATCTCCGTTCTGAATCTAGCCATCTTCAGCTTTCATTGAATGGGATAATTAAAGCTATATTTTCCTCGGTTACCTAATGTTAGCACAAAAGTAGGAACACTACTTTGCACCTCATCTTTTTTGTCAAATTAGCAAACAGAAGAAAATATATCCCCGAGTGATTAAGAATTCTAACCTAGCGATCAGACGGCATATTGTAGGGATCAGTTGTTTCCTTATAATTTACCTATTGTCGTTTTTACCATTTCACTCGTCTCACCACCCCCCAACCCTCCACCCCATAATAGACTGATGAAAGCTCTGTCAATCTCTTCAAAACAACTTTTGCAGTGAGGACATAAGAGGAAGTTTTCCTGGGTCTACATCCATGTGCACTGGATGTCCTGGGCATAGCGAATATCAGAAAATTGAGTGGGTTAGGTGCACACGCCTATAAAAGAACATTAATGGAGAAAAATCTGGCAGTGCTCACGAGTGCGTGTTCCAACCACACTGTGTCCAGACGATCCAGTGTACCTGGGTGCCAGCGTTCTTACGGTACCAACTGGAGATTCTTCGTATGAGCCTGGACAATGAACGTTTGCAGGCTATTCTTCTTTGAGAGGCATCACAGCTGAGCCCAAATCTGTGCTCAATGTTCCACTTTCCAGCAGGAATCACTGGGAAGTGATCAGGAATGGGAATCCCTTTCCCGTTCCCAACAAGGCATGCTGAGGTCAATTGCAGCCGAGGTCAGCTAACTCAGTGGAGACAACAGTTCACGGGAATTGGATAAATACTTGAAGGGAAAAATTTACAGGACCATGAGGGAAGAGCATGGGAGTGGGACAAATTGGATACCTCTTTCAAAGAGCCGGCACAGGCACGATAGGCTGAATGGCCCCTTTCTGTGCTGCACCATACTATGAAGTCCAGGACCTTCCTGGTTTTCATGGTTCAGTGCTACAACGGGTTGTGTGCACTTACACTTACATCTCAAATAGTGGTGTGTCAGAGTAGTACAGTGAAGGGCAACTTTGTCACACAGAAGTGCGGCAGGATCCAATTTCTGGCACAGATTTGTTTCCCATCAATATCAAATGGCTGGTGCAGGAATCGCAACCCTGACTAAAAAAATAAATAAATTTGGTCACCATTGTCTAATGCAAAAAAGTACTTTGCAGGATTTTGCAGGGGAATTGTACAACAGAAAGGATCAAAGCATAGGGTGTAGCCAGTGTTTCAGGAACTGAACCTACTAAAATGGGCCTGCCAGGGGGGCTCTATTTGGCTGCAACTTTCAGTCTACAGACAGCATGACTGAATCCAATAATAATAAAACTTTATCACTGATAAAATGGCTGGAAATTACCTTTAACCATTTCAGGACTAGAGTAGCACTTCTTTACCAAAATCAAAATGTATAAGCAGTGAAATTATTTGGTTAGTCCAAAAATACATGAAGAATAGATGATTGCTTAAGCTAAGATAGTGATAAAGGAGTTAACATTGACCTAAGCGTCATGGACTAGAGATGGGAGAAAAAAAAATCAACAGGAATCCCACTGCCGAATGCTTTTCAGACACTCCAGCTGGAAAAGCGTGTGTATATATACATTGGGTGAGGATAGGATTATCTGTGGTGCCTACCAATGTCATGATGTGGAGATGCCGGTGATGGACTGGGGTTGACAATTGTAAACAATTTTACAACACCAAGTTATAGTCCAGCAATTTTATTTTAAATTCACAAGCTTTCGGAGGCTTCCTCCTTCCTCAGGTAAACATTTACCTGAGGAAGGAGGAAGCCTCCGAAAGCTTGTGAATTTAAAATAAAATTGCTGGACTATAACTTGGTGTTGTAAAATTGTTTACAATTGCCTACCAATGTCAAATAACCTGCTGATACTCACTGTCTTGGGTCACACATGAAGTAAAGCCACTTGGTGAGACACCAGAAGGCTGCCTAGGCCCTCTCCAGCCAAAGGGTGGGGAGACTAATTTTAGCACCATTACTGCTACCCCAGCTGAGATAAGCAAACAGACAAGAGACCTTCATAGTAGGTATGGCTTAGTATCACACTAGGCAGTGCCTTTACCCACGAGACCATCGAGGAAGCCTAATGAACAGAAACTTGAGGCAAAGGTGTGAAAACAATTAAAATTAATTACCAGGCGCTTAGACTGTTGTACAGGCAAAGCAAAGTGTTGATATTTATTCAGCAGTGACTTAGTAAAGAGTTGATCCCAATGGTCCAGTTGGTTACAAACTGAATGGATGAGCTTTACAGAGCAGAATGGTCCTGGGTTAGGTCCCTGATCTGTGCTGAGTTAGCTAATTTCAGCTGGGACAGCAGCAACGGTGCTACATTTAGCTTCATCACCCAAGGGTCAGGAAAATCAGCCAGGTTTCCTGTTAAAGATCGCTGATCAGCAATGCCTGCTGAAGTGTGTATGTGTTGACATTAGGTAAGAACAGGATTGGGCTCAGCTGTGCTAGTTCCTATCGTGAAATAGCCCGCTGACACTCGCAGTCTAGGCTCACATATGAAGAATCCACTTTATTGGAGTGTCTCAGAGGAATCTTATCCCACCAAGAGGTCAAGGAGAGGAGAGGGGAACTGCTGAAAAAGGAAGAGGGAAAAGAATGAGTTCCAAGTTTTTTTTGGATGTCTCTCTCTTCTACTTTATAAATAGAACTTTAGCAATTTCCAGAAAATCAGTTCTACAGATGCTAGAATTGTATAAAATTGTTTTTTGTTCAAACTACAGCATCAATAGTGGCATTTTCACCTCTAAAAAGGTTATGGGGTAAAGCCCACTCCAGGACTTGAGCACACTTCAGTGCAGTACTGAGGGACAGCTGCATTGTTATCAGTGATATCTTTTGAATGAGATATTAAACTGAAGTCCCATTTGCCTATTCAGGTGGGCATAAAAGGTCTCATGGCACAATTCAAGGAGGAGCGGGAGATCTGTCAGTGCCTTCAACAGCATTCCTTCCTGAACTGACTACCAAATATTTAAATATTTATCTCATTTGATGTTTTTGGGTCCTTGCTACATGTAAATTGGCTGCTGTCTTTGCCTACATAACAACATTGATTACATTTCAGAAGTAATTCATTTGTGTAAAGCACTTTGGGATGTCCTGATGACATGAAAGGTACTATGCAAATGCTAGTTCTTTCTTTAAACAGCAATAAAAATGAAATATTCTACTCTAGATATTCCAATTTAAACATTGTAAAATATAACAGTTCTTAAATGGTTGAATGGATGTTAATCCAAATAAATATCCACAGTGGCATTTGGGCTATAAAGTAAATTAAGGGTTAGAGAAGCTGAAAAAATTGGTCTGCATTTAAAGAGTTAAGCAGAAGAAACCATCCACCCACCCAAGCTGTGATCCGTGTGAACCATGTGAAGCAATTTCCCCCAGCTGTTGCAACACAGGATCACCCGGTCCGGATGGGATGTATCCTAGGTTGCTAAGGGAAGTAAGGGTGAAAATTGCAGAGATGCTGGCCATAATCTTCCAATCTTCCTTAGACACGGGGGTGGTGCCAGAGGACTGGAGAATTGCAAATGTTACACCTTTGATCAAGAAAGGGTGTTAGGATAAACCTGGTAACTACAGGCTAGTCAGTTTAACCTCGGTGGTGGGGAAGCTTTTAGAAACGATAATCTGGGACAAAACTAAGAGTCACTTGGACAAATGTGGATTATTAAGGGAAAGCCAGCACGGATTTGTTAATGACGAATCGTGTTTAACTAACTTGATTGAGTTTTTTTGATGAGGTAACAGTGAGGGCTGATGAGGGCAATGCGGTTGATGTTGTGTATATGACCTTTCAAAAGGCGTTTGATAAAGTGCCATATAATAGGCTTGTCAGCAAAATTGACGTCCATGGAATAAAAAGGGCAGTGGCAGCATGGATACGAAATTGGCTAAGTGACAGAAAACAGAAAGTAGTGGTGAACAGTTGTTTTTTGGACTGGAGGAAGGTATACAGTGGTGTTCCCCAGCGGTCGATATTAGGACCGCAGCTTCTTTTGATATATATTAATGACTTGGACTTGAGTGTACAGGGCACAATTTTAAAGTTTGCAGATGACAAGAAACTTGGAAGTGTAGTAAATAGACTTCAAGAGGACATAGACAGGCTGGAGGAATGGGCAGACACACAGCAGATGAAATTTAATGCAGAAAAGTACAAAGTGATACATTTTGGCAGGAAGAACGACGAGAGACAATATATACTAAACAGTACAATTTTAAAGGGGGTGCAGGAACAGAAAGACCTGGGGATACATCTGGACAAATCTTTGAAGGTGGCAGGACAGGCTGAGAAAGCAGTTAAAACGTATACAGGATCCTGGGCTTTATAAATAGAGGCATAGAGTACAAAAGCAAGGAAGTTAGGTTGAACCCTTATAAAATACTGGTTCAGCCACAACTGGAGTATTGTGTCCAATTCTGGACACCGCAGTTTAGGAATGATGTGAAGGCCGTAGAGAGGGTGCAGAAAAGATTTACTAGAGTGGTTCCAGGGATGAGGGACTTCAGTTACGTGGATAGACTGGAGAAGCTGGGGTTTTTCTCCCTAGAGCAGAGAAGGTTGAGAGGAGATTTGATAGAAGTGTTCAAAATCATGACGGGTTTAGATAAAATAAATAAAGAGAAATTGCTCCCATTGGCAGAAAGGTCGAGAACCAGAGGACACAGATTTAAGGTGACTGACAAAAGAACCAAAGGCGACACGAGGAAAAACTTTTTTACGCATCGAGTAGTTATGACCTGGAATGCACTGCCTGAAAGGGTGGTGGAAGCAGATTCAATCGTGGCTTTCAGAAAGGAATTGGATAGATATTTGAAGAGAGAAAATTTGCAGGGCTACGCGGAAAGAGCAGGCGAAAGGGACAAACTAGATTCCTCTTACAAACAGCCGGCACAGGCTCGATGGGCCAAATGGCCTCCTTCTGTGCTATAACGATTCTATGATTCTAGGATGAGACAGACATTCCTATCACCAAAGAACTCCTTCCGCAAACTGGGGAGTTCTTGGACGGGCAATTTCATAAGCACAACAAACAAATACTTGGCTGTAGTCAAGTCTATAATGGTAAACCACTGACCCCGGAATGACAGAAGTTACCAAGGATGTGGGAGTTAAGGGCAGGGTTGCACAACTAAAATCACTTGCGTAATCCCTCGGGACAATAATTTACTTGATCATTCGTAAACTGTTTACAACACTGTCAGATTAATCCCTATTTGAACTTTTGAGAAGCATATTTGCAATCAATATTGCCCAATAGAATATTCCAATTATACTAGTGTATTGTCTGAAATAAAATTTATTCCACGCCATTTATCTTTTCTTCTTGTCTTTTACACTGTGCAGTACTGCTCGGTACAGTGGAGAGATGTTATTTTCTCAGAAACAGAAGTCTTCCACTTTTCAAAAAGTTCAAAATGGAAAATGTGTTCATAGTTTTGAAGAGGCTTCAGTCTGTACTTTGTGACCCAATGGCCAATGGTCATTGCCCTAATGGCTTGGAGGGCAATCTCTTCCGTGTGCTGAATTTAACAAAATTGTTCATGCATTTATAAGAAACGTGTTTACAATTTTACACACAGAGAAAATCTTCTCCCTCCCCATGTCACTCACTAAAGACTGTTATTCACTGATAGCAACAGGTCAGCAACAGTGAAAAATATATTTTCTCAGCTGTTATCTCTGTATAATAAACAAAAATTAATTTGTAATGCTGACATCTGCTAAGTGGCAATTTCAGAATTGTCAACGAGGGGACATGCAGGAGTGACATTTGCAATCCATTTAAAGATATGGAACTTTGTTTTGTTTTTACAATTTTCTCCCTTCTCCAGAACGGACATGCTGCAGCACATTTCCACAGGTGTTAGTAGCCCTCTAGTATCTTCCCCAGGTGACTATACTTCATGTGCAAATCTAGGCAGTGTGAGTGTAGGCTGGTTATTCATCCATAAGGGTCACAGCTGACTCCAATTCTGTTCACACACTTGGGATTTCCAGCAGAGAGTTTTGATACCAAACCCACCAAAGCAGCAGTGTGATCATTCGTGAGATATCCTCCTATACACAATGTCTGCATAACTTATACCAGTCATGTTACCATATGCTCAATGGCAGACTGCATTGCAAACAACTATTGCTCTCCTGCATCACTCGCGGGGGAGATGGCAGTGCGTATTTGCATGTTGGGCTCCTCCAAACCACCCAGATCATCTTCCAATGTTGACTCTTCAATATGGTTCTGCTCCTGAAGCAGCCTTCCTCTGAATCAGATCCAGAAAGTGCTGCATCCCCTGACAACACATGTAGCCCCCACCGGCTGGACCCTCATCAACCACCATCAGTTGTCTCTCTTCACCAGTGCTCATCCTCCTTAGTTACCTTAATGGAATAGTATGTGTCCCCATGACTGCTTGGAAGGTCCCTGTAGAATTGAAGTTGAGGGCAATAGTGACCTCCTCGGGCACTGTTAATACATTGCAGTCAATTGACTGTCACAGCAGTTCTTCACGAACCAGGTGGAACACCTCAGTGACGACCTCTCTAGCGAACATAAGCTTACTCTGGCATTGCTCTTCTGCATGCTCAGAAAGCTGAGGCTTCCATGCCCTCTGCAGTCCAGGCCTCATTCTGCACCACTACATAAGGCCCATAATGGCAGCTACATCCATGCCCAGTGTCAGAAAGTTCCAATATTAGTTTGCACTGATGATCACGTTAGCAATTCTCATATATGCCAGGCCTGAATGTCCATTAAATACTCACCTTTCAACATGTGTTTGTTATTAATGGAAAATGCACTTTCTGCACACCTCTCATTCAGTGGTAGGAATGCTCAAGAGCAAACTGATTCACCTACAACATCAACAACTCTAAATCCTGTCATCCCACCACTCTACACGTTCCTATGTTTTTTTAAAGCTTCACAAACAGAGGAATGTCCGTTCTACTAAATTCGCTTTTGGCAGGGTGGGGAAGAGGACAGGGGCTCCGCTACAGACAATTAAGAGCACAATGCTTAGTTATTACAAATCAGCTAGTGCCACAAATTCAACACTTACGTCTTCATATAAAATACTGTATTTAGATCAAGAGCAAATTGATTAGTATTACATACAATGTTTACTATTAAAGTACTGATTTGTGTTACAAATTCAGTTGCTATGATGCTCTGTGATTACAAGAAACTGCTCACTCCCCAGAAGTGTATTCATAGCATAGAACCATAGAAAAGATACAGCACAGAACGGGGCCATTCGGCCCATCGTGTCCGTGCCGGCTTGAAGATGTATTCGTAGCAGAGTCTATTTAATTTGCTCTGAAGAAACCCTAGTCCCAATGAATCTTATTTCACAAGAAAGGAATTCTTGGACAACAGCTAGTTTAGCTTGTTGTCTTCAGTTTTATTACTGCCTAAAAAGTGATGATGTGCTCGTGTGTCCATGTGAACCATCTGAAGCAATTTCCCCCAGCTGCTGCAATACAGAAAGAGACAATTAACGTTCTGTCAGCAAGGCAATCTTTTTTTCCTACTCAATTTTCTCTTTGCAGCATTGACTCTTGGGCTACAGTTCCACGGAGGCCAACGGCCCTCACCAAAGTGCCATTCAGCCTAGACAGTGAGGAACAGAAGGCTATTTGACTATGGAGGGCATCAGAGCCAAATCCTGTCCTTGCCCAATGTCCACCCTCTCAACAGGATTCACTGGATATCAGTCAGGAGTAGCAACCCTGGATGATTTCCCCATCTTAGCCCAGGAGCAATACAGCCAATTGTAGTGCACCTAGCATTGTCCAGCTGAGATCAGCTAACTTAGCACAGACCAAGAATCAAACCTGGAACCTGCAAGTCTGTATGACTTGGCATCACGTCGGGTAGTGCTTTTACACATTATGCCATTGGAGGAGTCAGTAAGATTATCTTAATTGCCTTTAATGGTGTGGATGGCTGTTGGATACTGAATGTTGACTAATGAGACACAAATGTTGTATTCTAATGATCAGTACTAGTTTAGAAATAAATGACTTGAGCTCATCAATACAACTTGCATTTATAGAATGCCTTTAACATTAAGAAACAGATGCTGAGGCAGGAGGGGTGGCTAAATGCTTGGTCAAAGAAATGAGTCAGATTTTTTTTTTAAAGGTGGAGAGAAAGATTTGGGGAGAGAATTCCACTAGTGGCGAGATGATGGGTTGGAGGATGCACAAAAGGCTGGATTCAAAGGAACGGAGCATTCAGGAGGGTACATAGGAGGAGACTGCAGAGATAGGGTGAGGTGAGGCCATGAAGGGAAGTATAGATGAGAACAGACAATACAAAGTTATAGACGAGAATGAATAATAAATTGCAATACCATTTTGAAAGATACCACGTACCTCTTCATGGTTTCATCTCATTTGTATTGTGATGATGTGGTTTTAGGATCGAAAACAGGGGTGGGAAAGTGCAATATTAGTTCATATTGCAGTGCACTCATTTCCTTCTGAAACTTGTCTTCAGAAGTTATTATTAATGGCTGCTTCGATCAACCACCAAATTGCACAGTGCAAATAGTGCTTTATTGTAGGTTTTCAATGCACAAATGTTTCCTACAAAGCACATTACTCAGTTTCTACCATTCACAGCCACTACTGTCTCTATTTTGTCACAGATTAGAGCAAGAATTTCCCAAAAAAAGGCCAACAATGTCATGGTAGTTGAAGGTCGTCCATTCATAGGACCACAGTACATATTTACAACAGCTAGATGTCTCTAGTCAATCACCTCTGTAAATAGGTGTACAATGACACCCAGTGGCTGATCAACAGTAATGCAAAATTTTCCCTGGTTTTAAAATTAAAGGACACACTATAGATTCACAACTACATTTTTACTAAAATTTAGCAGAGAAAAGTACAGTGATTAGTTTCTCATAGGCAAGGAATTAAATCTGCACTTGAAGCAATGAAACTGCCCGTGTGTAATTAATTTCTTTTTGTCACCCTCAATCGTCTTCCTCTTTTCTCACCTCCTCTTCTTGAAGGCACTGGGGCCAATTTTTATTTCTCTTATACCCTGAAAATGGATAAAGATAGTGCTTAACAGGACGGGAAATTCGACAAAAGATCAATATCAACTAATCTCTGCCTAAAATATTTCTCATTTAAGTTTCCAGTTGGGATTGGGGCAGGTGTTGGAAACTCCTACCCAAAACAGGGGGAATATCGTTAATAAAAACAGAAAATGCTGGAAACACTCAGCAGGCCAGGCAGCATCTGTGCAGAGAGAAGCAGAACTAACATTTCAAATCGATGACCTATCATCAGAACAGTTCTGTTAACTCTGTTTCTCTCTTCACAGATGCTGCCTGACCCGCGGAGTGTTTCCGGCATTTTCTGTTTTTATTTCAGATTTCTAGCATCTGCAATATTTTGCTTTTGTTGGAGCATCGTTAATGTATCCTAAAGGGGAGTGGACAACCTGCATGCAATTTCCCGACAGGCGGGCATGCAGGATATCAAGTGCAAAGCACATCCAGGGAACCAGACGTCCAATGTTGCTAGAGGGTAAGATATTTGTGGCAGTTCACTTAAAGGGCACGGTGATGCAAAGCTAAGTAGTTTTGGGTCATTTCTCATCCATTTTGCTTCTATTTTTGTTTTTGTTCCCTGCTAGTACTTAGGGCTCATGAACTTTTGTGCTAATTGTTCTAAATTATTGTTTTTGCCCCAGCATCATTACTGGCACCAATGAGTTGTCATTACTTACAACTGTAGATAAAAATTTACACCACTTACTGGGTCCAGTCTCTTGATGTCTTCCAGCATCTTGCCGCAGTAATTCTTCATGTGTGGGCCTGGTAAGTTTAACCTATTGTGCCTTTGGCAGAGTTCCCTGGAGATCTGAATTAGAATCATGGTCGGGTATTTGTACATCACTGCTATGGAGTTTATTCAATTGGTACGATGAGCTCAGAACAGATCACGTATGGAGTAAAAATTGGTTTTGGTCTGTTTTCAGGCGCAAAACCGGCAGCGCGCCCCAACCGGGAGGCCCGAGGCATGCTCAGAATTGGGCCTCGGGACTCATTTCAATCATTTGGGTGAGTTACTGGCGCCTGTCGCACCTTCAGAGCAGCACGCTCTTTGCCAGCATTCCAATTTCAGGTCGATTGCCTCGCTGGCAGCAGCCTCAGGTAAGTCTCGGGGCGTGGGGTGCAGCACAGTGAGAGAGAAGCCTACTCCTCTCATCACTCACCAATTTAGTGCAGGAATCCTGAAACAGGTCGTTAGGCCCCTCACTTACATATGTAAGGAGCCTAATATGCCTGTCTCAGGTTGGCACCACAGGTGCATGGGCAGCCACCCATGCCAATATGACAGCACCCGTACCCAGGTACTGATCGGGCTTGGGGCGTTGCTCCCTGAAATTGGAATTTCTACCCTCTTGTGCTCTAAACTGGAAGTCTATTCTCCATTCCAATACTACTCAGGATAATTATAGATTTTTTTTGTCTTTTCAAATGTGGGTTTTGTCTGGAGAGATTATTTTGATCTACGTAGGAGCATAAGAATGTAGGGACATAGGAACAGGGGTAGGCCATTCAGCCCCTCGAGTCTGTACTGCCATTCAATGGCTGATCTGTATCCTAACTCCATATCCCTTAATACCCTTGGCTAGCAAAAATCTATCGATCTCAGATTTAAAATTATTAATTGAGCTAGCATCTACTGCTTTTAGTGGAAAGAGTTCCACACATCTGCCACCCTTTGTGCGAAGGAGTGTTTCCCAACTTCTCTCCTGAATGGCCTGGTTCTTTATTTTAAGGTAATGATCCTAGTCCTAGACTCCCCCACCAGTGGAAAAAGTTTCTCTCTATTTACCTTATCAATTCCTTTCAAAACCCTAAAAACCTCAATCAAATCACCCCTTAACCTTCAATATTCCAGGGAATCCAAACCTAGTTTGTGCAATCTCTACTCATAATTTAACCCTTGGAGCCCTGGTAACATTCTGGTGAATCTGCACTGCACTCCTTTCCAGGCTAATTATTTTTAAGGTGCCTAGAACT
Organism: Heptranchias perlo; assembly: GCF_035084215.1. NCBI lineage: Eukaryota > Metazoa > Chordata > Chondrichthyes > Hexanchiformes > Hexanchidae > Heptranchias > Heptranchias perlo. The sequence goes on from NC_090354.1 coordinate 9,134,162, forward strand.
GTACACAGTACTCCAGATGTTATTTAATTAGGGCTTTGTATAGCTGTAGCAAAACTTCCTCTCCTTTATATTCTAGCCCTCTAGATATAAAGGCTAACATTCCATCAGCCTTTTTGATTATTTTTTGTACTTGACCACTACATTTTAGTGATCTGTGTACATGGACTCCTAAATCTCTTTGGACCGCCACTGTTCCTAGCTTTTCACCATTTAAAGAATACTCGGATCTATCCTTTTTTGATCCAAAATGGATGACCTCACAGTTACCTGCGTTGAAATCCATTTGCCACAGTTCTGCCCACTCACTTAATCTATCAATGTCTCTTTGTAATTTTATGCTCCCTGGTGGTAGAGATCATTCACTGGTGGTCATAGTGGTGGAAGCAGTTTGAGATAATGAATTAAGTGCACCATAAAAGTGCATTGGCACAACATTGAACAGTATTGGCTTAACTGTGAAATTTCCTATTGTGTATTGGTGCCAATATGCTAAAAAAAAATCTAGTGATAACATTACATTGTATTATCATTTCTAGGGGGTAATTTTCACCTTCACTGTTGGGCGATAAACTGGCACAGCAATCGTCCACCCATTATAAACCTGCCCGATTTTTATTCCCATTGAAATTAAGTTCCATAATGGGCAGGCAATCCGCTCCATCAATTAAAATTACTCCCCTTAGTCTCAGTACTTAACGTTTGACTTTATCCATTCCTCTAAATGAAATATATCTCATCTCCAGATTAAATGCAGCCAAAAAAGTAAATCAGGAAACCACATTATATTTCCAGTTACTCAGTAAAATAAATCTCTGCACAATCTTGAAAAATTATGTTTCTCCCTGCTGCACATTGAGAGTATAGATAGCGGAACAAATTTTCTGTTGACTTTTCACCTAAGGTTAGCGAATGAGGTTTTTGCTGCATTCAGAATCATTGCGTCAAACATAATACTTCACTACACTATTAAGATTCAGTCTGTGAAAACAACGTTTGTCCAGCTCAATTTTGGCCAGAATCATAATCTTTATTTGAAACTAGAAATTACTGCTGGCAGTATCAGGGGAGACATTGACCAATTTTAAATAATCGGGTAAACTCCTCCGTTAATATAGTGGAACAAGAATATTTTCTGCTAATATCGGCAACAGGAATTTCTTTGCTGCAGTTTCAAAAATTATAAATTAAGACAGACAGTGAATAACTGCATGGTACTAAGCCATACAGACCAGAAGGTCCCGGTCTCAATCTGTGCTGAGTTAGCTGATCTGATCCAGGGTAGTGGTAGGAGTACAATTGGCCCTAGCATCCCGTTCGGTTTGGGAGGGGGAAAAAAAATCAGCCAGGCTTCCCATCCCTTTTTGCCATCCGATGACTCCTGCCAGAAAACCCATGTGTCTGGACGTTGGGCAAGGACAGGACTGGGTTCATCAGTGATGCACCTCATGGTGCAGAAGCCTACTAACACTCACTATCTAGGGTCACACATGAAAAATGGCCACGACAGTGAGGTACTCGAGGGCGACTGGGATTCATGGAACCATATCCCGGCACGACTCAGCACTTTCTGAAGAGAAGGGAATAAATTGGAGCTTTCAAAAAAAAAACTAAATGAAACATAAAATGTTTTATTAAAGATTTAAAATGTACAATGAATGAATTACTTCACTGCTCTTTTTTTATGAAATAATGGCCCTGAAAACATGTGCCCTTTGATCCAATTTCTCTCCCATCATTTTTAATTAAATATATGTCATCTTAGAGCATTTCATGAACTCTGATTTACCTAAGATTACCATTAGTAGTACTAATTTTAAAGGTACTCTCTGTACTTGAAAATCCATCAAGTAAATTTAAAAAGAAAGATGAGCGCCTCAGACATGTGACGCTACAGAGAATCTATGCTCTATGAGCAGGAACAACTCTGCACTTCCACATATTTTCTGTATCTCCTACTTTCCTTTTAAATTCTACTTGTTTATAGTGGCAAACCAGAGCTTAGTGAATAGAGTTTTTTAAAAAATGATTTATCTCCTGCTTACCTCTATAAACATAGCAATTTGAGACCATTGAGAATAAATGACTGCCAAAATTCTGTCCAGCGGAGATGCTATCAGGTAATACACAAATACAAATTTACAGCATTAAATTAACATGGCCACTACCAGCTCTCCAACATTCAACTCTCTTGTTCCTGTTCTGCCACCTTTCACATGATTTCTACAAAACGCACATTATACTGGCCCCTTCTGACATAGCTCAAATAAAGTGCTCAAGAATAACACATGGCCAGTATATACAATGTGTGTTTGCATGTAGCATGATTAGTTCACAGTGCTGAGGCATACACAGTTTTCTTTTCCCCTTTCATTTTCATAGAAGGCAGGTGACCTGGCACCTGCCATACTTTGTCACCACTGGTTCTTCACCATCCCTCGCTCTTGGGCGAAAGAGCGGGGAGAAACACCAAATGTAGTTCTGTCTCATAAAGGAAGCACATTTTCACTTCTGTTTTAGATCCCCACATACCCAAATCAACACCTGCTCAAGAGGATTGAGGTACCATCTCTAGTCCAGTCCAAAATTAGATAGAGCAGATCTGCTCAAGGATGAAGTATTTATTTTATGTAGGTATCAAAAACACACTTACAGTGTATGATATTTCAGCTTTAAAAATGACTGAGCAGCCGACTACAAAATTGGACTGTCCAGTTCAAACCATATGGATGCCCACCCTACTGATGGTCCTCAACTTGAACAGGACAAAATTTCAACCAAAACTATGTTTTAAAGCTTACAGTACTGCACCTCTATCAGGCATTCTGCACAAGAACTATAGTTCCCATAATATACCCAATATGCCTAATACAATTATGCAAAATATAACACAGTGAATCAGGACCCAGTCGAAGCTCCTGAGCCACAAACGTCTGGGTGCTTAGAAAGGGAAAGCACTGTCCTTACTCACATGCTCAGGGAGGTCCTCCTCAACCTGGTCACTCAGTCTTTCTTATAGCTTAGATTCGCCACTACAGGGTTTACCCAAAACCGTCTCCCTTGCCCCAGATATTCAATGTCAATACACCCCTTAAAGCATGATCCCACGATTCAGAGACGCTGACTGAGAATCAGACTGGAAGTTGTACGGATGCACAGGGTTTCAGCTAGCAGAAAGGTGCAGTCTAGTATCTCACCCACGTGGCAATATATCATGTGTGCGTAAAGGCTGCCTAATCCACCTGGGGTCCGAGCTCAATCCTGTGCTCTCCGCACATACAAATACTTTTCAACAGAATTTTTCCCACTTTATCGTAGGGATGTTGAACCCGGCTTGGCTGAGATCAGCTAACTTAGTGCAGACTGAGGATTAAAATGAGGCACCTTTCTGATCTATATGGCTCCATTCTACACTAGGTAGTGCCTTTATAAACAGAGCCATTGGGGATATTCAAAGAAAACATCTTAAACGAAAGAGATTTATAACCTATAATCAGGAAGTACTCAAGCACAGATATCTACAATGACTACATAATTTACATTTCCTTAATCCTGGTTTCTAATACTCAACAGTAAAAGATTTATAGAAAATAATTGTTATAGATGTAATAATAATTGAAACACTGTAACCATTGATAGCTGCAATGAAAATTAAGTAGATGAAGCATATGTTTGAAGCAGCAATTTGTTTAACTAATAACCCCAATGAGCCAAAAAAAATTGACAAGTTTCCAACTATTTCAGCTGTAAATTATGTACAGTTATCAAGGGAAATGCTAAAATAAGAGTCTACGGCATGGATCTTTGGTAAGCTGGAAGGAGCACTGTGTGTGAAATACTACAAAACTTGGCTTCCAGCAAAACCTCAGTCGGAAGTTTATGGTTTGTGGTTTCACAAATACTTTACATCAAAACAAAGCTGTCACGCACATAAGGCAGGCGTTCCCATTTTCCACAGGTTCCAATTAAATTACCGCTGCACTCAAGTATATATACAAAGGGTACTTATGATTAATTTTAGGTGCACCTTACAGGAAAATAGAAACTGGTTACAATCCAAGCACTGCGAGGAAATCCTCTACTCCTGTGATGTGGTGCATAGTACATATCTGTGGACATTTGGCATGGTCTGGGGGACACAATCATTACTTAAAGAAGGGAATAACTTTACAGGTGAGCAATTTGAAATGAATGTATTTCGTCATAATGTGCTTGGTATAGCTCTTGACTGTGATTCCAGCCAGCGGATAAACTAACATTCTAGATAACCAACCGTGTGCTTATGGAGGAGGCGCTATAGAAAAATGATAGTTGCTTTTATACTGTCTTTGACCCATGCCGGTGGCTCTGGTTTCTGAAAGGAAAATTGGTTGGGATTTGCGAGGCCCATATATGGGAGCTAGTCCTAACGCGATATAAAAACAGTTTAGAATCGCAGATTAAAGGTATTCAATTTGGTTTGAACAGCCTGTATACTTATGCAGCTTTAAAACATGGAGTACACTAACAAATTAACATTATCAAGCATAAAAGTGAAGGAAGCACATTTTTGGCAATGGCTAGAATTGGCAAGAACACATTTCCTGTTCCACTAGTAAGATAAATCAGAATGAAAGAACAAGAACTTCAACATGAGCAGAACAATAAACATACAGTTGCCAAGCATTTAGAATTAATCTGGACAGTTCAGGTCTAAAGACTTATTTTCCAGATTTCTATTTAACAAATGTTGGAGAATATAATAACCCTCTTATATATTGTAATAAGTAAGGTGCTTGAGACACCAAGTCACACGCCTTGCTCCAGTTCCAAAACTATGCTAATTGAAAAGCAGAATAGAAAATTAAGACATTTAACTATGAGACTTTGCACATAAGCGAATATTAAATTCAAGCCATATATCAGACAACCATAGGTACTGGCCGAATAGAAACTTGGGACTGATTTAGGGGAGCCACGGTCTTGACTCCAGTGTCATACTGGCAAGAAACCCAAAGCTGAAGACATGAGAATCTGTGCTGAAATAGAAACAGAAAATGCTGGAAACAGCAGGTCAGTCAGCACCTGTGGAGAGAACAGATGAGTTAACAGTTATAGACCCTTTGTCTGTGCCTGCCTGACTCCAGATTTGAGCACACTGGTAGTTTTGACAATCGACCTCATAGGATCGACATGTAGTGCTAGCAGGGAGCCAGCAGTGCACCCAGTCTTCCAATACACATCACAGATGGTCGAAGCTCCCCACCAGCACCCCATATACCCGGAAAACACCCTTATATTTCTAATGTATTTTTTGGGTTGATCAAAGTCGTGATGACACCAGCATGGGATAGAACACAGTGCCAGCAGTGGGTATTCCCAGATAAGATGTGTGAGCTTTTTCTACTTTATCCCAACATATTAGCTCCAACCTCAGTAGTGGTAACAAGATATTTCCAGTTTCAATGCCAGCCTTTCAGAGTGGCACTGCCAAGTTAGTGATCAAATGTGGGTAGTTTTGTGCAGTGAACTCATGTCCATTAGGAATTGGTTGAGTCTCCCTAAATTCATTTAACAGCTGGCAGACTGTGAAGACTTGTTCCGTACCTGATTCATGTGAATGACACTATGTGGTGAGACGTAACCCCCTACATGGCCAATCTGGTTTACGTTACGATTCCCATTCTGAATCAAATGCATGCTCTCCTTGGTTCACCTGCTGGAAAACATGCTTGAGCAATACAAGAAGGGACACCACTTCACATCACTGTTGCTCATGACCTGGCATGTTCAATGCCAGCTATCGAGTAAGACTAGGATGTAAATTCAAGTATCCCCGTTGAGAGGCTAATCCGATTTAAGCCACTCAGACTCCCTGGGGCATAAATGTGGTCAGAATGCACCAATAGCTCCAACCCCATTTGAATTCTTTACGGTACTAGATCAGAAGAAGCTAATCATCAATATTATCTTTGACAGCTGGAACTTCAACGGATCAAGTGCAACTGTGGTTTCTTTTTATTGTCTGAAATATCACTAGGAAAAAAGGATTGGTCTAAAGCTAAACTAGGAGACAATTTCAACTGACAGCTTTACTATAAAAACTCAGGTTCATTACAGTGACACATATTTCTCTCATATTAAGATGAAACATCAATGAAAAGGCAAGTACTTTCAATGTGAATTACTTATATGTCCCATGGTGCTAGTTTTTAAAAACAGAATTACACTTGATGTGAATAACTATTTTCTGAGAAGCTCAACAGTGTAATACAAACAGGAATAATTACATTTCATAGATGTCAAACAGGGAGCTTCTTACACATCACAGACACTAATCATTATTTAGTTAGCATGTGTAAAGTCCAATTAGGGGCCATGTTTATGCTTTTATAGCCATGTGTAAAGGAGCCCGTTAAGAGGATTATTCGTATCAGCTAACATTTCTTTCCCAAATCTCTCCCCCTTCTTCTGAAAGGCAGTGACTCTAGCTTGGTTATGATTCCAGAAGCAAAAGCACTCCAGTACCCTGTCGAAGCGGCCACTGCTTATGTGTAGGCAGTGAGTGTCAGAAGGCCATTCAACTATGGAAGGCATCGCAGCTGAGCCTGATCCATCCTTCATATTACATACATATGAACTTTCCAGCAGAAGCCACTCAATATTGATCAGGACCAGGATTAGATTTTCCCCTTAAGCCAGGGAGACACATCCAGTATTGACCGTGGGACCTTTCTGGTCTGCAGTGCTCAGTAGCACACCAGTGTGCATTTGATCAATTAGACATCAGGGTTTAATTCAAATTAAAGCTGTGCAAATCATAAGTACATAGATTTAGAATACTTCCTCCAAGTTCTTGAGTTGGCTCGGTGGGTCAGTGCACCACACTGTATGGTACTGAGTCATAGAGACCAGAAAGCTCCCAGGTTTGATTCTTGGCCTATGCTGAGTTAGAAAGTCTCAGCTGGATGATTGTAGATCCATTAAAATTGGCCTGGGTTATGGAAGAGTAAAAAATAATTATCCAGGTACCAGCTGCTGATCGTTACTCGTGGCCCATACTGGAAAGTGCACATATGTAGATGTTGAGTGAGATCATGATCAGGCTTGGCTATGGTGCCCCCATGATCCATGGAAGGTCTGGCTTGATGGGCCAAATGGTTTTTTTCTTATTCCAAGGTTTCTTATATTGTTCTTATGGTCAAATAGCCCATTGACACTCATGAAATAATGGGCACTTTGATGTAGTACAGAGGGCTGCTCTGTGCCCGTGGAATCACAAATCACCCACTTCACAATTGATTGGCAAAGAAAATTGAGAGGGATGGAAAAGAGTACTTCCTTCTACGCTGATTTCCCTTTAAGTAGGGAATCTCATTACCAGTAATACCGTTTCACTTCTTTAAAAAACTTTTAACTTTACATTTTTCCCACTTTTAAAGACAACAGAGCAGTTCTGACGAAAGGATTACACCTGAAATGTTACCATCTGTTCTCTCCAAAGATACTGACTGACCTGTTCAGTGTTTCCAGCATTTTCTGTTTTCTAGTAGATATAAGACCTCAAATTCAGATATTTTGATACAAGCAAACCATCGCCTCTTAAGGTCCCTTAGTCGGGAACAGAAGAGAAAGGCTGTAGTACAGTGCATTATTGCAGAAAATAAAAATCACTCGCCAGTAATTTTATGGTCTGATTTTAACCGGAATTAAATTTAGTGCTTCAAAAAAAAAGGGCCATCACTTCTGAATGGAGTGCAATTAGCTCTCAGCCTCTTGTTAATTTTAAGCTATGCTGTGTTGCATACTAAGGAACCTTTCTAGTCTCTGATCTGGGAGAACAAAACAGATTAACTGAAAAGGATTATAGAGTTAATATTAACAGATAATATTGCAACAAGTGACAGCTGTGGCTCAGTTGGAGGCACTCTCGCCTCCGAGTCAGAAGGTCACTCCAGAGACTTGAGGACAAAATCTAGGTTGATGCTCCAGTGCATTACCGAGGAAGTGCTGCATTATTGGAGATGCCGCCTTTCGGATGAGACGTTAAACCGAAGCCTCGTCTGACCTCTCAGGTGGACATAAAAGATCCCACTGCACTATTTCGAGGAAGAGCAGGGGAGTTATCCCCAGAGTCCTGGCCAAAATTTATCCCTCAACCAACATCACTAAAAATAGATTATCTGGTCATCATCACATTGCTGTTTGTGGGAGCTTGCTGTGCACAAATTGGCTGCCGCGTTTCCTACGTTACAACAGTGACTACACTTCAAAAATCCTTCATTGGCTGTAAAGCTCTTTGGGACGTCCTGAGATTGTGAAAAGTGCTATATAAATGCAAGTCTTTCTTTCTTTCATTGAAAAGCCAAAGTGCCATATTTCCATTTGTACTCAACACAAACTTTTACTAATAGCAACCACTTCAAGGAAAGTTTAATAAAATATATTAATAATTACTTAAACAAATTTTGCTTTCCAGAGGGTTTTAATGATATAAACAATTCACAGCTCCTGTGACAATTATACCTTAGGCTAATCTAGCAATATCTGATATCTTATTAGCAAAAACTCCCCTGCTCCCTATTGAGATGAACCGGCCCCTATAACAGAGATGTTCTCTACTCAGGCATTTATTTCAGTGGATTGGACTACACGGTTCAGTTTAAGGTTTATAGCTGCAGCATTATGATTGGAACAGATTCAGACTGTTTCCTCTGATTCGTACATGGGATGATTATACAGAGGATGTTAATAACCATAAAGACTTTCTAATTGATGTATTTGTGGGCAGTTTAAGAACAAATTAACTGCAGCTTTTATTTACATTTTTTAAAAAAACTTAATTGCTTATTGTCCTGGAGAATCATTTTCAGTCAAGGTCAGAAAATAAATAACTTGGATTCATACAGTGCCTTATTATATCCTCGGGATGTCTCAAAGTATTAATTTTGAGGAGCAGACACTGTTGTCAAGTGGGCAAACGTCGCAGCCAAGTTGTGCACAGAAAGGTTCCACAAACAGCAAATGAGATAACTGACCAGTTAATTTATTTTTAGGTGGTGGGCAGAATGTGGGCCAGGGCACTAGGCACGGCATCTTTTAAGTCTACCTGATAGGCAGGCACATGGGACTTCAGTTTAACATCTCATCCAAATTTTAAACACTTGCACTTATACAGCATTTTTTACATCATCGGAATGTCCCAAGTACTTTACAGCCAATGCATTACTTCTGAATTGTAGTCACTGTTGTTTTGTAGGCAAATGCTGCAGCCAAATTTGCAAAGCAATATCTCACAAACAGAAATGTGTTAAATAACCAATAAATCTTTTTTGTTGGGGTTGGTCGAGGGAGAAATGTTGGCCAGGACACTGGGAGAACTCATGAGCTCTTCTTTGAATAGTGAAAGAAAGATGAAAGAAAAAACTTGCATTTATATAGCGCCTTTCACAACCTCAAGATGCTCCAAAGTTTCTTTTTACAGCCAATGAAGTACTTTTGAAGTGTAATCGCTGTTGTAGATTAGGAAACGCGGCAACCAATTTGCACACAGCAAGGTCCCATAAACACCAATGAAATAAATGACCAGATCATCTGTTTTAGATGTTGACTGGGGGATAAATGTTGGTCAGGACATCGGGAAAACTCCGCTGCTCTTCTTCAATAGTGCCTTGGCATCTTTTACATTCACCTGAGGGGGCAGATGGGGCCTCAATTTAAAGTATTCAAATGCTCGCGCAAAATTGGGCCTCGGGCTTTCCTGTTCGGAAGCACACTGTCTGCACTCAATTGGTATGTGTCCGAAAACTGGCCATAATCAATTTCTACCCCCAAGTCACCACTAAGCACTCCCGTGTCAGGTATTCCACAGGTTGTGACCCAATTCCAACCTCAGATGAGCACTCTACTCTGTCCCAACTGCATTTATTAATCACTACCTCAGACATTTTCCTTCGCTGTCCATCTTTTGGCCCTTCTACTTAGTGGTCAATTATGGGCTGTTTTGTCTTGTGGAAGCACATTCATTCTGAATTGGATAACAGGATTGAAACCATCTAAACTGGTTTTGCAATCTCTTTACATCCTGTTACACTATGAATTATGCAACAAACGGTTCTAGGTAGCAGTGTAAATATAGCATAAAATTGATGGCATATAACTCACAAATCCAAAATCAGCACACCAAATCAACTTTGTTGAGAGGACTGCTTAATATCAAGTCACCCAAGTCTGATTGGACAGTTGTGTTGTGTGGGTTCCCATATAACATACTGTACTGATTCCATATAATCCTAGGCACCAGCAGCAATTCTGAATCATGGTACATAACTTGTAATTCTTTAAGCTATGTAATTCTTTAAGCTATGTTAGTACTAGACATCATGTAAAAGACCACATTGGTCCTTTATTGGATAAGTTGGGAAGAAATATTAGAGGATCAGGAAGTGGCCCATGTCTTATACAGATTCTTCACATCAGTTTTAATAAATGAAGATTGTGGTTAAATTCCAGGTCCAGTCATTTTGGCTTAGAAATCTGTAACACAAGTACACATGAGTAAAGCACGTGGTATGAAAAAACACACAAGGAATTAAATGTTTACAAGGCATATGGGCCAGATGGAATACGTCCAGAGTCCTTAAGGAAATGAGAGAAGCAATAAACGAGGCTCTGTTCAATATTTTTAGGAGCACCTTAAATACTGGAGCTATACCTGAGGACAGGAGAGTACCAAATGCTATCCCAATATTCAAAAAAGGAGTGAAACAAGTATACTGATTTGAACAGCTGTGTTTTTAAAAACCTAGAAATATTGGAAATCTGAAATAAAAGCATAAAATGGTAGAACTAGACAGCAGATCCATCAGTAGCTGGAAAAGATAAATTAATGTTTTGGCTTAAGACCCTTTGGCAGGGGTTCTGATGAGGGGTTTACATCCTACTGTTAAACGATCTTTTCTCTTTACAGATGCTGATGGACCTGCTGCCTATTTCCACCATTTTCTATTTTTATTTTAATCCAACAGCTGTAGCATGGAAAATGCTTCAGAGCATACCAGATGTTATCACTGCTCATCTAAAGAGCCCACAGGCTAGAAAGAACAGTCAGCATTGGTTTGAAAGCAATAGGTGAAAGTCTGGCTTTCTGGTTTTTGATGTTTATTTTTTTCCTGTTTCACCAAACTTACTGCTTTAGATTCTTTTTCGTTAAAAATCAAAATCGAGATACATGATTCAGACATAAAAGAAGATATGACTAATCTCTTGGGCATGGGTTTTCAGGCCATGATTGTGCTGGCAGGATTTTTCAAATCTAATTAAGTAGTCACGATGAGCTCCTGGTGTGAATATTTCATTAGCTTTTCTTTTGTCTTTTCGGTATTTTGATGTTTCAACAGCATATTTAATAAATACCAACTTCAAAATCAAGTACCCTAATCATGCTTCAATAACGTATATGAATTCTTTGAGGAGATAACTAAACTAATGGATGAGGGCTCACAAGTGGATACAGTCTGCTTGGATTTTCAGACGGCATTTGATAAAATTCCACATGAAGACTTAAACAAGATTAAGGTTTATGGAATTTATAGCAAATTAGCTAGCTTGTTTGGTGATAGGAAGTAGAAATAGAAACACTGCTTAGGCTGGCTTCCCTAGCATTGCAAACACATAGGGGCCAAAAGGTTCTCGGGGTTCTGCTGGTCTGCTGCTGTATGTCTGGCAGGAGACCAAGGAAACCACCCTGGAAAACAGTGGAAACCTGGCCGTGTCTGGTCTCTGGGAGTATCCAAACTTGTCTTGCAACGGTTAGAATCCCAGTTTGCCCTTTACAAGACCAATGTCTTAAGGGGGTAGAACCGGGTGGGAGGTGCAGAAGGGGCGGGGGGCTGCTTTGCTGGGAGTTCCCAATCCAGTGGCTCAGTCGGGACCCGGCGTGTCTCTGGAGGCCGGTACACCAAAGTGCTTTGAAGCATACCAGCCTCCAGATGGACAAAAATAAGCCCCAGTGGTGGGGAAGGCGATCAGGGCCCCAGAAAGGAACATTTTTAAAAAATTACTCACAGGACTGAGGAAGACATGGCCTGGGTTGGAGGGTGGAAAAGATGGAGATTTGGGCAACCCTGTCCCCAATGGCATCTAGCTGTATGAGACAGGTTGGCGCCAGCGATATGCCCGTAATAGCGTGTGCACCACCAGCCCCATGCAAATTAGGACAGCACCGCTGGGATAGTGTCCCAAGGAATTTCAGCCCATAATGTCAATCATGCTTAATATGAAGGCATGTGCCTGTGCAGTACAGTCCTGTGAAGCTTCATGGTCAGCCATTTCAAACTATGCAACCCAGACTCACTATGTGGCAAATCTACAGGATATTGATACAGATTGATACTGCCTATTGATACAGATTGTTACTTCCTATTGATACAGATTGTTACTGCCTATTGATACAGATTGTTACTGCCTATTTACAAGTGTGAAATGCGCATAATTCACCAGCACCACAACCAGCAGTGAACTGTAAAGGTTTTCTTCACAACAGAAAGATCTTTGACAATCCATCATCATCTTATGAAATATTATGTTTTACTTTATTGGGTTCCTGAGCTTGGGAGAAAAGCCATATTGGAATGTTATCGCAGACACATTTTAAAGTTATACGTTACCTTGCAAGTGTCTAATATAAAATGATACAATTGTTTTAAGCAGCGAGTTGTTATGACCTGGAATGCACTGCCTGAAAGAATGATTGTAAACAATTTTACAACACCAAGTTATAGTCCAACAATTTTATTTGAAAATCACAAGCTTTCGGAGGCTTCCTCCTTCCTCAGGTGAATGTGGAAATGAAATCCTCGAACCTCTCGCATTTATAAATCACAGAACAATACCTGGTGATTACAGATAGTCTTTCCAACTGCCCGTTGCCAAGGCAATCAAAGTGTTCAGACAGAGAAGTGTTACCTACAGGGCCACCGAATATACAAACAACCAAGAAAAAAAAACAACAGAGAGGCAGAAACATAGAAACATCCGGAAGGAAGAGAAAGACAGCAAATGACCCGTTATATTGAAAACAGATAACTTTTGTTCGCTGGTGGGGTTACGTGTAGCGTGACATGAACCCAAGATCCCGGTTGAGGCCATCCTCATGGGTGCGGAACTTGGCTATCAATTTCTGCTCGACGATTTTGCGTTGTCGTGTGTCTCGAAGGCCGCCTTGGAGTACGCTTACCCGAAGGTCGGTGGCTGAAAGTCCTTGACTGCTGAAGTGTTCCCCGACTGGGAGGGAACCTTCCTGTCTGGCAATTGTTGCGCGGTGTCCGTTCATCCGTTGTCGCAGTGTCTGCATGGTCGGACGCTGCAACAACGGATGAACGGACACCGCGCAACAATCGCCAGACAGGAGGGTTCCCTCCCAGTCGGGGAACACTTCAGCAGTCAAGGACTTTCAGCCACCGACCTTCGGGTAAGTGTACTCCAAGGCGGCCTTCGAGACACACGACAACGCAAAATCGTCGAGCAGACATTGATAGCCAAGTTCCGCACCCATGAGGACGGCCTCAACCGGGATCTTGGGTTCATGTCACGCTACACGTAACCCCACCAGCGAACAAAAGTTATCTGTTTTCAATATAACGGGTCATTTTCTGTCTTTCTCTTCCTTCCGGATGTTTCTATCTCTCTCTGTTGTTTTTTTTTTCTTTTTTTGGTTGTTTGTATATTCGGTAGCCCTGTAGGTAACACCTCTCTGTCTGAACACTTTGATTGCCTTGGCAACGGGCAGTTGGAAAGACTCTGTAATCACCAGGTATTGTTCTGTGATTTATAAATGTGAAAGGTTCGAGGATTTCATTTCCACATTCACCTGAGGAAGGAGGAAGCCTCCGAAAGCTTGTGATTTTCAAATAAAATTGTTGGACTATAACTTGGTGTTGTAAAATTGTTTACAATTGTCAACCCCAGTCCATCACCGGCATCTCCACATCATGAAAGAATGATGGAAGCGGATGCAATAGCAACTTTCAAAAGAGAACTGGATATATACTTGAATAGGAAAAATTTGCAGGGCTATGGGGAAATAGCAGGGGAATGGAAGTAATTGGCTCTTTCAAGGAGTTGGCACAGGCATAATGGGCTGAATGGCCTCCTTCTGTGCTGTAAAATTCTATGATGTAAAATTCTATGATAGAATTCAATTCATTTTTTCAATTGTCCAACAGACCAACAATAGACTTAACTCAGCAAAAGCTAACTTCTAAGGTGAGCAGGTTTATAGCATTAGTGACCACTCTTATGACTCCTCCATTGTCTTTTCTTTTTAATGAAATGTCATGTGACATTTAGAGAATGCATATAAATAATCACTAGTTAGCTTGAATTCCCAGATGTAAACTGCCCTCAGGGTGACTTCAACTCTAATGGTGTTTGACAGAATCTGTGCATGCTTTAGTGACTAGAATTTCAGCCACGATGAAAGTCATGTATTACCATCTCACTGAAGGTGAAAGCAAATGGTTTTTAGAAAATCTTCATTTCTTTGCCATTCACCATATTGCTGTGTGCTATAAAAGCTCTTATTCGTTTGTAGATCATAAGAAAAATGTTTAGAAGTGGCCACAGCAGCTAAATAAAATACAATTCATTGCAACACCCATCTCAAAAAATGACACACACACCTCAACCTGTGTCTACTCAAGTCAACAGTTCATCATACACCAGGTTACTTAGGCATGACGATGAAAGCTATGTTTACGCAGTGCTTCCTGTACTGAAGTGAATTCACGAAAGAATTCGTATCATGAAGAGAACATCTCTGAAGTTAAACCAAACTCTCAACTCTACTCTTTCTGCAGGCTAAACACTAGCCCAACTGTCACTGATTTCACCACTAAGTTAAAACTCACTAAAACTCTTATTTGATATCTGGGATTGGATTTTCCTCGAATATTCTGCCCAAAATGGCGGGATAGTTAAAGATAATAGGGCTAATTGGATGGTGAGGTCGACCACCCTGTTCCTACCCCAACTTCAATTAATCTCCCTTCAAGCCCACCAGAACAGCCACTGCCTGCCCCTGCCCAGCTGGTCACATATGAATGCCTAGGCTTTGGTTTCTGGCCGATTGCCCTGCTGTCTCCAACAACCCTAGGAACTGCCAGGAGAAAGGTGTTGGTAGTCTGCACCCAAAGTGACTTCATAGATCGAGGGGGCTTAGTGGTGCCCTCCTCTCCCTTCATAATGGCTTCAATCTTGGCCGAAGCCCAAAACAAAATTCTGCTCTTCCTCTTTGGGGCTTTCTGCCTTTTAAATCTTCACCACCTCTTGAGAGGAGCATTATGGTGTGGCTGTGCAGCAGCAGGTGTCCAAGGTGGCAGAGATCCAGCTAGGGGCCTGTCCTGCAAACAGGGGCCTGTCCTGCAACCAGGAAGATGGGTCAGGGCAGTGGGCAGAAGCTCCACCACAATATCGCCAAGAGGAGAATCTTGCCCCTAGAGTCTGCCCAGGCAGGAGTAGAAATGCTACATTTGTCCTTAGCACTCCAGAGTCAGGGAAGGGAAAATTAGCCAGGGTTCTCAATCCTGATCACTATCCAGTAACTACTGTTGGAACAGTACTTGTCCTTCTGACACTATCAGCACACCGACTACAGAATTTTTAAAAAAGCTAACCCTTGCAAGTGATAATGTTGATGTGTTACATTTTGCACAGTGAATCAATAAGGTTGACTTTGTGTAACAGAAGAGCTACCTGGAAAAATTACAGGACCAAAAAAAGACTCTGCAATCCAACCAACTGTTCCTCAAAAACCACCATCGCCCGTGCTCTAATATTTCTTTCCAAATCTCCTTTAAATTTTTCCACACATTTGCCTCCACTGCTTCCATGGGAAGTCTATGCCACACATTCAGCATTCGCTGTGTAAAGTAGTTCATTCTAAACTTCCCTCCACGCCTTCCCTTTTCGTAGTAGAAATATGGAATTCTCTCCCTCAAAAGGCTGGGAACGCTGGGACAATTGGAGCTTTCAAGACTGAAATCGCTAGATCTTTCTTAGGTAAGGGTATCAGGGGATATGGAGCTACCGCGGATAAATGCAGTTGAGGTACAGATCAACAATGCTCTAATTGGATGGCGAAGCAGGCATGAGAGGCTGAATGGTCCACTCCCGTTCCAATGTTCATACGTTTCTTTTCTAGGCTTAAGCCCATAAATCCTGGTTCTAGAGTTTGCGACAATCTTGCAGGTAATACTTTTAACATTCTTATTCTTAGTAACTAGTCAGCAAGACAGTTGGTTGTTTTCTAATTTCTGATCACCTCCAATCTACTGGTGAGCAGTGCCCTGTTTGTACGTTTAAGTACCTGTGTGCAGAGCTCCACACTGCCCAAGCACAATTGCCCAAGTATACAGCCGGCTACATAACTTGACATTGGTAGCTCACACAGCTCTCAAAACAGGTACTGGTGGCAAATCAGTACCTACAGTATTTCAACTGATCCCAACATCCCAATAGCTCAGAGGTAAAGTCTCCATCCCTAAGCCATAATCAGGAAGGTCTCAGGTTTGATTCTCAATCTGAGTTCAGTTAGCTGATCTCAGCTGGCCCAGTAACAGGGGTGCTACATTAGGCCACAAATCTAAAGATTAGGAAAATCAGTCAGTTGTCCCACTCCTGGGGCTCGATTTTAAAACGGAACTGCAGGAGCGTTGGGGGCGAAGAAAATCTGGATTTCCAGGAGCAGGCAGAAATCCCAGTTCCAGTACGTCTAAGAACGCGCACGACCCAGGGTCATCTGGGTGCACACGCCATTCCCGAACCTGGAAGTCCTGCGGATATTCAAACAAGGAACTCAAGTACTTAAAGTACTTGAAATTTGCATAAATCTAATTAAGAGTGAAGGCAAGCGATTTCAACGCTGCCTCAGCGTGTTTCCCATGCTGTGTGAAACACGTCATGGGGAACAAGTCGTGTTTCAGCCGGTAGCCAGTTGGACACTTAAATCCCTGTTTGACAGATGGGGATAAAAGGTGAGTTATTGCAGCAAGGCACTCAGTTCTCTCAGACAAACTTTTGTCTGGGAGATCTTTGTGTTTAGATTGAAAATTTTTGGTCTCCACTCAGAATTGTTCCGCTTACACATATTTACCAACTTTTCGGACCTCCTCAAACTGACATCATCAGGATGGGGGGCGCGATGGCTGCATTCACCAGTACATCCGAGGACGAGCAACATCACCATCCTCGCCAGGCATGGTGTGCACTTCCGCCACTTGTACTCCACAACACAGTGCTGTGTCACAGGCACCTGCACGAGAGTGCAGAGGGGAACAACAGAGGGACTGACGTCGCAGGAGGTACTACCTTTGTCAGAGGGTCTACAGACCGAGGCTCTGCTTCCTGGACCTCTCTGAGGAGCAGTGCATACGCAGGCTGAGAGTGAGTCGCCAGGTGGTCGAACACATCTGCAGCCTCCTTCATGCTGAACTGCTCCCAGCTGGGCTTGGCGGCATCTCATTACCCATCGCAGTTAAAGTGACCACTGCCCTCAACTTCTTTGCCTCCGTATTGTTCCAGGGTGCCACCAGTGATATTACTGGGGTCTCTCAATCGTCTGCACACAAGCGCATGAGGCAGGTCACCAACCGTTTGTTTCGCTGGGCCTCGCAATACCTCAAATTCCCCATGGACGACCTCAGCCAGAGGGAGAGAGCAGTGGGATTCCACTCTGTGGCTGGCTTCCCATGGGTACAGGGTGCAATCAATTGCACGCATATAGCAATCCAAGCACCTCCACACGAGCCAGGACTGGTCATCAACAGAAAGAGGTACCGCTCCATCAATGCTTAGCTCATTTCTGACCACCACAAAAGATTTCTTCACCTGCCACGATTCATTCATTCTGAGGGAATCCAACATCCCGGGCCTCTTCCATGCACCGAACACCCTTAAGGGCTAGCTCCTCGGGGACAAGATATACCCCCTGCCCATGTGGCTCATGACACCTCTGAGGAACCTCATCAGCGAGCAACAGTGTCGATACGATGACAGCCACATCACCACTAGGTCTATAATTGAACATGTGATAGGACTGCTGAAATTGCGATTTCGGTGCCCCAATCGGGGGAGTGCTTCAATACGCACCAGCGAGAGTGGGTCACATTACAGTAGTGTGTTGTGTCTTGCAGAACATGGCGCAACAGAGAGGGATACCGGTTGATAAGGCCCCATGCCCTCATCCACATCTGCCATCCACACTGAGGAGGATCAGGAGCTGCAGGAGCAGGAGGAGAAGGAGAACGAACCCTAGGGCAGAGCAGCGGCTCACCTGGCTGCTTGTGAGGCCAGGGAGTCACTCATATGTGAACGGTTCTCATAAGATCAGAAAGTGAGAAGAGTCCAGTCCTCACACCACCTGAAGAGAGCAGTGCCAACACCAGCCCACCCACTCCCCCACCCCTGCACGAAACAGTCCTGCAACTACACATACATCCACTGTAAAGTGACCCACCGGGTGGCATCAACTGTCGCCGTTCATGACAAAGCATGATGTGATTTTAATAAAAACCAAATATAAATGAAAAACATATCAGTCTGTCAGACACCCTTGTGCATACCCTACGTGATCACAAATCCTTAGCCTTTCTCTTCCTACCGCTTCTATGTAGTGCATCCCCTGTGGCTGCAGCAGAGGGTTGCTCATGTCCATGGCCGGACTGCTTAGAAGCTTTTGGCCTACATCCTCTGGGTTTTGGAGCCCGTGAGGGTCTCTCCAAAGACTGCTCCACCTGCACCTGTGCAGGGGCTGACTCGGCCACTTGGAGAGGAGGCAGCATTGCGGGTACTGGTTGAGAGGGGGGTGACGGGTGAGACGTGGGAGTGCTTTGAGTGGCGTCCCCACTTCTATGTCCCCTTCTGCTATCATCCCTCTCCTGGACCAAGCCCACATCACTCCTAGCACCCTGCTGGAGAACAGTTTGGAGTACATGTATGATGCCTTGGAAGCCCCGTTGTAAAGTTTCTGTCTGCCTGTTTAAGGCAGCTGAATGTTGCTCACCCTGAGTCCGAACGGCCGTTGTCAGGGCCTGAATGGACTCATTTGTGTGCCATGCTCCAAGCTCAATGGAGACTAGCTGTGAGTATCTGCGCCAGGGGAAGGCTCGCTAAGATGTGACGGTGCGACCTCAGGGGCCGGGAGCTCCTCTGAGGAATCAGTCACTGCGGTCGTTGAATGGCCTGCAAGAGAACTGAAGGCAATATTAAGCATCATCACAGATGTATCATGTTGCAATGAGCATAGTGAGGTGTTCAACATGCCAAGCATTGTTAACATCAGTTCATGTTGTGTGTGATGATAGTCAAAGTTGTGACACCAGATGTTTGCGGGGTGCCAGTCTCGGTGCCCCCGATGTACAGGCACTTGAGGGTGCGGCTGATCTGCAGGGCCTCCTCCTCCGCCTGTGAGGGCCACTATTTATTGTGGCCCCCCTCCAGTCCTCGTCTTCTCGAGTGCATTTTGCACTCCCTTCTCCTAGAAGGGGAGAAAGTACAGACGTGAGTGGGTGAAGGTGAAGTGGCCAGCCAGTGAATGCACTGCTTTGGGTGAGGCTGACCATGAAAGTGGTGTATCAGAGGGTGAGTATGAGACAGAGACATCACATTGGATCAGGATTGGGGTGAGTGGTAGTGGTGGGGTCACAAGTGGGGAGGTGAGGAAGTGAAGGTAAGTTGAGGATGAGCCTTAATGGGTGTGAGGAGTGATGTGATGGAGTAGTCTTGGCAGTGCAGAATGAGTTGGGGGAGGTGGGAGGGTGACGTGGAACACGGAATGCAGGAGAATCAGTAAGAGTGTACTCACTTTTGCTGATCAAGTTAGGTCATTGAAACGCTTCCTGCACTGGACCCAAGTGCAGCAGATGTTGCCACTGCCGGTGACCTCCTCTGCCACCTCGAGCCAGGCCTTCTTGGTGGCAGAGGTAGGGCACTTCCTCCTGTCGGCCGGGTAAAATAGTTCCCTCCTCCTCCTCACCCCGGCCAGTAGCACCTGAAGCAAGGCATCGCTGAATCATGGAGTAGCCTTGCCCCTGTGCAGTTCCATTGGGTCTTCTGGCTCTTTGCTCCAGCAAAATCCATTGGAGCAAAGGCTCTTTAAATGTAGACGCTCCAGATGACAGTTTGTTATGCAGGGGCGCAGTCCGCCCAATGCGCAGCTTTCGGACAGCAAACCCAGAAACAAGATTAAGGGGCACCAATTAAGTCGCGATTGCATGGGGAATGGTAAGTTTTTATTATTCGGGTTTGCCACACGCCCATTCACTCCCCCCCGTTGCCATCCCGCCACCTTTTTAAAATCGAGCCCCTGATCACTAACCAGCAATCAGTACTGGAAGTGTGTGTGACCTCAGGTGAGGATAGGACTGAGCTTGGGTATGATGTCCTTCATAGCTGGATAGCCTGTGTCACTCACTATCAACTCTTAAGCCCTAATTTTAACTCGAAGCATGAATGTGGCATGTGGGGGTCTAACTAACAAGAATTTGCTGAATTGCATAGATCACTTTCTGCAGCTGTTATCTGAAAGGATGAGAAGGTGGGTATTTTGAAAGCAGGAAAAAGTACTACAGTATTCAAACGCAACATTTTTTTTTACAAATGATTGCAATGTTGCCTCTGCCTATTAAAAATAGACGTTTTACACAACATTCAACAAAAAAATGAATATCACAGAATGCAAGAATTCAATGCCAGATATAGCATCTTAGCGACAGGAGACACAATTGATAGCAGCTCTCTCCACAGCGTACAATCGTTGCAGAGTGACTCATGTCCATAAGTGCAAGACAGCAATAGGACTGAAATTCAATCGCTAAGCACAGCATGTTTAGAGCTACAAAAAATGTACTTGTCTTTTGAAGAAATAGCACCTTGGATAAAGCCTGCTGATTTTTTTCTCTCTTCTCGACAGGGTATGAAGTGCTATGACATTGCAAAACATTGAGCAAATGAGGGGTAATTGCTAAACAGTTCCAAAATGCTTAACTGCCATGGCTAGTCTTACTAGCAACAATTTGTTTTCAAATCACCCTGACGGCAAACAGCTGCCACTATGGTACAAACAAAGAGGTTTTGGGGTAGATTTCTGCACCACTAACGCCGATTTTGACTACTGGTAGTAATGGAGTGGGAAATGTAAGAGGCAAGTCGGACCACCAGCATCGACCAACACTGGCAAGATTTCTATCAAAAGTGACTTGAGTAGGCATGTCCATATTTGGGCAGTCATGTTCAAATGTAAGGCTATTTGCTGTCATTAATGCCTTAGTAACACTGGGCATTGTTGTATTTTTGGCATCCAGTGGCTGAGGCTTTAAAAAATTAAAGGGCTGCCATACCTAGTGCAATTGATTGCAGCACGAACAATCGGTTGCACTAGGCAAGGAACATTTTTTTTTAATATCTTTTATTGCCGCCCAAACGTTCCAGGCCATGTTACACAGCAGCAAGTGTCCCCTCTCTTCCCCCCAAATAATTGGGAGGGAGCAGCATTTAAAACAAAGCAGCAACTTGAATTATTTGTACAATATAAAATAAATGATATGCCATGATGTCAGACCTTTCATCATTGGCTTTCAACTATAAGTTGGCACACACCAAAATTTACATTCCTAGTTCCATCACTGCAGCGGGGGGTGGGGGGGAAAGAGAGTTAAGGCTAAATGTAGTATCTAACTGATGCCCTGTCTGAGAAAAGTTAAATAAGCACAGATCAGGACCAGAGCAACGGTTCAGTACTTCATCGGACGGTACCTTAAACTACTACAGTTACCTCTGAAAGGGGAGTTAATCTCTCCTTACACAAGGATCTCATGCAGAAAAGTAGGCTATTAAAACCGCTAACTATACTTTTTCTTAAGAAGTTGCATTTGTTTGCTTACAATCTGTATTACAGATTGATAAAAAAATTAAGCTTAAAAAAATACACACACATATTTCTCCTTAACATTCCTTGTCATTACATATTTAAACCATGTTACAGTGCTGCAGTTCTTGCCTCCAGCATTACATCTGGTCTGTCTTTTCAGCTCCTTTCCACCTGACAGGCAGCTTAAATCATTTACGTTCAAATGCATAACTTGAGGAGTTCAGTCTGTCTCTCCCCACTGCTGCAAATAAATAAATCAAGTAGTGAACCAGTGTCCTGATTTTACTCCTCAGCAGCTCTAATCCCCATGGAACTCCAGTCAGCTTCAATGGTACCAAGCAACCAACAGACTTTCCATAACTTTGGCAATGAAACCATACCCTGCTGAAATTAGAAGGTGGGCAGGGGGTGGTAATTTGCTATTATTTTAACATCTCTCCCACAGACAGCGGGAGGAAGGCCCAAACTGCAGACTTCTTGCCCTTAATGTCATCCGGCTCAGCAAGTTGGAGAAGCAAAACTGCAGAATGGCACTTCTTTTTCCTTCTCCACCCACAAAGCAGCACAGCTTTCTTCTGTGTGACATTTCCAGTTGGCCAACAGGCTGAGAACAGATCAAACATAAAAAACGTACAATAACTTCCAGGCGTATATCTCGAATGCACCTCCTCCCATGTTAACCAGGGCATCCTTACATTAACAAAGGCTGCAGTGGTGATACTAGATTCTCAAGCTAAAAAAAATAGTGGAATTGCAAGCTCTACAAAAGGAAACACTCTTGTTCTGAGTGTCGACCGAAATTCCACCCTTTCCACATATTGCAGATCGAGAGGGCTGTTTTGAATGGCAGTTGAAGCAAGCACTTCACCTTCAGGAGCCAAGTGCTCAATTACTCAGTCACTATGGCTTCTCTCAAATTCCAGCGCTGGGCGAAATTAAATTAAATTATACTAAGGACTGAATAAAAAATGGTTGAATCAGTTTCACCTTGTTCTCGAGGTTTGCCCATTTACCCCTTCACTGTGATGGATGAATCTATTGGCCCAGATTTTGCTGTCAAAATAACGATGAGCCTAATGGCATCGCCGTTATTTATGCGCAAATGCTACAGCAACCTCGTCTGAGGGGCAGACACGAGGTTAAACTCAAATATCCAAAAGTTGCTGTCCGAGTTGTGCCACTCCGCCGTTAGCTTCGCTAAAACGGCATCTCGTTATCTGCCTCAATGTTGAAATGAAGTTGCTATATTTGTGTAGTGGATAGGAATTAAACTCACCGCAGAAAGTTAGGGCTGGTCTGAAGTGACGCAAGGTGCCTGTTTTGGAGCCATTTAAGGCCTGCGCATATTTAACTAAGCCTGGATTCAGACAAAGGGAGTTTAGTGGTCTGAGAGATTCTTTTAACCATGTGCTAAGTGTTAATTACAGCCAATCAACCTCTCTGGCACTGAAAATTAACTATTACAAGTGTGGAGTCTCATTCCTTCAGGTTTTAATTGTTGATTTTAAAAATGTAAAATTTTTAAAATGTTTTTACTTTTTCTTTGTCTCTTTTTTTTCTCTGTTATAATCCAATCTTTCTTTCCCTCTCTTTATTTCTCTTTCTGTACCTGATTTGACATTGAATTCACCCACTCTAATTTACACTTCCTTCTCAGTCCTTGCGCTGTTAATTTCACAATCCTACAATCTGATCGGTTAAGGAGACACACAGTTGCTTGCCCTATTCATTCAGGTCCCAGATGCCTGGTTTCCCTCGCTACGACATTATCTGCTCGCACTTTCAGCAACTTGCCACGCAAAAAATTAAAAAATCTAAAGGGGCAAGGGCACATCTAACTAACAGCAGACGTCATTAGATGCCCCACCACAGCAAAATCTGGGCCCTTGATTCTCTCCCTCTCCTCTCTATTTTTCTCAAATTGGCAAAAATGCCTGTTTATCTTTTAGTCTTCAGTTCTGATGACGGATTACACACCTGAAACACCTTTGCAGTTTTTTTTCTTTTTATTTCACTGGAACATCTTCCAAGGACGCAGTTATGGAAGGAGCGCTAATATCTACCCAAGTGATGGGAGCCTCCAGGCAGTATAACTAAGTAAACTTCTATAATTTCTTGCAACAGGATTCTACTAGGATTTTTGTGCCATATTTATACTAGTGATGTGGTTTCAGTACGAAGTCTAGCACAGAGCTCCTAAATCGTTAGGGGGCTGTCTCTTTGGAGAACAGAACTTGTATTATAAGTGCCTTAACATGCATCTCAGAAACATCCAAAAAACTTCATATACAATGAATTAGTTTGAAGTCTAGTCACTGTTATGTAGGTGAACAGTTGTTATTTATATAGAGTAACGATGCGCCAGGGGTCTATTTTCCAATTAGAAACATAGAAACATAGAAAATAGGAGCAGGGAGTAGGCCATTCGGCCCTTCGAGCCTGCTCCGCCATTCAATATGATCATGGCTGATCCTCTATCTCAATACCATATTCCCGCGCTCTCCCCATACTCCTTGATGCCTTTTATGTCTAGAAATCTATCTAGCTCCTTCTTAAATATATTCAGTGACCTGGCCTCTACAGCCTTCTGTGGTAGAGAATTCCACAGGTTCACCACCCTCTGAGTGATGCTGGTTTGGTATGAATGCTTAAAGTACTCATACCAAATTCTTGTCTCTGCCATTTTAAAACTGCTGTTAACTTGTTTATTTTAATTATTTTCAATTGCTCTAACAAAGACCCAGCAATGGGCCGAATGGCAGCCTTCTGTCCTGTAAACTTCTATGGTTCTGAGAGTCAGCTGGAATGGAGAATTCTCTCCATTGTTGTCTCACCCACCTACTGGTTGAGACCAGGCAGAAACTTATGACACCACACCTTAGAAAGGATATACTGGCCTTGGAAGGAGTGCAGCGCAGATTCACCAGAATGTTACCAGGGCTCCAAGGGTTAAATTATGAGGAGAGATTACATGAATTAAGCTTGTATTCCCTGGAATACAATATAGAAGGTTAAGGAGGGATTTGATTGAGAGTTTTGAAAGGAATTGATAGGGTAGATAGAGAGAAATATTTTCCACTGGTGGGAACGTTGAGGACAAGGGGACCTAACCTTAAAATCAGAGCCAGGCCATTCAGGAGAGAAGATAGGAAACACTTCTTCACACAAAGGGTGGTAGAACTGTGGAACTCTCTCCCACAAAAAGCAGTAGATACTAGCTCAATTAATAATTTTAAATCTGAGATCAATAGATTTTTGCTAGCCAAGGAAATTAAGGGAACCAAAACGGGTAAATGGAGTTAGGGTTCAGATTAGCCATGATCTCAATGAATGGTGGAACAGGCTCGAGGGGCTGAATGGCTCACTCCTGTTCGTAAATGAGAAAAGCCAAAACAAGGTAGTTGAAATTGTGATTATCACAGACAAAAGCTTGGATTGTACTGCGCAGCAAAGAATAACAGGGCTCTTGAGGGACTTGACAAGTGGATTTGTTTAGGATTCTCAAAAGCTTCCTTATCCTTTACTGCCTAATACAACACAATCCTTGCATAGTAAAAACTGTGCTCCATTATCACTTAAATATTGAGCTGAACAATTGTTCTCTCGTCTAATTTACTGTCCATCAAATGCTGGATTTATTACACTAAAATACTCTACTGAAACCCATCAAAACAAAACATGCACAGACGCACTTTTGCCAGTCCTTTGCTTTGACAGCTGTAATCCCCACTGCATCAAATCTTCTCTAAGGAGTAGGAGATAAGCAAAATAGCTGAGACTAGGGA
Source organism: Heptranchias perlo (assembly GCF_035084215.1). Taxonomy (NCBI): domain Eukaryota; kingdom Metazoa; phylum Chordata; class Chondrichthyes; order Hexanchiformes; family Hexanchidae; genus Heptranchias; species Heptranchias perlo. The sequence continues at coordinate 9,159,848 of NC_090354.1, forward strand.
TGGGCAATAAATGCCAGCCTTGCCAGCGACACCCACATCCCTCCATGATCTGCTACACCCCTACTGAAATTAGCTAACCCAGTAAGGACCGAAAGTCAAACCTGGGACCTCTGGTCCATAGGATTTAATGCTACATTGGGCTGTGTCTTTACCCACAAGGGAATTTCTGGATGAGACTACATTTAATTATACTCTGCAGTGAGAATCAAAGATGTGGTATTAAAACATGGGAAATCTACAAATTAAGTCATTCTATCCCTTTGAGCACTCAATGTATTTCTTTTTCCTTCAAGTTTCCATCTGATTTTATTTCCCTCACCCATCTTCTTCTCAAGGTGCCGTCTCATACTTAGATATGCCTGGATATTTTGTTCTGTGCATTAGCTTTCACAAATACACAAAAAGTCTTATTTGTAATCGCATTTGTAGATTCATCAGTAGTGAGAACCCTGGTTGACTTTCTTCCTCCTTAATTTGGGATGTAGAGACCAAGTGCAGCAAGCCCATCACTACCCTAGATGAGTTCAGTTAAACAGACTAGAGATCAAACTATGGACCTTCTTGACTTATATGGCTCAGTGCAGTACTACATATGGTGCATTTGCTAACTGAGCAGATTTCTTTTAAGGCAGTTTTAAAAGAACTTGCTTTTATCTTCCATCAGCCTCAAAGCAGAGACATATTTTATTAACTAGCATATAGCATATAATTTTTATAAAGCAAATATTAGTTTATTTTGGAGATGCAACTTGTATACAAGTTAATTTCTTTCTCCAGCAGGAGTGCCCAAGTTTTCGGTTATACGCAAGAGCGGGTTATATGCGTATCAACATGGTACATGTAATCGCAGCATATTTTAACATCAAATCAACCAAAAGGGTTCTAACTATGCTATTTCTTTTTATTTTATTGCTAAAATGTATCCCTTTTCTGTTGGAATACCTAGCTTGTATTCCTACAGTATCCTTTTCTTTACAGGAATGAATCATTCTGAAATTAAGGCCCAACTGTTATTGCTAACAACTCCACAGTTAAAACTGGATACATGCATGAGCTGTTTGCCAATGCCATTAAATTTTATGCTTCAATTAAGACTTGTACACAATAAGGGCAAAAGGGGAACAGTACAATGCAAGTCTATATTTGGATCAGAATCAATTTTGGTTCAGGTAGGAGCCTGCTTGTTCTGAACTACAGTAATAAAGAACAAATGCAATTGGAATTAAGCACTTTCTCTGGATGGTCAATTATCCGGCAGTCGCCCTCAGTCATGTTGTATTCAACAGCTGATACTCAGTGTCCCCAGTGATTAGTTTCTGTAGAAATTTATTTTACATTCATTAACAAGACTTACTGTTGCAATGGTGCAGAAATACAGAAAAAAAACTCAAAGTGCAGGAGTATTTATTTAACAGGTTATGGAAGAAGTAGCTGTTGGCATGACAATGTCATTACCGCCTACTTTACAGAGTGGGAAACAGCCAGGACCAGCATAATTTCAAGGAATTGCTGAAAATGGGTCAGGCAACATTAGGAATTAAGGTATTTGACAGTTTTGTGGTTTCAGCTTTACTAATAATGGCTCTACCTGCTCTTTGCTCATAATCCTCTGCCGCTTTATTAATGCTCTCCATCGCTCCCCACCCGATTGTACCAGCCCTCCCCTTTAGCCTGTAGCTGCTAGCCCATGATCTGTGGTTTCCCTGCCAGATTTCCCGCTCTCTCAAAATGGCAAGCTGCCCATTAGCGTTGGAAATGCACTGGCAGTTCGCCAGTAGAATGCAAATGAGGCCCATCCATCAGTGGTTCGGGCCTTTTGCTGGCGACATTGGACAAGGGTTCAGATCGCTTCACCCAGAGCCTGCCTGATGCACACCACTATTTTGTACAGTGTTTTCAGGGCAGCTCAAAGTTTGCATTGTTAAGATCTTGAACTCACCGATTAACAATACCATGGAAATTCTAAGTGCAAAATTCAACCTTTAACTTCTACCCAAAGAAGTAGTTTTTATTCCACCTTCTTTTAAAGTCAAATTTTTAACTTGAGGAAAATACTTCCTAATTACAGATTTATGGTCACAACAGTAATAATTTTCAGGCATACAATTTTATTGGCTATAGGAAATTCTGATTTGCCATTTTTTGTTGTCCCTTTGTATTCTAATCAGTGAATATTAACCTCTGTCACCCCACCATGTTAAATCTTGTTGCAGAGCTGAAGTGATTTGGTCACAGATTCAGTGCTTAAGTAAAGGAACCAATTAAAAAAAGAAGTCCCGGATGGCCTGCTGTTGAAAAAAGCCATTCGGTCAGAAAGTTACAGGTTCCTGGACTGTACTAGTGGCAACAGTAGCCTAATGGTTTTGGTAGTGGACCAGCAACACAAAGATCATGTATTTGGCAAGTTGTGAAATAAATCTGATGATTTGTAATAGAACACCACAAAAAAACTAACTGGGTCATTAATGTCATTTGGGGAAGCGATCGTACCACCCCTATGCTTCAAAATTCGAAAATAAGGGGAAAAAAAATCAGACGGAGAAGCATTGTTGCATCAGGACAGGACTGAGGCTATTTAGATATGTTGGATAAAAGTGTTATATGTCATTTATTGCAGACAGGTGCACCGTCATGCAACATGGGGTTAGGAAACTCCAATTTGTCTATACTGTGCAGAGTCACCTATTAAAGGTAAGAGTGCAAGAGACCTGGATTAAAGCTGCAAAAGCAGTGTAAGGTTGCTAGGCAAAGCAAATTAGGTTTTAGGTTGTGCTGCTAGGACAAATACTTGGACTATGTACAGTTCTGCTACATCCTCATTTGGAGTATTGTGTTAAGTTTTAGTCCCCACACGTGGTAAAGAATATCGAAGTCCGGGAGAGGGTGCAGAGGAAGGCAGCCTAAATGATAACAAATCTTAGTGACCTTGGTTATGAAGTTAGGCTCCAAGAGTCAGGGTTACTTATTTTGAAGAAATGCAGGCTTAAAGGCGATATGGTTGATATTTTTAAAAATAATGACAGGTTTGGACACAGTCACGGTTAGCTAGGTTATTTGAAATGAACAGAGATCAGAGGACTAGAATGCAGGGATATAAAATCCATTGGCATAGGATTGATTGGGTTATATAAGTTGCTAGTTAATTGTGTTGTGAGCCATGAGCAACCATAGTCTCCTGGTTGATTGATTGCCTTAGAGTGTCTGAGAGGAATTTCCCATAGTTTTTCCTGAATCGATCAGAGTTTTCTTTCTGTCCGCCTTTGTTTCGCTTCTCAGGAGATAACGTTGCTAGAGAATGAAAGAACAGTGTGCAAAGTTGCACCACTGACTAGATGGGGCGAGCTTATTGGACTTGATGGTCTTTTCTCGCCCTTCTTTTTGTATAATTGTAAGAAACAGAGAGAGTTGGCTGCTGAAAAAAAAATCAAGGCCAGCATATAGAAACTGGAACAAATAATGATGTTTGACATCCAACGGATAAGCAACAAACTCTCAGTAAATAAAATATTCTTCAGACTAGTTGCTATAAGTTTTGTTACAGCTCTGGTAATAAACACTAAAGAGTTAATTTCTGCTTGCTTACCTGAGTATGTGTACTCTCAAATTAAATGTTACAATCAAGAACGAGACAGTCAAAGTCAAAACAGTTGTCAACAGCTTGTTACTGGTCCTTGCTTCTGGTCAAATGCATGTTTCAACATGCTGCAAAGAAAGAAAAAGGAGAAATTGACCCAATGCAGACTCCATAAGGACAACATGATTTATTTTTGCTGGCAATGTTGCATTTATATAGCACCTTCAATGTAGAAAAAAAAGTCCCAAGGGGCAAAAATGGACACCAAGCCAAAGGAATTTGATTGAAGAGGTGGGTTGACCAAAAAACGTGGTTGAAGAGGTGGGTTTTCAGAAGTGTCTTAAGGGCGGTGGAGAAGCAGAGGGGTTTAGGGAGGTAATGCCAGAATGTGGGGCCTAGGCCGCTGAAGGCACGGCCGCCAATGATAGGGGAAAGGGGGGATGTACAAGAGCCCAGAGTCAGAGGAACAGAGAATTTGGCGGCGAGAGGTGGATTGTACGGCTGAAAGAAGTTAGAGGTAGAGATTTAAACACAAGGATGAGAATTTTAAATTGGAGGCGTTGGGAGACTGGGTGCTAATGTAGGTCAGCAAGGAAAAGGGTGAGGGCTGAGCAGGATTTAGTGCAGAATAGGAAATGGGCAGAAGACTTTTTGGATGAGCTGAAGTTTACACAGGGTGGAGGATGGGATGTCGGCCCGGAGAGCACTGGAATAGTCAAGTCTAGGTGACAAAGGCAGGGAGGAGGGTTTCATCAGCAGATGGGCTGAGGCAGGGATGGAGCATGCAATGTTGCACAGGTGGAAGCGTTCTAGGGGAAATACAGGCATTAATAATGCAACGCTAATTTCAATAGCCCTAAAATTAAAACAGAAAATGCTGGAAATACACATAAGTCTATAAGTATCTGAAAAGAGAAGACAGATTGAATGTAGACCCAGAATAGAAATCTCTAGTGCTTGTACTTTGCTAATTTCCTAGCAAAATGCAGACACTATAAATACAGTGTTTACAGCAGCCACATTACTTGAAGCAAACTAATACCCCATTATGTCCACAATCGCTATACATGGAGAATGTCATTAAAGAGTATGAGGGAGAGCAGAGATTGTAAGTCTAACGTAATCCAAGTATTTTCACAAATCACGTAAAAGTAAAAATTCCACTCCTGATGAATTTTTCTTTTTATTGCTGTATTTCTTATATTTTCCCAGTGTAATTAAAATGTGGGCTGTGAAACAGGCAAGCAAATGCACCAAAGAAAAAACAGACCAGTTCTGTAACAGGTTTTGATCTCACCAATATGGATACAACATGCATTACATGAAATGATGCATGATTACAACATTGGTGTCCCACTTCCATGCATAATAAGAACGAGTCATAAATAAAGAGTAAAATATGCAGAAGTACATTGAACTGGTGAGTGTATTTTAACGAGCCTGGGCCCCACTCTGTCTGTTTGTTTTATTGTTTATGTTCCCTACAGATCCAACAAAGGAACAGTGTGTTTCTCCTAGACATTGTGAAATCCACTTCCAGGCCAAAAAACACACAGCTCCTGCCAGTTTAAAACCTGCCAGCACTGATTCACCATGGAGTTCAGCAACCCTTCAATGTAACTGTAACTGAGTTCAAAGCTCTCTCAAAATCCAGTTCTGTATATTGAACATAACTGCACATGCCAGCCTGCACGTACAGTAGTGTACTACCCTGCTTATAAGCTGCAGAGTTTAAAAATAAAGCCACAAAAATACAATAGACAACAGCTGAAAAAAAAACCTTGGAATCTGAAGTAACATATAGTCTGTCAACAAAACAAATAAAAATAAAATCTAACATTATTGAAACTATAAGTGTGGTTATTGTACCTTATTCCAATGCTCTCCTGGCTGGCCTCCCATCTTCCACCTTCCATAAACTTGAGCTCATCCAAAACTCTGCTGCCTGTATCCTGTCTCACACCAAGTCCCATTCACCCATCACCCCTAAGGTCCCACATGGCAGACTGGTCAAAAAAGTAAAAGTCCTTGGGATCCAAGGGAAAGTGGCTAGTTGGATCCAAAATTGACTCCATGGCAGGAATCAAAGGGTAATGGTTGACAGGTGTTTTTGTGACTTGAAGGCTGTTTCCAGTGGGGTCCCTTGCTTTTTATGGTATATATTAATGATTTGGACTTGAATGTAGGGGGCTTGATCAAGAAGTTTGCAGATGATACAAAAATTGGGCATGTGGTTGATAGTGAGGAGGAAAGCTATAGACTGCAGGAAGATATCAATGGACTGGTCAGGTGGGCAGAAAAGTGGCAAATAGAATTCAACCCAGAGAAGTGTGAGGTCATGCATTTGGGGAGGGTAAACAAGGCAAAGGAATAGAAAATAAATGGGAGGATACAGAGAGGTGTAGAGGAACAAAGGGACCTTGGAGTGCATGTCCACAGATCCTTGAAGGTAGCAGGACAGGTAGAAAAGGTGGTTAAAAAGGCATACGGGATACTTTCCTTTATCAGATGAGGCATAGAATATAAGAGCAAGGAAGTTATGCTAGAATTGTATAAAACATTGGTTAGGCCACAGCTTGAGTACTGTGTACAGTTCTGGACGCCACATTACAGGAAAGATGTGATTGCACTAGAGAGGGTACAGAAGAGATTTACGAGGATGTTGCCAGGGCTGGAGAATTTTAGCTATGAGAAAAGATTGTATAAGTTGGGGTTGTTTTCTTTGGAACAAAGGAGGCTGAGGGGAGATTTAATTGGAAAATATAAAATTATGACAGGACTAGATAGAGTGGATAGGGAGGACCTATTTCCCTTAGCAGGAGGGATCAGTGACCAGGGGTCATAGACTTAAAGTATTTGGTAGAAGGATTAGAGGGGAGCGGAGGAGAAATTTTTTCACCCAGAGGGTGGTGGGGGTCTGGAACTCACTGCCTGAAAGGATGGTAGAGGCAGAAACCCTCAACTCATTTAAAAAGTACTTGGATGTGCACTTGAAGTGCCGTAACCTACAGGGCTACAGACAAAGTGCTGGAAAGTGGGATTAAGCTGGATAGCTCTTTTTCGGCCAGCACGGACACAATGGGCCGAGTGGCCTCCTTCTGTGTCGTAACTTTCTATGCTCACTGATCCACATTGGCTCCCAGTCTGGCAATGCCGGATTTTAAAATTCTCATCCTCGTTTTCAAATCCCTCCATGGCCTCGACATTCCCCATCTCTGTAACCTTCTCCAGCCCTACGAGATCTGAGCTCCGTCAATTCTTGCCTCTTGCACATCCCTGATTTTAATCGCTCTACCATTAATGGCCGTGCCTTTAGCTGCCTCTGCCCTAAACTCGAATTCCCTCCCTAAACCTCTCTACCTCTCTCTCCTCCTTTAAGTCGCTCCTTAAAACCTACCTCTTTGACCAACCTTTTGGTCACCTGTCCTAATATCTCATGAGGCTCGGTGTCAAATTTTGTTTGATAATGCTCCTGTGAAGCATCTTAGCGCCTTTAACGTAGTATTTACATGGGACATTTTACAAGTTGTTCTTGTTGTAGTAAGCACTGTTAGAGCTATTTGAAGAAAGCCCACACAAGAGTTGGCAGGCTAATCCAACATAGGGGACCGCACAGCTGACCCAATCCTCTCCTCACTGACATTCAAGTGTCTTCACTGGGCAATGATCAGAATTGGGAACCCTGGCCGATTTTTTTTCCCCCTCCCTAGCCTAAATCAGTGTAGAACCCCGACCACCATCCTGGCCGAAATCGGGTAAGTCGCCAAGGATTTGAACCTGTGTGGCTCACAGTAGGGCACTTTAATACCTCCCAAGTCTTAAGGTGAAACGGTTTTCAAGTCACAGGGAGGTATAATTTTAATAGCTTGTCATGGAGCTAGTTTACATTAGTTTACATGACTAACTCTGACTCATTGACACCATAAATATTAGAAGCATATAATTGAATTTTAGCTATGCCAGCCTGTTGACTTACCACAAATCTCTAGCAAGAGGGACACACGTTCCACCTCAGCTCCTTCCCCGATTTCAGATTTGAAAATGTATATTCAGATAAATTTTACAGTGTCAATGATTCATGAGCTAAGAATTTAAACTAGCCCCTTGACAATTTATTAAAATATACACATGTTTTTGCAGCTTTCACCGTGGTAGTTCTGGGGACTGAGTGGAGTATAGAAAAGTAAACCTAAGTTCCCTCAGCAGAATAAATTTACTTTTAGGCTTTCACTTCTGGAAACAATTCTTGCTAGAAGCTGCAAAACTTACAAAACAGCTCCAAATTAATTTTAAATGAAGAAAAACCTCAGTGATATCACCAGACATATTTAGCACATTGGTACCAGTGCAACATAGGAAAAGTAGCACTAATGCTAATATACTTAATCACTGTGCAACATGCTTCATAAGTGATGCTCATTGCCTCAAACTTGTAACCAGCACTATTTCACCTGAGTGTTATACATCTGAAAATGCCCTCTCCAAGTATGGAAGAAAAGAATCTATAATTGTACTGCCGTGTGTTTTTTTTAAAACAGCTCTATAAATTACAATTACACATTACAAAAACTACATGCACCCACCACTGCACTTTACTGAAATCCTATTGGCATCCCTGGACAATATGCATTAGTTCAACAAATCCATAATGCATTTACGAATTTATTAAAACTAAGACCCAGTTGAAAATAATGGGAGCAGAAACCTAATCTATCTTCTTTTGTAAAGTCTAGACTTAAGTATGTTAACTTTTACTAATTTGAAAAACAAATAAAGGCAGATAAAGGAAAATCAGGCCGGGAGACGCGCATGGCCCTAATGGAACCAACTCGATTTTTCCATCCATTCTTTCTTCATTTAAATGGATGGAAAATCAGGCATGCTCCCTTAGGGCCATGTGCTGTTCCCTGACCAATTTTCCTGTATTCGCTGCACCCTGATGATCAACTAGCCCCCCAGGCACAAATAAATTTGACCCATAATTTGCTTCCAATCGTTTCTCCTCTCCCTTTGCAATCAGAGGTTGCGTTGCTGGAGGTATATAAATGATTTAACACAGAGGGATTTCAAACAATCTTAAAAAGAGATTGTGCTAGATTACACTACTAGAATTCTCTGTGCTGTATCCTTACATCAGCAGAACTTATTAAGCCTGCGCAGCATATGTTTGAAAATACACCATTCAGCCTTTTATTCAATGTTTCCTGTAGTTCCAACTAGGAATGCTTCAGCAGGAAAACTCCTCACAGACCAATCCCATCACAAAGACCTTGTTTTGACCATGTTCTTCTGGCAAGAAACTTTACTCCACTGTTTTTAAAAGGCTTGTAATAAATTAGAAGATTAAAAGGTATACTAAGATACTGTTTAGGTAATTTTCAATTCAGCCTGCACCAGCAAACAAAAGAACATGAAGTCGCATGCAACTACAGCATCGACTGAACACGCCAGCAGCTGCTTTTATCAACAGCGATAAGTGCATTCCAGCAGCAAAGACACAAATGCGATTTTAATGATGATAAACAAACAATTGCCAAAGCGTACTCTATTTTATCTCTATTTCTAGACCTTTCTTCCCCCCCACCCCAAGTCTCCCCAAGCCACAGAGCAATCTGGCAAAGTAATAGAATCAAAAACATTTGCAGTGGTTAAAAATACAGTAAGATGCCATGATGAGAGAGTTAGGATGCGAGAGGGATCAGCTGAACTGCTTATTCTTGTCCCCAACTTTTCGTGCATTCTTACATTAAGAGATTGGGCTGAGGACATTCTGCCAGTTTTTTTGGCAATGTCGCTCTAGATGCTCAGCAGTGGATAAGACTGACCCAAAAAGTTGTTATCTTTTCTCTTAACAGACATTGGAGGAGTTGCTGTGTACTTCCAGCATTTTCTGTTTTTTTGCAGCTGACACTACACCTTGCTACAGAATTAGCCAACTTTCTCCACACTCAAACTACCTCAAGAGCCTTCTCCCCAGCATGGATCAGTATCAATGATCTCTATTCAGACTTTAACATTTAGGATTACTTACTTCCTCAATTTTTACACCCTCTCACAGTCATGTGCAGAATTCCACTCCTCCCCCACATAATCTGGCCAGAACATTTACCTTTAAGGTGGAATCGCACTTTTATCATTCCAGTTTTAACTGAAAGTACAATTTTTAAAAAGGGTGCCCATGCACCATAATCCTGCTGGCCCCACAACCCTTCAGATCACTTGGAGTGGCAATTGTGTCTATAATGTCTGTCACTGCATCAGGGTTTGCCTGTGAAATGGGATGAAGCTATATGTAGGATGTAACATACGTTAAAGACACTATATAAATGCAAGTTGCTGTTGTTGTGCTATTTAAAGTGCTTACCCACATTTAAGTGACGGCTCTAGTAAGAATGTTCCGCTGCTCAAAGTAAAAAAAAGAGAATAATTCAAATTATATATTTTCAATTGCCAAATTTGGTGGAATGGACTCCTGGATAAAACAGTGGAGATGAAAACCCCAGACTTATTTAAGAACGTAAGAAATAGGAACAGAAGTAGGCCATACTGCCCCTCGAACATGGCTGATCTTCTACCTCAACTCCATCTTCCTGCTCTACCCCCATACTCCTCGATTCCCTTCGTGTCCAAAACCCTTAAGATCTAATTTACTGTTGAAACGGGAGGACATTAGTAACTCTCTGTACATATGAATATAATATTGGATGATAAGCCTTCCTCATCTGTAATTGTCTTGCAATCTCGTGATAGAATTGGTGATGGAATTCACACTGGTGATTCTACATCACCAATTTCAGTGAGGAAGTCTACTCCTTCAATTTTGCACTGAATAAGGCTGTGTGGGATGGTGCAAATGCTGGCATTTAAAGTGGATGGATTGGCCACTTTTGCACAAATCTTGATACTGCCCTGGGAATGAGATAAACATTCTGCGTGGAAAAATATGGTTGCCTTGCCTAATTAAATGATAAAATAACTGCAAAAAGTCACAAAATGCTACGCTGTTCTAGCCATAATCATGGAATCATAGAAAGGTTACAGCACGGAAGGAATCATAGAATCATAGAAGTTTACAACATGGAAACAGGCCCTTCGGCCCAACATGTCCATGTCGCCCAGTTTATACCACGAAGCTAGTCCCAATTGCTTGCACTTGACCCATCTTACCCACGTAACTGTCCAAATGCTTTTTAAAAGACAAAATTGTACCCGCCTCTACTACTGCCTCTGGCAACTCGTTCCAGACACTCACCACCCTTTGAGTGAAAAAATTGTCCCTCTGGACCCTTTTGTATCTCTCCCCTCTCTCCTTAAATCTATGCCCCCTCGTTATAGACTCCCCTACCTTTGGGAAAAGATTTTGACTATCTACCTTATCTATGCCCCTCATTATTTTATAGACTTCTATCAGATCACCCCTAAACCTCCTACTCTCCAGGGAAAAAAGTCTCAGTCTATCCAACCTCTCCCTATAAGTCGAACCATCAAGTCCTGGTAGCATCCTAGTAAATCTTTTCTGCACTCTTTCTAGTTTAATAATATCCTTTCTATAATAGGGTGACCAGAACTGTACACTGTATTCCAAGTGTGGCCTAACTAATGTCTTGTACAACTTCAACAAGACATCCCAACTCCTGTATTCAATGTTCTGACCAATGAAACCAAGCATGCTGAATGCCTTCTTCACCACCCTATCCACCTGTGACTCCACTTTCAAGGAGCTATGAACCTGTACTCCTAGATCTCTTTGTTCTATAACTCTCCCCAACGCCCTACCATTAACGGAGTAGGTCCTGGCCCGATTCGATCTACCAAAATGCATCACCTCACATTTATCTAAATTAAACTCCATCTGCCATTCATCGGCCCACCGGCCCAATTTATCAAGATCCCGTTGCAATCCTAGATAACCTTCTTCACTGTCCACAATGCCACCAATCTTGGTGTCATCTGCAAACTTACTAACCATGCCTCCTAAATTCTCATCCAAATCATTAATATAAATAACAAACAACAGCGGACCCAGCACCGATCCCTGAGGCACACCGCTGGTCACAGGCCTCCAGTTTGAAAAACAACCATCTACAACCACCCTCTGTCTTCTGTCGTCAATCCAATTTTGTATCCTATTGGCTACCTCACCTTGGATCCCGTGAGATCTAACCTTATGTAACAACCTACCATGCGGTACCTTGTCAAAGGCTTTGCTAAAGTCCATGTAGACCACGTCTCCTGCACAGCCCTCGTCTATCTTCTTGGTTACCCCTTCAAAAAACTCAATCAAATTCGTGAGACATGATTTTCCTCTCACAAAACCATGCTGACTGTTCCTAATCAGTCCCTGCCTCTCCAAATGCCTGTAGATCCTGTCTCTCAGAATACCCTCCAACAACTTACCCACTACAGATGTCAGGCTCACCGGTCTGTAGTTCCCATCGAATCAGGCATTTAATTTTCTTTAAATGATGCATAGAACTAGATTTGTGATGAATGATCGCGGATCAGGGATCCCTCAAAAGGTTCGTGACACAAATGCCAGAATTACCAGTTTTTGTGAGCTCCCTGAAAATCTCTCTGAATCGACTACCAGAAGGTCATGAAGGATATCTGCACCAAATCTTTAGATCACAATGACAATATATAGGCAGTTTGACTGGTGTTTTGTCCAACTGTTTGACTACATAAGTCATTGCACACCAAAAAAAAAGTAATCCACTGTGCAAAGCACAATGAGACATTCAACGGTATACAGCATATTCAGTGCGTAACTGGAATATAGATTTTTATGAAGATGATCAGACAAAGCCCTTATGAATGAAAAGTTCTGGAATTCTTAGTTATCCATGGAGCATTTATACCAAGAGCTTAACAAAAAATTGCACAATTTTCCTCGTCTTGTTATTTCTCCTTTTTCAGTGCAACGAAATAAGCTTTTTAACTGTCCATTTCATTTTCTTTGGCTTACTGTAAGGGTGTGGGGCACTTTAATGCTGTGTGTTTTTGCTAGGTGGTTTTCAGCGTATCCATAAAAGCTTTGCATGCACCCCACTCCACCACCAACCCCCAAATTTAAAAGCAGTTGTGGGTTACAGCCACACGTACAGCCAATACTAACAGCTAGTTTCATGAAAGATTGAAGGTTTTTAACTCCAGTAATTGCTATAAGTTTTTAACAGCTCTGAGGTGGTCTATAAAACCCTATTTTATTTGGACCTATTCAACTTAGCTCCTCTCTGCCTGCTTAAGGCATTGCCATTGTATTAGCCAAAGAACTATGTAATGGCTGAGATCCATGGAAAACTATGGGTCCAACATGAAAGATGGCCAACAGTACAAACAATTATTGTGTTTAAAACCCGTTTTGTGAAATAATCTAATTAGGAAAGCTCTTCAGTACCAACATTTCTAACTGCCCCAATGTATTTTGTCCAACAACAGCAAGCAGTATGAGAGCCAGTATTCCCACCATATCATGAGAGACATTCACCCAACCCGGCCATTATTATTCCGCATTGGAAGAAGCCTGGGGCCAGGTCTCCAATTTGCCTTCTTCCTTCCCTTCACAACATTCACTGCACTTTCAAAGTAATTTATTGAGTGAAGCACTCAGATATTTTAATGTGATCAGGGACTATATAAATGCAAGCATTATTTTTATGAGCAAATGTGCGTCATGGGGAAACAATGGATGGTGAAAATGAGGGAAGAAAATTGTAAAATAAACCAGGGACAAACTCAAAAGCTTCAAGTAAAGTTTTTTTTAAATCTAAAAGAGCAAATGAGATCAAGTTTTTAAATGCCTATTAGCTTCTCCTATTTTATTTTATCATTTTTTCTTTACAGATAGTATTAACCTGTTGGCAATTATTAAGTAATTGCTCTGGAGAAGTCATTAAATTGCTGCAAGTCATGTTTAACATGGATGTAAGACTACTTAAAAGTGTGACCGCAAAACTAGAGGACATGATTACAAAATTGACAAGCCTCAAGCAAGACACAAGATCAGAAGAATTTTCTCCCCTGAAGAGTGGTAGATATTTAGAACAAACTCCCATCAAAAGCAGCTGATGCTATGTCAATTACCTCCTTTAAAAATTGTAAACAATTTTACAACACCAAGTTATAGTCCAGCAATTTTATTTTAAATTCACAAGCTTTCGGAGATTTTCTCCTTCCTCAGGCAAATGTTTCAAGATCTCCTTTAAAAAGGAGCTGGATGGTTGTTTGGTTAAGAAAGAGATGAAGGATATAATGGACTATTAAATATACTATGAACACCACGGGCTGGAAATCACACTGCGGGTCAATAGTGCGCAAGTGCTAATACATTGTTCTGAAATCCTTTTGTCTGTTATTCCAGCATAGGTGTTAAATCACTTAAAATAAATAAATGGGTTAATTCCACTGATAAAATAGTAGACAAAGGAAATTCAGATGAACAATGTTAAGCATTCGAATACTATCACACCACGTAACTTCAACGCACAAAATTTCGGTCCGTTTGAGACCATGAGAATGTCATCTGTGGAAGAAAACGGAATAGGGTAGGAGTATCCTGAAGTTCTCACTCAATTGCCTTTAGGTGTTGGGGGAATTTCGAAGAGTTTAACTTCTTAGAAGTTTTACCTGTGACTGTTGTTGATTGTCAAAGAGTTGAATTAAACTGTAGAGTCCACATTAGTAGGTAGTTGAAAGGAGTAGGTTTATGGATAAATGGAATTTTCTTGTTCCATACGGTGTTCTTATTAAAGGAAATTATCACGTAATCCTAAATGTTACGAAGGGAGATATCTACACATTTATTCGTATCTCACAGTTCTACCTTCATTAGCACAAAGTTCCTTTTCAATTAGTCAACAGAGCTTTCCTAAAAAGAAGGGGCCCTTCTATAGTTTGACTAATTTAAAAACATCTCAAAACATTATCAAGTGCCCTATGGGTCTCTACTTCAAAAACCTGTGGTAAATAACCCTGTGTTGAAAATAATTCTTCTAGCTTCCCCCTTCATTTTTCTAATGATAATCCTCAATCCATGCTCAGTTTGGCTTTAGATTTTATACAAGAGAAGAATTGTAAATCCAGGCAAATAAACAGAAACTGTTCTGAGATACACAGAAACAATTTACATTATTTTAAATTGTTCTAAAACTATATATGGGGTCTTATATTGGGATAGTTCATTAAAAAAAGTTTCTTTACGAGTGATTGAACAGAAAATGAATTTTTTGTGCGCGCGCTACTGGTCATAATCACTGCTTCTGAATGGTGAGGCCAGGGACGCCCCCAATATTGGGCCTCATTTCCATGAAGCGGGCAAGCTGCGGAGTGTAAGAGGCAGCTCGCCTAGCGAAGCAGCATTGAAGATCAGGCCTCTGTGACACGAGCAGCGGCCCTCGGGTAAGTGAGAAAGGCAACAGGTGGTGGGGAGCAATCGGTGGCCTATTCCTTCTGGCCTACGGATGACTCTTAACTGCGCTCTGAATTGGCCTAGCAAGCCACTCAGTTGTATCAAACCCAGAAGGCCCACCCAACCACCTTATCAAGACAACCAGGGATGGGCAATAGATGTCAAACTTGCCAGCGACGCCCACGTCCCGAGAATTAATTTTTAAAAGATGTGCAGATGCTTACAGAACATGTATATTTACATCGTTCAACTCACCTCAGAAAGGCTGGTCTTCCATATGGCAAATTGGTGTTTCCATTTTTCGTGCTACTACTTTGTGAAGTGTCTTTCGACTCTTTGTACATTAAAGGCGCTATATAAGTGTAAGAAGAAAATTTTAAAAATTACTTATCCAAATTCCACCAGCACATCCGTGAAATTTTACTTTCTTCTGAACGCCTTTTTTATGCTGTTGAGATAACGCGAATTGGTCTATGTACACACATGCTGACAATCTTTTAAATAAGTCACCTTTACAGGAGGGTCTCTGAAAATGAATTTAATAAAAAGAAAGATTTGCATTTATTTAGCGCCTTTCACAACCTCAGGTCATTCC
The DNA here is from genome assembly GCF_035084215.1 of Heptranchias perlo. NCBI lineage: Eukaryota > Metazoa > Chordata > Chondrichthyes > Hexanchiformes > Hexanchidae > Heptranchias > Heptranchias perlo. Next base: position 9,175,424 of record NC_090354.1, read on the forward strand.
AAAGCGCTGGAGCCAATGAAGTACTTTTTGAAGTGTTGTCACTAATGTAGGAAACACGGCAGCCAATTGCACACAGCAATCTCCCATAAACAGTAATGTGATAATAACCAGATAATCGGTTTTAATAATGTTGATTGAGGGAAAAATATCGGCCTCGACACCAGGGATAACTCCCCTGTTCTTCTTCGAAATAGTGTCATGCGATCTTTTACCTGAGAGGGCAGACGGGGCCCCGCTTTAACGTCTCATTCGAAAGTTGGCACCTCGGACCAGGCAGCACTTCCTCAGTACTGCACTGGAGTGTCAGCCTGGATTTTGTGCTCAAGTCTCTGGAATGGGACTTGAACCCACAACTTTCTGACTCAGGAGAGAGTACTAACACAAGTGCACTCCAAATAAGGTATATTTGAACCTAGAGACTTAGTGCAGAGCTTACTTTATCTTCTCTGCCCTCCATCAGTACAACCCTATAAATAAATCAGTCAGCAAAAGGGTTGACGATTCTTTACTCTTTTCTATTTATTGACCTGACATTTGCTTCTTTCCACCTAAACACCAGTAACCTCTTTAGACATTACAAAAGAAACAGGCTCTGCCCCCACAAATACATTAACTCTGGAATTCATTTTGGACTATTTTATCCACATTACCACACCATAGAATAACTAGAGATGTCTCAAATATTTTTCCAAGTAGTCTGCTGACCTTCCTCACCTACCTACCAATCAAGGTACACTCCTCAGTGAGGCGATTTTAAATTTTTTTTATTCATTCATGAGATGTGGGCAAGGCTGGCAAGGCCAGCATTTATTGCCCATCCCTAATTGCCCTTGAGAAGGTGGTGGTGAGCTGCTGCAGTCCGTGTGGTGAAGATACTTCCAGTGCTGTTAGGTAGGGAGTTCCAGAATTTTGACCCAGCGACAATGAAGGAACGGCACCAGGCGTACCGAAAAATGAGGTGCCAACCTGGTGAAGCGACAACTCAGGACTACATGCATGCTAAACAGCGGAAGCAACATGTTATAGACAGAGCTAAGCGATTCCACAACCAACGGATCAGATCAAAGCTCTGCAGTCCTGCCACATCCAGTTGTGAATGGTGGTGGACAATTAAACAACTAACCGGAGGAGGAGGCTCTGCAAACATCCCCATCCTCAATGATGGCGGAATCCAGCACGTGAGTGCAAAAGACAAGGCTGAAGCGTTTGCAACCATCTTCAGCCAGAAGTGCCGAGTGGACGATCCATCTCAGCCTCCGCCAGATATCCCCACCGGCACAGAAGCCAGTCTTCAGCCAATTCGATTCACTCCATGTGATATCAAGAAAAGGCTGAGTGCACTGGATACAGCAAAGGCTATGGGCCCCGACAACATCCCGGCTGTAATGCTGAAGACTTGTGCTCCAGAACTAGCTGCGCCTCAAGCCAAGCTGTTCAAGTACAGCTACAACAATGGCATCTACCAGACAATGTGGAAAATTGCCCAGGTATGTCCTGTCCACAAAAAGCAGGACAAATCCAATCCGGCCAATTACTGCCCCATCAGTCTACTCTCAATCATCAGCAAAGTGATGGAAGGTGTCGTCGACAGTGCTATCAAGCGGCACTTACTCACCAATAACCTGCTCACGATGCTCAGTTTGGGTTCCGCCAGGACCACTTGGCTCCAGGCCTCATTACAGCCTTGGTCCAAACATGGACAAAAGAACTGAATTCCAGAGGTGAGGTGAGAGTGACTGCCCTTGACATCAAGGCAGCATTTAACATAGTGTGGCACCAAGGAGCCCTGGTAAAATTGAAGTCAATGGGAATCAGGGGGAAAACCCTCCAGTGGTTGGAGGCATACCTAGCACAAAAGAAGATGGTAGTGGTTGTTGGAGGCCAATCATCTCAGCCCCAGGAGTTCCTCAGGGCAGTGTCCTAGGCCCAACATCTTCAGCTGCTTCATCAATGACTTTCCCTCCATCATAAGGTCAGAAATGGGAATGTTCGCTAATGATTGCAGTGTTCAGTTCCATTCGCAACCCCTCAAATAATGAAGCAGTCCGAGCCCGCATGCAGCAAGACCTGGACAACATCCAGGCTTGGGCTCATAAGTGGCAAGTAACATTCGTGCCAGACAAGCGCCAGGCAATGACCATCTCCAACAAGAGAGGGTCTAACCACCTCCCCTTGACATTCAACGGCATTACCATTGCCGAATCCCCCACCATCAACATCCTGGGGGTCACCATTGACCAGAAACTTCACTGGACCAGTCACACAAAACACTGTGGCTACAAGAGCAGCTCAGAGGCTGGGTATTCTGTGGCGAGTGACTCACCTCCTGACAACCCAAAGCCTTTCCACCATCTACAAGGTACAAGTCAGGAGCGTGATGGAATACTCTCCACTTGCCTGGATGAGTGCAGCTCCAACACTCAAGAAGCTCGACACCATCCAGGACAAAGCAGCCCGCTTGATTGGCACCCCATCCACCACCCTGAACATTCACTCCCTTCACCACCGGCGCACTGTGGCTGCAGTTTGTACCATCCACAGGATGCACTGCAGCAACTCGCCAAGGCTTCAACAGCACCTCCCAAACCCGCGTCCTCTACCACCTAGAAGGACAAGAGCAGCAGGTACATGGGAACAACACCACCTGCACGTTCCCCTCCAAGTCACACACCATCCCGACTTGGAAATATATCACCGTTCCTTCATCCTCGCTGGGTCTGCCGGACTGCAGCAGTTCAAGAAGGTGGCTCACCACCACCTTCTCAAGGGCAATTAGGGATGGGCAATAAATGCTGGCCTTGCCAGCGACGCCCACATCCCATGAACAAATAAAAAAAATATTTCCAAGTCAGGATGGTGTGTGGCTTGGAGGGGAATGTGCAGGTGGCGATGCTCCCATGCGCCTGCTGCCCTTGTCCTTCTAGGTGGTAGAGGTTGCGGGGTTGGGAGGTGCTGTTGAAGAAGCCTTGGCGAGTTGCTACAGTGCATCTCGTAGATGGTACACACTGCAGCCACAGTGCGCCGGTGGTGGAGGGAGTGAATGTTTAAGGTGATGAATGGGGTGCCAATCAAGCGGGCTGCTTTGTCCTGGATGGTGTCGAGCTTCTTGACTGTTGTTGGAGCTACACTCATCTAGGCAAGTGGAGAATATTCCATCACACTCCTGACTTGTGCCTCGTAGATGGTGGAAAGGCTTTGGGTTGTCAGGAGGTGAGTCACTCGCTGAAGAATACCCAGCCTCTGACCTGCTCTTGTAGTCACAGTATTTATGTGGCTTGTCTGGTTAAGTTTTTGGTCCATGGTGACCCCCAGAATGTTGATGGTGGGGGATTCAGCGATGGTAATGCCACTGAACATCAAGGGGAGATGGTTTGACTCTCTTGTTGGAGATTAATGCATTTAATGTAGGTAACGTAGATGCAATTCACAACTTCATGGGTGCCAGAAGCAAAATAATCATTCTCTAGTCAGAGTAATCATGTGATAGGTCACACTAAATAGCAAAAGTAGGGCCAACTAATTTTCCCCAAAAGGGTTTTTTTTCCCCCACTCACCTAACTCCCGCAGTTCTGTGATAGCGCCCAGATAATATATGTATTTCTTTAAATCCCATTTGAGTCCTGGCCCTGCTTGAGTTCTACCCCCATTTGTAGAGCAAATGCCCCATCAGTCCTGCCTTTACCAGCACTCTTACAACTTAAAGTATTACACTATGGAAAGATAAGAAAACCCACTGCATCTAAGCCAGCAACTAATCCACTTGCTGTTGGGACAGCACAGTGCAATGTTGCTCGCATTCGTGCAGATGTCTAAAGCTTGGACTGTGTTTAATTTTATAAAAAAGAAATCAAAGTTCCTTTTCTTTTTGACCAATATGTCAAAATCTTAAAAGAAAAATCAATTTGCTTAAACTTTATTTTAGTGGCGTACCACAATGGTAAGCCAATAGGGCTTGGCTGAGTGAGTGGAAGAGTTTTCCCAAGCAATTCCTTACACAGTGTGTCCCCTGTTCTCAACCAGACTGTTTGGTTGCGGGTCTGAGCAGAAATAAAGTGCTCCTGAGGGGAGGGGAGTGGAGCGGAGCAAAGGAAGATTGCACGGTGGGTCAAATTGTACTGCTCGCATGACTCCAAATCCTCTCCATCACGAAGACCACCTACTTCCATCTCCGTGACATTGGATTTATAATTGCAATGAAGAACAGTAAATATTCACATAATACACACAAGGCATTGACTTTTTTTGTTCCTTACTTTTAAGAGAGTAACATTAGAGATACTACATCACAACAATTATATTACTTTATGTCCTAAAATTGATATATCTTAATTTCCTTGATCATGCAACAATAACTGCATCAGAAAGCAGCATCGTTCTCCCCAATGTCTCGGCAAGTTTATCCAGTGCATAGCTGAGCCATAAAAACCAGGAACATCGCAGTTTCGATTCTCAGTTAGCCGGTCTGAGCCAAGATGGTTGTAATTACACTTAGGGTTAGACTTCAGGTCCTGATTTCTATTCAGGGACTATGCTGAAAGTGTTGGCATTGAGTGAGGAAAAGATCAGACTTGAGTACGATGTCACCCATGGTTAAATAACCTGCCAACACACTGTCAAGGATCACATATGAACAGTGGCCACTTGGGTGAGGTATTAAAGGGTGTCCAGCAGCCAATGCCCTCAGGAGAAAAGGAGAGAGGAAACAACTGCTGGAGAAAATTGTGAGCAAAAGCACACTGCATATTGGCATCCTCACCGACAGTTGCTGCTGGCACAGAAAGCTGAACAATGGCATCCATGAAGCTCAGAGTACGGTGTAGGGAATAGAAGGAAGCTTCTGTTCTGGAACGTGGTTACATTCAGGGTTCTGAAATTAATCCATATATGCTGTGGTGGTCCCAGTTTCAATTTTAAGTGTACAGTATTGGACTAAGGAGAAAATGTAGACCAAAAAATTTGTGCTGATGATATTCTCCCTCACATCCTTTAATGTACTTTGTAAATACGATATATTTACTAAATGCATTAGCGACATCCAGTGACAGAGCATCAATATCGCACCAACTTTTGTTTTCATTTTATTAATCTTTGCTATCGTATTTAATTGGAATATCAAGAGTCTACTGAATATTTAGACATATGAATACATCTAACATTATCTGATGGGATTCTGATGATCAATCATCTTGGAATTCAGATGGCAATTATAAACTGCTCGAGCTTTGGTTTTATTGTTTTATGGTATCACCTGAACTCCTGCTTTAGAATTTAGAATGACTGTAATGTTTCCCTGAAAATTAAATACTAATCACTTAATCATAATTATTAGTCCTTACTGCTGTGAATAGTCATTAGGCATCAACAACATGCATTGACAGCTGATATTCACCATGATGATTTCCTACAGGCAAAATAAAAACTACCCAAAATGTAATAAAAGCACTACTGTGAACTCCATAGCAGAATTATTAAAAATAATCAACTTTAAGGTTATAATCTCATTTCAGGGTTCAGATGGCAGTTATAAAAGAGCGATTTGAACCTCTTGGAGATTACTGCTTTGTAATCACTGCCAGATTCTGTACACAATCACTCCTTGTTTGCCATTATTAGATATATATATATATATATTACAGTAGATTGTGTCTTACAGATATCTGCAGTCTAAATTGTAATTCTATAGAAGAAACTGAAGCTGCGTTTTTCCCCTTTATGTTAAACTTACTTATTTTTATCTTGCTCACTTCAGCCAAATTTATCTCTGGGGAAACGCAATAACGCAGGCCTGAAGCAATGCATCGTGTGACACAATCATTTGTTTTAAAATTGCAACCAAGATAGGAAAGCAGAAGAAACCTCCAGACCTGACTGACTGTTTCTCTACACACATTGGAGCAGCAGTGCCATAGCTTAATACAAAATCAGAAAGCACTGACAGAGCATGGCAACTTCTTGCCTAATGAGGCCTATAACTCCTTGCTATTACAATGACCCTCTGTGTGTATGTGTGTGTCTAGTGCGTAAGCAGAACCACAGCTGCTCTAAACCACCTCCGAGCATGGAATGATTTTGGAGCCAATCCCATGTACATTTTAGCTTCAAGGGGTTTGTAATGAGGAGCTCCATTATCATTGCATAGTTGGGGACTTGGTTATTTTGATGCTGCACACAGTTGATTGATTATATAGTGTAAACAATCAGTTTTAAAGCTCTCATCACTGCTAGTTTAACTCACAAAATAAGTCTCAGATTGTCTGGGCCAATTTTCTTCAACAACTTCAGCTCCACAGAAGTTGTTGAAGAAAATCCAGATTTTGAGTTGGAATCAGCTCAGCCATATTTGATTCTTGGAAACAATAATAACTCCCTGATGAGAGAGAAAAAAAGAACTGTACCTCTAGGTCGTGGCTAGAGAACACTACTATTACTTCCCAACTAGCCAAATGGCAAATCACTATCCATGTTTGGTCAGGTTGCAATACCCAACACCCTGCCAGCTTACAAGTAACAATAACACTTTTATCACTTAATTTCCAATTCTTCATGAGTTTGTTTCTCTGCTTCCCTCACACTTCTAATCATTGACTAGTTGCAGCTTTTTTCCTTAGCCCACTGACCAGCTTGCCATCTTTACCATAAGTGTGTTGTATTCCTTTTTAGAATTTGTTTTTTGAGTAAAAATTAAATAGCAAATTTTGGAAAGTGAAAAGTTAATGTAAGCAAGTTTTTTTTTAAAAAAGATTAACTTACCCACCAGTAAGTACTTCAGGTAATTTACTTAAATCTCAGCACCCTGTGATTAACTGGGGGACACTTAGATCTAAAATTATAAAGGAGGAAAAGTAAATTATAGTGGAAAGGTTAATTTCTGCGATTCCAGCTATTCGTTCTTAACTCATTGTGACATTTTTTTTTAAAAAGTCATCTTATTCTTTTGTGAATCATGTGATTGATTCACTTTGTGAACAGCACCATCAGACATTAAATCCTTTCATGGATATCATGACTCAATTTCAAATCCTGATAATTCCTAGAATGCCTGTTTCTTCCCCCCAAACCTGTTTATAGATACTGTGACCACTGTACAATTACAGTCCACTCTGCTTAATACAAAGTCAGTTAATTCAAATTATCTAGTAATTCAATTCTTTTAGCACAAAAAACAACTTCAAATTAACAAGCTGCTTTGGGGGAGGGAGTATATAATTCAGTGTCAAAATTCTACCGACTTCTTAAACCATGACAACAAAGCTCATTGGTCTTGAGATTGAACCATGGGATACGAGTACAGGTTAGTGCATTGATCTGAAATTCCTTTCTTCACTATATTAACCTGCTTAAAATAAACAGATACACCTTCTGTTAAAATAGCAAAGCAAGGAATTTTATACAATCATATGCTATCTTACTACAATGCATTGCCATGTTTGGTGGTTGGTAATGTCAGCAGAATAGTGAAGTTCAGTTGCTCCCTCCACTGTATCCACTATTCTAATATAAATAACTAAACTTACATATTAGACTGAGAAAAAGGCAGAAGTATAGAAAACACACATAGAATTGTCCCTATAGAGTCTAGAAAGGTTCTGTACTAGGAGTGAAGCTGAACCAAATTACCCTCATCATTTTTTCTCTCTCATCGTGGCGGGGAATTGGAAAACCTTTTTGTTGTTTTGGGGATCCAGTGTCAGCAAAAAGAACACCCAGACACAGGCAGGATGCAGAGTAAAGTTCCATCTACCTTGCCACAACAATGTGTCCTTAATCCCAACCTCAGAAGAGAACTTGTGAGTGCACTCAACATGGACTTTCCCCACACTAGTTACCTTTGACCCATCTATGAGTGTTTATTTCCACTATTTCAGTGTCTGTGTCCACTGGAATATAATTGTAAACAATTTTACAACACCAAGTTATAGTCCAGCAATTTTATTTTAAATTCTCAAGCTTTCGGAGACTTCCTCCTTCCTCAGGTAAATGTTCAGGAGCTCCTTGAAGCCTACGCATTTATACATATAGAACAATACATGGTGTTTACAGAATGCCCCTGCAACTGCCCGTTGCCAAGGCAATCACCGTGTTCAGACAGAGAGGTGTCACCTGCAGAACCCCCGAATACACATTCAACAAAAAAACAAACAGGAAAAAAAACAGAGAGAGGCAGAAACAGAGGGTCGCTGCCCTCAGCTGGACATGTATGCTCAAGCTGTCAGGAAATGCGTCAATGCCAGATTCATCAGCCGCACTCAGAAGACAGTCCAGAATGTCACCCGAGCACAACGCAACGCCATCAACGCTCTCAAGACCAACCGCAACATCGTCATCAAACCAGCGGACAAAGGAGGAGCCATAGTCATACAGAACAGAACAGACTATTGCAAAGAAGCATACCGACAACTGGACAACCAGGAACACTACAGACGGTTACCCGCAGATCCGACCAAAGAACACACCCACCAGCTCAACAAACTGATCAAGACCTTCGATCCAGACCTTCAAAGCATCCTACGCACTCTCATCCCACGTAATCCCCACGTGGGAGACTTCTACTGCCTCCCAAAGATACACAAAGCCAACACACCCGGACGTCCCATCGTATCAGGCAACGGAACCCTGTGTGAGAACCTCTCTGGATACATCGAGGGCATCCTGAAACCCATCGTACAGGGAACCCCCAGCTTCTGTCGCGACACTACAGACTTCCTACAAAAACTCAGTACCCACGGACCAGTTGAACCAGGAACACTTCTCACCACGATGGACGTCTCGGCACTATACACCAGTATCCCCCACGATGACGGCATCGCTGCGACAGCATCAATACTCAACACCAACAACAGCCAATCTCCGGAAGCCATCCTACAACTCATCCGCTTCATCCTGGATCACAATGTCTTCACCTTCGATAACCAGTTCTTTACCCAAACACACGGAACAGCCATGGGGACCAAATTCGCACCCCAATACGCCAACATTTTCATGCACAAGTTCGAGCAGGACTTCTTCACTGCACAAGACCTCCGACCAACACTATACACCAGATACATCGACGACATTTTCTTTCTATGGACCCACGGCAAGGAATCACTAAAGAGACTACACGATAACATCAACAAGTTCCATCCCACCATCAAGCTCACCATGGACTACTCCTCAGAATCAGTTTCTTTCTTGGACACACGAATCTCCATCAAAGACGGGCACCTCAGCACCTCACTCTACCGCAAGCCCACGGACAACCTCACGATGCTCCACTTTTCCAGCTTCCACCCTAACCACGTCAAAGAGGCCATTCCCTATGGACAGGCCCTGCGAATACACAGGGTCTGCTCAGACGAGGAGGAACGCGATGGACACCTACAGACGCTGAAAGACGCCCTAGTAAGAACGGGATATGACGCTCGACTCATCGATCGACAGTTCCGACGGGCCACAGCAAAAAATCGCATAGACCTCCTCAGGAGACTAACACGGGACGCAACCAACAGAGTACCCTTTGTCGTCCAGTACTTCCCCGGAGCGGAGAAACTACGCCATGTTCTCCGCAGCCTTCAACATGTCATCAATGAGGACAAACACCTCGCTATGGCCATCCCCACACCTCCACTACTCGCCTTTAAACAGCCACCCAACCTCAAACAGACCATCGTTCGCAGCAAATTACCTAGCTTTCAAGAGAACAGCGTCCACGACGCCACACAACCCTGCCACGGTAACCTCTGCAAGACATGCCAGATCATCGACACAGATACCACCATCACACGAGAGGACACCACCCACCAGGTGCATGGTTCATACTCCTGTGACTCGGCCAACGTTGTCTACCTCATACGTTGCAGGAAAGGATGCCCCAGAGCATGGTACATTGGCGAGACCATGCAGACGCTGCGACAACGGATGAACGGACACCGCGCAACAATCGCCAAACAGGAGGGTTCCCTCCCAGTCGGGGAACACTTCAGCAGTCATGGACATTCATCCACCGACTTTCGGGTAAGCGTACTCCAAGGCGGCCTTCGAGACACACGACAACGCAAAATCGTCGAGCAGAAATTGATAGCCAAGTTCCGCACCCATGAGGACGGCCTCAACCGGGATCTTGGGTTCATGTCACGCTACACGTTACCCCACCAGCGAACAAATGTTATCTGTTTTTAATATAATGGGTCATTTGCTGGCTTTCTCTGCCTTCCGGATGTTTCTGCCTCTCTCTGTTTTTTTTCCTGTTTGTTTTTTTGTTGAATGTGTATTCGGGGGTTCTGCAGGTGACACCTCTCTGTCTGAACAAGGTGATTGCCTTGGCAACGGGCAGTTGCAGGGGCATTCTGTAAACACCATGTATTGTTCTATATGTATAAATGCGTAGGCTTCAAGGAGCTCCTGAACATTTACCTGAGGAAGGAGGAAGTCTCTGAAAGCTTGTGAATTTAAAATAAAATTGCTGGACTATAACTTGGTGTTGTAAAATTGTTTACAATTGTCAACCCCAGTCCATCACCGGCATCTCCACACTGGAATATAGGCCCAGATTTTGCTGCCAAAATAACAGCGAGTTTAATGCACATGCTGTTATTGTGTAAATCATCTATCAACTTGTGGCAAGGAAGAGATACCCCATGAATTGCGAATCGCCACAAGTTGCTGGACAATTTGCTCCGCCTTTAGCCTTGCGAAAATGGCAAATGGCCCTCAACCACCCCGAGAGTTCCAGGGAATTGCTTTTTTCTTACTTTTCTCTCTCTCGTCTCTTTTTTCCTCTCAATCAAATCTTTCTTTCCTTCTCTATTTCTCTTTCAGTACCTGATTTGACGCTAATTCACCCTATTTCCTTCTCCAACGTTGCTCTGTTTCTTTCTCAATCCTTAAATCTCATTGGTTAAGAAGATAGACTGTTGGCCCCGTCGTTCACCAAGGTCCCAAATGCCCCGTTGCCCTCATTATCAGCTTGTACTTCCAGCAACTTGCGGGGGTAGGGGGGGGGGAACATTTTTGAGCGGAAGGATGAGGGGAAAAAGTCGAACTAACGGGGCACGCTGTGAGATGCCCCATTCCAGCAAAATCTGACTCATGCAGTTTTGTGCTGCACTCTCATGCCCACTAGAAACATGAGATTACCCAAACTCATTTCACATACAACTTAGGTTCCAGAGGTAAAAGCACATATGCTAAACTGTCACCCAGTCCCTAGTAGCTTTTATATCTGAATATACAAAAATGAATTTGGTCATCTTACATACAAGAGTGCCAAAACGCAAAATTCATGCCTGCATTCCCCCCATGGTGAATGCTCATTCTGAACTGTGCCTTCAGGATCAGGCACCATGTGGAGGCTTAAGCAATTCTCCACAAGGCATGAGAAAATTGGAGGATAGCTACCCCAAATCTCCCCACCTTCCAATGGACAGCAACAGAGCACCACTGACAGAGATTTGGGAGCAGGCCATCTGTCTTGGCCAGTGATTGGTGCATGCATGTGTAGGACTTGTAGAAAGGGGAGCAGGAGAGGAGAATTTTTTTTTAAAAGTGCAAGACTAATAAGTGAAAATAAAGATATCACATTTTCGTACCTGGGGCTAAAGATGGTAAGATCTTGTAATCTGAATTTTTGGAATCCCAGCAAAAACCCACAGAGCACGTATTTGTTCTTAAAGTGGTCTACTATCGAAGCTAATACAAGAGGCATCATCTCAGTTTTTGAGTTAGCCATTTCAATTACAAAAAAGGCAAAGCGAGTGCCAAACATTCAAACTTTCCCCATGTGCATCGAACAGCTGTGGGCTGTTAACTGGGATTTGTAGATTACCGGTCCCTTCTGTTGAAACAATCAAATGGCAGGTGTTTGCCACAGGGCACGGTTCTTGCTTCGTCAGTAAGAAATTAGCACCTTGGCAAACTACAGTGGCTGCAGTGGCTAAATGCCAGCTGAGAATAACTGTGTTGATAAGCAGTATGGGAATGTGGGAGACCTCATTCCTAATATGCCTGTAACTGGATTGAAAAGAAATGTTATACCATGAAAGTAGCAAGACAAACAAGCTCATAATGTCCACAGAATATGACAGAATGCAGGGTTATTTTCCAGCTAGCATTGCATCACAGCAACAGAACATCTGATTTAAGCTTCTTGGCACCAAATTGACGATCACAGCAACAACATGTCTCTACCCCAGGGCTACTTAAGTACATGCAAAGCATCTGACTATCATTCAATTGTAAGGAAGAACTCTTTTTTTTGAAAGTTTTGCCCTCATCTCTTGCAGGCACTGAACCATGCTGGGGCATGATTCCATGGGTACCAGCTGCTCCCAGTACCTTGACCAAGTGGTATTCCTCATGTGTGTGCCTAGGCAGTGAGTGCTGGCAAGCTATTTAACTGTTGGGGAAAACAGCCTAGCCTGATCCTTACCCAAATTCCCCACACATACATTTTCTACCAGGGGGTCACTGGATCAGGCCTGGAAAGCTCGAGCTAAATTTGTTCCCTTGAGGAAAATTGTTCAGCATTGGCCAACTGTGGTGTCCTCTACTTCTGCACTGGTTGAGATCAGCTAACTCAGCACAGACTAGGGCAGGGATCAAACCTTTGGTGTCATTAGTGTACACGTGCAGGTTCATGGAATGATACAGCGTGGTGGGGGGGTTGTCATTCGGCCTGTCGTGCCTGTGCTGGCTCTTTGGGGCAGCTGTCCAGTTTGTCCCACTCCCCTGCTCTTTCCCTGTGGCCCTGCAGATATTTGCTTTTCAAGTGCGTGCCCAGTTCCCTTTTGAGAGATGTTGATGGGTCTGCTTCCACCACCCTTTCGGGCAGTGCATGGCAGATCATAGCAGCTCGCTCTCCTCAACTTCCCTCTGGTTCTTTTGCCAATTACCTTAAAGTGGTGTCCTCTGGTTACCGAGCTTCCTGCCAGTGGAAACAGTTTCTCCTTTAAGCCCTTGAAAGTTTTGAACACCTCTGTTAGGTCTCCCCTTAACCTTCTCTGCTCTGGGGAGGGAAACCCCAGCTTCTTTGGTCTGTCCATATAACTGAAGTCCCTCATTCTTGATGTCTTTCTGGTGGGTCTCCTCTACACCCTCTCCGGGGCCTTGGCATCCTTCCTGTGGTGTGGTGCCCAGAATTGGACACAATGCTCCAGCTGAGGCCAAACCACTGATTTATAAAGGTTTCAGTAATCCTTAAAATAATTTTAACAGTCCTTAAGATTGAACTGGCTGGGGCTCTTTTCTCCAGAGGGAAAAGGGCTGAGGGGTGATCTGATGGAGATCTTTAGGATTATGCAAGGGTTTGATAGGGTAGACGTAGAGAGGATGTTTTCCATTTCTGGGGAAGACCTGAACTAGCGGCCATAAATATGAGATACTAATAAATCCAATAGGGAATTCCGGAGAAATTTCTTCACCCAGAGAGTGGTGAGAATGTGGAACTCGCTACCACATGGAGTAGTTTAGGCGAGTAGCATAGATGCATTTAAGGGGAAAGCTAGATAAATACAAGAGGGAGAAAGGAATAGAAGGATATATTAGATATTTAAGGATTAGTTGAAGTAAGGTGGGAGGAGGCTTGTGTGGAGCATAAACACTGGCATAGACCAGTTGGGCCGAATGGCATGTTTCTATGTTATACATTCTATGTAATTCTATGTAAAATCTGATAGCTTCATGGCCTGTATGGCTCAGTTCCACACTAACCAGTGTACTTAGCAACTGAACTATCAAGAATGCTAATACTTGACATTCCAAATGCGAGTACCCACATAGAAATGCTAAATTCATTCAAGTTATAAACACGAAGTACAGCACTCTCCTTTTGTCGATATTCAGACTTCAAATCGTCCAGAAATAATGAAATGGTTTTGCTACAAAGTAAAATTGTCCAAACAATTTCAAAAATATATAACTTCTCCCCCCACCTTTTCAGGTTATTCCCCCATCTCTCCTGAATATATTGACTCTTGTTGGGATATGATTCCAAGAAGTCAGAAGCCCTCTGGTACCTTGCCCAAGTATTCATGTGTGCGCCTATACGATGAGTGTTGGCAGTCTATTTAACTGTGGAGGGCATCACAGCTGAACCCAATCTTCTCACCTGATATCTAAACATGTACACTTTTCAGCCTGTCTGTGCTCCTATTTGTTGCCAATTGTTCATAGGAACAGGAGTAGGCCCTTCAGCTCCTCAATCCTGTTCCCCCATTTGATTAAATCATGGCTGATCTGTACCTCAACTCCATTTACCCTCCTTTGCTCCGTATCCCTTAATATCCTTACCTAATAAAAATAGGTACAATGATGGAACGATGCTTGTGGCAGTGAATATTTTAATGTGCAATTTTTAAAAAAACTCATGGGAAATATCAACTTATTGTGCAACAGCTATGAAAATAACATTTAGTTTTCATAAGTCAGGACAAACACCAAATAGCTATTTTGGAGTTGAATTGGGCAAGTCCAATTTTACTCACATGCCAGTGCTCCCTCTGCTTGTGTCCAGCAAGTTAAATTGGAGGCGCTGCAACAAAATAACTAGATGGCAAACCGAGTGAGAACCCTGCCTGATTTTTCTCCTTCCCAGCCCAGAGCGCTAATTGTAACATTGCGAATGATGCCCCGCCTGAGATCAGCTAAATCACGGCAGTCCAGGAATCTAATCCCTGATCTCCCAATCTAAACGGCTAAGTGCAACACGGGCTTTAACCACTGGGCCATCTGGAAACTAAAAATAGGAAATTTAATCTTCTTCTTATTTCTGTTTTAAATTGTTGATGCCTTAAGAATATTAGAATTGATCTGAATCCCTTCCCAGAGATTTTCACTTGTGACTTTATAATAGACTTTCTAATTCATTTTAGAATTATGTGTCTTTTGCACACGAGGGATAAAATAGTGCATCACCAGCAGTACAACATCCTTGGTTTATTTTGTGGGTACGATCAGAAATGTCACAACCTTCAGGATTACTATTTCACACAAGTGAAAATCCAATATTATTCTGTAGATGTGAAGCAACACTCTGCAATTACATGTTGCACTTCACATTTCACCTGAAGTTAGGCTATAGATTCTATCTAGAGAAAACTGGGTTTTAAAATAGAAAGAATACCTCATCCATGACAAGTCCTAGGCTTTCATTCACTTGTGTGGAAGATTGTCGTAAAACACTCACACTGCAAAGTCTGTCACATCTGCAAAAGAAATGCTGAACCCACCCACATGGGCGCAATACACTTAATAAAATTAACAGTGATTTATGACACTGGTATTCTGAGCTTGGATGAGAAGTGAATCAAGTACGTCCTTATCAAAAGTTCACTGTGTCTTAAGAAATTCTGGAAACAGTTTTTTTTTAAAAAGCTTGACTTTGAATAATAGTTAAAAGCATTTTTCATTTAGTGCAAGTACGGATGCTGGACAAAATCCAGCGATAGAGCTGAAACATTGTGATAAATTCCGACCCAGTCTCCAGTAGGAACATCTCCTAAATGATTCATGTGTTCTTAATGCTCACTGAGTGCCTCATAGAAGCAGTAAAAGGTTATCCAGAATGCTGCTGTAAAAGCCCACTGATCCAAAAACATCCTTCACATACAGCATCTTTCCTGGGGATAGCGACAAAAATAGACTGACATACCCTTCAAAGAGAGAGGAAAAACTCAAAGCGCTTCTTCCAGTTGATTTGTACTGCAGTTTTTTTGTAAAAATACAGTCGGGATAAGACAGAGTGTTCCCATTATTTATCATTTTAAAGATCCTAGTTATATAAAACTCTGATGAACTGTAACAGCCTTTTTTTTGGGGGGGTGGGGGTGTCGGAGCGGAAGGAGACGATATCTGTATTCAATACAAATGCTAACGGTATAACTGAGAAACTAAAAGCCTATTTTATTACAATCCTGCCTTCAGAGGCAGAGCTGTAGTATAAATGAGATGATATACATGCCTTTGGAAGCTGGGAGCACCACTAATGCAAAGACTGCTTTCAACCACTAGATGTTGCTAGTTGATTTAATAACTACTGCAAACTAGAGGTTTTTCAAAAGTGCACTAAAGACATCCAATAGCAGTTAATGGGTATTAAATCAGAACTTTTTTTTCCCTTCTACTTTTTTTCCTAAAATTCCATCTTGTAAGGTGGACAGTGATGCAGATCAATGGTTCAGGAATATGTGGCTTCACAGAGAGTTAGGTGTATTCTCTGTTACTCCACCCCCCCCACCTCCAATTTTCTCCCCTCTGAAAAGGGCTGTCTTGTACTGGGTAGGTTCAGTTGATGCCAAAGCAGTCCAGTATCTCACCATGTGGGAATTCGTCATGTGTAAGCCTATACAGTTACTGTTGACAGACTATTTGACCATGGGGGAAGGGGAAGATCACAATGACAGGCCCAATCCTGTCGACACAAGGGCACTTTCCAGCACGGGTCACTGGGTGGCGATTAATCCCAGTCAGTTTTTCCTCTCCCAAGCCCAGGGATGCTGTGGCCAATTCCAAATTGTAACACCATGCTGGAATGATTGGACAAGAAATCCATGAGCATGACGGAGAAACATATTAACTTTTCAGGTGGAGTCCTTTGTCAAGTTTGACGTAGGGTTTCCACTTAAACATCAACCTGTCAATTCTCATTCAGCTGCTGACAGACCTGCTGTATATTTTCACCATTTTTTGTTTTTATTTTGCACCAAGTAAAAGTTTTATCAATTTTTTTGTGCACAATGATACATCACAGCAGTTTTGCATAAGTCATTTACAAAGTTTGCTAGTGGAAAAAACATCGCAATACAACCAAAACATTCTCTGACATTACACTGCTAAAACTTGGCAATGCAAAGATAGTAAAAGTTTTGTAATACAGATAAACCGTGCCTTACCTGCAAAACTAACAAGCAGAATTAACATGAGCAATACATTCTAATACTACGGCTCATTGTAAAGAACAGGTAACATGCTGGTAGCCCTTAAAGTGGGTTCAGCTACGTCGTCTCAACCAAAGCTATGCTGCCCGCATGCTATCTCACATCAAGTCCCGCTCACAATTCACCCGTGATCACTGACCTTCATTGGCTCCCAATCCACCAACACCTCAAGTTTAAAATTGTCGTCTTCACATTTAAATCCTTTTATGACCTTGCTCCTCCCTACCTCTAACTTTCTCCAGCCCTACAATCCACTGAGAACTCTTCGTTCCTCTGAATCTGGCCTCTTGTGCATCCCCCACTCCCTTCTCCCCACCACTGGCAGCCGTGCCTTCAGCTGTCTAGGCCTTACGCTCTGGAATTCCCTCCCTAAACCTCTTCACCTCTCCATCCTCCTTTAAGACCTTCTTTAAAACCCATCTCAAGGACCAAGCTTTTAGTCACCTCTCCTCATAGTTCCTTCTTTGGCTTGGCATTCATTTTTTGCCTGATTATACTCAAGTGCCTTGGGATGTTTTTCTACATTAAAGGCACTCTATAGATGTACATTGTTGTTGTCGTCTAGTTTCATTCCATTCTTATAGGTTTCCACCTCCTCTCTCTTGAGCCATACCACATTTGGGAGTTTATGCAGGCAACTTCTGCCCAGGTGCTGGAGCTCTTGAAGCAGCCAGCAGTAATGCCCCTCCTTTTAAAGAAAATCCTTTCCTCTGCTCCCCACTCAACCTGCCTAAGATTAGAAACTAACCTCATGCATCTAGGCTGCTCAACAAGTTTTGTCCTGTTCTCAGATACCTTAGCTGATTTTTTCAAACATCCCTCTCTGAAAATGTAAATTAGAAACAATGCATACCATCAGAGGGAGCTGATAATCACATTGTCCGAGACACTCATCAATTAATCTGTCCCCCTGTGTAATGCCATCTCAAAAGCATAGCTCACAAACACCCATCTCAGCTTCTGACCTCACTGCTATTCATTGAACAGTATTACAAGCCACTGATACAGGTATATGCTCATAATGAAAAATATTTTGTAGTGTATTTGCCCTCAGGGCATGTCTACATCCTCATACTACAGAGACAATTGTAAACAATTTTACAACACCAAGTTATAGTCCAGCAATTTTATTTTAAATTCACAAGCTTTCGGAGATTTTCTCCTTCCTCAGGCAAATGTTTCTTGAAACATTTGCCTGAGGAAGGAGAAAATCTCCGAAAGCTTGTGAATTTAAAATAAAATTGCTGGACTATAACTTGGTGTTGTAAAATTGTTTACAATTGTCAACCCCAGTCCATCACCGGCATCTCCACATACAGAGACAATGGTCAAGGTATGATTTACACTTCTCCCTGCTCTGTGCATGATACAGCGGGGATTTTTACGGATTCAAACTTAGCCAAATCATTTGGAGAAACGATGAACACTTCAAAGGCAGTTCAATGAAAATCAAAACAAAATGGTGCTAGAATAAGCAACTTGCAAAATTCAGCAAGATAACAAATCTGTTTAGACTCTGTACACACCCAATGCTTTTCCACTTTATCAGGTAGGAAAATTACAAGCAGCTTCAAGTTGTAATCCTTCTGAGTAAATGTTGAGACAAGCATTCCTTTAACGATAAAGAAGATGTTACAGACCTACACAAAACATAATGCAACCAAAGGATGTTTTGCAGTCTTGCCAGATTCTGGGTAAAAACTAGCTCTGTGCTTAAAAAAAGTTTTCTTTTGAAGAATCTTGGACATACATCAAAGCTTTAAAGCCTTTTCAGGCAGAGCTAGAGGAAGCAAAGATTGTGATGAAGGCGCTCATGGTTTAGGGGACAGAAATTGGCGCTAGCAACAATGCTTGAAAACCAATGTGCCATTCAAAGATGAAAATCCTGTTGTATGAACAAAAACACTCAAATTACATTACAGCCTTATCAAAAACCCCTGTTGTCAATTTATTCGTTGCAACAAACTTTCAGGATTCAGCCTCGAAGGCATGCACTCTGTGGTTGAGGTTGCAGTATCCTCAGCCACATACAATGCCGTAGTGCTGACAGAAACAGCAACTTGTGATGTCGAAGGTCACATATTTCTTCCATACAACTGTTCATTGACATTCTACTGACTTCCTGCGTTTCTAAACTCCAAATACAGATGTCGGGGTGTGATTCTGTTTGATGGTACAATTATTATTTAATACCATCCAGTTCTGCGAGTGATATCTCGTGTATCGTGTAAAATTTTCACTTTTACCACTGGGCAGAAAATGGGTAAAAAGACTTGCACGACCTCAGGACGTTCCAAAGCGCTTTGAAATAATTTTGAAGTGTAGTCACTGCTGTAATGTGGAAAACACGGCAGCCAATTTGCACATAGCAAGGTCCCACAAACAGCAATTCGATAATGACCAGATAATCTGTTCTAGCGGTGTTGGTGGTTTGTGCATCAGCCATCCATTTTACACCCCGCCTGATTTTCATTTCCACTGAAGTCAATGGAAACAGAAATCTGCCGGTGAGCAAAAGGGACGGCCGATCCGCTACGGCCCGTTTTACACCTGGTGGTAAAAGTGGAAATTTTGGATTTGTGTCATTAATGCAGTTAGAAGGGAGGCATTAAGGATGTGATAAGGGATGTGGGTATAACTGTCCTAAAGTTTTCCACTCTCCTCCATTCTGCATTCTTGCCACGTTGAAGTTAAGACTCATCACCAGTTAAGTTCCACAATGTATAGAGATATGGTTGGTGGATTTTTGGCAGGTGCTGGCTGTCGATCATCCTGGCATGCTTTCCTTCATGCAATACCATTCAAAGCATGATATATACTGTGACTAGGGTACTTTTAAGAAGCAGTCACATAATTAGTGCTGCCATCTGGTCTGCTTGTCAAAGCTTCCTCTGGGATCAGGAGCTGCTGCATATATTAATCATTTGCTAAAACAAGGTATTTTCACCTCTGTCTGAAGATGCAGGTGTACGGGTACCTGCTGATGGATACAGAACCCTCTCATGCACCCAGGCCTGCCAGACATTCCTCTTTAGGTCCTTCTCCTCTTCTTCCAGACACCTCAGATTCCCACTGGGAAATCTACTGGTACCAGTAAGGTGCCAAGGGCAATTTTTGTCCCCAGAATAATTGGCACAAAGGGCCATAAGAAATGAAGTGTCAGCAGCAAGAAAGACCCAAAAGAGTAACACAATGGGTGAGTACTTACCTTAACATTACTATGCACTTTCAATAAACTTCAGTATAATCACCACTAGCTGACAACTCTGGAGCATGGTTATGAATCGATGCCTTGCACACCGAACATTGGAAAATGGCATGCATTATGTCGCTGCCCCTAAATTAATATGCAAATGAAGCAGTTTAAGGCAAACATTTCAACAACATCCTCTGCCAATGGGAAACTGCGTGCGACCTACTGTAACGTGGATGTGGCATTATTGATCTCCACCCACTTTTCTAATAGTGAATACCCAATTTATATCGCTTAATACAAGGTTCGTTAAACAACTCAACAAGTTTATCCATTGAGATGCTGATTTGTACAGACCATAAATGACCCAGGTATTTGATACCCAGCCTGTTCTGTGTTACATGATTTCAGCCATGGTGGTGTATGTGAGATCCAACTGGCCTTAACTTTAAGCATCCAAGTGTGGGCACTGAGGACAGGATTGGGCTTAGCTGTGATGGCCCCGTGATCAATTAGTCTGATGACACTTATTATCAAGGCTCATTGTCCATCATGGTCATGTGGCCTGACAGCACGCACTATCAAGGCAATCAATGCCTCAGGAACCATATGCCAGCAAGGAATCAATGCCTTGAAAAAGGGAGGAGAGAAAACTGGAAGAAAAAGAACATTGTTCAGAATATAAAAATGTTCCCTTGACAATTTTCCAAATGCAATTGGCTGTTTAGAAATGTCAAGTTCAATTCCTGATGAATTCATTCTTTGTGGGGGGTTTTATTGCATACTTTATAGTTTACTGCTTTTGAAAGAGTTAACACACTCTTGTGAAATCTTTAAATCTAAGGTAGATTGAACCCTTATTCCATTATACTCTCCCTCTCTCTCATTGCCTCCACAAGGTGAAGGATCAGGCATCAGCTCAGATATGGCAGAGTGGAAAACACAAACCCATGTTTTAAACTGAGACTATGGCTAAGTGAATGTGATGGGTATTGATTTGACTTCAATCACTTAATTCCCCCACAAACACAAAGTAAACCAAATCCATTGAGAGCAACTTTAAGTAAATGCAGTCACACAAAAGGTTCTCTATTCACCTAAGCACATTAAAGCACTGATGCACTAAAGAACAAAAACAGCTCTACAACAGTACTTACATTACAGCGTCTTATGGAATAGACCATTTAGTTTGCTTCAAGATGATCCACGTTCACTCTAATGGCACTTCCTTATATTGCGCGAAGCCCCGTTGTCAGTAGCACCAGCTCCTGATGTGCGGGTCTTGCAAATCCAGGTGCAACCTTAAAGTAAATTTGTCGGAGTTTGCTAATAATGGTACTTCCCACTGAAAATAGGTCTTCCAGGCCACCGGTCTTAGCAAACCCCATCAAGTTGTTTTTTGGGTTGTACCGGCTGCACATGGCCCACGCAATAGGACTTAGCACCATATAAAAGCAGCTGGTTGCCTCAATTCAGTTCACTCACACGAGTGGTTATGATTCCGCACAAGGCCAATTTTAATCTCTTCACCTGAGAATCTCACTAAAAGCTTACACCAGTCTAATCCACAAGCTAAAACTGGCATTCAGAAGTTTTGGAGTTCTTATGCTCAAGGATGATACGCAACATTTTTTTTTGTTGTGTTCTCAATTTTCCTCACTCCTCCCCTGAAGTTACTGACTCTCGCTGAGGTATAGAACCACAGTCGCCACCAGCTCTGCAGTATTTTGGCCAAGTGTGCAGTGGAAGAAAGCAGAGGAAAGGGCACCACTGTTTAGCACAATTCTGTCCTCATCCAACGTCCACATGCACTTTATAACAGGGATCATGAGATAGAAATCAGAATTGGCAGCAGGAAGCATTTTCAATTGCTGTCCCAGCTGAAGCCATTTATCTTCTCCTGATGGTGTTGAATCCTGCTAGGGTATAGCCCCATAGGAGTTTGGTATCCTGCCATTGTGGTCATTCTTTATGCGTGAGCCTAGATGTCGGTGCACCTAGCTATTCAACCGTAAGGGTATCACAGCTGAGCTCACCCAATGTCCATACATACACACTTCTCAGCACTGTGATCAAGAGCAGGAACCTTGGCTGATTCTTACTGGGCTACGAGGAGGAACAAAGTGCCCGGCCAAGATCAGCTAACTCAGCATGACACTATTTTCAAGAAGTGTCAACTGGGCCAATTAGAAATACCAACCAAAAGAATGCATCTCAGACAGCGCAGGACCCCCTCAGTACTACACTGAAGTATCAGCCTAGATTGTGTGTTCAAGTCTGTGGAGTGGGACTTGAACCCAAGATCTTCTGACTCAGGCAAGAGTGCCACCACCGAACCAAAGCTTAACACCCTAATAGACCAAAAATAATGCAGTTCTTCATTTTCAACAAATGTGTCTACTGGGCCACAGAAATGTCAACAGGCAAGACATCTTGAAATTTTCCCACAAGTAAAACAACCCCTTTTTTACACTGGAATAAATCCTACTGCTTTCCTCAAAGGCCCAAGGGCGACAAATGGATGATTCCACTGAGCTCATGTAATTCCTTTGCAGAAAAAGTCTGAATGTCATAACTGTACTTTGGAGACAGAAGAAATTTTTGTTTTAAGGCTATTTGACACATTCAGGGATACACTGAGTGAGAAGAATGCAGGTATGGAGATGCTGTCCTCCCAAACCTCAATACTAAATTGAACCGCTAGGTTACTCAGTTGCAGATGCAAAGCCAGTTGCTACCTGCTAACTGATTTGTAGTCAGTAATCTTTCCCATCTGCTTGGCGCTCTTAGAAAAGTGATCTAAATCCAATAAAATTACAGTATTGAAAAAAATAATAAAACTTCACGCATGACTCCACAGACTGCCAGTGGTATTTCACACTGCAGTGGAACAGAATGGGTGAGTGAGAGGTTGTGTGAATCCAGTACCATTGTATAGTGCATTACCTAACATTACACTGGCTACTGTCATCAGTTTGAGGGTGTTCACATCTGATGCACAACTCTTAGTAATGCCTCTCAAGGCTGCAGAAAATGATTCAGCCTTCAAAGCCAACAATTACTCTGAACAAAAAGTGCAATGCATTTTCTGCTAAATGATACTGCGGGAGATTTCTCCTTCCCCATTCTCTCCTCAAGCTGTCAAATTAGACTAAGTGAGACAGGTCCTCAGTGTCGATGAGGGAATAGAGCCGAACCATGTTACGCTGTCACTCCAGCTCTCCCCAGAGACCAAGTATCAACGGTGATTCACGCAAATACAGCAGCAAGCACTGAATGAAATCAGTACCTGAGTTTCTCAAAACGAGAGAGTACGAGAATTCAAATAATGAGCTGCAATTAACAAAAAAAATTCTACACAGAAATAATCAGTTGGAAGAATCCAATGGCCCTTAACTATACAGAATCACTACAACAAAAGGCACGCAACGAAAGGACCACCAGCTCAGTCTGACCCAATCCTCCAGCGATTAAACAGTATTAAGCACATACAAGTTCTTTTTATAACAATTTTTTTCACTCTCTCACCACCCACTGAGGGCACATAATACACATGCTGAGCAGGGCAGCAGTCTTGTGCAGCATGTTGGGATAACAGAGTGATGGGATGTGGGTTCATAGGAACAGGAGTAGGCCATTCAGCCCCTCGAGCCTGCTCCGCCATTCAATTAGGTCATGGCTGATCACAGGCTCATTTCTGTGATTTCCCTCATGCATGGAGATCCCAGCCTCAGTTGCACCACCATGTTACTGAATTCAGGGTAGTGGCGAAATGCAGGTCAGTCACCACTGGGCCACATCCCTGCAGCTGGTTTGACTGAGGGAGGTACGGGAGAAGATCGACCGTTAATGGCTGTAAGACATGGAGAGCAAAACAAAGCCGGAGCCTGCCAATGCCGTTTTTATATATGGTGGCGCAGTTTACACTGTAACTGAGCAAAGGACACACAACTGCACTTGTCTGAAAGTCACAATTCACAACTTTGTTTACCGCCAGATCTTCCCAAATGGACTAAGTCTGATTAATTACACTCATTTTCGTAAAGATTTGAGGAGCACAGAAGCATTTCTTAGAAACCAAAGTAATGCCTTTATGCCTCAATGTACTTATTCCCTCTTCCCCTACTGAACTGGTAAAAAAAAACTCAGCAGCCCATCAAGTCAAATAAATGCTGTGACTGCCAAGCGGTGAAGATGTTGATACTTGTAAGCTAATGAGGAGTCATGGGCAGGTTGAAACCCTATTCATAGCATTTATTGCTCTGATAAAGAGTTGGCACAGACACAACGGGCTGAATAGCTTCCTTCTGTGCTGTAAACTTCTAGGGTTCCAATATATGAAATTTAACCTCACTCTATAATCTCTTAAACCATTGAGATGCGGTAAGTCCACCATATAACAATAGCAGACAGAGACTAAAGACTTAGCTCACTATGTACACAAGGCAAAAAAAGGTAGCAAGATTTACAATATTTTTTGCTAAGTTATTAAACTTTGGAACTCCAGCATCATGACATCCCAAAATTACACAGGTGCATAATACATGCTCTCATTCTGTTCTACCATTCTGACATTCTGTGGAAAATAGTATTGTACTTACAAAGGTATAATATCCCCTTTCCTAATTGCAAAATGTTGGGATTATTAGATCACTGATCAGTTTTTATTGTAATGAATGTGCTGTTTTTCTCGCACACTTCCTAGAATCACTACTGTGTATGTGTTTTGAGGCAGAGACTATGAGCAACTAACAGACCCCATAAATGAATAAAGTACAGGACAAAGTGATGCATATTCAATGGATTGTTTTGAAAATAAAAATTGAGTGGTGGGACTTGGATTTGGAGATCTAACAGCAGCACATTATGCATACAGAGGAGATTCAATCCCAGGAATGGAATAGAAAGAACACATTTGCATTGATATAGAACCTGTCATGACCGCAGGATGCCCCAAAAGTCTTCATAGCCGATGAAGTACTCTTGAAGTGTAGTCACTGTTGTAATGTAGAGAAGTGTACAAATACTAGCAATTAAAAGAAATCCCTATCTGTAGATCCTTATATCAATCCATTTGTAAGTGCATCAATGGGAGACTAACTAATAACAACGGGAAAAAAATCCAAAAAAATACCGCTGCTAGTTATTCTTGGTGGGTCCTCTGGTCAGACGTCATTTAGTGCATCCACTTACACAATGCTGCCTGAAATGGATGAATATAGGACTTCCGAAGGGGCCCATTATATAGGAGCTTTTATGAACTTTATTTGGAAAAAAAATGCCATTTATTCTTGACAGCACCAACTTGCACCTTAAAAAGTACTGTGTAATTGTATCTCCTTCTAGTGCACTCTATTAAGAGTGAAACTGTATGAATTTCACAAACAGCAGCACAAACCTAACCACAGATTTACTGGATTAGAGCTACAACAGAACATGAATTAGCTCCCTGTAGACAAAAGGAATACTGCATTCATCGTGTTATTGGCTTACAGTTAGATAATCAGTTGTAATGCTAGTTTTTCACCACTAGAGGGTAATGACACTGTTGATATGCAACACAAAGCACACTAGCGCCATCCAGCCACAGAACATTAGCACTGCCGGGTCTCCCGCTGTAGCTGCTATTTGTGGTTTTAAAAAAAGCATTATTTTATCTCAGTGCTGCTGTGGCAAGTCCAAAGCACACAAACTTGTTTAGGCTATCCTGAGGTCACTTTCAAACCCATATTTTGTAAGAGGCCTTCGAAAGAGAATAAATTAAGCAATCCTGAAGTCACGAAATGTAGTTTAGTATTACCTCCTTTAAAATAAGCATAAGAGATTGAGAGTAAAATAGGAACTTCCAAAGTAAATGAGATGTCATAGTATGACCGTATTTCTCAGATTTGGAACATTTTGGTACTTCTTCCAGTCAATTGCATTAGATGATTCTTTCTGGTTAAGTTATGGTTTCTTTAAAGTGTATTTTCTGCTGATAATAGCAATGTTTAATTAATCAACAGATCAAAAAGCAATTGTTTACTTTAAAAAAAACACTAATAGGTAGATGCTCATAGCTTGGAAATTTTTCACTTTTTTTTTTAAGGTTTCCCCATTAGCGCTCACTATTCTTGCTACGAGCTATTACCCAGCTAGACTGTAACTGACCAATAGGGGTGAGCAAGAGTGACCCAGTGTTGATTTATAAATCATTAATTTCCTCTCTTTCACGTGAGCAAATATCTCAGCCACTCAGTTCCTCTCCCGATTGCCTGTCCTGGATTGGAAATTGAACGCATGAGGAATCAGGAGTATAAATTTGCACTCTTTCACTTTGTGATGCACTATGGCAGTCTACCTGCCTGCTGTAATCTTGGGCTGCCTACTAATTGAACATCTGTGTGGAAGAACTCTCAGTTTTAACAAGATTCCTTTCCACACAAACACATTATCTGAACCCCCAATTCAGCTGCTGGAATAATTCTGACATTAAGAACTCCACACCATACACACCCATAATGATGCCTCTGTTAAAATAGTGGAATGTCACACCAATGCATAAATACATTTGTCTATTATCACCAATAGAAATTTCCACTCTAATATGTACGACGCCAATTCGTGGTATGTTTTTGTTCCGCTGATTATGACCTCAAGGATATTTAATTCAGTTCTGCCCAATATTCTTTAAATGCTGGAGCACTTGGATCAATGTTTCCTAACGACAATTTATAGAACGTGTAACTCAAGACATGAAGCAATTACCGAAAGCACATCAACACAACAATTAAGACATCTGTGCTGGGCTGTGTTTAGAGTTGGATTTCCTATGTGTGAGATGAGTTATCAGTTCTGCACTGACTCACTAGCTGGGGTTTCCTACCAAAATGGGAAGAGGAAAAAAATAACGACAGCTTAGTTATATCAGACCCAATAAAAGTAATCTTCAGCTTCCTACTAATAACCCCTGGCATAACAGTCAAGCTACAAGGAAAAGAGGTACATGTAACATAAGAACAATGGCAAAATGCAGCATCCAATGCCTCCAAATCTCACATTCCATTGACTTATAATAAAACAACTG
Organism: Heptranchias perlo; assembly: GCF_035084215.1. NCBI lineage: Eukaryota > Metazoa > Chordata > Chondrichthyes > Hexanchiformes > Hexanchidae > Heptranchias > Heptranchias perlo. The sequence continues at coordinate 9,202,593 of NC_090354.1, forward strand.
GAACTGTACCTCTGTCACCAGAGGCAACATTATTACACTGGGGAGTTTCATGGCATGTTATTCCAAAGGACTGTTGCAAAAACTCCACTCAAAGCTGGTCATGTTGGCAAGATTTGGTGTCTACTACTGGACAATCCTTTTTTTCCCCCTCCACCTACTAAATTCAAATGCCTAGCCTATGCAGAGTTAGCTGGCCTTACTCAACGTGATGGTGGGCTACAGCAATTGGCCTCAGTGTACCGCATCTAGGAATGGCCTAGAATCAACCACTGGCATGATGGACCGAATGGCCTCCTTCTGTGCTGTAAGATTCTATGATTCTAACCAGGATCCCCTCTGATTGCAGGGCGCTGATATAAGTGTGGACACGAGGAGAATGCTGTTTATCTTCCACAATTAACAACCTACAAATGAAATCATGGGAACGGTAGATTTTGATAGATCCAATTTCCAAGAACACAATTTTGACAGTGGATCATTAATTAGAGAGGAAAACAGGCATTTACCTATTCAGTTAAAAAGTACAGGGTTGGACTCAGCTGTGATGAATTTCACAATCAAAACTCATTGTCCAAGCTCATAGATGAGGAATTGCCATTTGGGCAAATTATTAGAGTTGCTTGCACTTGTGGAACTGTACCGAGCAGGCGTTGCCAGCTATTTTTGCCTACATAATAATTTGCACTTGGATAGCACCCTTAAAGACCCAAGACACTTCACAAATTGGGAAAAGGAAAATCAAAGTCAAGTCAGTAAGGGAGAGATTAGGAGGGTTGACTGAAAACTTGGTCAAAGAATGGATCTTGAGGTTTTTTTGGTGGAGAGAGGTGGGAGATGTATAGGAGGGAGTTCCAAAGTTCATTGTCAGAGATGTCATCTTTTGGATGAAATATTAGGCCATCTATCTCTTCAGGTGAATATAAAAGATCTCATGGTATTATTTAAAGAGCAGTGAATTCTCCCAATACCCTGGCCAACATTTATCCCTCAACCAAAACAAATTAACTGGTCAATTATCTAATTTACTGTTTGCGAGACTTTGCTGTGTGCAAATTGACTGCTGTGCATGTTGAAATGCATGACTATACATCCAAAATTAATTCATTTGCCATGTAGCACTTTGGGGTGTCCTGAATGTGAGAAAGGGGCTAAATAAATGCAAATTCTTTATTCTTTCTTTTACCCAGCAATGTTAGATTTTGGATTCAGCAACTACATCCATTCAAATTCCTGTGTCCAACTTTCTGATGTCCAACACTAGATTTAAGAAACCAATGAGAAGATAACTTTGGTGAAGTATTAATGTTCTTTAGTATGCTTTGTAGACAGGATAAGAGAGTATTTACTTGAACAAAATGGTAACATCTACACTTGCTTTTATTGCTATATTGACAGGCTGTCCATTTGGAGACCTTTGATCCTTACTACAATGTCTAATTGAAATGTCTATCATCCACTGACACTGACATATGGCTCGATCTAATACTGGTACCCAGTGTAAAGCACAAAACCGCATGCTGTTTAAAAATCTGTTCACACTGGGAGGACTATATCACCGCCTTTAAAGACAACAGAAAACACAGACAGATTATGGAGTGCAAACTGATGTGAAGCCACAGGATGTTTCTAAACCCATTACTCTACATAGAAAGACTCCATTTCCCATCTTTGATCATTTTAGATAGAGTTACCAAGAGATCAGCGACACCATTGAATATAACAGCTTCATTTGTAAATGTTTGCTAAAACTTTGCCACAAGTCTATAAATATCGCACAAAGGTTTGTTCCTTTCGGTTTCTGAGACTTTTCATCTTGTACGCAATGATTTTTCCGCTGTTACGCAGATATCATTGCACTTGCAGTACAATGATGCATGTAATATCAAAACCATTATGCAACGTATCTTCTGAAAAAGAACAGCACTGGATGGCATAAATTAACACATTGTCCTTCCATCTCTGGAACCCAGACTGATAAGTTGCAAGTCTCCTCTGTAAAAATCCTATGCATGAGATAAGTTTGGCAGTCTCAACCTAATGCCTAACACAAACCTGATCTTTTCTTGGTACTAAACTGGCAAGCTGACTCAAGACACGAGGCTGAATGGTACAGAAAATATCACACATCAATGGAGTCGACAGTGCTCTGGAGATTCAAGTTAAGACATGTTTTTGAGAGAGTAAAAGGGAGCTTTACTCAGAATCTAATCTGTACTTCAATACTGGATGCACAAAATGGAAAAGTACTCAATTTTCCATTGCTAGCCTTTCATAAGCATAAAAACTAACAGGTATTGTAATATAATCAGTCCTTGAAGTTACTGTCATCATAATTAGCAGACATTTACTAATGTACTATCTTCAAGTCTTCCTGTGCAGTGCATTTGAAGCTCTAAAGCATTGTTGCTCAGAGTGGCAAGACACAAGCTAGCCCTTTCCCCTCCCCATGAAGGCACTGATTTCTGTCAGGTTACCATTTCGTAGACACAGCAGCCCTCTGGTACTTTGTTCAAGTAACCATTCATCATGAGAGTCTATGCAATAAATGATCATGAAGGACATCACACCCAAGCATGTTCCTACCCTTACCTAATGTCCAGCAGGGTGATTACATAGTGCTCAAGAGTGGAATTCTGACTGATATTTCCCTCCCTAGCCCAAGGGCACTTGGTGGCAATTGTAGGACCCCCAAAGCTGCCCTGGCTGAAATCAGCTAAGTGAGCACAGACTAGGAAGCAAATTAGGAGTCTACAGGTATGTGTGGCTTAGTACTACACAGGGCAGTGCATTTAGTTCATTAATAGAACTGCACCATGATTTTCCATACAGTAAATTCCTCATCTCAGTGGTACCATCGGTGGAGGCAACAAGCAGAGATCAGGCACGTTTTATAAAAGATGGTAAAATAGAAAGGAGGGTTACCTGTAACTGCTCCAGTATATTTCCAAGTGATCATGAGTGTAGCACTGGGACAGATGCCTGTGAGGAGGCAACCTACCCTTAACCAATAAATATCCTGCTTCATGCACAATTTTAACAGAATGGGGGAAGAGGGGAGGAGAGTGCAGGTGATGCTCAAACTAAGTTTTCTCTTTCCTCACTCTGTGTTCTACAAAGCTCAAGACTTTGCTATTGGATTCTGTTTCCCTGGTACATTTTGGTGCCTTTGCCTTGAAGGAAACAGACATCTAAGGCCTTAAAGCCCCACCAAAAAAACAGATTACAATATTCATGTCTCCCTCCGACAGAAGCTACGACAGAGAAACAGGCATAGAGTGCTTCTCTGACCTCCAAGCGTCAGCAGTTGGTGCATGCTTCCAGAAGCGTCAACTTCCTTAATTTATGATGTGGAGATGCCGGTGATGGACTGGGGTGGACAAATGTAAGGAATCTTACAACACCAGGTTATAGTCCAACAAATTTATTTTAAAATCACAAGCTTTCCGAAAGCTTGTGATTTTAAAATAAATTTGTTGGACTATAACCTGGTGTTGTAAGATTCCTTAATTTATGACATGTCTAAAATAGGTTCATCACAACTCTGGGTGCATGCTTTACAGGCTAAAGATTTGTAAGCAAGATAGGCTGATGTGATCTCAACGTCTCATTTGAAAACAAACCGAAGCCCATTACTAATCAGCGAAGTTTTATCTGCCACATGACATTTGAGGGAATCCATAGAGTTTCATGTTAATTTGTAACATGCCATTTAATATAAACATTTAAATGAAAAGGTGCACAATCTGATCTCAGCTAAGGTTTTAGTTGGTCTCTGAGCCTCGGAGAGGGGAGAGAAAAGAAAAAAAAATATCATTCAGGCTTTTCGCTCCTGATCCTATCCTATAATTTGTGCTGAAAAGTGGCCCTATACGTGGACTATGAGGTCCCCAGGGCAAAATCGCCTGCAGACAGTCACTGTCTAGGCTCACATGTGAAGAATGGCCACTTTGTCAAGGAACTGGGTTACTGCCGATACCCACAAAACCATACCCAAGGCTGAATCAGGGGTGGAGGAAAAGAATGGGAACAAAATATGTATGAATGTCAAAATTATAAAGTCAAATTTAGTTAATTTGACTAATTATTTCAGTGTTTAAATTCTTACCTAACTCGCATCAAGTCCTATTCACCTGTGCTCACTGACCTACATTGGCTCCCAGTCCGGGAACACCTTGATTTTAAAATTCTCATCCTTGTTTTCAAAATCCCTTCATGGCTTCATCCCTCCCTAACTCTGTAACCTCCTACAACCCTATGAGATCTCTGCGCTCCACCAATTCTTGCCTCTTGCACATCCCCAATTTTTAAATCACTCCACCATTGGCAGCCATGCCTTCAGCTGCCTAGGCCCTAAGCTCTGGAATTCCTTCCCTATCCTCTCCGCTTCTCTGCCTCTCTCTCCTCCTTTAAGACACACCTTCAAACCTACCTCTTTGACCAAGCTTTTGTTCACCTGTACTAATATCTCATGTGGCTCAGTGTCAAATTTTGTTTGATAATGCTCCTCTGAAGCAGTTTGGGAAGATTTACTATGTTAAAGGCGCTATATAAATGCAAGTTGTTGTTGTTGTTAACATTAATGGGCAATGTGCTACAGTTCAGCTGTCTCTCTCTGCTGTGTTAATACCTCAACTTGTCGCAATGGTTGGACACTTTATTTCACCAGGCAATAGTGACAAGTTTCATTAGTTCCGACTGCCTCTCTTTGCCCTGTCAGCTGAGCACCATACACTGGGAGCCACAGGGGGAAAACAGCCCCAAACAACATCCAAAGTACATGGCAGAAAGACCATTTACTGTATATTATAACCCAAGTGGAACTTGACATCTCAGACAGCAATGACTGATATCAAAATTCACACCAACCTGGCAACATGAGACCACATCACCAACATAGCAAAAGGAGGGTGAAGAGAAAAAATAAATTAAGTCCACAAGTTTATTAAAGATGATATAACCTCACAGAAAATGAGAGGTTTCTGGACTTCAGGTGAGAACAGGATGGGGCTTGGCTACAATGCTGCCCACGGTTGCAATGCTTAACCACACTCAGTCCAGGCTCACACATGAACAGGTATTTGGGTGAGGTGTCGGATGGCAGCTGGCATCTGAAGAACAGTACACAGCATTAGTTCTGTGCCTTCAAGAGGGGCGGGGAGGAAAAAATTGCTTCTCGAAATTAACTTCAAATGTCTTGGGGCCTCAGTGTGTTGCTGCAACACTGATAATACATCTTGGAAATTGTACACCACTTTCAGTTAATCACATTTCTGGGATCATTCCTCTCTGCCAGAGTGCGTGTGCGTGATTGTCTATACAAAATACAGTACTTGTTCACTATTATCTGTTCCTTAATCATGTTTTTCCAGCAAAAAAATAATTGAGAAATGACTTATAACAATAGCAAATATCTGAGAACTGATAGCTGATCTTATTAGCTGTATTTCTTAGGCTGGTCCTTAGATACTGGAGGCTTTTTTCAGAGATAATTGGGGAACATCACTGTTGGATGACACTGTACCAGACTAGATAGAGAATAATGGATACATTGGAGTGATTTTACAAGGTAATAATCTCAAACTGCTCCTGTGGTTTATAACCATTATCTGAATGCTCCCAGCTGATCACTGCATCTGTTTTCTTTCGTAGAGTGGCATTGGTCATGGAGAATCAGACAATAGGGGTGTCATCATCAAAGTGTGAGGGGAAAGTAGGTCAGGAATTGAGATACTTACTGTACACAAGTCTTGCTTGCTGTACACAAGACATTAATTTATTACCAGCATATCTCCTGTAGCATCGCTCACAACATCAAGATACAATGTTTTACAACTATGTAAACAAACACAGTGGTGTTCATGAGCTCTGTATCTGCTGGCAACAGTATCAAGAACAGTAACAGGTGCTTCATGTCGTCCATGCATGTTAAGAGGAATTCGGGAAGTATTGGAACACAAGAAACTTTAGGAACAGGAAAAGTTTCACCTAAGAAGCACGTTGTCTTTTTTTTGGTTGATCACACCCCACCTTCTCTCCCAGAAACATAGCCAGTTGTCTCCTGAAACTACAAAACTACCTGCTTCAAAGAGCTGTGTTATTAATTAGTGTGACAATTATGTAAATTTTATACATCAAGCTACTGATTACTATAATACATTTTGCATATACAACACAATTTCTGTTAACAATTTGTGAAGTTATAAGCAAGAGTACATTTAATTTATTGTTCTAAGCCTTTACCTCCGATCTTAGCTGCGACAGCAGTAGGAGCAATACAACTGGCCCTGAGCTACAAAGGGGAAGCGCCGTTACAAAAATATTTTGATTGGAGGGTTAAGTCATTTTGAGGCACACAAACCTTCCAACAGCCTATTTATTTCAATGTACTAATACTTAGAGTGTTTTATCATGTTGAAATGTTTCAAAGCATTTCACACAACAAATTAGCATTTGAGTGGTGGCTGTTATGTCACCATATGTTATGTTGGTCAAGGTCGACACTGGCAGGGACTTGTGCTCAGCCTCTCGGCCAAAAGATTGTGTGCAGCATAGCAAGCAGAATAAAATAGCATCAGTGTGCGTGCACAGAGCAGGAAAGGGTAACAAGAGAAACGTAATAAAAGGGGAAAAAATAAAGAAAATAAATCTAAATGAAACAAAGTCATTGCTAGAATGATGCATTCAACATCCAACAGATATTGTGCAAACACAGCAAACATCTTTTCCATTTACATGCATTCAGCTCAGTGCAAACACCTTAAAACCTACCTCTTTGAACAAGCTCACTTAATGTGGCTTGATGTCAAATTTTGTCTGATAACGCTCCTGTGAAGTGCCTTGGGATAGTTTACTACGTTAAAGACAATTTTTTGTTGTTGCAAACAAGGCTCTGATAGGGAGGGCCAAGTCAAACACTGCTAAATTCACAACAGTTCTCTAACATTTAACACTTGAACCCTCTGAGCACTAAGAGTACCAAAATAAAATTATTTTTCCAGTATTTTTATTTCATTACAAACAATGATATGAAAACAATATATCAAGTTGCACAATCTGTGAATATAAGAACAAGTCCTGAGGAAGAAAAGGCCATTTTTACCAGTAAGTTCATCCCATCCGGGGACCATGTATGATTATTCTATCATGGACCTCCCACTCTCTCTCCTTCCCTCATATAGCCACCTGTTGATCTACTTTAAGCAACACAAAGTTACTTCTAACACTCCTGAAATAATAAACAGAAGTGCTTTTAATTTCTATAAATCTCAGTGCCCTCTCTCAATACATATCAATCTAACTAACCATGAAACAATTTACTTTCTCTGGGAGTCTGTTCCATATGTCCACTGGTAAGAAATAAGTTTTTTTTTCTCCTAACTTCTAATTTTACTCAAGGCTCAAGAGGTTTCATCGAATGCTATTTTCACTGAAAACAAAAATACTAAAGGGAATAAATCAATCAATCTGTGATATGGTAAACAACGTCCTTGCTGCTTAAATGGTTAAAAACTTCAGATTCCCCAAGATGGAAGCGCACACTCTCAGTCCAGTCCCACTGCATAGTGTAATCCAATCTGCGCCTGCTTCCTGTACCTTTTAACGATGCATCTGTGACCCACTTCCATCAAGCGAGGAAAAGCAGTCTGGAATTAAAATAAAGAGTTCTCTCCCCTTAAGAAGTCATAGTTTACTAGGCACATCACACACCTGGAAGCCCCTGTTTAATGTAATGGTTTCCCAGTGCTGGGAAACTAAGCTACAAAGCAAATCTCCTCAAAAGCTAATTAATTTACAGATCAAAAGTAACACAAAATTACATTAAAACATATTAACATCCCGAGCAAATCGATGAGCCACAAAATACTTAAATCTAATCATTAAGTAATAAACCTGTTACAAACTATCATTTAATTCACAAGTCCAGCACGGCATAACACATGACAATTCCAGTGACATTTTTAAGTTGCTACGATGAGCAGGATTTTGCCCCAAAGAAACACCATTTTAATTTTTTTTTTAAAAAGGAAAAAAACGCCAATAAGCAAATGTGATTGTTAAATTGTGCATTTTTAAAATTACAGAACCTTAATATTGGGCAAAGAGATCAAGGGGAATATCAGCTGTAACTGCAGTGTGGACCATAGTGAAGCTACAGCTGATACAGTACAGTACTACTGCTACAACAGAGATAGATTCAAATTTAGTCTTAAAAGGCACAATTTACTATGTCAACAGGAAAAGATTTTAGGAAACTACCATTGGAGTCACACTTTTGCATCAGTGGAGAGCTAGTACTGTGGCTGCACCACCTTTCAGCTATAGTTGAAACAATACAGTGCTCCAGGTGATTGACTAAGTTTTTACTGCCTTAAAAGCCACAATGCAATAGCATACTTCCTTTTAATAATTCAGAGGCATGAGATGATTCCACGATCTGTCAATTCCAATGAAGGGCGGCACTAACCAGAAGTGCAGACACTGCAAGCCTGCAATTCCCCAACCTGTGCTCCCTCATTGAATCCCCTCCCGTAATTCAAGCTTTGAGCTGGTATAGAAGAGTGTTCTTACTCGGCATAAATTTTTTAATTCAATTTTATAACTGTCCTGCAACCTTTGGACAAATCTCCCATGGTAAATCACTGATACAAACAATATATATGACAACAGCCTCCTGCAATACACTTAATATTTAGTGCTGTCTCAAGGCAGTATTTTCTGTAGGCCTGTCGAAGTGTATGGGTGTGAGGTTTCCATACCAAGTCCAACAGTACACCAATCAGTACAAGTTATAGATTTTGCCTTCTAAACTTGGATTGTGTCTGGAAGAGAGTTTCAAGTTACATATTCTAGAGTAAGGTATTGGTGGTGGAAATAATGTGAGGTTTTAAATTAAGAGCATCACAAGAGATGTACTGGCATAACACTATTCTTATACGTGATTTTTCCCGGAAAGAGTTTCCCACAAAATGTTGAATTCACTTAGCAACACAGCTATACAGGGAAAAAAAATGTTTAAGCCAATACGCTTTGACATTTTGTGCATGACACTTCTTGTGAACCTCTCCATTCATCACCTTGAAATGCTCTCAACATTGCCACTGGCAAATCTGTGAACATTTCTTCACCCCAAAAATCATCCAGCTCAAAATACACTTTCCAGATACAACAAAATCTATACTTATTATGTTATTGGATGTTTTTCTTAGTTCAAATAGACATCGTATGAAAACTTCACACACACCCCATTATACTTCACTGAAATCCTACTAACAGCACTGGACACAACATTTTAAAGCCCAAAATGACTGGGTCTACTGCAAAATCCCTAGTGATTTACTGGGTAAAAAATTAGTACAGCTCAGAGGGACAAGTGGTTCAGTTAGATCAGCGTGTCATCCTTTCACCTCAGAGACTGGGTCAGACTGATGGGATGAAAGCTTTATCTCTCAATTTAAATTGATTTGGGCAGTGTCAACCCAATTCCCAGATGATGTAAGTCTGCAGCTCAAAACTGTTAACTCTACATTTCAGAATCTACTACTGATATTGCTTTTCGCTGTGTTTAAACTTGACAGTCTCAGAAGCCAAAGCACATCAGTAAAATATTATACAGTTAAGGTTAAAGTTATTTAAAGAGTTCTCTGCTGACTGATGTAGAATCCACAGATTCTCTCACCAGAGCAAAATTGTGAGGTTAGCTGAGCAGTACTAAATATGAGTTCAGACAGAGAACTGTTGATAGAACACCCTCAACAAATTTATTCATTCAGCCTTTGTTTTAACCCTTGAATGAAAACTTCCCCCCTGCTGTAACTGAGCATATTTTAAACCACCCATCACCTCCGCCAGTAAAAAAAAATCAGTTTGAAACCCCCCCCCACCGGGCTTTGGCAGGTTGATGAGTGACAAAAGGTACAGATGAAACAGGCCAGAAAGTCTCTGGTTCAATCCCCAGTCTCTGCTGAGTTAGCCGATGTAAACTGGGGAAGCAGAAGTGGTGCTACAATCGACCTCAGTGCCCCAAGGTTAAATTGACCAACAAGAAGTCAGGGTCTCTGCACCTGACCACAGTCCAAACCTCTGCAAGAAGCTGCACGTGCACAGACACTGGGTGAGTGGGCATGGGCTCAAGACTGGATCTGACTCTGCTGCGATGTCCTTCCACAGTCGAGGAGCTCACATTCAGAATCTACATTCACATTAAGAATAACTACTTGAGGCAAGGAACCAAAAGATTGCTGGCACCCCAGAACTGAATTTGAGGGGGGGGGCTGCAATTAATTGAAAAGGCACAGCCCTGCATGCACCTTTCATTCAGACAATTATCCAAAAAAAACACCTCTCAACAAGCTTAGATTATTTCCAGTCATTCCTAATTAATCAGAACTGGAGGTAGGTTCTAAGCAACCTGACTATGTGAAATTTCCCACTATCCTTCATAATTAACGCACTAACAAAATCACAAGAGCACATGGTTTTGAAACATGCAATCTCTAAGAATGCAATTTCATTAATGGATCATTAATTACACAGGACAAAAACAAGCACTCTGTCATTTTGCATCAAGAGGAATTGCTCCTCATTAAGTCGATATACCTGAGTGCAGTTACCAAAAAAAATTAAGGAAAAAACTCAAAATAGTATTTAATAAATAGATTTAATAAGTTTTAAAATCAAAATTTGTCAAAACATGGGAAGGATTAGATTATTTTAGAGCTATATTTTCAGATGACATTGCCAGTCACACAGCAACAACTGAATCTCCGAACCACATACTGCATACACCTACACACAAACTAGCCTGCATAACTGGCATTAATCTTTACATCTTAAAGCACATTAGTCAGCAAACAGTCATTTCTAACATTTGAGAGCTTTTTATCATGATTTTCTCACTGACTCCTTACAAACAACCCTGTGCGTCAGTCCACGTCACTGTTCCTCAATGAAGATGCAGCAAATTCTACAAATTAAAAGGTATCCAGTTTGTAACATTTTCTTTAGAAATCATAAAATTATCCACCAAGTCCTGTTTCCCTGCCTTTTTTCCCCCCCAAATACTTATCTATTTCCCTTTTAAAAACTATTATGGATTCTGCTTCCACCACTGTTTCTGGTACAGCACTCCATATCCTAACAACCCTGTATGTAAAGAAATTCTCAGCCTCTCTGTTCTTTCGGCGATAATCTTAAACCTTTGTCCTCTAATTGCCAACTCACTGACTGGTAGAAATGGTTTTGAAACTGGAATAACCACAAGACCATAGGATTGAAAATACTGCAACTGTGTAAGCCCATGGGTAAATTACATTCAATTTTACAGCACTGAAACAGGCCAAACAGGTCTATGCCAGTGTTTGTGCTCCACACGAGTCTCTCCTCCTACCTTACTTCATCTCACCCTATCAACATAGCCTTCTATTCCTTTCTCCCTCCTGTGTTTATCTAGCTTCCCCTTAAATGCATCTATGCTTTTCGCCTCATCCACTCCATGTTGTAGACACTTCCACATTCTCACCACTCCCTGAGTAGAGAGATCTTGCTGGGGTACAACTTCACAGGTGCAAGTTCTCCTCAGATATCTCATCAAGTGGCCATTCAGCACGTGAACCTACACCATCAGCAAGCTATTCAACCACAAGGGCATTTCAGTTGAGTCCAATCCTGTTGTCATCCGCCACCCACACAGGCACACTTCCAGCAGAGATCGCTGAATAGCGATTGGGAGCAGGAACCATGAGTGAATTTGTCCTCGCTAATCCAGGGAATCAAAGGCAAACTGTGGTTAGATTGACTAACTCGGAGTAGAAATTGAACCCAGAACATTCTGTTCTGTATTGCTCAGCTACTCACTGGCTTAGTCAATGAAGTGGAGATGCCGGTGATGGACTGGGGTGGACAAATGTAAGGAATCTTACAACACCAGGTTATAGTCCAACAGTTGGACTATAACCTGGTGTTGTAACATTCATTACATTAGTCAATGAAGCCATTTAGGAGTTTTTCAAGATGTGGCTTTAATTAGTTTTAGGTCAATTCCCCTCCCCCTCATGAAGCAGGTGCTTAGAGATGCCAACATGGCATTGATGCACGGCGACATTCATACCAAAAATTTAACTGTAGCATTGTTATTGCACGTTTGTTGAGGAATAGAAGGAAAGAACTTACATTTACATAGCACCTTTTACGACCTCACAGCTAATGAATTGTAGTCACTGTTGTAATGTAGGCAAATGCACCAGCCGACTTGAGCACAGCAAGGTCCAACAAACAGTAATGAGATAAATGACGAGATGAAGACCCAGATTTGACACGATATATGCAATTAATCTATATGCTAACACTCCATGACAAAGTATATGGAAATACCAATGTACTGGGTCACAGTATTATCCATTAACTACTACTATAAAATAGCAAATTAATAGACTTTAATTTGCTATTTTGAAAAACAGTTTGCAGTTGACTATGGAGAAACTGATATTAGCCTGTATAAGTTCCCAACTGCCCAGACTGCACCACAACCCGACGTGTCTTTTGGATCCCAAACTGAAAGCACAGTGAAAGAACAAATGAGAAAGTGCATCCTTAATGAGGTAATGGGACACTGGTGTACACACACACACAAAATTTTATTTTTGAAAAGATTGAATGATAAAAGATTGTATTCATGCTGGTCTGTAACAGTCGCCTGTTCGTCAGAATGCATCCTTATCAAAATCCATTCTAATCAGACAGAACATTAGAAGGAACAATGGATACATGCGAGTGATTTCAAAGCAGTAATCTGATCGCTAAGCTTTGTTGTTTACAATGTCATCTGAACTCCTCGATGAGATTACTGCCTTGTAATCACTCTCACGTATCAATTACTCACTATATAATGAAGTGAATTTTTAAAAAGTTAACATACTCCGAGTAGTTCCTTAAAACTGTTAAATCTTTGCAGTCTCATACAAGTAGCGTGATAATTTGATCATTAAAATTTTGCAAGCCACATCTTTATTCACCTATTGCTTATCCAAGTTGTGCAACTGCACCTGGAGGGCCTCATGAACTGTAATGGACAGCAGCAATGCAAACACGTTAAATGTGAGGAAATGATAAATTGTACATATACCAAAGGATACTCCATCCATGGGTTTTTTAATTTGATTAAAACTGAATCTAACTGAAATGCACACACTCATTAAAGACTGTTGCACATATGTGAGCTTTCCCAGAATTGTACTTCACTATTGGCATTATGACCACTGAGTTCTCCAGTGCAGCCTGGAGTCAAGGAAATAGGGGGATGGAAAGGGGGGAGGGCAACTCTAGGTCAGTATTGTAGTGCAGGTCATCTGACAGGAGGAGCAAGCTTGTCTCTTTCCTGAAGAGTAATTTGTGCAACAGTACAGTTCCAGAGCAATTGGCAGTGCTCTGGTACCCAACTGTCCATTCATCCCATGTAACTTTAGACATTGAGGATTGTCCAGCTATTCAACCATGGGAGCATCTTGTTCTCACTCAACATTCGCAGGCTAACTATCTGTCCCAAAGCACATCACAACCAATGAATCATTTTGAAGTTTAGTCACTTATGTAGGCAGATGTTGTAGCTAATTTGCACACAGCAAGGTCCCACAAACAGCAATGAAATAAATGACCAGATAATCTGTATTGGTGTTGTCAGTTGAGGGATAAATGTTGGTTCGGACACTGGGAGAACTCCCCTGCTCTTCAAATAGTTTAAAAGAATTTTTAATATCCACCTGACAGGGCTCAGTTTAATGTTTCCTCTGAAAGACAGCACCTGCAACGATGCAACACTCCCTCAGTACTGCACTGAACTGTACTGTCAGCCTAGATTATAACACCACAATTGCTACCCTGGCTGACTTAGGGTAAATCAGCACAGACCAGAGTTCCATCATAAGACACGGATGATCTTTGTGGCTCAGTACCACAAGAAGTGGTGCACAGAATCCACTGAACTCCCAGAGCAGTCTAGAAGACAAGGTTTTGAAAAATGTTGTCTTACAGCCATGCAACTGTTTGTAGATTTTTTTTTTAAAAGAACATGTTATCAAAAAAAACATATACACTTAAAACAAGGTTGATGAAAACTTGAGAGCTATTATAAAGCTGTAATCCTATCTCAGGTATTATAGCATTACCAAGCAGAACAAAAGAAAAGCATTTTTAATGTCTCAAACACCATAAAGTGCTTCTTAAACAAGGAATTACTTGAAGTGCAGTAACTATTGTTATGTAGGTAAATGCAGCAGCCATATCCCATAAACAGAAATGAGATGAATGACCGCTAATTTGTTATTGATGGAGGAAGGAATGTTGGCCAGGATACTGGAAGAGCCCCTTTGAATCACTGAAGAATTTTTAAAATATAATTTACAACATTAATTTCACAAGATGATTAGTTTTAGGTCCATTTCTCTTGCCAACTAGGACTCTCGAGTGATATTGCATGGAACTGATGCACAAGGATGTCCACTGAAGCTTAAACAACTGCAATGTCATTGCTAAAAATTGACTGAGAAAATAATGTGCACTTTGTTACCAAGAAATTCTATCACCATTGTACTACGTGCAGAAAATAATAGATTACCTCATACTGATTACAAGGCACCAAACTCAGTGGGGCTCAGATGCTGTTGGTGCAGTTTATAAAACTTCGCAAAGAGATTACATGCCTGGAATCACTCAAGGATATCTATTATTTTTATAGATCTACATTAAGTTCATGGGATTCATTTTGCTTAGAAATGTTTCCAGCCAGGTCCCCGTTCTGTAGGTGCTGACTTTTGCCACGGTAAAGAAACACTGGCACCAGCAATCCTCTGTTACTTCACTCAAGTGGCCATTCAACATGCAAGTCTAAACAGTGAGCATTGGCGTGGCAGGCTATTCCACCTTGGAAGGCATCACATCCCAGTCTTGTCTAGTTTTCACTCAACATCCATGCTTCCAGCAGGAGTCAGTAGACTGTGATCAATACTCCAAACTCTTGCTAATTTTTTCCCCTCCCTAGCCCAGGGAACTGATGTCAACTGCGGTAGCTCACTGCCATCCTAGCTGAGAGCTAATTTAGCAGAGGCCAGGTATAGAAACTGCAAGCAGGCTGTTACCATGATCCAATTTTTGCATGGCAAGTTAGTCCAAGTTTTCGATGTCGATAAACAACTGCGATGGAATCACTGTACACCCAAGCAAGTGACAATCAACCACCAAATACTGAGTAAATAACACAGCTAGTGTATAAGTTATTAAATAATCTGCAAGGTTCTTGCTCTTGATTGTTAGCCAGTGACCCCATGTGTATGATCAGGCGAGGATGGGATCAGGCTTGACTGTGATGCCACCCACAGTCAAACAGCTGCCTAGGTCCACAGGTGAACAACTTCAGTGAGGCACCAGTGCGGCTGGCATCGGTGGAACCAGATCCCAACAGGGAACCAGTACCTTCAGGAGAGAAAGGGGAGAGGAGAAGAGAAAAAAAAATGCAAAATAAAACAAACAAACTTTCACAATAAACCCAAACAACACGTTGAAAGTACCTCCCTCACTGCAATAACACTCATCTCAAACTATCAGAGCCAAGTTACATGATTTACCTTAATGCAAGCTGATCACATTTAGTTTTGACAGTAACTGTAAACATTTCCACAAGATAATTAATAGCCAATTATGTTCGAACAATAAAAGGTAAACATTTAAATATATAAATATTTTTTAAAACCCACAAGGAAATGCGGCAGATTCAAGTCCAAAACTGATCTCAGGTAATTCCTGATAAATCAAATTAACTTTTAACGGCGACAACCTGCCCTCAAACCCAACTGGGACCAGCACCAGCATTTCTGGGGAGGCACTGCTGCCTTTGGTAAACTTTTCACAGGCAGGATTTAAATTTCTCCCCTTGGTGCTCCTAGGCCCCGCCTGGGGCTCCCCTGCAGCCCCGCCTCTCGATTTGCCTCTTCCCCCGCCTCTCGGCGAGTCCCGGCTGGGCTGGCTGTGTGGAGGGGCCCGGGTTGGGCTGGGAGTGCAGGGTAAAGTTGTGCAGGGTAGGGGCCCCGGCGGGGAGCGAGCCGTATATGCCTGTACGCGGGGCTGCTACTCACTGTCTGCGGCCGGGCGGCTGCTGCTCCGATCCGGCGAGCTCCTCAGAGACGTTTCGGCACAACCGGGGGAACATCAGCTCGCACCGCCGCTCGGGATAAGCACTGCCGGGTCCTAGCGCCCGCCGCGTTAGCACCTCCCGCTCGACCACCGGGTCCTAGCGCCCGCTTGGTCAACACCTCCCGCTCGACTACCGGGTCCTAGCGCCCGCAGGGTTAGCACCTCCCGTTCGACCCGTTGGATCAGCGCCTTGTGTTCTATCACCGACTTCCAGGTCCTAGCGCCCGTTGTGTTGGAACTCCTCCCCTTCCATCTTTGACTGCCGAGTCCTCGCAGCAACTGTCGGGTTCTGACAAACTGACAAGTCCCACTGGTTGTAATCAATAGGTGGGATTTGGAGCCCTTTGGATTGCAGCCTGCCGTTCTGGCACCAACTGCCAGGTCAACGCTATTTGACTAACCACTTGTCCATCTTACGCCCAGGTCAAAGAAAGAACAAACTTGCATTTATATAGTGCCTTTCATGACCTCAGGCTGTCCCAAAGCACTTTACAGTAAACAAAATACAAGGTCAAGCACCCCCTGCTGCAGCATCAGCTACCAGCTCCTGTACCCATTGAGTTAGGGCGCATCAAAGGTACTTACATTACCCACTACAAAGCCCACCAAGTCAGTCACAACTCCCCTATTGCTGTCAGCCAACTCCACCAGGTCCTAGCTCCCCTGGGTTACAGTTTATCATTTCTGCAGTGATACCCATTCTGCCACTGTCACTGGCACACTAATTCTGTCAGTTCCTAGCACACATTTGTCTGCACTGAAACACAGAATTCACCAACTGGGTATCTGTCAGGGCTGTCAAGTTCAGTCTAAAAACTCAATTAAATCTTTGAAACAAATAGCTACTTAGACAAGTTACCAGACAGCCACTGTCACCCATAGAATCTCTGCACATTAGCTGGAGAGGTGCAAAGGTAGCTAGCATATTGGAAAAGAGAGGGAGACAATGCAGCTATCAACTTCCTCTGTTACTTTATTAAGTTAGGCTACTATTTGAGACTGCACCTGGATCATGTTAGATCCTGGTACCAAAAACTACTGATTTATGCAGCTATTAAGACCATGTAGAGCTCCCCCTCCACCCCCACTTCATGTAGGAATAGAGGCCAATTGTTGCAAAAACAAATTGCAAATCTGAAACAAAAAGTTGATTCCTGGGATAAGAGGGTTGTTCTATGAGGAGAGAGTGAGTAGAATGGGCCTATACTCGAGTTTAGAAGAATGAGGGGTGATCTCACTGAAGCATAAGATTCTGAGAGGACTTGATAGGGTAGATGCTGGGAGGTTGTTTCCTCTGGCTAGAGTGTCTAGAACTAGGGGGCATAATCTCAGGGTAAGGGGTCGGCCATTTAAGACTGAGATGAGGAGGAATTTCTTCAGAGGGTTGTGAATCTTTGGAATTCTCTACTCCAGAGGGCTGTGAATGCTGAGTCATTGAGTATATTCAAGGTTGAGACAGATAGATTTTTGGACTCTAGGGGAAGCAAGGGATATGGGGATCGGGCTGCAAAGTGGAGTTGAGGTCGAAGATCAGCCATGATCTTATTGAATGGCAGAGCAGGCTCGTGGGGCCGTATGGCCTACTCCTACTCCTATTTCTTATGTTCTTAAAAGCAGAAAATGCTGTAAACAATTAAGTCAGTCAGCATCTGTAGGGAGAACAGACAAGTTGCCATTTCAGGTGTAACCATTCATTAGAACAGATTATTGCATTGGCATTCCCAGCCTGACAGATTTAATTAACACACTTCTTTATTCTAGAATAGAGCCTGGTTGAGACTGACCTATAATCAGAGATTTGTACCATACTACTTTGAACCATGGAATGCCTGATATCACAAAACGTCTGTGCCATTAGAATTGTCTCCAGTGCCACTGCTACACTAACCCTAATGTACAAACAAAAGTGACTTAATGGCTATAGTAATCCATAACAGTTTCTGTTCTGCAATAGGGAACTGAAAAGATGGTGAAAGCATTTAGCAAACAGTTTGTGCTTTTTATAAGCTTTCTGTCTCTTCCCTGTTTGAAGATATACTGGAATATGAAGTCTTGGTACTCAATGAGAGTCATCTTAACCTCACTCACTGGGTGGATAAAACACCTGTCTTACACCTCACCCAATACTGTCTTCAATGGAGAGTAAAATTGGACAGGGTGCAAGACCAGTATTGCACCTGATCCCGTCAGTTTCCCGACGGGTGGGTTAGGTTAAAATTGCCCCCAAAGATTCAGTGACGCTAACTAACAATGATGGCAATGGACAGTATTACAGCACAAATCAGAATATGTAGTGCACAGAAGGCCTAACTATCATAGAATCATACAGCACAGAAGGCTGCCATTCAGCCCATCGTGCCTGCTCTTTGAAAGTTATCCAATTAGTCCCACTCCCCTGCTCTTTCCCCATAGCCCTGCAAATGTCACACACACACACTTTTTAAAACTGCTTACACCACCCTTTCAGGCAGCACATTCCAGATTGTAACAACTCACTCCATAAAAAAAGTCTCATTTCTCCCTTGGATTTTTTTGCCAATTATCTTAAATCTGTATGTCCTCTGGTTACTGACCCTCCTGCCAGTGGAAACAATTTCTCCCCATCTGCACCATCAAAACCCCTCATCATTTTGAGCATAAAGTTGCCCTGTTTCCTGTGTATGTGTCACTGCTTCAGATGCAAACTCAACCTCTTCCACCTTGACAGTAATTGAACTCAGAATGGATTCACGAAGTGACTTTATGCAAACAACAAATGTACAACAAAGGAGACTTTTGTGCTCTAGGGTGGGGACATTTTTTTCCCTTCAATATGTCACAAACTGAGTCATAGGTTTTTCCTCAAGTCACAGCCAAGGACATTGTTATTGTCAGCTAGCAATGGATAGGATTCAAGGAAGTTTTTTTTTCTCTTCTCTCTTCCTGCACTTTCAAGCACCTCCCAAACGACTGCATGTCTTACAGCATTGATTCAGTGAGCTGAATTAATAAAACACACCCCTAATGAAGAGCTCAAATGACAGAAAATATGGTTAAAACATCTCCTGCAACATGTGGCAGAATAAATCCAGCATCAATGCCTTTCAAGTCATGTGGTAGGTAACACTTCTGTCCAAGTCAGATGATTCGACAGCAAGAGCAGTCCCCATCCCGACTGCTGTCTACCATCAAGCCCCAAGGGAAAAAACCTGCAAGCAAAGTAATATTAAAGTTCGTACAAATTACAGAAAGCACAATGTAGCAGTGACATGAGGTTTAACTGCTCTAACTTTACTCAAGGTTTATGATTCCATCTCAACCCCAAGATACATTACTGCCTTTTAACAGAGTGAAGACTGCACTATCCTATACAGGACCTCATCTGTACTTTTGTACACATAGCAGGAGGATCATGGTATGAAAGCATTACAAAGTCTAAAAGTTTTAAAGTACTTAAAGCTTTTTATGTCAATTTCCTGCACAATTTTAAAAAAAACTCTCAGACTAACAACATAAGAGAGAGTTTACACTAATTGCCCAACCTCTGCAAGCCTTTCCATTTTCCTGTCCCTTATCAGCTGATGTCAGGTACCCAGTTAAAGCCAAACATGCAGACTCGGATTCCCTCAGTTTTTAGTGATGGGAATTGTAAGTGTACTGGCTTAACTTGGAGCAGCGGCAGTGAGAAAATTAAATAGGGGCTCTTGGCATATCTTTGACTGCTGCTCCCCTGTGTCCACTCTACAGAACACACGAACAAGATGAGTCAATTCCTTCTCTAGCCATATTGTATAAAACCCACTTTATTTCTCTGAAGTGAAGCCAATGCATCGGATTTGTTTAAAATAGCCCTGAGGCGGCCCAATAATCATGATCAAAACGTTTGCGCTTTTGAGTCCCAGTGCTGTCTGTCACTCTAATCTACTGACAGTTCAGAAAAGTTTAGTCAATTCTCAGACACATCATCATGTCGACTGGCAGACATCAGCAGGGGATGTTTCAAATGGATAGCCATTAGTGTAGGTATGAAAGGCAGTGACGTACGTGTGTGTGTGTGTGTGTGTGTGTGTGTGTGTAGAAGGGTAATTTGGGGATTGTAATATCTGATCCTTTGATATATTCATATAACATACTGTGCCCCAGTGTATTGGAGATAATACCATATCCTTTGATTGCCCATGCAGTGATGCTGAACAAAATCAGACGATGCTGAGCAACTCTCATGCATTTTGCCAAGGCACGCCTCAGGAGAAGGGGACAAGGAGGAAAAATCTGAGCTAAAAAGTTAAGATTTTTAAAATGCCACATAAAAATCCACACAGCCTCAATTAGCACAATCCTACAGGTGTCAACATGGTAACATCTGGAATTTTCCCACTTGTTTTCAAGCTATTGATGGCTGTGCTATAAGTGTTTTTATGGAGTCCATGGAGAGGGAAGAATCTGTACACAACATTGTACAAGACAGGTATCAGACTTGTTCACTGTGGAGGCATAATCAAGTGCCTTGCATGACCTCTGGCCGTCCCAAAGCGCTTTAGAGCCAATAAAGTACTTTTGAAGTGTAGTCACTGTTGTAACGTAGCAAAAGTGGCAATCAATTTGCACATAGAAAGGTCCCACAAACAACAATGTGATAATGACCAGTTAATCTGTTATGGTGATGTCGGTTGAGGGATAAATATTAGCCAGAACACCAGGAAGAACTCTCCTGCTCTTCTTCAAAATAGTACTATGGGCTCTTCTACGTCCACCAGAGGGGGCAGACAGGGCCTTGATTTTAACATTTCATCCAAAAGACTGCACCTCAAACAGTGCAGCGCTCCATCAGTACTGCACTGGAGCATCAGCCTGGATCTTGCAGTAACATGGTATACTAATGTGGAGATGCCGGTGATGGACTGGGGTTGACAATTGTAAACAATTTTACAACACCAAGTTATAGTCCAACAATTTTATTTTTAATCCCACAAGCTTTCGGAGTTTACCTCCTTCGTCAGGTGAACGGTGTGGAAAACGGTTCACCTGACGAAGGAGGTAGCCTCCGAAAGCTTGTGGAATTTAAAATAAATTTGTTGGACTATAACTTGGTGTTGTAAAATTGTTTACAATGGTATACTAAAACAGAGTGTGGAGAATACCAGCCAGGGTCAGATTAGCTCCTCACCTCACCTACAAAAATCCAAACTCCAATACAAGGTGTCATTCACTGCATCCTCACAGTACTGAAATCCAGGAGTAAAATTTGTTTTCATTCTAAAATGAAAGTTAACTAGTTTTCACCACAGTATTTTAGACGCATTAATAGCACAGTACAACTTCACCTTAAAAAATTCATTGCACTCTTAATGGTTTTGGACACACTTTTAATGTTGATGTACCATTAATCAAGTCTTTGTAGCATTAGTGCACAACGGCTCAGCCTGCACTCCACTGTCCAACATCTGCATTACTGAATAACTTATCACATATTAAGATTTCCATTTGTCAGTTTTGAGATTTATCGGGTCTTGTGCTATTTCAGGAGCACTGTTATTCTTAAGCCCACATTTTACTGTTACAGTCCACTCCTCTTAATTCAAAGTCACATCATTTGAATTTGCTTAATTCAAACTCAAATCAATTTTTTTTAAGTCAAAAAAAACTCCTGTGCAGTTTTATTTAAGTTGCTTAACTCAAGATACTGAGTAAATTAACTTTTAAAAAATAAAACGACTTCAAGTTAACTGGTGTAGACTGTATTTAAATCTAACTAATATCCCAGAAAGTTTTTATGAATGCCTTAAGGGAAAAGAATTCTCAATACTTACAGAACTTTATCCTGTAGATTACTTACCAACTTTACATATCCGTGAAGTTCCTGGTGGAGAAGTAGCTGATGTTAAAACAGAGACAAGAGTGTTAATGGGAACAGTGTATCAGGTGCGGTTATGACAAACGGGAGGTTTTACACTTTGAGATGTGTTTTATTTTTTTTAAAATAGGAACCACTTGGCTACTGGCAGCAAATGGAGTGACTGTGTACTCATTTTGTAACTTGTACAATAAGAACATAAGAAATAGGAGCAGTAGGCCATCCGGCCCCTCGAGCCTGCTCCGCCATTCAACAAGATCATGGCTGATCATCTACCTCAACGCCATTTTCCTGCACTATCGCCATATCCCTCGATGCCTTTAATATCTAGAAATCTATCGATCTCTGTTTTGAATGTACTCAATGACTGAGCCTCCACAGCCCTCTGGGGTAGAGAATACCAAAGATTCACCACCCTCTGAATGAAGAAATTTCTCCTCATCTCAGTCTTAAATGGCCTACCCCTTATTCTGAGACTGTGACCCCTGGTTCTAGACTCCCTCTTACCTCTTTTCATAATGCATAATGGGAGGAAAACACCATTAGGAGAAATTTAGTATGCATAGCCCCAAATACCTGGTTTAATCTGGAATGTTTTCATTAGACTGCCGTACAGTTCAGAACAGTGCATGTGAGACTCACCAATCTGGAAACCTCATCCTCTAAACTGGGAGCAAACGAGATTTGCTAGAAGGATATGCTGTTATGTTCTAGGAACATAGGCCATTCACTGAGATAATGGCTGATCTGTATCCTAACTCCATTTATCCACCTTGACTCCATAACCCCTTAATACCCTTGGCTAAATCTATCGATCTCCGATTTAAAATTATTAATTGAGCTAGCATTTTTGTGGGAGAGTGTTCCACACATCTGCTACCCTTTGTGTGAAGAAGTGTTTCCTAACTTCTCTCCTGAATGGCCTGGCTGATTTTAAGGTTATGTTCCCTTGATTCCCCCACCAGTGGAAAAAGTTTCTCTATCTACCCTATCAATTCCTTTCAAAATCCTAAAAACTTCGATCAAATCACTCCTTAACCTTCAATATTCCAGGGAATCCAAGCTTAGTTTATGTAATCTCCACTCAATTTAACCCTTGGAGCCCAGGCAACATTCTGGTGAACCTGCGCTGCACTCCTTCCAAGGCCAATATATCCTTTCTAAGGTACAGTGCCCAGAACTGTACAGTGCACTCCAGATGTGGTCTAACCAGGGCTTTGTGTAGCTATAGCAAAACTTCCTCCCATTTATATTCTAGCCCTCTAGATATAAAGGCTAACATTCCATTAGCCTTTTTGATTATTTTTTGTACCTGACCACTAGGTTTTAGTGATTTGCGTACATGGACCCCTAAATCTCTTTGGGCCTCCACTGTTCCTAGCTTTTCACCATTTAAAAAATAATCTGATCCATCCTTTTTGGTCCAACATGGATGACCTCAAACTTACCTGCATTGAAATCCATCTGCCACAGTTTTGCCCCCTCACTTAATCTATCAATGTCTCTGTGATGTTATGCTCTCGTCTACACTACTTATAATGCTACCAATCTTTGTATCATCGGCAAATTTAGATATATGGCTCTCTATTGTGTTATCTAAGTCATTAATAAATATAGCGAATAGTTGAGGCACAGAGCCTGTGGGACACCACTAGTCACTTCCTTCCAATTCGAGTACATACCCATTATCCCGACTTTCTGGCTTCTACCACCTAACCAATCTTCTAACCAGGTCAATAATTTGCCTTCAATTCCATGAGCTCTAACTTTAGTTAACAGTCTCTTACATGGAATCTTATTGAATGCCTTTGAAAAAATTCAAGTAGGTTCATTGGACATGAGCTACCTTTTACAAATCCATGTTGGCTATCTCTAATCAGCTCAAATTTCTCTGTGCTCAGTCACTCTGTCCTTCTAGATTCCAATAACTTCCCCACAACACATGTTGGACTAACAGGTCTATAATTTCCTGGTCTCTCTCGCTCTCTCGCCTTTCTTAAGGTTAGATGAAGAGGGATGGGAGGAGGCTCATGTGGAGTATAAATGCCAGCACAGACCAGTTGGGCCGAATGGCCTGTTTCTGCGCTGCAAATTCTATGTAACAGAAAAACTTGCATTTATATAGCACCTTTTACATCCACAGGACATCCAAAGCACTTCACAGCCAATGAAGTACTTGTAATGTAGGGAAAAGTACCAATTTCCTTGGTAAACCCAGTGCTGTTAGGGGGAAATCAGTTAACCAAAACCAGTTTGCTCCTAAACTGTAATGTCAAGTCAGGAGCAAGGTTACTGTACAGTAGGGGAGCCCATCACTTGTTGAGCAAGGCAGAACATTAAAACTTTACTGGGCATCCTTTGCTCACCAGCACATTGCTACCTTACAGCAAATGAGATCCCAAATTTAATGTTTCTACCTGCATCTACATCAGAAGTGAGCTGAGAATCTCCTTCAGCGGCTACGAGCAGTCCACAGTATCTTGGTTTGCAATGTCCCGTGTTGGACAGAGGCAGTTAACCATCTTTGAACGGTTATCTAATTCTGCAGTGACTGCTGTGTTCAGATCAACAAAGGCAGACTGTATGCTATGCTACAAGCTCTTCCTGCTCCACAGTTAAATCAAAACTCATTGCACCGAGTCCTACTCCAACACGCTCTTTCCCAGAGCCTCGAAATAATGAAACTCCTTAACTTCTCTTCAATCCTCAGGCTTTTAAAACTCAAGTTTGGAGGAATTACTACCTGATATCCCTAATTCACCTCTTATTGTTTCAATATTGATGGTTCCTTGCACTATGGCCCTTGTCCCTTCACCTTAGGATTCTCAAAATAAAACTACAATGCGTCATTTTGGGCACATAGAACTTTGAGCAATGAACTTAAGACGAATGATAAAATCGATTTCCTATTTTGCAGATTTCTTTCCATCGCCACAGAGTTGATCCCTCAAAAGTTCAAAATTACAACATTCAGCATACACAAAGGAGGGAATAGAGGGATATGGAAGCAGGGTGGGAGGAGATAATTAGATCATGAGGAGGCTTGTGTGGAATATAAAACACTGGCTTCGACCAGTTGGGATAAATGGCCGGTTTCTGTGCTGTGGGTTCTATGTAATTTATAGAATCTTTAGCATTCAACTGAACACAACCTTAAAAATAAAAAAAATACAACTTTTAACAAATGAAGCATAAACTATGAACAGTACAAAAATGTGTAGCTTAGACATTTTCATGAAACCAGGGACCAACATCACAAAAATGTGACCTTCCACCTCCCCTCTTCTCTCCCCACCCAATGAATTCCAACTATGCTGCATAGATCATTGGTGCCACCTTGTGGTCAATAGAACACAATACATAGACTATTAATGTTCAGATTCAGGATTTCTAAATTGGAAACAAAGCATGCATCATATTCGGTGGTCTTTGATCCAGAGATGACTGCTCTGCAATATAGGCTGACATCGCTTTGCCTATGAGAACAGCCAGAAGACAAGCTTTTTGGGGCTACAGCACCACCTACAACATTACTAAACACTGCCATCCTCAGAAACAACTATAGCCGAAGGTTCACCACTTTGCTCTGCTGGTGTGGTACATTTGGTTGGGTTCACCCGTTGGAATATTACACAGCAAGCTGAAGGTTCTACTGTGCTAGGTTGGTTTAGATTTACTGCTTTTGTTTCTGTAAATAAACACATCAGAATTATTTTTCGGTGGTCGGAATGCATGACCTGTTCATGAATTGTAAACAACCAGTGGTACGACATTTTGGTTATGAAATGAGGATATTTTAGCAATTTCAAAGAGCAATTATACTCTGTAGATGGTTAGTTCCAAAAATACATTATTCAACAAGACAAATGCCACTGAAAACAGTTCATTTATCTTTCACTGCAGTTGCTCCACACAAAAATGAATCACATTGGATTCTCATCCACTCCCTAGATTGATGCATCATCGGTGGCCACTTGAGGTCAATGGGGCACAATACACAACATAATGTTCACTTTCTGTACAGTATTACAAAGCCTCATTACTCCCACTAAAGACAATCTCCCCATTGTTTCCTCCCCACCCAGACTTAATTTTCCCTTCCTTTTTAAATTAACAGCAGGGCCAAGGATAAAAGGAAGGTGCAAGGGATGGACAAGAAAAATTGAAAAACTTTACACTCAGGATCCGATCCCTCATACGGTGTAATTTACATTGGCTTAAGTATTGAAGTTTAAAAAATACAAAATCAGATTAGTGCAAAAGGGCTTACTCACGCCCATCTCCCACAAGTTGTAGCCAAAAAAAGACCAGAGACACTTATTTCAACTTGCGTTTCCATGGGCAGAAGTGACAGCTTCAAACAGAACGAGCACTAAACCAATACAAACAGTAACTTTCATGGTTGCAGCTTGCTTTCTAATCCTTGGGTACAGGCTTGATGGGCCAGCTGGTCTTTTCCTGCCCATCAATTTCGTATGTCCAATACGTTAGCCACTAACCATGTGCGGCTAATTGGGAATCCGGATGCAGCTAATCACACTTCTGATTAGCAAATAAAGAGCAATAGACAGTCATTGGGCATGTGGCATCAATACTTGTATATTCACACAGCACATGTACTTTAATCCTTGTGTGTTTGTTGGTAAAATGGTAAGACGAAAAGCAGCGTGCAAGTGTTTTTGAATCATTGAGAGTGCTTTACGTTCTTGGTTACTGAATGGTGGTAAATGTTTGTTAAGTAAACATACATGTGTTAAGTGCATTTACGTGTATTGCATGCAAGGCATTTTCTACTAAAATTAGTCCACGTGGCCACAACAGTGGTTGGTCAGTGATTTCTATTAGACAACACTGCTCTAGTCGGAGCTCAGGATTGTCATTCACACCACTTCATAAATCATCAGCTTTGTTATGCTCAGCCACACTCCCAATACTAGTTCAAATCTCAGCTGTCATGAAAGGACCGACAGCCATCGAGATATCTATTCTGAAGTTTGGCCACATCAGAGAACATTTGTCCAAGAGGCAATACCTATCTAATGTCGTCATTCAGGAACATTCCTAGCTCTTGCCTCCGAATCAGAAGGTTGTGGGTCGAAGCCACAATCTTGAGCACATAATCTATGGTGACAATTCAGCGCAGTACGGGAGGGAATGCAGCATACCCAGAGGTGCCATTCTTTAGATCGGACATTAAACTGTGATCCAGTTCAACCATGGGACTCAGTTGGTAGCACTCCTCTTGCCTCCAAGTCAGAAGGTTTGAAGTGAAGCTCCACTCCAAGACTTGTGAACATTAAAGTAGGCTGACACTCCATTCCAGTTGGTTGGGAATGTTAAAGAGGCAACATTTGAAGAGCATGGAGCTTTCCTGGTGCCCTTGTTCTCTTGGTTCCTCCTTCAACCACCAACACCAAAAACAAATTAACCAGTTATTCAACTCATTTCGCTGTTCGCGAGACCTTCCTTTGCCCAAAGTGGTTGCCTCCGAAATCAGAAGGTTGTGGACTGAAGCCACATGATAATCTATAAGTGATGCATTTGCTTACATTAGATTGACTGCACTTCAAAAAGGTAGTTCACCAGCTAAGAACTACTTTGGGACCCCCTGAGGATGTGATGACATGCACTCAATTTCTCAATGCCCTATTCTAGCCCTCAAAATATTGCCATCAGCATCTTTAGTTAAGGCTAGACTAGAACATCTCACCCTTGAAAGGGCAGTGGATGTCAAATATCAGATTGGAGGAGGCATCAACTGGAACTATGAAAGTTCCACCCCCGATAATATTCCACATCACTGCGGGAAGGGACTCTCAAAGAACAAACGTCAGCAATACATTGAAGTGTCTTTATTCTAAAAGTTTCCACAATACACCGTATAAAATAGGAACACATTTAAATGTAAGGGCAAAATAAATATTCCCTTTAACAGGTCAAACTCATTTCTAAAGTTTGTACCAAATGCATGCAAGTATCGTACATGGAAATCTTACTATGTGAAGCGTGATACAGAAAAACTCAATTTTCATGTTAACAGATCTTATTTTTATGCTCATGTTTTGCTCCTTTCAGGAATTTAGATCAAGATTAAATGCTAAAGCCATAAAGCTGAATCATTATTGTGTTCTCTCCTCTCCTCCCACCCCCACAAAAAAAGGGAGAAATTATAATTTTTTTCCAGTAGTCACGTGGAACTTAAAGTTAAACTAGTCAGACAGTCTTAACCCAGTTACAAATTCACCAGTTTACAACTCAAAATTAGCCTCAATTTTTGAAAGGCCATTTAAAAGTAAAACCACTTTTATAGAAATTTTAAAAAGACACTCCAATCAGACATGTGTGCACCAAGGTAATGGAATATTCTGAGTTGCCCATCTCATAGGCTTTTCTCGAGGAAAGGAAGTCAACATGGGAGGTCACCTCCATATTTAAAGATTCAGTGGCCCACCGTAAGTTGTTGGAAGAGCAGTCCTTTAAAAACAGCCCATCCTGTTTTAAGGAACATTCCACTTGAACTACGTTGCTGATTTCAGCAGTTTCACTAAAGTGGACTTTGCTCGAGTCAACTCTGGCACACGCTGGTGGGTGGCACTAGAATCCATCACTCCCTGAATTGCAGCCTCCATTGATACCTAATGTAAGACAATCAGTACTGAAAAATTAACACTTTAAAAACATCTCAGCCCAAAATCAGTCACAAGTGCACAACATAAATTATGGCATGAACTCGATGCAGCTCAACTTAAAAATGTTTCAGTCACACTTGTAACTTCCACACCTAGTCCACCGACAGCAGCACAGTGATGGGAATTATTAAAACTTTTAAAAAAATATATATACACTTTAAAAACACTCAAGGAAGTCCTCTTTGTAAAATGTTCCCCATTAACACTTTGTCGTGAAGAGCATGTTCAACGTCCCCCTCTTCAATTTTCAGGGCAACCTGAGGAGGAAGGAGGTCAAGATTAGTACAGGGTGCCCAATTATAAATAGATCAGTGTCACGCCTCACCCAGGGCCATCTTCCATTTCTTGCCCACCCTACTTTAACCAGCATGGTTACCATCTATTCTGTAATTCCTAAGTGAAACCAGTCTCCAGACCTCAGGAGAGCAGACAAGTGATCCTGCCGGGAAGTTCGGGCACTTGTCCCAACACTACAGGTCAGCAGGAATTATGGATCCAAACAAAGGATTGATTGGTTTTCACTCCAGGCCTTGAGTATAGAAGATTCTGGGGTGATATAATTGAGGTGTTTAAGATGAATAAAGGAATTGATAGTTTCTCTCTATCTACCCTATTTCCTCTGGTGGGAGAGTCCAGAACACGGGGGCATAACCTTAAAATTAGAGCCAGGCCCTTCAGGGGTGATGTCAGGAAGCACTTCTTCACACAAAGGGGAGTGGAAATCTGGAACTCTTCCACCCCACCCCAACAAAAAAAACTGTTGAGGCTGGGGGTCAATTGAAAATTTCAAAATTGAGATTGCTAGATTTTTGTTAAACAAGGGTATTAAGGGTTACAGAACTAAGGCGGGTAGGTGGAGTTAAGATACAGATCAGCCATGATCTAATTGAATGGCAGAACAGGCTCAAGGGGCTGAATGGCCGACTCCTGTTCCTATGTTGACCTACTCTCCTGCCCATTACAAACACCAGACACAGGCAGCCTTCTAAAGTGACAGACTCCAGGTCCCAGGCCTTTCGGAACTAGAATGTGCCTCACGTCTGAACATTCAACCAGCCATCACAACAGCCTAGCAGTCAATTCCAGAGTGCCCTTCTGTACAAAACTAAAGGGGGGGGGGGGGGGGGTAGGAAAAAAGAAAGACGGAGAAGAGAAAGTAAGAGCTCGGTCTGCACGAAACGTCCACAGCTTCATCCTCCACCCCCTCCAAACAAGAAGCTAAGCTAGTGTGCAGTATCACCCATTCACAGAGCAGACGGGAGCTCTAGCCTCTGGTAGAAACTCACGATTCAGGCTCGACGCGCAGAGGGAAACCAGCGAGCATTAAGCAAACACAAGGGACCAGATTCACACAAAGGCAGAAACACCGATAAACATTCGACTGCAGGATCTGTACTTGTGCTGCATTTATCGGACGGCCGTGCTACAGAGGCAGTTCCAACTTTTGCAGCAGAGATATGAAGCAAATGAGGCCGCACTAATGCCTCTGTCAGCACACAGTACCAGCTGCACCATCACCAGAGTTTTTCGTAGGCACACACAGGCAGACTGAACCGTCAGTCAGTCCCTCCATATTACCCAGCAATTCTATTTCTGCGTCATTTGTCTGTACAAAATTTCCTGACCTCTGCAGGAAACAAGTGAAAATCTCAACCATTGTACAATATCAGGGTTGGACGTACGTCTGGCGGCCATGGCTTTGCCGATGAAAAGTCAAGCGAAAGCAAACAATGCTATAGGTACAGGTATGGGTATCAGCAGCCTGCAAAGCTCCATCCAGTGGTAGAAGTGTGTAGCTGCAGCCATGACTCAGAATGACGATGCCCAAAAACCTTGCATTTATATAGCACCTTTAACGTCCCTTCACAGGAGTCAGTATCAAACAAAATTTAACACCGAGCCACATTAAGGAGATTGCGGGACAGGTGACCAAAAGCTTAGTCAAAGAGGTGGGCGTTAAGAAGTGTCTTAAAAAGGAGTGGAGGGGTTTAGGGAGCGAATTCCAGAGCTTAGGGCCTAGGCAGCTGAGGAGTGTACACCATAAGTTAACACGCTACTGATCAACACTGGTTAAAATCACAACTGAATTCAACCCAAACATCATCACTCTTACCTTCGTAAGTCGAGCTTCTTTTGATTGCTTGAGCCAAACTATTCCCCTGGATTCTAGGAGGCTGCACAGCGACAAGCATTCCGATTGGTCAGCACCGGTCATCTGTTGTTTTCTGCAAATTTTACTGTACGTATCATGGAGCTGAAACACAGCGAGAGCATCGTAAATAACCTCCTTACACACCTGGTGCACTCCAAGTGTGCTCTTAAAACACACACGTTTATTGAAGGGCTTTAAATAAAAACCACGAAAAGATGACAAGCATTAGTGCATTGATGGCTAAGCATCACAAAACTGCAAGAGAAGCAGTGGCCCAAGTCCTGCTCTGCTCTTGATCTGTGCCGTGACAAGTAGGGAAAGTA
This sequence comes from Heptranchias perlo, assembly GCF_035084215.1. NCBI lineage: Eukaryota > Metazoa > Chordata > Chondrichthyes > Hexanchiformes > Hexanchidae > Heptranchias > Heptranchias perlo. The sequence goes on from NC_090354.1 coordinate 9,233,769, forward strand.
CTGAGGCAGTGGCTGTGAGCCTCTTGCAGCAGGAGGGAAAAGTGGAATTACAATACATAGAGAGTGAAGGAGAGTCATATCTCAGTAGTCCCAGCATCGCCCAGTGATTGCATTCTGTTGCAGGTTATCGGGCAACGGTGATTAAAAGGAGGAGGAGGAAAACTTTCCCTGAAACAACTCAGTGGTAAGTCAAAGACCTCATCTTAAAAATATGCTCCTCACTCCTGCATTTCATCCTTCCCTCAACATCTTGCCTTTTTTGATTCATCTTCCTTTATTATTGAAATTATAGCATAAAAGACAGCCACTTGGCCCACTGTACCCATGCTGCTACCAGCTCAATCGAAGCTATCTGCTCTGAACCCACTTCCCTGCCCTTTCCTCATGTATTTTTGTATAGTTTTCTCCTATCCAAATAGTTATCCAATTTAATTGCAAATTACATTATATCTCTGCCTCAGTCATCACTTGTGGAAAAGTGTTCCATATTCTAATAACCCTTTGTGAAACTTTCTTCCAACTTCCCTTTTTCCCCCCCTCTCATGGTAATTGAGGATGTGTTATAAACTGGATAGCCCAGTGAAGGATAGAATACTGGAGCCTGGTCTTCAGTTGCTTCCAAGCCTTTATTCACAGAGATCCACATTACACACCCTAGATCAGCTCTCTTCTAAATGGATACAAACCATCTGAATACAATTAAAATTTATGGCACCCCTTGTTACTCATTCACTAACTGGGGGAGGGGAAAAAAAACTAATCAGCCCCCACACCAAAATGGAAAAAAAGAAATCCACAATTGCTCAAGCCTTTTTTCATAATTATAACTTTGCATTACCATGGTCATTGTACTGAGTCATTGCTGTACACTTTCCATGGCTGTGACATCCTTCCTATAATGGGATGCCCAGAACTGCACGTAATACTTAAACTATGGCTTCACCGAAGTCTTCTTCAAATTTATCACTTGCCCCATCTATAAAATGCTATGTCTCAATATCCCTACTTTTTTTTTAAAAAAGGGGTAAACTTACCATTTAGGAGATACTTTCTTTGACTCTTTTCCTTCCTTCTCTCCCCCCTTCCCCCCCCCCCCCCCCCCCACCCAAAACATTCTACTTCACATTTCTCTGCATTGAACTGTATCTGCCACTTCTCTGCCCACCATTAATCTCTCTACACCCTCCAGCATTCTGCAGCAGTTTGTGACGGCCCCCAATTTGGCATCAGCAAAATTGAATATCGTTCCTCTGGTTATAAACTCCCGAGAATGCCAGCTGCTAGTTAGCAACTAACGAAATCACAGGACCTCTGAGAAGTAAGAGAATGCTTAGAATACAACCCATTATGGAGAAAAACAGGCATTCTTTGATTCTCCACTACAAAAGAATTTCAGTTCCCTGGATTTTAACGTTCACTTTTGACATTATGAGCCCTTTAAAGCCAGTTCGTAAACTGGATGGAAGGAGTTAGAATTATCTACATTATTTACGCAAATGAACGCTTCCAGTAATTTTGGTTCCTTTTACCTTTCCGAGAGTGACTTCTTTCACTTTGGACTGCCTGGTTAGGAGAAGCAGTGAACAGACAAGGAGCTTCTGCTGTAGAGGAAAGCACTCATCAGACCCAGAGCTAGAGGTCATCCTGTCACCATATACTTCGGAGATGACCCGGGAGACATGCGGCAAGCTCACCTTCTTTAAGCCTGGAGACTGAGCAGCCTTCACAGGAGATTTAGCTTCAAACAAAGAGAAACAATCCAATAAATGGAAGCACTGAAACATGCAGTCCACTGCAATTATTGATTACATATCAACCCGATTGATTCTGCAATAAATCATTTCGTTAACAATTAACCTTGAATGCAACAAAATTTATTCCAGCTATGCACAGCTCCCTGTGTGGTAACGAAGCAAAGCAGAAATTGCTATTCTAGGGTTAGGAACAAGAGTAGGCCATTCAGCCCCTCGAGCCTGTTCCGCCATTCGGTTAGATTATGGCTGATCTGTACTTAACTCCATCTACCCGCCTTGGTTCCGTAACCCTTACTACCCTTGCCTAACAAAAATCTATCAATCCTAGTTTTGAAATTTTTAATTGGCCCCCCAGCCTCAGCTTTTTTTTGGTGCGCAAGCTGAAACCTTTTAAAGAATGGCCGACCTCCAAAAGCACAGAATAGCCCGGAGCTGTCAGCACAAGAGTTTGAAACTTACTGAAGCTGCAGCTTTGCCAGCTTCTGAAACAGACAGTAGCTCTGAAATACAATTCCTTGCACGAGATAGCGTTCTACCTCTTGTATCAACTTACATTCCACCACTGGTTTCAGTACAGTCTGTCTTCGAACATCTGATTCCACAATCTCCACTGCACGTCTGCAAATGCATCAATAGAATAGATTAAGACGATCAATCAACTCATGACAGCCCTCAAAAAGGCACCTTTACATTTAGTGCCTCTGTAAAACCCCATGTAATCAAACTTCTGAAGCCCAATTTACTTTTAATACAAGCACATGTCCAGTTATACACAGGACAATAAAGTTGTACACTGGACACCAAAATATGTTCTTTTAAAAATAGAAGTCATTCTCTGTCCCTGCCACCACTTACTTCCACATCTAATGATGTGGAAACATTATTGAAATCAATGAGTTACCAATAGCAGCAAAGCCAGCATCAGATCTCAATGACCTTTCCTCTCTTCTCCCCATCCCCGTAACAGAAGCAGGAGTTTTGATGAATTTTCATCAACAAGCGTCAAATGCGAGGACCTCATCTCTCCTTGTCCATTTGGGGCTTAGAAAATAGCCCCAACCTTAGCAGGTAGATAAATTCATCTCCATTTCCTACCTGCACACATCCAAGGCTTTGCGAGCATCTCCAGATACAGATGAAACCTTGCGAGCACAGAACTGAATTGCAGCATCATCCAAGACCTTCTCCCCAGGAACCTTTTTTAAAAAAAAGTCACAGTTCAGTAAAAGCTTCACACAATTAACTGGACGGGTAGAGCTGAGAGAAGACAATGGAACAAGACATGGAGCCATCGACCTACTCTGTCTGATGGCGATTGACAAGCTGGACGTTTCAACATGTATTCAAATTTTTGTGGTTAAAAACACAGTAACTCGAGATGCAGTGAGTGATCTTCTCACAATTTCCTTCCCCCTTCTCAGTTTGCCGAGTCAATTCGAAGGTTAGAGCAAGTTGTTCAAACGGGCAAGCGGGGTCAAAAAAAATCACAGCCGAACCCGATTCGGTCTTTACCTGTCATACACGTTCCAGCACTAGATAGTGGTCAGGAAAGGCAAATCTGAATTATTCCAGATTGGAGCAGCTGAGGCCTTTCAACATCACTCTGGTCAGCTGGTCCAGAGAACCTGGGACCTTCTGGTCAGTATGGCTGAATATCACACCAGGCAGGACGTGACCCACTGGATCATTGGGGGAAGCTCCACAAAACTCAGACCTGGGGCAGGGGTGGGTTGCAAATCAGCCACCTGTTTAAAAGATGGATGTTCCTTGGAACTTCAAGCATGATTGGGGGGGTGGTGGGGGGGGGGGGAGGAGAAACAGAAAAAAAAGTCAGCTCTAATAAATTGCCCGCCCGCCCCCCAAGCTTCACACAGAATCTGCCACCCCCAGAGCCTGGAGCTGCTCAGGGACCCTCGAGATCACATTCAGTTTAGGATATTAATCAAACAAGACATCCAGGGTTCATACAGTGAGGCTGCTTTACACCAAAAATATTCCACTCGTGTACAATACGAATCACACTTGACGACAAGTCACTTGCTTTGTACCTGATTCAGTCTGTCCTGTACAATGGCCACAATCTGGCCTCTGGTGTAAGGACGGAAGTTCAGAAGCTGCGGTTTACACTTGGGTCGGGCTTGAAGTCGGGGCAGGATTCGGTCGGTGAGATCCAGTGCGTTTGCAATTCCTGGGGAGACAATTTACAGTTTGCATCAATTCAGTCAAACTTCAATGGGTCAAACAAACTTTGCTAATCGGACTGTTCTGTTCGACGGGAGTCAGATCACTGGATCTGTACATCGAGTTTCTAGTCAAATTGAGGTGTGGCAACTCCATTTACACATCAGAATCATTTGGTTTCAATATTAACCACGTCCAACTGGACCTGTAGTAAAAATGTTCCAGATTGATACATCAATATTTACGTGACTAGGGCAATAAAGCACTACCACTGAGCATGCTCAAGCCTATAGTTCCCCACATGCCGATTTTCTAATCTCAAGTAATCTAGTCAGGGCGGGCCACAAAGAACACACTGCTCGTTCCAGCAACGAGTATTTATAGGCAGATCTTGGAGCGGGTCACTTATTCAAGGTGATGCAAGACAGAGGAGGAAGGACCAACCATGGAAAATAACTAACTTTCAGAAAAGCTAAACCCCCTTCCTCCGTGTAACCAAACAGGCTGAAATCAACACTAAACCTCACCCAATGTAACATACTAGGCGCACGGTCAGACCAATAGAGTGCGGTGGGATGTAGGTTTGCCTGACGCTCTCCACAGTTACTGATTTCAAGCTTAGTAGCAGAGGCTAAGGCAGTGGTACTCAGTGATTGCGGTTTGAGGGAAGGAGGCTGAGTCATTGGTGGCCCTCAGTAGACTAGCTACCCCATTCATGTCTGGTCTGGGTGTGAGTTATTGGCAGAAAAAACTCTGTGTTGTTCCCTCTCATTACCTGTTGTCCAGTAAAATGAAGCAAATTGAATGAGTGTAGGAAGCAGGGTTTCCCCTGCCCTGCGCGTTACATTAAAGAATTATTTAATAACTATTGGATAAATTCCCACCTCCGTCTTTCTGCAGAGAGATGTCTGGCTTCCACTTGGCAGTGAACCACAGTGACATTGAAATCAGGAGGGGAAGTTGCAGGCTCTGGTCAGCACGTCGGGAGCGTTGTTGTGTGTCGTCCTTGATCACGGCACTGGTTGGACTTTAAGACCCTCGACAAAAAGTTAGCACTGAGCGGGACACTTCCTCGGAGAGGAGAGATGGTCAATCCAGGCTACTCGGTGACTTGTGCATCCCCGATTTTAATCGCTCCGCCATTGGCGGTCATGCCTTCAGCTGCTTCGGCCCCCAAGCTTTGGAATTTCCTCCCTAAACCTCTCCACCTCTTTTCCCCCTCCTTTAAAACACTCTTTAAAATCTAACTCTTTGACCAAGCTTTTGGTCACCCATCCAAATATCTCCTTATGTGGCTCAGTGTCAAAATTTGTTTGATAACGCTCCTGTGAAGCACCGTGATGTTTTACTACGTTAAAAGGCACTACATAAATGCAAATAGTTGTTGTCGTCGTCTTGGCACACCTCGAATAGATTCTGCCAAAGGTGACAGCTAGCAAAAAATTTTTAAAACTTGGCATAGAGTAAGCAGAAAATACTGATCAGATATTTAGTGACTGAAAACTTTAGGATAAAAAGTTACTGTTTGCAAAAATAGATGAACATTTACTTCCTTATGCCCTGCCTTTGCCCACTATTTGTATGGATTTAAAATCTGAATTAAATGTCGATTTTAAAAAACCTGTATTTTGTTAATATCAGCATCAGTAATTTGTACTCTTTGATCCAGAAATTTGGGGACGGAGAGATACTTTGACAAAATCTTACCGATTAGAACTAGCCTCGAATTGATAAGCCAAGGCCACTCAAATAGTGTATAGAGGACGTCCTGAGCCTTGCTGTCCAGCTGGTCCATCTCATCCAGCATCAAAAGGCTGTGAATAAATTAAAGTTTTCTTAAAAACAGCAGTTGCCATTAAAGTTTCATTAGTTCCATCAGGTGCCACCCATTAAATCGTCACAGAGGAAAAAACTCACCATTTTTGACTCCTGCTCCATACAACTGCCAATCATAAGCTTTTCCAATCCCTCCCTCCACACAGTAAACATTATTTAAATTCAGAAAATGCATATTTGAAATGGGCCCTGCCACCACAAATTCAATTAACCACATACAGAATTTACAGCACAGAAACAGGCCATTCGGCCCAAATGCCTGTGTTTGTGTTCACGTGAGCCTCCTCCCACTATCTGCACATCCTTCTATTCCTTTCTCCCTCGTGTGCTTATCTAGCTTCCCCTTAAAAAGGCATCCATGCTATTCGCCTCAATCATTCCATGTGGTAGCCAGACAGTGGTTAGAATATGAAACTTGCTAAGTTCCTCCTTAATTGGATTTATTGGTGACTATCTTATATTTATGGCCCCTAGTTTTGGACTTCAAGTGGAAACATCTCAACTACCAACCACTGTATATGTAGACATGCATACTTCATACCTATATTTTCAACCCCCCTCCTCCTAAACAGTGTACTTGCTTGATGGTTTGCTCTTTACAGTAAAAGTCCACTAACAAAACATTTAACCACAGGGATTAACATTTAACTACTACCACAGTCCTTATTGATTACTAGTATAGACATATTGCTTCCCTCCCATTGCACCTCGCTGAAGCACCTTAGGTGCCATATAAATGCAAGTTACTGTTTGGCCACAAAAAAATAATTAATTGATGATTTCAGGAGGCACGACTTACACCATTGGCCCCTCGCTCGTGAGCTTTCGTTCCAGCTTCTTTGAAAAATCTTTTGCTGCACATTTGAGTTTTCCTTTTCCAAACAGTTGGTCTGCGATGGTACGAAAAATGGTGTGCGAGCTGCTCAGCGACATGCAGTTAATGAAAATTGCCACAGTGTCCCCAAGTGTCTCCTGTAATACAAGTTCAAAATTAGATCGCCGAAAAGTATGCATTAATCCATCTCTTTCATTCCTTCCTGACATGACTGGCGTTTGGTGGGGTGTACCGTTAAAGAGGTGTCTGCAAGCTATTTGATCAAGGGATCAGGTCACAGCTCACCAGAGCTCGGGGACAGGGACACACACACCGCCGCCCCACACAAAAAAAAACAGGGGTTACTGGATATCAAATCAGAAGCAGGTACACTGACTGGATGCCTCTTCCTCTAAACAGACATACATGCAAAATCATATGGACCCCACTGAAATTACATGTAACAATTAAAATAATTGGCATAGGTGAATTGTTCATCTATACTCAACACAACTAAACTCGTGTGCATGTTCCCAGCTCAAATACAAATATTTTTCCTTTCACTTTCTGCCCATTGACTTCTCTTAGGGCACACAGTTCCACAGGTGTCAGGCACCCTCCAGTACCACACCCATTCTTCAGTAAACCTGGAAAATATACCTACAGCTGGGGTGCCCAAACTGCAGCCCACGAGCAATCAGTTCTCTTCGTACTTCTATTTATGTGCTGATTTGTTATTTGAATTTTGAGAGTCGGGAGGTTAGGAAAGGACTGTTCTTGGTGAAATTGCCTCAAACCCTGAATTTTCAGTCCGGGATATTTGATAATTGATGGAAACAGTGATTTAAACTCTGCATATTCCCAGAGGTTCCATGGTATGCAGCTAATCAACACAAAGATGACCCTGATCTACAGGGACCTTCCAAGCAGTCATAGGGGACACGTACAGTTCCATTAAGGTAATTAATGGGGGATGAGACACCTAGCTCTGGTGAGGAGAGTTCAATCAGATCCCGTCCTCAGGCACTTTCCGTCAAGTATCTCTGGATACTGGCCCAGAACAAGAATCCTGACATTTTTAAACCACTTCCTAACCCAGAGACATGGGGCCCAAGTGTTAAGATCAGCTAACAGGAATCAAGCCTGGGACCTTCTAGTCATTTTAGCTCAAATAGATATTGCAGTTAACAACTAAGCCATCAAGGAAGCCAAAACCAGCCATTTTCAGGTTTCACAGTGTAATACCTGCAGGTCTGCTAGAATTCGGTTCAGACACGCTGTTTTTCCTGTGCCAGGCGCTCCTGAAATATACAGACTGCCTGGCTTCTCCACACAGACGTGATCCATTAGAAACTGGGTGATGGCTTTGGTCTCTCTCTCTCGTGCCAGAAGACGCTCTGGAATGGCAGTGTTTAATGCCTGCTTGGTCTGTTGGTAGCACGTACCTGAAATGTTTTTTAAAAAAATGATTAATCCCTGAAATTCCATTGCTCCAAGCTGAATCACATGAATACTGTACACAAGAGAAGGGGGTAGCTATGATGCCCGAAGATGCTTTGCATTCTGCAGCACTCCCAATGCAGCTCACAATTATAATTATCAACTGCAATCTAAAGTATTTAATAAGTTGTCTTGCACTGCTAAATCAGTTGACTGTTAAAAAAATCATGTTATATTTAGCCAAGTCAAAGTAGATGGGGCACTGCTTGGCACTCATGCTTTATCTAGCCGATGGGCTAAATATATTTCTGCAGATTTCAAGTGTAGGAATAACACTGCAGGAAGCAGGGGGAAACAAAAAGGGAATTGGGGGGTGGGGCAGAAAATCAGTTTCTTCACTCCCTTCTTGCTGCAACTCTATCATTGAGAAAGGCAAATATGGAGTAATCCCATATGGCCACATTACTCTGAAAACATCCGACCGCATCTGATCTTGGAAGCTAAGCAGAGTCAGATCTGTTTTGTACTTTGATGGGAGACCACCTGGGAATACCAACTGCAGTAGTACATGTGTCAGTTCTGGCTCAGCGGTAGCACTCTTGCCTGTGAGTCAGAAGGTTGTGGGTTCAAGCCCCACTCCAGAGACTGGAGCGCATAATCCAGGCCGACACTCCCAGTGCAGTATTGAGGGAGTGCTGCACTATTGGAGGCATTGACTCACAGCTTGATGAACCAGTTAGGCATGCGTAATCAAACAAAATAGGAAAATCATACATCACATTCCAGTCACATACAGGCAAACATCAATTTTACACTGAATATGAACATTGAACATACCTTTCTGTTTAAAAAGCCTCATAACAGGGGCTTTCAGGCCTCGTTGGGAGTTTTCCATCTTACAAGGAGTCTGGTCCCCCTTGCAGAGGGGCCATGCTGCTCCCTCTGGTGATTTATTGGCAGTGAGGGGTTTGTGCTTTCCTGGAGAACACACTGCTGGTTTTAACGGACTCTCGTCAAATTCTAATTTTCGGCCTCTAGGGGTTGATGGTGCAATGGGCTGATTTTCCTTCTTTCGTTTGGATGGGGAGCACTGCGGAGGCTGGGGTATGTTACACAAGTTCTCAACACCTTGAAAGTTGAAAGACGCATTGTTACAAAACAACATTTCAATGGAGTCCTATAAAACCTTCACAGCAAACAAGGTCCTCCCATCCATGACTCCCACTCTGGATATACACATTAACGTCCTGGGTCTGACCCCACCCTGGATGCACGCATTAATATCCTGGGCCTGACCAAATCATGGCTCACTGCCGGCGACTCCTTTCCCCTCATTCAGGTACATGGTCCCACTAAGTTTCTTGCCATGTCTCCCATCTCCAAGTCCCAACTTTAACCAGCCACCATAGTCCTGTGGCTCCTTCTCCACATTTAAGTACCTCAACCATCATCACCTCTTCAAAAGCCTCATTGTCCAACACCCTCTGAAGCCCAGATGACCTCCCCCCCCCCCCCCACCTTGCCTTGCTCAATCTCTGTACTGAGCAATGCTTCTCCAATTGCAATCTTCACCTAAACACTGCCCGCCACTCCTCCAATTTCTTCACCCTCCTGTCCTCATTCACTTACACCCTGCAAATTGAACTGTCTGGACCTTACCTCCTTTAAAAGGTCTCAAGTCACTGATGAAGTAATTTCCAACCACTTCCTTGTTGCTCTTACAATCAACATTCCCCATCCATCACCAGAATAAGGACCTAGATACTGCAGACCAGGTAAGGATGGCAGTTTTCCTTCCCTAAAAAGGACATTAGTGAACCTGTTGGGTTTTTACGACTATCTGACAGCTTCATGGTCACTTTTACTGATATCAGCTCTTTATTCCAGATGTTTACCCCATGTAAATAGGACCGCAATGCTGCTCTCGCCAGTCACTGCCTTGACAAGAGGTCATCATGTTTTGCCACTCCTGGGAGATTAGGTGGCTGCTGGAGAGGGGGGGGGGGGGGAAATGGGGAAAAAGAGAAAGAAGAATTGTTTCGTCACGATGCTCCAGCCATCATGAGTGTGGGGCAGGCTTGATTGACCAGCTGGTCATTTCCTGCCTGTCAATTTTGAATGAATCAAATTTAAAATTGTCAGTGAGATGTGGGGTTGGGAGAAATTTATTTCCACAGATGCTTGTTGAGTGTATGAAAGGCTTTACTACAGGGAGTGGCTGAGGCAGGGACCGTTGAATCTCAAGGGAAAACTGGATTAATATTTGAGGAAGAAAGAGAGCTACGGGGAAGAGAGAGCAGAGAAGTGGCATTAGTTTTGGTTTGTTCTAGCAAAGAGCTGGCACAAAAACAATGGGCCAAACGGCCTCCATCTGTACTGCAAGCTGCTATGGTTCTATGAGCTTCTCCACCCATCATTTTGGGGGGGGGGGGAGGGGTCAAGTGGCCAGAGTAACATTTGCAATTCACTTCTACATCATGTGGTTCAGTAATATGAAAAGCACCACCTGATTCTTGCACTGAGGAATTCTCCCCAGCGTCCTGGACAATATTTATCCCTCAACCGGCATCACTAACAGATTATCTGATCATTGTCAAGTTGCTGTTTGTGGGATCGTGCCCTGCACAAATTGGGCCCTGCGTTTCCTACATTACAACAGTGACTGCACTTCAAAAGTACTTCACTGGCTGTAAAGCACTTTGAGAGGTCCTGAAGGGAGCTATATAAATGCAAGTCAGTCTTACTTTCTTCATTGCAGTCAGGATCTAGCAAAAACAAGGTTAACAATCTTTTAAAAACATTTCACAACTGTTTCCCGGTATCTGGGAAAGTCACTTTAAAGCCTATGGGGCACATGGGGAGGCAAGTTATACAGCGTTTGGATGGAGCAAGCTTGATAGGCTGCTCGACCTTTTCTGCTTCTCTGTTTATGTTCGCTAAAAAAAAAACCTTTCAACAAAACTCAAAAGCATCCTATTAAATTGTTCAGCATTCGGAAATAAAACGTTCAGCGGGTAAGAGATCAGAACCAAAGAGTTTAATCCTTTTATGGTGTCTGCCTGACCCACAGACCAGATCCGGGCACAGTGCTTTCAATATGCAAATAGTAAGCAGTTGCCGCCAAGGCTTTGCGGATTAAAAAAAAACGAAACAAACCGAAATTGGACAGTTTCAAATCGTTAAAACGGAACATTACCGAGGCGTTTCCGAGGACTGAGGGGCAGCTCTTTGGCTTTCGGCGAATCTTGGGTTATTTCTTTAGTTACTTTACAGGAGCGGGGAGATTTCTTCTTCAGGAAGTCGATGGTGGTTTGTGTCTGGGGCCTGGTGGAAGGCATGATGCTGAGAACTGGGTTGCAGCAAACTGAAAAAAAAGAGAATTAAACACAAGTGAACATTTAAAAACACATTCAATTTTAAAAATGTTTTTATAAATTCAGCCAAAGGGGGGAAAAAAATACTCACGCTACTAAATGAAAGCTCCCTCTCTGTCTGTCACTGGATCTCTCACACTTTAACAGGATCTTTAAAGTTTGTGAAAGAGATTTTGCCCAGGCGGCCCCGCAGAAACCAGATTCCCCCCTAAAAAAAAATAGATCAATCGGGCGGCAACTCGGTGCAACCGGCTCACCGGCAGGATGCAGAGCTCGGTACCCGACACTTTCCCGCCTCCAACCGGGCAGTGTTGCTAATGCTGCCGGTCTCTCCCGGGTCGGGTCGGGTGCGGTGCTGCCGGTCTCTCCCGGGTCGGGTCGGGTGCGGTGCTGCCGGTCTCTCCCGGGTCGGGTCGGGTGCGGTGCTGCCGGTCTCTCCCGGGTCGGGTCGGGTCGGGTGCGGTGCTGCCGGTCTCTCCCGGGTCGGGTCGGGTCGGGTGCGGTGCTGCCGGTCTCTCCCGGGTCGGGTCGGGTCGGGTGCGGTGCTGCCGGTCTCTCCCGGGTCGGGTCGGGTCGGGTGCGGTGCTGCCGGTCTCTCCCGGGTCGGGTCGGGTCGGGTGCGGTGCTGCCGGTCTCTCCCGGGTCGGGTCGGGTGCGGTGCTGCCGGTCTCTCCCGGGTCGGGTCGGGTGCGGTGCTGCCGGTCTCTCCCGGGTCGGGTCGGGTGCGGTGCTGCCGGTCTCTCCCGGGTCGGGTGCGGTGCGGTGCTGCCGGTCTCTCCCGGGTCGGGTCGGGTCGGGTCGGGTGCGGTGCTGCCGGTCTCTCCCGGGTGCGGTGCGGTGCTGCCGGTCTCTCCCGGGTCGGGTGCGGTGCGGTGCTGCCGGTCTCTCCCCGGATTTACTGACAGCTCCGACTGTAACTCCCGCGAAAATCTTGAACTTCGGGTTTTGCCGCCAAGCCTGACCCCGCCCACCTTGCGTTTTCATTGGACGATGTATCGTTTCATCAGCTTGTCCTCTGATTGGTGGGTCGTTTGTGGGCGGGGCCAGGAGTGTTTAGATTTTTGGCGGGTAATGGCCTGAAATGTTTTCTGTTTTGAGTGTTTAGGCCCCTTTTTATAAGTGAGGTTCGTCTAGTTTTCTTTTACTTTTTTTGTGTTTTCGGCCCCCCTTTTATAAGAAGGGGGGTTAGGGTGTGTTTTTATGTGCAGCAACTCAATAAAACCAAAATAAGTCTCAAATAATAATTCTATTATATCGATCCAGGATGTACTCCAGTCCCTGCGGTGCCCACTGGTCACGGAAAGCCTCAAGCGTACCGGCAGACACCGTGTGCTCCCTCTCCAGGGCCACCCGAGCGCGGAGAATGCCGCGGAAGAGAGGCAGACAGTCGGAGCGACCGCCCCCACGAGCCGCGTCTAACCCGGACCTGTGGATAAGCCTGAAATGTTTGGAACTGATTTCCTAGCATTGCTGCCCCGTGTGCTAGATATGGTATTGCGACTATATAAACCAATCGATTCGCAATCACTTTTTTTTGAAAAGCATAATAATGTTATGTATGTTTCATTGTTGAAAAAAAGCTTCATTTTCACAAGTGAATTTGCAATAGGTGAGTCAGAGCTCTCAATATTAAAGAAAAGAAAGACTTGCATTTATCTGGTGCTTTTTCATTACCTCAGGACATCCCAAAGCACTTTACAGCCAATGAAGTATTTTTGAAGTGTAGTCACCGTTGTAATGTAGGAAACGTGGCAGCCAATTTGTGCACAGCAAGTTCCCACAAACAGCAATTTGATAATGACAAAATAATCTGTTTTAGTGATGTTGGTTGAGGGATAAGTATTGGCTAGGACACCAGGGATAACTCCCCTGCTCTTCAAAATGGTGCCATTATATCTTTTACATCCACCTGAGAGGGCAGAAGGGGCCTTGGTTTAACATCTCATCCAAAAGATGGCACTTCCAACAATGCAGCACTCCCTCACTACTGCATTGGAATGTCAGCCTAAATTTTGTGCTCAAGTCTCTGGAGTGGGACTTGAACCAAAAACCTTTTGACTCAGAGGCAAGAGTGCTACTAATGGAGCCACAGCTGATACATCTATTAGAGAAATATCGTTAAGTGCACCACAGACTGCAAACCCAATTGTACATATGAAACTATATTTAGTATCTTCAGAGAGACATATATCAAAATAAGTCCTCTGTCCCAGGACCTCAAAACTGAAAACTCACTAAGTCTTCCCTTCTACAGTCAAAAGATTTTTAAAGCCAAGTTTGGCATCACCTATCAAAACTTACTGATTTACCTCAGCCCTTTCATTTTTCAGTCTTGATGGTGTCCTGCACTTGGTTCTTCGATTTTTGAAAAAAAAACTATTCTCACTTGTAAAGGGCAACACTTGCTAGGTCTAGTCAATCCTTTCTCCAGAAAATCTGTGGCGCTGTCAAAGCACTTATCGAGTGTATAAATATTAGTTTTAAAATAAATATGTGGACTTGCTCTATAACTGAGAAATTAATACGGCCACATTAATTGTATTGAATTGGATCTGCATAATAATTATGTACAGTTGACTTAAAATCAGACACAAAGCCTGAGGACAATTATTTAAAAGTATATTATATGTTGGTTTTATTTGTCAAATTTTGTTTGATAACACTCCTGTGAAGTGCCTTTTACTATGTTAAAGGTGCTGTATAAATGCAAGCTGTTGTTGTTGTTGTTATTGACAAGTAAATAATGACTGTAAATATAGAAAAGTAAAACTTGGAGAAAGAGTAGACCAGCTAGAGAGAGAAATAAATTTAGGCAGAGTAAATAAACTCATAAGTAATGCAGTTAAATGTCTTCACTTGAATGCTAAAAACATTAAGAATAAAATACTAGAATTGGAAGCATATGTAGCAGGAGATAGGGGACTAGGTTCAATCTAGGCATGGCAGGGTGGCAGGGCAGGTTGAGAAAGCAGTTAAGAAAGGATATAGGATCCTGGACTTTATAAATAGAGGCATAGAGTACAAAAGCAAGGAAGTTATGATGAACCTTTATAAAACACTGGTTCAACCACAACTGGAGTATTGTGTCCAGTTCTGGGCAACGCACTTTAGGAAGGATGTGAAGGCCTTAGAGAGGGTGCAGAAGAGATTTATCAGAATGATTCCAGGGATGAGGGACTTCAGTTACACAGATAGACTGGAAAAGCTGGGCTTGTTCTCCTTAGAACAGAGAAGGTTGAGGGGAGATTTGATAGAGGTATTCAAAATCATGAAAGGTCCAGACAGAGTAGATAGAGAGAAACTGTTCCCATTGGCGGAAGGGTCAAGAACCAGAGGACATAGATTTAAGGTGATTGGCAAAAGAACCAAAGGTGACATGAGGAAAAACTTTTTTTACACAGTGAGTGGTCATGATCTGGAATGCACTGCCCGAGGGGGTGGTGGAGGCAGATTCAATCGTGGCTTTCAAAAGGGAACTGGATAAGTACTTGAAGGGAAAAAAAATCTGTAGGGCTACAGGGATAGGGCGGGTGAGTGGGACTAGCTGGATTGCTCTTGCAGAGACTCGATGGGCCAAATGGCCTCCTTCCGTGCTGTAACCATTCAATGATACCATGAATCTAATCGTCGAATCAGTCTGCAGCCTAGTGAGCCACCAACAAAGCCATGCCACATTTTGCAATGAAAGCTCCTGGGGCTGTGAGAGAAGCTCTGCCTCAGCCCACACAAATCTTCATTTAAGGTGTGATCTCATTCTTTTTTTTGCCAGGCTCTGCCCCCAGTGCTGAGCCAATATAAAATGTGACCAGGCCTGCTCAAGGAGAATTCTCAAGGGAGATTATTGCTGCTGAATTCGCTTGAAAGTTTTGGTATTTTTCACAGTAAGAATTCATACCGTTTTGCCTTGTGTACCGTGCATTACTCGTAAATGCTGGCAGGATGTCACTTTTGCATTTTTTTTGGTATGCTTTAGCAAATAATTTCATGCATTATTATTGGTTGTTGCTGCTATTGAAATAGCACCATATATAGTGGTGAGGATGGGAATTCATTTGAGGGTTCCAATAGTATTCAGATGAGAGAGAGAAATTATTGAATAGTCAACAAGTGTAAATCGAACAAAACTTGAGACATTTTGTCCACATCCGTCAGTATCCCTGTGCCCATATTTACAGACCCTGCCACACCTACCGGGACATATCAGGGGGAGACCTTTCATTGCCACCGCTTCACAAGAGAAGCTGTTGCAAAGTTACGCCAGAAAGCTGCTACTGATTCCTTTCTTACGTGATAGTCCATGGTGCCTGCATTATTTGAAGGCTCAAAATGCTAGGCAGTAGCAACAAGCTTCCAGATTCTCCCTTGCCCACTTCTTGTACAGATTCTGGAGTGATACTGCTGAGGACCATCTCCTCAAATCCAACATTAGCTGGTGCACTTCTACTAGGAACATAGGAACAGGTGTAGGCCATTCAGCCCCACAAGCCTGTTCTGCCATTCTACTAGATCATGACTGATCCATACCTCAACTTCATTTACCCGTCTTTTATCCATATCCTTTGATACCCTTACCTAATACAAATCTGTCAATCTCAGTCTTGAAAATTTTAATTGTCCCAGCATCCTCAGCCTTTTGGGGGAGCGAGTTCCAAATTTCTGCTACCCTTTGTGTGAAAACGTGCTTCCTGATTTCACTCCAAAATGGCCTAGCTCTAATTTTAAGATTGTTTCCCGTTGTTCTGGATTCTCCCAACAAAGGAAATACTTTCTCTGTATCTACCCTATCGAATCTCTTTATCATTGGATTAGATCACCCCTCACCTTCTAAACTCAGGGAAATTCAAGGCAAATTAATACAACTTGGCCTCATAATTTAACCCTTTAAGCCCCAGCATCATTCTAGTGAATCTGCACTGCACCCCATCCAAGATCAGTATATCCTTCCTGAGGTGTGATGCCCAAAACTGAATGCAGTGCTCTAGATGGGGTCTGACCAAGGCTCTGTACAACTGAAAGATAACTTCCTCCCCTTTCTATTCCAGCCTTTTTAAAAAGAGATTTGTTGTGCTGCACTGTAATGTGTATATTGTAACAAAGCAAATAACATAAATACACTTTCAGTTATCCATTAAAACCGTGTAACTGTTTTCACAGTACTGTAATGGCAATCCAGTTTGCATTCAATTGTTAGATTCTTGCCAAAGTTAGAATCATAGAAGTTTACAACATGGAAACAGGCCCTTCGGCCCAACATGTCCATGTCGCCCAGTTTATACCACTAAGCTAGTCCCAGTTGCCTGCACTTGGCCCATATCCCTCTATACCCATCTTACCCATGTAACTGTCCAAATGCTTTTTAAAAGACAAAATTGTACCCGCCTCTACTACTGCCTCCGGCAGCTCGTTCCAGACACTCACCACCCTTTGAGTGAAAAAATTGCCCCTCTGGACCCTTTCGTATCTCTCCCCTCTCACCTTAAATTTATGCCCCCTCGTTATAGACTCCCCTACCTTTGGGAAAAGATTTTGACTATCTACCTTATCTATGCCCCTCATTATTTTATAGACTTCTATAAGATCACCCCTAAATCTCCTACTCTCCAGGGAAAAAAGTCTCAGTCTATCCAACCTCTCCCTATAAGTCAAACCATCAAGTCCTGGTAGCATCCTAGTAAATCTTTTCTGCACTTTTTCTAGTTTAATAATATCCTTTCTATAATAGGGTGACCCAGAACTGTACACAGTATTCCAAGTGTGGCCTTACTAATGTCTTGTACAACTTCAACAAGACATCCCAACTCCTGTATTCAATGTTCTGACCAATGAAACCAAGCATGCTGAATGCCTTCTTCACCACCCTATCCACCTGTGACTCCACTTTCAAGGAGCTATGAACCTGTACTCCTAGATCTCTTTGTTCTATAACTCTCCCCAACGCCCTACCATTAACGGAGTAGGTCCTGGCCCGATTCGATCTACCAAAATGCATCACCTCACATTTATCTAAATTAAACTCCATCTGCCATTCATCGGCCCACTGGCCCAGTTTATCAAGATCCCGTTGCAATCCTAGATAACCTTCTTCACTGTCCACAATGCCACCAATCTTGGTGTCATCTGCAAACTTACTAACCATGCCTCCTAAATTCTCATCCAAATCATTAATATAAATAACAAATAACAGCGGACCCAGCACCGATCCCTGAGGCACACCGCTGGTCACAGGCCTCCAGTTTGAAAAACAACCCTCTACAACCACCCTCTGTCTTCTGTCGTCAAGCCAATTTTGTATCCAATTGGCTACCTCACCTTGGATCCCGTGAGATTTAACCTTATGTAACAACCTACCATGTGGTACCTTGTCAAAGGCTTTGCTGAAGTCCATGTAGACCACGTCTACTGCACAGCCCTCATCTATCTTCTTGGTTACCCCTTCAAAAAACTCAATCAAATTCGTGAGACATGATTTTCCTCTCACAAAACCATGCTGACTGTTCCTAATCAGTCCCTGCCTCTCCAAATGCCCGTAGATCCTGTCTCTCAGAATACCTTCTAACAACTTACCCACTACAGATGTCAGGCTCACCGGTCTGTAGTTCCCAGGCTTTTCCCTGCCGCCCTTCTTAAACAAAGGCACAACATTTGCTACCCTCCAATCTTCAGGCACCTCACCTGTAGCGGTGGATGATTCAAATATCTCTGCTAGGGGACCCGCAATTTCCTCCCTAACCTCCCATAACGTCCTGGGATACATTTCATCAGGTCCCGGAGATTTATCTACCTTGATGCGCGTTAAGACTTCCAGCACCTCCCTCTCTGTAATATGCACACTCCTCAAGACATCACTATTTATTTCCCCAAGTTCCCTAACATCCATGCCTTTCTCAACCGTAAATACCGATGCGAAATATTCATTCAGGATCTCACCCATCTCTTGTGGTTCCGCACATAGATGACCTTGTTGATCCTTAAGAGGCCCTACTCTCTCCCTAGTTACTCTTTTGCCATTTATGTATTTGTAGAAGCTCTTTGGATTCACCTTTGCCTTATCTGCCAAAGCAATCTCATGTCCCCTTTTTGCCCTCCTGATTTCTCTCCTAACTCTACTCCGGCAATCTCTATACTCTTCAAGGGATCCACTTGATCCCAGCTGCCTATGCATGTCATATGCCTCCTTCTTCTTTCTGACTAGGGCCTCAATCTCCCGAGTCATCCAAGGTTCCCTACTTCTACCAGCCTTGCCCTTCACTTTATAAGGAATGTGCTTACCCTGAACCCTGGTTAACACACTTTTGAAAGCCTCCCACTTACCAGACGTCCCTTTGCCTGCCAACAGACTCTCCCAATCAACTTCTGAAAGTTCCTGTCTAATACCATCAAAATTGGCCTTTCCCCAATTTAGAATTTTAACTTTTGGGCCAGACCTATCATTCTCCATAGCTATCTTAAAACTAATGGAATTATGATCACTGGTCCCAAAGTGATCCCTCACTAACACTTCTGTCACCTGCCCTTCCTTATTTCCCAAGAGGAGGTCAAGTTTTGCCCCCTCTCTAGTCGGGCCATCCACATACTGAATGAGAAATTCCTCCTGAATACACTCAAAAAATTTCTCTCCATCCAAGCCCCTAATGCTATGGCTATCCCAGTCAATGTTGGGAAAGTTAAAGTCCCCTACTATTACCACCCTATTTTTCTTGCAGCTGTCTGTAATCTCCTTACATATTTGCTCCTCAATTTCCCGTTGACTATTTGGGGGTCTGTAGTACAATCCTATCAAAGTGATCTCTCCCTTCTTATTTTTCAGTTCTACCCATATAGACTCCGTGGGCGAACCCTCGGATATATCCTCTCTCACTACTGCCGTGATGTTCTCCCTAATCAAGAATGCAACTCCCCCTCCTCTCTTACCTCCTGCTCTATCTTTCCTATAGCATCTGTACCCTGGAACATTGAGCTGCCAGTCCTGCCCCTCCCTTAGCCATGTTTCAGTAATAGCTATATGTTGTATAAGTTGATACAACAGTTAAAACAGATCAAAGAATAGAAAGGTTAAGTGAATAAAATTACTTGGCAAAATCATTATTCATTTAACAGTTTTCCTCTGTACATCAACGACTTGGATGAAGGAATAGAGAATTGTATATCCAAATTTGCAGATGACACTAAGTTAGGAGGCACAGTAAGTTGTATAGATGGGAACAGGAAGTTACAAAGGGACACAGACAGGTTAAGTGAGTGGGCAAAACTGTGACAGATGGAATTTAATGTGGGCAAGTGTGAGGTCATCCACTTTGGATCCAAGAAAGTCAAAACAAAATATTTTCTTAATGGCGAGCAAGGAGGAGCAAAGGGATTTGGATGCCCTTGTACACAAATCACTAAAAGCTAGTGCGCAGGAACAAAAAGTAATCAAAAAGCTAATGGAATATGGTATTTTATCTCAAGGATGCTGGAATACAAAGGGGAGGAAGTTATGCTTTAGTTGTACAGGCCTTGGTGAGTCCCCATCTGGAGTACTGCATTCAGTTTTGGGCATTGCACATCAGGAAGGATATATTGGCCTTGGAGGGGGTACAGCGTAGATATATCAGAATGATACCAGGTTCGAACAGGGGCTAAATGATCTACTCCTGTTCCTATGTTCCCTTGAGATAAAGGCTAACATTTTTTTGCATTTTTGCTAATAGTATACTGCGTGTTGAGAAGCAGAAGAGGTCCAATAACTTTCAGGCTGGAAAGCAAACCCAAAAGAATGGTCCGTTCTAAAAGAGCCCAATTTTCTGTCAACAGAGCCAGAGGAAGCTAAAGGTTAGACTAGAATCAGGTTCAGTGGGAATAAGTTACCAAAAAGTAGCAGCAAATTCAGTCCTGTCAGAAACATTGAAAATTGACATGTGTATATGTGTGTGCTTCTGATTTCTGTCAGGTATTTGCTCATATTCATCTCAGGTAAATTGTGTTTAATTTAGGTTTTCATTAGAGAGGTTGGAAACATTGCATTTGATGGAATGTAAAATATTTAACTTGCTCTCCCATGGGTACATGTTCTAAGTAAGTCTAGCAGCTTCATGAGATAAGCTTCTGTGAATGTCTCAAACCATTATCTTTGAATGAATTTTGTTGGTCCTAAGGGAATGTGTTCAACTCATTGGATTGATGGGCAAGGTCAATAGAAATCTGCAGCACAGACAGAGAACAGCAAAACTCACCAGTCCCTGGGCAGCAACTAAAAATATGATTTCCAAATTTAAAAAGACTTGAGCAACCATTAAAATGATAGTCGGCTGCAAATTTCACTCTCAACCAAGAAAAAATGAAAGTCTCCCACCTGTTAACGGTGTGCACTTAAATTGTTCTCACTGGGAAAGAAAGGGAACAAAATTGATTTGAGGCAGATGGAGCGGTATGGGAGAGAAGGGAGGCAATGGCAGAGATGTGGGGATCGATTTTAAGTCCCCTCCCACCACTCTGGAAACTGGGTGGGAGGCAGTTATAATGGAATGATGGACCTACCCATTCTGTTCCCGCTCCGATCTTGCCAATTGCAATTTTAAATCGCAGGTGGCAAGGACACCCATCCAAAGCTGGCGGGGACCTTCTTTAAATATGCAAATCGGGCTTTGATGATGCAATCGGGGCCCCGATTGCTATTTTTACCTGAGGCCTGAGCAGGGGAAGCAGTGGTGGCTTCCCCCCCCCCCCAGGCCAAAGCTGTCGGGGTCCAGATCTAGGGCCAGAAGTGGCCCAGGCCTATGTAAATTTTTTATTTTTTACAGGTTTCCTTGTGGGCCAGGAGGAACAGGCTCCGCCGGGCCCACAACTAAACCTTGGCCCTCCCCTGCCATGGGTTTCTCCCTCTCCCCGACCACAAATCCCCTACCCGAGCCTTCCGATGCTTACGTTTTACTGGGGAGTGTTCTCTTGGGTCCCCGGTGATGGTCTCCGAGCCACCCAATTTTAATGGCCAGGCAGCCACTTCTCGCCGACCTCCTGGCCGCTTTGGTCAGGAGGTCGGCAAGCGGTGTGTAAATGAGCCCATTTAATTTCGGGCAAGCCTCCCTGTTATCCCTCCCGGATGGGCTGGCCTCACGAGGCCACGTGTCCGACTGGGAGTAAAAATCGACCCCCATGGAGTTGGAAGAAGGGGAGTCGGTTGTACCCCATGAATATTCAAGGACTGATCAATAAAATGACTGTAATCATTTCCAATCCCTGGGATGATATTATACAATTACTCTAAATCTTCCAGCCACTTGTTTTGTTGCAACATGATTAAGTGCGGAAAATGTACACGTGTTCATAACCTCCGGTCAGCTTCTGAAAAAAGTAACTAATTATGCTTCAAATGAAAGGGTAAACGTGTACTGACACCTCCGGCAACTGCACAGCATGTAGCTAGCATCCGTCAGCTGTGGCCTGAAACCTGGCAACATTTCCTCGCAGGCCTGCTGCAATAATGCACTGTGAGGATGGTGCTGCGGGGTGACGCAGATGGCAACCCTCCTCACAAGCATCTCAAGCAGCACCACCTCAATCGCAGCAGCCATCAAATAAGGGGCCAGGTACTGATTTGCTTCCTCACTTATCTGCAGACTTCCCTTTCCCTTCATTTTTGCCTCTCGTCTCTTAATTCCCTTCACCCTCGGCAGAGGCTGCGGATGGTTTGAGATGCCTTTTAAGGCCCTCTAACTGCTTGCCGATTTTTGACACCCCTCCCACCCCCCCCACCATTCTGAAACCCTCCTTTAATGTCCCCATCCTCTTAAATTTCATTTACACTCAATTTCCTCCTCCCACCACATGTCATCCCTAGACTTGCCTGAGTCCCCGTATCCTAACTCGCACCAAGTCACGTTCACCCAACACCCCTGTGTTCGCTGACCTACATTGGTTCCCGGTCCAGCAACGCCTTGATTTTAAAATTCTTATCCTTGTTTTCAAATCCTTTCCTGGCCTCACCCCTCCCTATCTCTGTAACCTCCTCCAGCCCTACAACCCACCGAGGTCTCTGCGCTCCTCCAATTCTGGCCTTCGTGCGCATACCCGATTTTCATCGCTCCACCAGCTGCCTAGGCCCTGAGCTCTGGAATTCCCTCCGTAAACCTCTCCGCCTCTCTACCTCTCTCTCCACAAAGAAGACGCTCCCTCAAACCTAACTCTTTGTCCAAGCTTTTGGTCAAGGGTGAGAGGAGGCTCACGTGGAGCATAAACACCGGCATAGAGCTGTTGGGCCGAATGGCCTGATTCTGTGCTGTACATTCTTTGTAATTCTTTGTAACCTGTCCTAATAACTCCTTCTGTGGCTTGGTGTCAAATTTTGTTTGAAAACATTCATGTGAAGCACCTTGGGATGTTTTACCATGTTATAGGTGCTATATAAATGCGAGTTGTTGTTGTTGTTGTTGTTGTTGTTGCATGCACTTGCCCATTTAGGTGGGATTAGCACTCGTTCTAAATTGTTTAGAAATTATTTAGACCTGTATGCAGGAAACGGCACCATCATCCTTTTTAAATCTCAGTGTCATTCTCTTCCTGTGATCTTTTCCTGAAGTGACAAGGCTTTGGGACCATTGGCATTCGTACTGTCTTCACAGAAAAGACAACATCTAATTGTCTGGAAACTAATCTGCAACAGAAGCAATGTATGACATCTTTCCCTTACAAATATTTCATCCAATAAAACGTTTTAAGCCACTCTGAACTTTCCTTTCTCACATCCCACATTGTGTTCCTTGAATTTGTGGTTGACAATGGCAATGGCCTCTTTTATTAACTGTTTGTATTGATGATTATTACAGAACTGCCCATTGATTGGAATATTCTCCTGATGCATCTGAATGTGGATCAGGTCATATTGGCATTTTGACGTGTGTAATTTGTTCTAGTCAAGAGGACAAACTGATGGAGTTTATCATGATCATCACAGATAATATGATTTGACATAATTAGGTTTACAGGCAGAGTTGGGATGTTTATCATTTCCATTGTGTACACTGGTGGCCCTCTTATCCCTAAAGAAAGGAATCACAGACGTTGCTACTTACCTGCACAGGTCACTACCCTTCTATCCCTGGTCATTGTTCTCAGGATTTACAAAACTACTTTAATTTCAGGGAGCAAAGAATGAAACAAAAGAAAAAAGGGAGAAGCTAAAAATATCTGAATAAAGAAAGACTGAGAAGGACAAAGACAGAAAAAATCAAGAGAAACGTAGAAGCACACAAAAGGTAGAAAGCAAGACAAGAAATAGTGAAATAGTATTTTCCATTTTGTTCTATTTTAAGTTTGTCAAGGGAAAATGTTAGTTGACAGATGATATCAAACCCGGAGAGGGAAGGGTACAATCGAGATGAGAAAGCAGCTAGGAACCGAGAGGGAGTTAGACAAAATCTGCAAGTAGGCAAATCAGTGGCCAGTGAAATTCAGAATAGACAAAGGCAAAGTACTAAGCACTGGAAAGAAAAGTGGATGGTGTAGAAATAGTGGCAGTAAAAATGGAAAGGGACTGGGCGGTGATAGTACATTTGACACTTAACATGCCAAATCACTGTGAAGCGGTATTAAGCAAAGTGAATAAAATGTTTAATTGTATTGCTTAGTCAGTTGTGTATAAGTCAGAAGATGTCATGCCAAAACTATCCAGTGCCCTGGTCAGCCACACCATGAGTACTGGGGTCGATTTTGATGACCAAGATATAAGGAATATACTTAGGCCATGGAAGCAGTGCAGAGAAAAGCCATGAGGTTGTTCATTGGTGTCGATGGATTGATTTATGAGGAAAGGCTTGAAAAACTGGGGCGCTTTAACTTTGAAAGGAGGTGATTCAGCGGGAACCTTGTAGAAATGTACAAGATATTTAATTGTATGGATTAATCTACACCAGTTAATATCTTCTAAGGTATGCCAGGGTACTAGAACAAGAAGTCATGGGATAAAACTGGGAAGGAAAGTTTAGAAAGAATTTTGCATAAAGAGTGATTAACGCTTTCCGGTAAAGTGGTGGAGGCAGAAACCTTAGACTCATTCAAAAGACAGACAGCAGAATGTAGCATTTTCTAAACTTTGGGTGGATGAGCAACAATGGCCCAAATGACCTCTCTATCTATCACGTGATCTTGTGGTGAAACTTTTCGAGTCAGTCATATACAGGAGATAGCCAAACCAACATGCTGCAGTATTTGTTTACAAAGCTTTCATAAAATTCTTCTAGTCTTTTCCTTCAGCGGGCAGGTGAGAGGGGGGTGGGGAGGGGAGTTTTCCCTGTGTGTTATGTGTAATAAAATCGATTCCTTATAAATGTATTTGTGATTTTGTTACACACAATCCATAGAGGAAATCCTCCTCCCATCCTCATTGATGTACTACATTTAGTAACACCTGGCTACTTTTTAAAAATGATATTTCTCTGGATTGAACCCACAAAGCTTAGAACTTTTAAGTTTTTAAAAGAGGCTTTTTACCTCATGTCAGTAACTGCCTGAAAATGATACAGAGCAAGAGAAAAGACAGAAGTGGCAGAGGGAAGGAAGGAAGAATAAAGGAAGTAACTCAGGTCAAAGGTGAAAATATTTAATTAATTTAGGCCTAGATAGATGCTACACAGATACCAATCTCGAGTAAGTGATTGTCAGTGAAGTATTACAGTACACACTGTGGCGACCCCACATAGCTTAGTGGGTAAACGCACCAGCCAGTGTGGTACTAGCTGAGCCATGTTTACCAGGAAGGTTCCAAGCTTGATCTGTGGCCAAGCCAGTGTTAGGGGCATTACCATTGGTCCCAGTGTCCCAAGCCGAGGGAAGGAAAAATCAGCTCAGACTCCCACACCTGATCACCGTCCAACGATCCCGATTGAAAAATGTGTGTGTGGGGGACAATGGTAAGGACACAATCAGAGTTATGGTTGACTATCTTGCTGACACTCACTTCAAGGCACATGCATGAAGAATGGCCAGTTGGGTGAACTATTGGAAGGTGGCTGACAACTGTGGGACCATTCCCTTGTGAGTCACTGCCTTGAAATTGGGGCGATTGGGTGGGGGGGGGGGGGGGAAGGGGGAAGGAATTTAGTTTAAACTTCTTCTTTCCAGCCCAAAGATTTTAGGCAGTCTCACAAGATGTTATAATGTATCAATTAGAAATAAAAATAAATTTATATTTATTCAGACTTACCTATCTCCTATAAAATTCATGCTTTTAAATCACAAGCTTGTGATCACCTAATCTCTACTTCCTGATTTATGTTGATTTCTCTTTGGCTGTTCTCAAATTTGGTGGTGTCCTGCCTGCCCTATCACTTTGGGTCAAAATCTTGGACCTCCCCATACCTAACAGCACTGTGGGAGCACCTTCACCACACAAACTGCAGAGGTTCAAGAAGAAGGCCCACCACCTTCTCAAGGGCAACTAGGGATGGGCAATAAATGCTATTGACGTCCACATCTCAAAAATTAAGTAAAAAAAGGTTTCTCAATAATGAAGAAAATGCAGCTATTTGCGAAATCTGTGAAAAATGTGAATAAAAATGCTCTTCATCTGATCGTTATCCCATTTTTCCAGCTGTAAAGTGCTCATGTCCGGATGTCAAGGGAGGAGATCAGGCATGGCTGCGAGTCCCTCCATTTGATAGCCAGCTGACAGTCGTCATGTAGACTTACACACGAAGAATGGCCTCTTCAGTAGGGCACTGGAAGGGCTGCCAGAAACCCAACAACATCGACGTGCATTTATATAGCGCCTTTAATGTAGTAAAACGTCCCAAGGCGCTTCACAGAAGCGTTATCAAACAAGATTTGACACCAAGCTACATAAGGAGATATTAGGACTGGCTTGGTCAAAGAGGTAGGTTTTAAGGAGCGTCTTAAAGAAGGAGAGAGAGGTAGAGAGGCGGAGAGGTTTGGGAGTGAATTCCAGAGCTTAGGACCTCGGCAGCTGAAGGCACAACCACCAATGGTGGAGCGATTAAAATCGGGGACGCGCAAGAGGCAAGAATTGGAGGAGCGCAGAGATTTCGGAGGGTTGTAGGGCTGGAGGAGGTTACAGAGATGGGGAGTGGAGAGGCCACGGAGGGATTTGAGAACAAGGATTAGAATTTTAAAATTGAGGTGTTGCTGGACCAGGAGTCAATGCAGGTGAACGAGCACAGGGTAATGCGTGAACGGGACTTGATACGAGTTAGGATACGGGGAACTGAGTTTTGGATGAGTCCAAGTTTATGGAGGGTGGATGATGGAGGGCCAGGAGAGCATTGGAATAGTCAAGTCTAGAGGTAAAAAAGACATGGATGAGGGTTTCAGTATCAGATCAGCCGAGGCAGGGGCCGGGATGGGCTGTTCCCTGTCAAAAAGGGAGTGGAGAAAGGAAGGAAATTCACACAGGTGGTTGGGTACTGGTTTGACCTCTAATGAGGGTGAACTCCCTATCTCAGCCACGCTGCTGTGGGACAAGTGCTGCACAGAAGGCATTATGGGATAGAAGGAACTCTTTCAGTTGAATGTTGAAGTTTTATTCTGTTGTGGATGACATCCTGCTGTCTGTGAATAAGGACAGTCAGTGTGAACAAGGAATGTCGATGTGAACAAGGACCGTAGGTGTGAACGAGGACTGTTGGTGTGAACAAGGAATGCCGACGTGAACAAGGACCATCGGTGTGAACAAAGACTGTCGGGGGTGAACAAGGAATGTCGTTATGAACAAAGAATGTCAGTGTGAACAAAGACCATCTGTGTGAACAAGGACTGTCAGTGCATTCTATAACCTCGGCCTGCAGAGATGAACCAGTTAAACTGAAATATTGTTGCCTTTTTCATAGGACCATAGAATTATAGAAGGGTTACAGCACAGAAGGAGGCCATTCGGCCCATCAAGCCTGTGCCGGCTCTTTGTAAGAGCACTCCAGTTAGTCCCATTCCCCAACTCTTTCCCTGTAGCCCTGCAAATTTTTTCCCCTCAAGTATTTACCCAGTTCCTTTTTGAAAGCCATGATTGAATTTGCTTCCACCACCCCTTCAGGCAGCGCATTCCAGATCATAACTATTTGCTGCGTAAAAATTTTTTTCCTCATGTCGCCTTTGGTTCTTTTGCCAATCACCTTAAATCTGTGTCCTCTGATTCTCAACTCTTCCGCCAATGGGAACTGTAAACAATTTTACAACACCAAGTTATAGTCCAGCAATTTTATTTTAAATTCACAAGCTTTCGGAGGCTTCCTCCTTCCTCAGGTAAATGAACATTTACCTGAGGAAGGAGGAAGTCTCCGAAAGCTTGTGAATTTAAAATAAAATTGCTGGACTATAACTTGGTGTTGTAAAATTGTTTACAATTGTCAACCCCAGTCCATCACCGGCATCTCCACGCCAATGGGAACAGTTTGTCTTTATTTATTTTATTTAAACCCTTCATGATTTTGAACACTTCTATCAAATCTTCTCTTAACCTTCTCTACTCTAAGGAGAACAAATCCTGCTTTTCCAGTCTATCCACGTAACTGAAGTCCCTCATCCATCCTAGTAAATCTTTTCTGCACCCTCCCTAAGGCCTTCATATCCTTCTTAACATGTGGCCAAACCAGTGTTTCATTAAAGTTCAACACAGCTTCCTTGCTTTTGTACTCTATCTATTTATAAAGCCCAGTATCCCATAAGCTTTTGAAATTGTTTTTTCTACCTGTCCTGCACCTTCAAAGATTTGTCCACATATACCCCCAGGTCTCTCTGTTCCTGCACCCCCTTTAGAATTGTACCATTTAGTTTATATTGCCTCACCTCATTCGTCCTGCCAAAATGTATCACTTCGCACTTCTCTGCATTAAATTTCATCTGCCATGTGTCCGCCCATTCTACCAGCCTGTCTATGTCCTCTTGAAGTTTATTACTATCCTCCTCACTGTAGACTACACTTCCATGTTTT
Source organism: Heptranchias perlo (assembly GCF_035084215.1). Taxonomy (NCBI): domain Eukaryota; kingdom Metazoa; phylum Chordata; class Chondrichthyes; order Hexanchiformes; family Hexanchidae; genus Heptranchias; species Heptranchias perlo. Next base: position 9,262,080 of record NC_090354.1, read on the forward strand.
CTGTCATCTGCAAATTTTGAAATTGTGCCCTGTACACCCACGTCCAAGTCATTAACATATATATCAAAAAAAGCAGTGGTCCTAGTACCGACCCCTGGGGAACACCACTGTACACCTCCCTCCAGTCCGAAAAACAACCGTTCACCACTACTATCTGTTTCCTGTCATTTAGCCAATTTCGTATCCATGCTGCCACTGCCCCTTTTATTCCATGGGCTTCAATTTTGCTGACAATATGTAAACTGATCAAGTAACAAACAAACCTGCTATGTGTTAGCCATGGCTCAGTTGGTAGCGCTCTCACCTATGAGTCATTAGGGTATGGGGTCAAGCCCCACTCCAGGGACTTGAGCACATAATCTAGGCTGATACTTCAGTGGAGTGCTGCACTGTTGGAGGTGCTGTCTTTCAGATGAGATGTTAAACTGAGGCCATCGCAGGTGGATGTAGAAGTTCCCATCGCACTGATTTTGACCATGGGAATTTTCCCTGGTGTCCTGGCAAATATTTATCCCTCAACCAACAGCTAAAACAGATTATCCGGTCATTATCACATTGCTGTTTTTGGGACCTTGCTGTGCGCAAATTGGCTGCTGCGTTTCCTACATTACAACAGTGACTACACATCAAAATTACTTCATTGGTAATAAAGCGCTTTGGACATCCTGAGGTTGTGAAAGGTGCTATATAAATGCACATTCTTTAATTCTCTGAAGCCCAAGACCATACTGCCTCTATTTACATGGTGCTGTAAGTCAATTACACAGTGATTCTTTATTAAGGATAAATAAGGAAGAAAGAACTTGCATTTATGTAGCGCCTTTCACAACCTCAGGACGTCCCAAATCACTTTACAGCCAATGAAATACTTTTGAAGTGTAGTCACTGTTGTAATGTAGCAAATTCGGAAGCCAACTTGTGCACAGCAAGCTCCCACAAACAGCAATGTGAAAATGACCAGATAATCTGTTTTTAGCTGTTGGTTGAGGGATAAATATCGTCCAGGTCACCGGAGAGAACTCCCCTGCTCTTCTCCGAAATAGAGCCATGGGATCTTCCACGTCCACCCGAGAGGGCAGACGGGGCCTCAGTTTAACGTCTCATCCGAAAGGCGTTTACCCCTTTAAAGATGGGTCATTACCCAAACCTGAGAATGTCCATTGAACAGTCTACCCCAACTATGAAGAACAAGGTAGGGGTTCATTCTCACCCCCCTCCCCACCTCTGACCCGAGGAGAGACAATTCCACTAATACTGCAGTAAATGGGAGGGAAAAAAAACTCCTTTGATAAAGTTTGCACGTTTAACATAAATGTAATTTCTTTTATTTTAAAGGGATATAACTTCCCATGGAGACCAATGGTGTTTCCCCGTGAGGTCCCTGTTCTAGTTTCTGGCGTCGATCTTCTCCTCTTGCAGGCATTTCTGTCTGGGCTCGGTGCAGAACTTTCGCTGGTAGCTGGAGAACTTGTCCTGGAAGGCCAGACACTCGCACAGGCAGAAGGTCACTGGAGCTCTCCGGCCACCGCCCGCTGGTAGCCGCTGTCGAGGTCGCCCAGCGGCGCGCCCTCGCCCCCTTTGCCGCAGGAGCACCGGGAGCCGTTCACGCCGGAGCTGGAGAACTGGCAGCGGTCCCTGGAGCACCACAGGACCGACGCTATGTCCAGCACGCTCCTCCGTGATATGCGGAGGCTGCCATTCTCTTCCTGCAGGTCCAGGCAGACCGGCAGAGGCATCAGTTGATGGAGCAAATAGAGGTGGAAGAGCAAAGGCTGTCTCGCATGGTCCATTTCAAAACCTTCCACTCCGAGAGTTTTTTCCTAACGGCCTGGCTCTTCTCTTGCAGACGAGTCGGTTCACAAGCCTGTTATTGCACCTTCTAGTGCACTTTGCTGCCAAGGGGATTTCTGCAATTAAGAAACATTCCCCAGGGCAGCAAAGAACACTAGAAGGTGGGTAAACAGGCGTGTGTTATGTTTCCTTCTCTGCTTGTAGGGATATTTTTCCATTAACTTGAAATTTTGTGGCTTTTCCAGACTGGTAAGCCCTTTCAGTTTAATTTTTTTTTTCATGAAGATGGTACGTTTTTAACACAACACCACATTTCTGAAAAGCTAGGGAGAACTGTGAATGTTATTTTCAGATAACTGCATCTGACATCAATGCAATGATGCAGCTATCAAAAATTAAAAGCATCGCATTTCTCTGCCTTCCACTCACGCACCTCTGCTCGGACGAGAGTTTGTGACTGTCAGGATGCATTTCATACGGTCACTGCATTAATGTGTTTCATTATCTCATATCTCTCAGCCCTGTATGGCCAGAAGCATTTTTGGAACATCAGTTACAGCAATATAAAGCTAAAGTACAACGTTGGGGTTTAAAATCCTCTCGGCACTATATTTAGTGTAATAGTTAATGCTCTTGCGTTAAATTCCTATCTGCGGTATTTTCACGGGGTTAGTAATTCATTTAAAATACTGTTAAAATAACCTAGGCAGAAATTTCACATGAAAATGTTAAGCAGTGTGCTATCAACACACAGTCAAAATCAAGGTGTTCACATAGGATTGGTTTCTAAAATAATAGTTTCAAATTTTCAGATTCTAGTTACCTCTATTTTTGACTACATGTAGAATCATAGAATTTTACAGCACTGAAGGAGGCCATTCAGCCCATCAGGTCTGTGCTGGCTCTCTGAAAGAGCAATCTACTTAGTCCCATCCTCCTGCTCTTTCCTCATACCCTTTTCAAATTTTCTTTTTTTCAAGTATTTATCCATTTAAGAGCCTTGATGGATTTTCCTTCCGCCACTGAATGGCCATAACTTTCAACTTAGCCTCTTGGGCGGTAATCTGGCAGAGCCGGATTTGCCTGTCGTCTCCAGGAATTGAAGATAATTCTCCAAAACTCTGTTGCAAGCAACCCGGGAGAAAAATCATAAGCTAATAAAAAAAATTGTGCATTTTTATCATTTTCTTTGAACACTTCTGTTTATTAGTTATAAAAATATTGGCGATGAAAAAAGGGCTGTTTGACTGACAAGATTTGTCTGATTGGGTAATGAAGAGTTTGCTTTGCAATTGTTGTGGGAAGGCGGAGTACCGAGAGGATGGACATGTTGGGTGACCAACGGCAGGAATGTGGGGGCGGGGCAATTGGCGGCACAAGATCATGTGATGAAACCTCCAGGAATATGTCCAACCAGAGTTGGCAACGTTTGGTGGATCAGATCTCCCACCCTTCAGAGAACCTGCCCAATTTTCATTCCGTTGAAATCAATATCAGCCAAGGCTCAGTGGTAGCACACTTGCCCCTGCGTTAGAAGGTGGTGGTTTCAAGCCTTACTCCAGAAAATTGAGCATACAAGGTTAACAGTACTGAGGAAGTGTTGTACTGTCAGAGGTGCCGTCTTTTGGATGAGATGTTAAACCCTCTCAGGTCGATGTCAAAAAATCCCATGGCACTCATCAAAGAGCAAAGGAGGTCTTCGGGTGTCCTGGCAAATATTCAGCCTTCAACCATCCTCACCAAAACAAATTATCTGGTGATTTATCTCATTGCTGTTGTGGGACCTTGCTGTGTGCAGATTGGCTGCCACATTCCTTACAATTATAACAGTGGCTACATTTCAAAATACTTCATTTGTGAAGGGCTTTGGGATGCCCAGCGGTTGTGAAAAACACTATATAAATGCAAGTTCTTTGTTTGCTGCTCAACTTCTTGCTCAGTATAGAAAGAAACGCTCCATTTCTGCACCAAGAGTTTCAAAGGCCCCGGTATTTGCGGGGAAGGAGCGGGGAACGCAGCTGCGTGGGGGAAACTCGGAAATCCTGGAGACGCGGAGGTCCTGCTGAATTTAGCGGCAGGACCTCATTATCATTTTTTAATTCCATTTCCCGCCGGGCAGTCGACCAGATCGACAGGCTGGCAGACTGCTGAGTGGGAAAGCCAGCAGTAAAAGGTCGCAGCCAGGGACCATTGGGGACAGTCCCCGGCAACCCGGAAAGATCAGGGCAAGGTGGTGGTGGTGGCGAGGGGGGCGAAGCCCTGCAATCGGGATGGAGGCAAAGATCGGGGCATGGTGGGGATCGGCTGATCGCGGCAGACAGGAGAGAGGCTGTGATCGGCAGAAGGTTTGCTTGAAGGGCCGAGGGGAGCACAGTGGGAGCCTGATTTAAATATTGCAATGAAGTGTCCCGCCTATCCACGGTGGGACACAGACATGTCATGCAATCCACCGCCGTGAACATGGCAGCAGGCACGTATGTGACGGTTTGGGGGTGGTGGTACGCGATTTTTAATTTTTTTTTTATTCGTTCATGGGAAGTGGGCGTCGCTGGCAAGGCCAGCATTTATTGCCCATTCCTAATTGCCCTTGAGAAGGTGATGGTGAGCCGCCTTCTTGAACCGCTGCAGTCTGCATGGTGAAGGTTCTCCCACAGTGCTGTTAGGTAGGGAGTTCCAGAATTTTGACCCGGTGACGATGAAGGAACGGCGATATATTTCCAAGTCGGGATGGTGTGTGACTTGGAGGGGAACGTGCAGGTGGTGTTGCTCCCATGTGCCTGCTGCCCTTGTCCTTCTAGGTGGTAGCGGTCACGGGTTTGGGAGGTGCTGTCGAAGAAGCCTTGGCGAGTTGCTGCAGTGCATCCTGTGGATGGTACACATTGTAGCCACGGTGCGCCGGTAGTGAAGGGAGTGAATGTTTAGTGTGGATGGAGTGCCAATCAAGTGGGCTGCTTTGTCCTGGATGGTGTCGAGCTTCTTGAGTGTTGTTGGAGCTGCACTCATCCAGGCAAGTGGAGAGTATTCCATCACACGCCTGACTAGTGCCTTGTAAATGGTGGAAAGGCTTTGGGGAGTCAGGAGGTGAGTCACTCGCCACAGAATACACAGCCTCTGACCTGCTGTTGTCGCCAGAGTATTTATATGGCTGGTCCAGTTAAGTTTCTGGTCAATGGTGACCCCCAGGATGTTGAAGGTGGGGAATTCGGTGATGGTAATGTCGTTGAATGTCAAGGGGAGGTGGTTAGACTCACTCTTGTTGGAGATGGTCATTGCCTGGCACTTGTCTGGTGCGAATGTTACTTCCCACTTATCAGCCCAAGCCTGGATGTTGTCCAGATCTTGCTGCATGCGGGCACGGACTGCTTCATTATCTGAGGGGTTGCGAATGGAACTGAACACTGTGCAATCATCAGCGAACATCCCTATTTCTGACCTTATGATGGAGGGAAGGTCATTGATGAAGCAGCTGAAGATGGTTGGGCCTAGGACACTGCCCTGAGGAACTCCTGCAGCAATGTCCTGTCGCTGAGATGATTGGCCTCCAACAACCATTACCATCTTCCTTTGTGCTAGGTATGACTCCAGCCACTGGAGAGTTTTCCCCGTGATTCCCATTGACTTCAATTTTACTAGGGCTCCTTGGTGCCACACTCGGTCAAATGCTGCCTTGATGTCAAGGGCAGTCACTCTCACCTCACCTCTAGAATTCAGCTCTTTTGTCCATGTTTGGACCAAGGCTGTAATGAGGTCTGGAGCCGAGTGGTCCTGGCGGAACCCAAACTGAGCATCGGTGAGCAGGTTATAGGTGAGTAAGTGCCGCTTGATAGCACTGTCGACAACACCTCCCATCACCTTGCTGATGATTGAGAGTAGACTAATGAGCTGGTAATTGGCCGGATTGGATTTGTCCCGCTTTTTGTTGTGGGGTGGTTAATATCGAACCCAAACTCTCTCAAGTTGGCCAATTTGCCTTGAGCCATGCCAGTGGGAAGATTTTCTCAGATCTGCACTCAGATGAACTGAATCGCTGAGTGCAGTAAATCAGGCAAGTCAGAGCACATGCCTGTGAGGGCAGGCATTGAATTTACAACATTCCCTGTGCCCAGGCAATCTGGTGCACCTTGTGCAGATCCAGGAAAATCTCCCCTATTTCCAACATTTGGTGGTGATTTATCAATTTTGTTGATTTATTTTAAAAATTATTTTCTTACTTCTCTTGTACCTTCTGGCCTAGTTCCATGACCAAAACAAAAGTGGGCAGGTGACTTGCTCGCATGCATTTCCCAATGCTGCTCTTTAACTAACCAATAGGAATAGTATAAAAACATTGAGTGTCTCAAGAGCAAGACAAATATATCTCATCTGCCATCTCTGCTTTACAAAACAAAACAAAAAAGCAGATGTAAAAGATCCCATGGCACTATTCGAAGAAGAACAGGAGAATTCTCCTGGAGTCTTGGGCGACATTTATCCCCCAACCAACAAAATCAAAAACAAATGAACGTGTCTTTTACCTCACCGCTATTTGTGGGGCCTTGCTGTGCATAAATTGGCTGCCATGTTTGCCTATATAGCAACAGTCACTGCACCTCTGAGGTAACCCAGCGGCTGTGACGTGCTTTGGAATGTCTTGAGGTTGTGAAAGTTACCATATCAATGCAATTTCTTTCTTTCTTAAAGTACATTGATTTACTGCCTGCTTTCTCCTTCCACAAACTTATGAATGAAAATCCCTGAAATGTTTGATAAGCTGACTTGGCCTGCTGGGCGGATGTGACATCCTATCTATGAAATCTTCCGACATGCTCCAGATATCACTGGCAGGCAACTGGAGCGATATTATCAATGAGAGATCAAGGCAGTGATACTTTATTGGAAGAGACATTGACTTCAAAAGAGACATCATCACTGTGAGGACCGCAATACATAATAAGCGACAACAGCCCAGCCAAACAACCTGTTCATGAGCCTATAGAGTGACAGTGCCTCTTGGTAATTCCTTGGGACTACATTAAAAATGGAAGAGAAAGAGAGACTAAGAATGAACAAGCCCGGTGTTGATACTATTTTAGAATTTTCCAGTGGGATCAGCATCACCCTTGAGACTCACTAATGGACTAGTTTGCCTGACATTCTCTTTCATGCTCTCTCATGTTGTTTTCATGTCCCATCAGAGTTGTCTCTGCATTTTAGATCACTTAACTCAGTCCCTTTTCATCTCTATAGTCCTTACAGGCTTCCTCTGCATACATTTCTTCAACATTTTAATTATGTCTATGAATTCACTTTTTATTCATAACAGTGTAGGCAGCCAAAGTGTACAATCAGTTGCACTGTTTTTATTCCAGCACATTTCCTTTTCACTTTCATCTCGGTACTCTTGACAAACTTTTTGTCACGTTTTCCATTTTCTCTTTCATAACCCTCAAATCTTTCTCCATTTTTGAAATCTATTTATTTGTGGACATAATCACATTGTCTATTGATGCTGTGATGTTCTGCACCATGGAGTGATAAGATGAGGAGAGGTGAAGAATGCAACACTTCTCCAAAGAAAGAAATAGAACATTGGAGGACGAGCCTCCATGAGTCATTAATGTGCCTTGTCTTAATGATTGGTTCAAGGGCTCAGGAAAAGGTCCCTCGACCATACATTGTCAAATTGGGGTCCATCTTTTCAAGGAGGGATCCCACAGGTCTGTGAGATCACCAGATTGCTGTCCATCTGGGCCTGTGCATACAGGTGCAGAGTAAGCACAATGGGGTAGATCTTGACTTTGTGTGATAGTGTAAAACGGGCGATAGCACTGACCTCAATGGAAATAAAAATGGGGAGAGATGTAAAACGGGCTGCCGACTTGCTATCACCTGTAATACACTGTCGTACAAAGTCATGGAATCATTGAATCATGGAAAGGTTACAGCAGGAAAGGAGGCCTTTCAGCCCATTGAGTCTGTGCCGGCTCTATGCAAGAGCAATCCAGCTTGTCCCACTCACCTGTCCTATCCCCATAGCCCTGCAAATTTTTTCCTTTCAAGTACTTAGCCAGTTCCCTTTTGAAAGCCATGATTGAATCTACCTCCATGACTCCCTCTGGCAGATCATTCCAGATCCTAACTGCTCGCTGTGTAAAAAAGTTTTTCTTCATATCACCTTTGGTTCTTTTGCCAATCACCTTAAATCTATGTCCTCTGGTTCTTGGTCCTTCCGCCAATAGGAACAGTTTCTCTCTATCTACTCTGTCTAGACTGATCTACCCCAATATTTTGAGAATTCTGAATTCCATTGACTGATTCAGCAATCCTCTCTGCAGTGCAAGGCCCAGGTGGTGCCCAGAAGAATGATGAGCCAACCATCGCTGCAAGTCCACCTCATGAATGTCATTTAAACGTGTCCCCCCGCAGTTTGAGCCTCATGCAGGGAGTGACGTGAAGGGGTCTCCACAGAGTATCAAGAGCACGGAATCCTTAAAGGGCTGTTGCTCAAAATTAAATGGTAATGGCCACTTCAAAGTATGTGGGCGCATACGGTGATAAAAAAAAATTTGGAGCCTTTTTAAAGTCTCAAAAAATACTTCAGACAATTTTTGTAAAGGCGGTATGGGGGGATGGATAAATTGACAGCTGAGATTGAAAGAAAACTCAACACGGCGACATGAAACAGTCTGTGAGCAGATGGCGGACAACACAGCCCCTTACACTGACAGTGGTAAAGTGAGCATGAGGTGGGTGTGAGGAGAGTTTGGAACTACAGAGGACAGCAGTGCAACATGTCTGGCCGGAGGTGGCAGCCAGGCTGAATGTTGTTTCCAATACCTGCAGGACATGGGAACAGATGTGGAAGAAGCCTATACACTTTAAGGAATTTGGCAAGGTTAGACTAGCCTATACTACCATGTACCAGATAGATGGTCCAAGTTTCCATGCTACAAAGTGTTGCCTGTCAACCTGTGCCATATTTACTGCTTGCCCAAGCCAATCCTCACACAACCATACAGCACTGTCATGCATACCCAGAAATCAGCAATTGCATTGTACCATACTCACATCTTCCATAGGTTTCACACATTAAAACACAAACCTAGTCACTTACTTACACCTGGGACAGACTTCAGCTTGAGTGCATGACTGTCATCAGTGACCTGCTGTATTTTTAGGCAATTGTAACAGCCTGGTAACATTGGGCAGTTGTGTTCAGTGGGAAGGGCGATGAAAGTGTTGGCCATGCTGACCAATGCATCAGCCACCTGTGTGATCCACGTGCAGGGAACCACATTACCTGGTATCGCAGTGCTAACCAGGAATGAGCTCTAGATAAAAAGGTGAGGTCAGTTGTGCAATATTGGTGCACTAGGCTCTGGATAATGCAGTATTGGTGCACTAGGCTCTGGATAATGCAGTATTGGTGCACTAGGCTCTGGATAATGCAGTATTGTTGTGCTAGACCCTTTGGATAATGCAGAATTGGTGCGCTAGACTCTGGATAATGCAGTATTCGTGCGCTAGGCTCTGGATAATGCAGTATTGTCGCACTAGACCCTCTGGACAATGCAGTATTGGTGCGCTAGACTCTGGATAATGCAGTATTGTTGCACTAGACCCTCTGGATAATGCAGTATTGATGCGCTAGACTCTGGATAATACAGTATTGGTGTGCTAGACTCCGGATAATGCAGTATTAGTGTGCTATACTCCAGATAATGCAGTATTGGTGTGCTAGACTCTGGATAATGCAGTATTGGTGCGCTAGACTCTGGATAATGCAATATTGGTGCGCTAGGCACTGGATAATGCAGTATTGGTGCGCTAGACTCTGGATAATGCAGTATTGGTGTGCTAGGCACTGGATAATGCAGTATTGGTGTGCCAGACTCTGGATAATGCAGTATTTGTGTGCTAGGCACTGGATAATGCAGTATTGGTGTGCTAGACTCTGGATAATGCAGTATTGGTGTGCTAGGCACTGGATAATGCAGTATTGGTGCGCTAGACTCTGGATAATGCAGTATTGGTGTGCTAGGCTCTGGATAATGCAGTATTGTTGCACTAGACCCTCTGGACAATGCAGTATTGGTGCGCTAGGCTCTGGATAATGCAGTATTGTTGCACTAGACCCTCTGGATAATGCAGTATTGGTGTGCTAGGCTCTGGATAATGCAGTATTGTTGCACTAGACCCTCTGGATAATGCAGTATTGTTGCACTAGACCCTCTGGATAATGCAGTATTAGTGCGCTAGATGCTTTGGATAATGCAGTATTAGTGCGCTAGATTCCTGGATAATGCAGTATTGATGTGCTGGACCCTCTGGATAATGCAATATTGTTGCGCTAGACCCTCTGGATAATGCAGTATTAGTGTGCTAGACTCTGGATAATGCAGTATTGATGTGCTAGACTCTCTGGATAATGTGGTATTGATGCGCTAGTCTCTTGATAAAGCAGTATTGGTGCGCTAGACTCTCTGGAGAGTGCATAAAAATCATCATATTAACAGTTTGAAGCCTATCCTGATGTTTACTTAAAATAAAGAAAAATACAGTATATACAGTAATTTGTTTTGAATTAATTTAACCTGCGCTGACTCATGTTCATTCAAGCGTTTATGTTGCTGCACTTAGAAGAAAGAAGAGAAAGACCTGCATTTATACAGCGCCTTTCATGACCTCAGGACATCCCTAAGCTCTTTACAGTCAATGAAGTACTTTTGAAGTGTAGCCACCATTATAAAGTGGGGAAACGCGGCAGCCAACTTGCGCACAACAAGGTCCCACAAACAGCAATGAAATAAATGACCAGATCAGTTTTAGGTATTGGTTGAGGGATAAATATTGGCCAGGACACTGGCACCTTTCATCACTGGTTTTGGATCAACGTACAGAAAGAGGAGGGATGCTTACCCCTGTTTAACATGCAATCTGGCTGAGGTGACTTGTCACGTAGATAACCCGAGAAACAATAATTTCTGTTTCGTTGACTTCAATAGAATTTAAAATTGGGATAGATGTAAAACGGGCTGCTGTCTCTCTATCACTTGTTATACTCTATCACACAACATCAAAATTACTCTCACTGTGCGGGGAAATTGCAAACACAAAGCTATGCTCTACCACTCCTTTAGTGCATCAACACACTGTACTACAGGTGTTAGGCTCCTTGCATATGTTAGTTAGGGGCCTAACACCTCTTGAAGGACCACTCTGCAAAATTTGTTTCCAATGAGCCTGCGCTGCTCAGAATTCTTCAGCAGCCCCTGCGACCACCAACTAAAAGTACATTATTTTAACTATTTAAAATATAGTGTGAGTCACCCAACCCCAACTTTAACCTGCTCCAACCCTCCTCTCAGGACTTAGGTAAGCATGCCTGACATTCATGACCTGCAATGCCCGACCTGCCTGTGGAGGAGCGACAGGCGCCAGCAGCTCATGTATAAAATGCTAATGAGGCCCAAGGCCCAATTTCGGGCCGGCCTGGGGCCTCTTGGTTCGGACGTGTGCTGACTCTGTGCCCAAACACGGGTTCATACCAAATTCTACCCTTATGTCTTCTTAAGTCTGTAGCAGAACCATCACCGCTCAGAGCATTGGTATGTTAAGGGCCTGTTGCCTCACTCAAACCTGTCACTTTCAACTTAAATAAAATGGTCAATAACTCAGTGGGCTCAAAAGGAGGTGTGAAAAATGATGTAATTGTCCTGCTTTTGCCCCTTCAATGTTTTCTCCTCCAGTCCTGCAGGTTCTGGAGTACAGTTCCATTGGCTCTGTAACCCACCAGCACTCACTCGTGTGGCTGTGCTTCATGTATGATTTTAGACAGTGAGTGTTGATAGCTTTTTCAACTGTCAAGACCATCATGGCTGAGCCCAAAAATGTTCTCCCCTGACAGTCGCAAACAATGCACTTTCCAGAAGGAGTCGCTGGTTGGTGATCGCAAGTGGGAGCCCTGACTGATTTTTTTTCCCGCCCTAACCGAGAGTTGCTAAGGGCAATTGTAGTAACACACTTGATGCACCAGTTGAATCAGCTAATTCAGCCCAGTAAACACCAGTTGTGCGTGACTTTTTCAAATATCCTTGTGACAAATAAAAATAAATAACTTCATTCATTATTTCTAGCGTGGAATTTAGCTGAGATTGATAACTGGCACAAGACTTGATTTGTGCTAGAGTTAAACGCATGAAACGGGGTCAGTCAGCCTTCATCCGTCTTTCAGATGAAACCTTAAGCTGAGGCCTTGTCTGCCCTCTCAGGTGGACGTCAAAGATCTCATGGTACTATTCAAAGAAGAGCAGGGGAGTTCTCCCCCGTGTCCTGGCCAATATTTATCCCTCAACCAACACCTAAAAACAGATGATCTGGTCATTATCACATTGCTGTTTGTGGGACCTTGCTGTGCATAAATTGGCTGCCGAGTTTCCTACATTACAACAGTGATTAGACTTCAATAGTACTTAATTGGCTGTAAAGCACTTTGGGATGTCTTGAGGTCGTGACAGGTGCTATATAAATACAAATTCTTTCTTTCTTTGGATGGGCAGGGAATAAACTCCTCCAAAAGCATGAAAACCAGAGAGTGCTGCTTTCTGCGTCAAGCCACATGAGGGCACACTTTCATGCAAGGTAGAAAAAACAGGGCTGCCCTGCAAGCTTTAAATCCAAGATCAGCAGCATCACAAACCCAGCCACAAACAAAAAATGACAACAAAAGTGACCTTTCACTTCTCTCATTTCAATTAGAATGGAGCTTTTGTGAGAAATCTCCTGATTATCTTCGCATTTGTTTTCAAAGAAACAAGCTCGATAATATTTACTTTCTCTGATGCTGTAGTGATCCTGGAAGCATTAGCATCGCCCGGTTTGCTCCATCGCTGCAGGATGCCTTGAATCCCATGACCCGTATACGTCCTTGCCAACCAGAAAACATGCCAGCGTGCCACTCGAAATATCAGTCAGTTATCCGACTTTCATTGAAATGACTCAATCGCTGTGACACATGTGAACCATCTGCTCTCTCTGCATTACAGCGTAATCTCTGCCTGCTACGCGAACAGTTAATTTAATTAGTGGAGTCTTAGAGAGGAGATCTTAGTGTAATAAGCTAACGACTCCTCTGTGAGCACAGACATTAACCCTTTCATTGATTCTCATCACACTACTAGTTTTGTAAACAATGGGCTGGAAATTGGCAAACGACCCACACTCACCACTCCTTACATGCTAACTGACTCATATTGTATCCAAGATCTTTACTGCTGGAACTTCCTCCAATGCAAACCTAAAAAGACACCAGTGTTAACTCCCGCAAACCTAGGATCCAGGTAGCCGACGAGAGGATCTCTCTCTCCCCTCGAGCAATCGGATTGCAGCATCCTTGACATTAGAACATAAGAAATAGGAGCAGGAGTAGGCCACACGGCCTCTCGAGCCTGCTCCGCCATTCAATCAGATCATGGCTGATCTGTGACCTCACCTCCCACCCGATCCCCATACCCCTTGATTCCCTTAGAGTATAAAAATCTATCCATCTCTGCCTTGAATATATTTCAACAACTAAGCATCTACAGCCCTCTAGGGTAGAGAATTCCAAAGATTCACAACCTTCTGAGTGAAGAAATTCCTCCTTATCTCAGTCTTGAATGGCCGACCCCGTATCCTGCGATTATGCCCCCAAGTACTAGACTCTCTAGCCAGGGGAAACAATCTCTCAGCATCTACTCTGTCAAGCCCCCTCCTAATCTTATATATATCCATGAGATCACCTCTCATTCTTCTAAACTCAGAGAGTATAGGCCTATTCTACTCAACCTCTCTTCATAGGACAAGCCTCTCATCCCAGGAATTAATCTAGTGAACCTTCGTTGCACCGCCTCTAAGGCAACTATATCCTTCCTTAAATAAGGAGACCAAAACTGTATGCAGTACTCCAGATGAGGTCTCACCAATGCCATGTACAGCTGTAGTAAGACTTGACAAGCCACGAGAGTCAAAAGCTTGAAGTGTAAGTTACAACAGTAAAATCATCATAAAAAGTGAAATAAAGAAGGGTATGAAATAGTGAGTTAAAACACAGATAAAAGAGACAGAAAGAAAAAGTAAAACATTAAAAAAATTATTTATTTTAAGTGTCCAACAACTATTAAAATCGCAATGAATGAGACTCCACATTTTTAAAATTTAATTTTCAGTGCCAGAGCGGTTGTTTGGCAGTCATTAAGACTTACCACACTGTTAAAACTTAGTTTAGACCTGATATAACTGAGCGTACCTGTTTTGTGGCAAGATTAGTTTCCAGCTGTGCAGGAGAGCAAGTTGGCGCTGGTCCATTGATTCCATTGATTACAGCCGGCGACCTTTAACGTGAAGCTGTCAGATCGCAAGCGAACCAGGAAGAGCAAGTTCCAGCTTTCCGCGTTTGACTGCGCATGTGCAGTTGCTGGAACTTGCTCTTCAATTTTGCCTTTAATAAAGCTGAGCGGTGTTAGTCTCACCATTATTTTAAAAGCAATTTCTGGCCCATTGATTCTTTTTTGATGAGATACACCTTTTAAGAAATAAAAACAGAAAATGCTGGAAACGCACAGCAGGGGAAATGGCTCCTGCTATTGCTTAAAAACCGTTTATCTCTAACATCTTCTGATGAAAGGTCATCGACCTGAAACATTGGGGTCGATTTTAGGATGGCCGAGCGGGTGCGTTGGGGGTGGGGGGGTTCGTAAAATTGGGGAATCCTGGAGGGGGTCCGGAGCCCGGCTCCAACCGGCCCACTTCTGGGTTCCCCAGTGATGTGTTCAGGTGCGCGCGCAGCTCCCGCATACGGGACTCCCACTGGCAATTAAAGCCGGCGGGATGACAATTTAAATACTTACTTACCTAGTTGAGGTACTTGACAGACCTCATTGACAGGAGATTTTGGCAGGGGTGCAATTTTCAAGTATTCTCAGCGTGTTTCCCGTGCTGTGGGAAACACTCCCTGTTGAAGCAGACTTGTTTCAGCCAGCAGCCAGTGGGAGACGCAAAATATTATTTGACAGATGGGGGGAATATCTCATTTATTGCAGCAGGGCAATCTGTCACTTCAGACAAAGTTTTGGCTGCAACATCTTTGTCTTTACACTCAAAATTATTAATTAATACCCTAAACTCTGCTGTTCAAATACACTTACCTATTTGCGCACCCCCTCAAACTCACACCGTCAGGACGGGGGGGGGGGGGGGGGCGCCATGGCTGCATTCATCACTTCATCCGAGGACGAGCAACATCACCAGCCTCGCCAGGCACGCCGTCCACCTCCGCCACGTGGAGCTCCACAACACAGTGCTGCGCCACAGGCACCTAGACAACAGCAGGGAGGGCACTACCCTCGCCACAGGGTCTACAGACCGAGGGTCAGCTTCCTGGACTCCTCTGAGGAGCAAAGTATACAAAGTATACAGAGGCTCAGAGTCAGTCGCCAGGTAGTTGCGGACATCTGCAGCCTCCTTCATGCCGAGCTGCTCCTGGCTGGCCCGAGCAGCATCTTCTTACCTATCGCTGTCAGAGTCACCACTGCCCTCAACTTCTTCGCCTCCGGATCCTTCCAGGGTGCCACTGGGGACATCGCCGGGGTCTCTCAGTCATCTGCACACAAGTGCATAAGGCAGGTCACCAACAGCTTGTTTTGCAGGGCCTCGCACTATATCAACTTCCCCACGGATGACCTCAGCCAGACGGAGAGGGCAGTCGGATTCCACGCTGTGGCTGGCTTCCCACGGGTGCAGGGTGTAATTGATTGCACCCATATAGCAATACGAGCACCTCCACATGAGCCAGGACCGTTCATCAACAGGAAGTTGCTATCACTCCATCAACACTCAGCTCATCTGTGACCACGACAAGAGATTCCTTCACATGTGCGCCAGATACCCTGGCAGCTGCCACGATTCCTTTATCCTTCGGGAGTCCAACATCCCGCCCCTCTTCCACGCATCCAACACCCACAAGGGCTGGCTCCTCGGGGACAAGGGATATCCCCTGCACATGTGGCTCATGACATCTCTGAGGAACCCCACCAACGAGCAACAGTGTCGATATAACGACAGCCACATCGCTACCAGGTCTACAATTGAGCATGTTATAGGGCTGCTCAAGATGCGCTTCAGGTGCCTTGATCGTTCTGGGGGAACGCTCCAATACGCACCAGACAGAGTGGGACACATTATAGTCGTCTGTTGTGCCTGCACAACATGGCACAACAGAGAGGGGTGCCGCTGGAGGAGGCTCTATCCACATCTGCCACCCATATTGAAGAGGAGGAGGACGAGGAGGCAGAGGAGGAGGAGGCCGAGGAGGAGGAGGCACCATGGGCAGAACAGCGGCCCACCTGGCTGCTCGTGAGGCCAGAAAGTCACTGATATGTGAACGGTTTTCCTAACATCAGACAGTGTGAAGAGTCCAGTCCTCACCAGAGCAGCGGCCACACCAGCCCCCTCCCCCACCCCCTGCACAAAACAGTCATGCAACTGCACCTACACCCACTGTAGGGTGACCTTATGGTTGGCATCAAGTGTGGGTGTTCATGGTGAACCTCATGAAAGGGAGTTATTGCACAAGCCAGTCAAGAATGGGCAAGACGTGACAGTAGTGGTAATAATAATAAGATTTATTGTGAATGGAAAACAAAACAAATATAAATAAAAAACATGACAAAGCATCAAACACCCTTGTGCATCCCCTTTGTGCTCACAAATCCTTTGCTTTATGCTTCCTACTCCTCATACGTGATGCATCCCCTGTGGCTGCAGCAAAGGTAGTGGCAAGTTTGGTGAGGGTGACCGTGAAAGATGCATCAGAGGGTGAGTATGAGACAGAGCCATGAGATTGTATGAGGATTGGGTTGAGTGATAGTGGTGGGATGAGAACTGGGGAGGTGATTAAGTGCAGGTAAGTTGAGGATGAGGTTTGAGTGGGTGTGAGGAGTGATGTGATCGAGTAGTGTTGGCAATGCAGAAGGAGTTGTGGGTGGGTGCAGTAATGTGGAAGACGGAGTGTAGGAGAATGAGTAAGTGTGCTCACTTTGGCTGACCTGGTTAGGTCATTGGAGCGCTCCCTGCACTGTATCCAGGTGCGGGATATGTTGCTGGTGCTGCTGACCTCCTCTGCCACCTCGAGCCAGGCCTTCTTGGTGGCAGAGGCAGGCCACTTCCTCCCGTCCGCCGGGTAGAAAATCTCCCTCCTCCTCCTCACCCCATCCAGTAAGACCTGGAGTGAGGCATCATTAAATCTGGGAGCTGCCTTTCCCCTGGGCTGCTCCATGCTGTAATTTTGGCTGTTTGCTGCAGGAGCAGCACTGGAGGACTGCCCCTTTAAATAACGCTCCTCCAGCTGACAGCCTGTGATGTGGGTGCACAGTCCACCCACTGTGCAGGTTTTCAACGGGAAACCTGGAAGACTAGGTAAGTGGCTTCAATTTACTTGCGATCGCGTGGGGAACACACCGATTTTACTGGGCGGGTTACCCACGTGCCCAGTCTACCCCCCCCCCCCCCCCCCGCTGCCAACCCGCCACCCTGGTGATATTGGGGCCAATAACTCTGTTTCTCTCTCCACAGATGCTGCCTGATCTGCTGACTGTTTTCCGGCATTTTCTGTTTATATTTCAGATTTCCAGCATCCGCAGTATTTTTCTTTTGTTGCCCTTTTTAAGAGGTCAATTGTCTTCTTTAGGGGTCGAGGTAAAGTGGCTTACATTTGACCTGCTCCTTTGAGGGATTTATGTCTTGTGATTTCTTACTTACATGTAAGAAATTTAACCCAGTGAGCTCCTCCACATCCGTGTCACACTGTGACTGGAACGTCAGCCTGGGCTGTTATGCACCCAACCTTCTTGTATAGGAGGGTGACACTAGGTACCTTATTTTAGTCCTGCAGCAAATGTACAGCTTGGAATTTCCTGAACCGACATTAACCAGCAAGTTACCCCAAAATTTACACTGAAATCAACAGCGAGCTTCCCGTCGACAAGTTACGCCGAAATTTCCTGAGAGACTCTTTAGCATACATCGGAATGTAGAAATCAGCATTAACAATCTGGAGCCCGAGCAAAGCACCAGATTTACACCATCTTTAAGACCCTCGTTATGCATGAAAATTACAGTTTGAAGCCATCGACCCATCATTTCTGCACATTAGGCACAGCATGGTTAAAAAAAAATGCAATCGTGGAAGTCTTTCAATTTTTAATACAAATGATTCTGACGCCATAAAGATGCCACTTTAGGTCTCAGTGAGGAGAAATTTTTAAATAACCGCTGCAATCATCAATAAGCATTGTACAACCAATTACCAAAGAAGCTCAAGATATTTTTGTACAATAACTGCCTCTATGGCTCTTTTTGTGTGACTGAAGTTAATAAGAGATGGAAAAGTTGCATTTGCACTGGCAGGAGATCTAAGAAAGAAGAAAAAACATCCTCAGGATGACACAAAGTGCCGACAAATTGATTTTGAAGTTACTTATTTCGATTCCATTGGAGACCCAATGTGCTGTGCCACTAGACAGCCCCAATTAACAATTTTTAAAGTAATTTTGCCAAAGTATTCTTCAACATGTTTTAACCTTAACAACTTGGCACTGGTGTCGAGATCCAACCAATAGCCAAGGAACCTTCCGGACCGAAACATCCTGTTGAACTTTATTAAAAATATTGCACAGGATCTGGGATAGGCCACAAGTAACAACAACAGTATCCTGGAGTTGATTTTCCTCATCTTTGTCACGAATTTTTAAAAAAAGAAAGAAAAGTTGGAATGCATTTGGTAATATTCTTTTGGTCAAATCCATGGCTCACAGAAAATCCACTTCTATGTATTTGAAATCTCATGTTGGGAATGTCTCGATTGGAAATGACTTGATTGGGAATGTCTCTTTATTATTGATCCATAGTCCTCGCATGGAGAATTATGCCAAAATATACTTTTCATTGCGCAACTGGCTGATGTCATCCACGCAAAAAGTGTATTTAATAATTATTTCGAAATTATATTTTTAATGATAAATATTAACTCCACGAGCCAATCCTGGCTTCCTCTTCCATTCAAGCCTTACTTTGATCCTGCTGTTTTATTTGCCATGTTTTGTAAATCTTGTAGGATCTTGTACATGGAATCATGGAATCATAGAATCATAGAAAGGTTACAGCATGGAAGGAGGCCATTCAGCCCATCGAGTCCGTGCCGGCTCTCTGCAAGAGCAATCCAGCTAGTCCCACTCCCCCGTCCTTTCCCCGTAGCCCTGCAAATTTAGTAAAATAATAATAGCTAATTGCTTGGAAATGACAGTCATGGGTTACATATGTCGGTGACAAATAACAACATGTCTGAAGATATTATTTTTCTGTGAGTGCTCTATTAATAGAAAGATGCTTTGTGTGTTAGTTTGATGTCGTTTTGTCCAACCATATATTTTTGGGCAATCATTTAATAAATATAAGGTATCATACAACCTTTACTGGGCAGTAATTTTCTTCTCTGACTAACTGTCCAAAATATCTGGTGGTACTTCACAAATCTCCTGTCCTTTGCACATCAGTGAACTCCTATTCCTTGAGGATCTACATTATTTGACACAAGAAAGAGAACGGCAAATCCTAGCACCAAAGAAAACAACTGTCCTCAATTAATATATTAATTAGATCTACGTTTCCATTAAATTAGCAGACAGAAGGATGTCATATAAAAGCATTAGTGTCCAGTAATATCGTTATTAGACATGGGAACGGGAGAAGGCCATTCAGTCCCTTGAACCTGTCCCGCCATTAAGTTAGATCATGGCTGATCTGTATCTTAACTCCATCTACCCACCTCGGTTCCGTAACCCTTAATACACTTGCCCCTAACCATTTGTAACCTGTAATTTTCAGTGAGGAAAAGATATTTTTACACAAAAGTTTACTTTCCAGTGAATATTAGAATGGAAGGAGCACCAATCGAAGGCAAAATCTTCTCCCCTCTGTGTAATTTCAACCATGTTTTAAGCAGTTACTGGCAAATTTCCCAAATATATGAATGTTTTTTGATTTCTTATTTAAAAAAAATGGGGGACAGGGTTACTTTTTAACATGTAAAATCAAAGAAAGATTATTTTTACTAAATTGCCACGGATTTATAAGAACAATTTAATATTTTTTTTAACTTTGCACACAGAGAAAAATATACTCCTGTCTTGGTATAGCTCAAAAATGATAAGGCTTTTCATTTGAACAGATAAAATTTACCAGGTCGGTCAGAGATATTGGGCTCGAATTTAGCAGGCCTGCGGGTTCCCAGCGGGTGGTCCTCCGGGAGCGTGGAAAACGCGGACGGGTAATTGTGTGCGTCCCCCACGCGATCGCGGGATAATTGGACCCATTAAGCCCTGCTTCCGGGTTCTGCGCTCCCCAGCTGCGTGCCGGCCGGCTGCGCATGCGCAGTACCGTCGACGCGATGTAGGAGCTCCAGTTAAAGGGGCAGTCTCCCAAAGCCCCTCCTGCTGCAAGCAAGAGGTCTGGGAGAATGGCTCAACAAAGGGGAAAGGCTGCGCCCCGTTTTTCAGATCTGGCACTGCAGCTGATGCTGGAGGGCGTGAGGAGGAGGAGGGAAACACTCTTCCCTGAGGATGGGCGCAAGTTCCCTGCCGCCGCAACCAGGAAGGCATGGGCAGAGGTGGCGGCGGAGGTGAGCAGCAGGGGCAACACCCCAAGGACTTGGGAGCAGTGCCGCAAGCGCTTCAATGACCTGACTAGGTCTGGCAAGGTGAGTACACCAACGCACCCTCCCACATCCCGTCCCCACCATCACGCCAAGCAGATCACAACCCCCTCCTGCACAGCCACCACTGCGCTCCATCAGCAATCCTCACAGCCACTCATTCACCATCCTCGCCGTGCACGCAAGTACCCACCGTCCCTGACCCCACCCGAACACTACCACACACCCCAATCCCCATGCAATGGGATGGGCACGTGGCCCACGCGTCCTCCCATCCGTTCCGCGCCACGCTCAACCCAACCACACCGATGCTCGATGCGTCTCACGATGCAAGACGCACCCACTCACACATCTGTGTTTTGCCTTCACAGGAGAAGAGGAGCAAGAACAACCGCGAAAGGACACGCACCGGAGGTGGCCCGCCGCAAGTGGTGGAGCTCACCGACGCAGAGGTGGAGGCGCTCGACCTCGCCCGCACGCGACATTGCCTGTCGGTGGCCGATGGCGAGTGTGTCGCTGCCGAAACGGCCGGTAAGGGAAAGCTGACACTCAACACCCATGATCGCGAGTTACCGTCTCATCACCTGCCATCAGGCGCACTGTCAAGTTGGTCCACATGCCTCAAAGTGCCCTCTGTTCTCTTGCAGGTCCGTCTTTGGGTCAAGCGAGCGTGGAGGGCGATTCCTCAGAGGACATGGCGGTCTCTGAGGGTGCATCATCACATCAGAGCCAACCATCCACCAGCGCAGAGACACGCACCTCGGTGGGTCCCCCTCGCCAACTAGTTGGGGTAGCACTTGGTGAGTCACTGCGCACGAGTGAGCATGAGCAGACCCTGGTGGCAGGGGCAGCCGCGGAGGGTCCGCGACGGAGGGAGCACTCATCTCCAGGCTCTGCTCAGCCGGACCCAGATGCTGAACCCAGGGGGCCACCAGAGAAAAGGAGAGTCGTCGAGGGCCACCAGCTAATTGCTGAGGTGCTGGCAGAGGTGCCGCGCGCATTGTCCACAATAGCGCAGGCGATGGAGGAGTCCACCTCCTGCATGTGGGCATTGGTGGCGCAGGCACAGGAGGGTACCAGCGACACAGTGTCGCGGGTAGGTGCGGGACTGTCTGCGGTGGAGGACAGGCTGGCCTCCCTCGAGCGTCACGCACAGCTCCACTTCGAGTCCTTGCAGGCCCTCACAACGTCTGTACGGATTCAGGGTGAGCAACATTCCGACGCCACCAACAGGCTGAGGGATACACTAGGGGTGGCCTTGCAAGGCCTCACACATGCCATCCAAACTGCCGTCCAGCAGGGTGGAAGGGGTGATGTGGGCCGAGGCCAAGAGAGGGATGATGGTGACCGGGGACATGGAAGCGGGGAAGCCTCTCAAGGCGTCCCCACGTCCCACCCGTCGCCCACCTCTCAACCAGCACCCGCAATGGTGCCTCCTCTCCAGGTGGCCGAGTCTGCCCCTGCCCCGGTGCAGGAGGAGCAGTCTGTGGAGGTGCCCTCACGGGCACCGAAACCCAGGGGCCGTCCGCCAAAAGCATCTAACCGGTCAAGGCAAGAAGACGAGCAATCTGCCACTACCTCTGCTGGAGCCACAGGGGTAGCACCACGTAGGGGTTCCCGGAGAAGAATTGCAAAGGCCTTATAATCACAAAGGGAATACACCAGGGTGTTTATTATTTTGTACTTTGTTTCTTAAATGATGTCACATTCCAGATATTAAATAGTCTATTCTCACCACTCCTGCCACCTCTCGTCCATTCTTCCGCGGCTTGTGCAATAGTTGCGTTCCGTGGAGGCCATCATGACGGCGAACACCTGCTGCCACCCATTGGGCACACTGCTGTGGGTGCAGGATTACTGGCAGCACTCTTCAGTGGAGGGGGCTGGTATGGCCGCTCGCATGTGCAGGTGAGGAGATGCGAGCGCCTCGCAGTGTCTGACTCTAGGAGAACCGTTGACGTATGAGTGCGTCCCTGGCCCGGCGACCATCCCGGTGAGTCGCGGCTCGGCGCATGGGTCGTCCAACATCCTCGGGCGCGTCCTCCTCCTCCGCCTCCTCCTCCTCCGCCTCCTCCTCCTCCTCCTCCTCCTCCTCCTCGCCCTCGCCTTCCTCAATGTGGGTGGCGGGTGTGGATGGGGCCTCCTCCAGCGGCACCCCTCTCTGTTGGGCCATGTTGTGCAGGGCACAGCAGACAACTATGATTCGTCCCACTCTGAATGGTGTGTATTGGAGCGCTCCCCCAGAACGATCAAGGCACCTGAAGCGCATCTTGAGAAGCCCTATGGTCTGCTCAATTGTAGACCTGGTAGCAGTGTGGCTGTCATTGTACCGACGCTCCGGCTCGGTGATGTGGTTCCTCAGAGGTGTCATGAGCCACGTGTGGAGGGGATACCCCTTGTCGCCGAGGAGCCAGCCGTTGCCGGCGTTGGGTGCCTGCAGGATGGGCGGGACGGCGGACTCCCTGAGGACGAAGGCATCGTGGCAGCTGCCGGGGTATCTGGCGCACACGTGTAGGAATCTCTGGCGGTGGTCACAGATGAGCTGGGCGTTCATGGAGTGATACCCCTTCCTGTTGATGAACAGCCCTGGCTCATGCGGAGGTGCCCGTATTGCGATGTGGGTGCAGTCGATTACACCCTGCACCCGTGGGAAGCCGGCCATGGCATGGAATCCAACCGCCCTCTCCATCTGGCTGCGCTCGTCCATGGCGAAGTTGATGTAGTGGGAGGCCCTGCGGAACAACCCATCGGTGACCTGCCTTATGCACTTGTGTGCAGAGGACTGACAGACCCCGGTGATGTCCCCGGTGGCACCCTGGAAGGAACCGGATGCGAAGAAGTTGAGGGCAGTGGTGACTTTGACGGCGACAGGTAAGAAGATGCTGCTTGGTCCATCAGGGAGCAGCTCGTCGTTAAGGAGGCTGCAGATGTCGGCGACTACCTGGCGATTGACTCTGAGCCTCCGTATGCACTGCTCCTCGGAGAGGTCCATGAAGCTGAGCCTCGCTCTGTACACCCTGTGCGGAGGGTAGTGCCTCCTGCGACGCATCTCTCTCTGCGGTTGCCCTCCCTCCTGCTGTGCAGGTGGGTGTGCCGCAGCACCCTGTTGGGGGGCCCCACCTCTCCGAGGCGGACGGCGTGGACTGCGAGGCTGCTGGGGCTGGTCATCCTGTTCGTCCTCCGACGATGTCAACGCACCACCCATCTGGCAGGTGTTGGTGTGAGGGGTTGTGCAGGGTAGGTGGGTGGGTCCTCGGACTGCGGCTCCGGTTTCGTGTCGGTCTGTCCTCTGGCTTGGCGGGGGTTGGTGGAGGGCAGGGGTTGCCCTATGTGACGCGGTGGCCTCCTGCGTGGGTGAGGGCTCTCCCCCGTGGAGCGCACCTTGGCACCTGCCACAGGCTGCTGGCTGCAACACGCCTGGTTTGAAGGGTCCTGTTTCCCCCAGTGTGGGAAACTGACTGCTTTGAACGTAAAATCCCACACTTCCTCTTTTGACAGCTGCTTCAGCTCATTAACTGACCACAACGAGCAAGGTAAGTACTCTCAAGTGGAACCCCGCTGGCTTTAATTGCCTGCGGGATTCCCACCAGCGGGGCTTTCGCGCGCAGCCCCGCACGTCAGCGCGGTACCCGGAAGTGGCCGGGATTTCGTCCGAATCCGGTCACGTGATCGGAGATCGGGATTTTCGGGGCCCCCCCGCAGGTAACCCGACCCTAAAATCGAGCCCATTATCTTGCATTTATATAACATCTTATTATCTCTCTCAGGAAGTTACAAAGCATTTCACATGTAATGAATTGCTTTTGAAATGTAGTCACTGTTGTTATATGGGCAAAGATAGAAAAGCTTAAGATTTGCCTAAAACCAACCTGCAGGTTTTTACAATCACTATAAACCCTCATATTTAATAGCAAGGTACCAATCAGTGAATTGGAGACAGTAATTCAAGCATAAACCAGTTCTGGTGGAGGGTCAAAACTTTTGTTAAAACTCCTATTTGTAAAACTTCCTTATATGTAGAGATTTTGTAGCTGAAGGAGCAGCCAGTTCAGTAATATTGAAAAGGGCAGTGAAAACATTACAATCTGCCAAGATTTATACCTGAAACAGCATTTTGGATACAGCAGCCGGTTGGTGCAACAATTGTAGATCAAGGATTCCATCCCTAATCACCAGATGACTGCCCATTCTTGGCAGTGCCTCCAGGGGAAGATGCCGAGCTGAGCTAGGGACCTCTCAGAGGGAAGAATGAGTTATATTGGGGGAAGATTTTAACGGGAGGGCGGGATTGGGGCATGGGAGGCCTGAAGCC
This sequence comes from Heptranchias perlo, assembly GCF_035084215.1. Classification (NCBI taxonomy): domain Eukaryota; kingdom Metazoa; phylum Chordata; class Chondrichthyes; order Hexanchiformes; family Hexanchidae; genus Heptranchias; species Heptranchias perlo. Next base: position 9,286,907 of record NC_090354.1, read on the forward strand.
TCTGGGGTGAGATACCAGGTGCCTGCTAACACCCATGCAATCATACCCCATAAAGAGTCACCACCTTCAGCTAATGAAAGGAGAAAATTGATGGGAAATGCTAAATGTAAAATAATTTTGTGACACAGAGTTCTGAGCAACCCCAGACAAAATTTGACATTATTGTCCTCGGGTTTGTTTTGATGCAAATAATGTCCTGACACAAACACAATCAAAAGTAACCCATTTCTTCTCCCACTACAAGATTGGCATAATGTCTCCCTACCAATATGTTTTTACCAATAGACTAGGGTTGCCAACTCTGGTTGACTGTATTCCTGGAGGTTTCATCACATGACCTCTTCCCTCCAACTGCCCCGCCCCCACGATCCCGCCACTGATCACCCGACACGTCCACCCTCGCAGCACACTGCCTTCATATGCCAATTGGAAAGCGAAAAGATTCTTCTTTACCCAATTGATTGATTTTTGACCGTCAGTTAAACAGCCTTTTTTCCCCCGTCGCCAATATTTTTATAACTAATAAACGGAAGTGTTCAAGGAAAATGATAAAAACACACACATTTTTTTTAATGCCCCTATGATGTTTCTTTTGGGATGCTCGTAGTAGTGTCCTGGAGATTAATTTTCAATTCCTGGAGACTCCAGGCCAATTCTGAACGATTGGCAACCCTACAATAGACTGTGAGATTATGTTACCATGCTGCACTTTACCAGCTATTTACAATTCATTATTATTAAACTTTCCAGCTGCATTAGGCCGAGATTGGGACTGAATACAGAATATAGTCCAGGGATCAGGCTTTAACTGAGAACTCTAGTTTTCCAACTGCAAGTTGAGCTATGAAAGGTTTTTAGTGAGATTGGTCCTCTGCAGAGCTACCTAGACTGGATTTTAAACACAAACAATCAAAGGAACAAATTATTTTTCTTGCTCAGGTTTCTTCAGTGTAGGTTAGATGTTATCATTATCCGCTTCAGTTTCATACACACACACACAAATGCTACTAGTGAGTTTTTTCAGACCTCATACCATTGACTTATAAAGGAGTTAATGAGGCCACCATGGGGTAAAATGAAAAATAAAAAGTTCTTAATTGCTCAATAAAAACTCATAAATACTCCTGAATAAGCACCTAAAACCCCCCAGAAAAATTGCATCATCTATTCTTTTTAACCTATTGCCCTGAAAAATTCATTTGCTAATGGGATAGATGTCTTATGTTGTTCTTTCTCCTATGGGATATGGGATATAACCTCAAATACAGCCCACACAGAAAGCGAGATGTAGTTTCTCTGCCGTGGGTTTGGCTACCCTGTGCACTGGAACATTGCCCTTTTACCTCTTTGAACTTGGTTCAAATAAGGGAGGGATAAATGTACTTTCTCTCCCTCATGTGAAATGTTTGGGCGCAATCCCAAACCAATCTCCCAGAAGACATTAATGCACAACATAAACTGCTGTCAATTTTGTTATAAGTGGCAGCAATTTAGCAATCTCGCACTAGCAGGTCCAATCTGATTGTAAATGGCTCTTTAACAAGCTTCTCATGACCTAATCATTTTTAGCCCTGTTTTGGTCCCTTTTATTTTTCTTGATTGGAATGGAAGTTCATCATGGTGCTTTGATGTAATTAACGAATGACTGATAGGAAATGGTCTTTTAGCAGTAGGAAGCAAGTGCCAGACTACAGGTACATACCTGAACATTGCATAAAAGTTTTTATCAATATATTGAGAGAAAGAAAGTGGTAAAGGGGAACATGAGGCCCTTAAAGACAGATACAGGTGAGGCTATAACGGATAATAAGGAAATGGCAGACTTGTTAAATGAATACTTTGTGTCCGTTTTCATGATAGAGGAAGAGATCAAAACACCAAAAGTACAAGGGAACCTAAAAATATGTCAAGGGGAGGAACATAGTGGATTTAATATAAGTAAAAAAGATGGTAATGGAGAAAATAGTGGCACTTAAGGTAAACAAATCTCCTGGACCTGATGGTTTCCATCCTAGAGTATTAAAAGAAACAGGTGAGGAAATTGCAGATGTGTTTGTCACAATTTTCCAAAGCTTTCTAGATTCAGGAATTGTGATTTTAGATTGGAAAATTCTAAATGTCATTCCATTATTTAAGACAGGAGGGAGGGAGAAACCAGGAAACTACAGACCTCTCAGTTCAATATAATTTGAGGGAAATTACTGGAATCTATTATCAGGGACAGAGTGATTGCACATTTGAACAAGTATGAGCTGATCAAAGAGAGTCAGCATGGATTTGTGAAGGGTAGGTTGTGTCTGACTAATCTAGTTGAATTTTTTGAGGCGGTCACTAACAATGTGGACAGGGGACTGTCTATCAATGTTATCTATACAGACTTCCAGAAGTCATTTGATAAGGTCCCACACAAGAGAATATTAGCAAAAATGACAGCGCATGGGATTTGAGGTAACTTTGGGACAAGGGTTGATAATTGGTTGGGAGGTAGGAGGCAGAGAGTAGGGATAAAGGGAATGTATTCTGATTGTTGGAATGTGACAAGTGTTATTCCCCAGGGATCTGTACCGGGCCTCAGCTTTTTGTCATATATATCAATGACTAGGATGAAGGAATAAAGAGTTGTATATCCAGGTTTTCGGGGGACACTAACGTAAGTTGTGTAGATGAGAGCAGAAAGATAGGGACATAGACAGATTAAGTAAGTGAGCAAAACTGTGGCACATGAAGTTCAATGCGGGAAAGTACGAGGTAATCCACTTTCGCTCCAAGAGAGACAAATCAGAATATTTTCTTAATGGTGAGAAACTAGGAGCTGTGGAGGCGCAAAGGGATTTGGGTGTCCAGATACACAAATCACTAAAAGCTAGTGCACAGGTAAAAAAGTGATCAAAAAAGCTAATGCAATGTTGGCCGTTATCTCAAGTGGGTTGGAATACAAAGGGGAGGAAGTTATGCTTCAGTTGTACAGAGCCTTGATCAGACCCTATCTGGTATATTGCATTCAGTTCTGAGCACCGCGCCTCAGGAAGGATCTATTGGCCTTAGAGGGGTACAGCATAGATTTTCCAGAATGATACTGGGGCTTAAAGGGTTAAATTATGAAGACAGGTTGCGTAAACTTGGGTTGCATTCCCTTGAGTTTAGAAGGTTGAGGGGTGATCAAGATGAGGTGTTTAAAATGATAAAAGAAATCATCAGATTATATACAGAGAGGCTATTTCCTCTGGTGGGGGAATCCAGAACAAGGAGGCACAATCTTAAAATTAGAGCTAGGCCATTCAGGAGTGATATCAGGAAGCACTTTTTCAAAAAAGGGTAGTGGAAATGTGGAACTCTCTCCTCCAAAGGACTGTGGATGGTGGGTCAATTAAAATTTTCAAGATTGAGATCAACATATTTTTATTAGGTAAGGGTATCAAGGGATATGGATCAAAGGCGGGTAAATGGAGTTGAGGTACAGATCAGCCAAGATCGAATTGAATGGCGGAACAGACTCGAGATGCTGAATAGCCTACTCCTGTTCCTATGAAAGACTCTGGATTGTTCAGTCTCAGGTCTACTTGAAAAGATCAGAATTTGCCTGGTTTGGGGCACATTGAAATGTTAGGTACACCATCCCATCCCACGTAAGGCAACTGTGAAGAAAACAAATCCATTACATTTACATTGTTAGACTCATATTTTCCATGCCCAGCCACAGGGGGCAATTTTCAGTCCCTCCCCGGCAGAAGCTGGGCGGTAGTGGAGTTACATTCGAGGTGATCGACTTAATGTTCCATTCCCGCCACCATTTCAACTCTGGCCTTACGCTATGCAGCACAGCGCCTGCCCTGCCCCCCCCCCCCCCCCCACCGAGTCAGGCAGAAACAAATCAGGGTCTTATGAAGAACGTAGGACCCCAATGCATTTTAGATGACTTACTGGGCAGAGCATGCGCTATGGTTCCTCTGCACAGGAAAACCTGGCGGTCAAGAGGAAGAGGCCACTAAAAGGCAAGTCTAAAATAATTTTTGAGGGGCCAGGAGGAGCAGAAGTGAGGTTTTCAAACTTGAATAAAGGATGGGGAGATCATTATAAATTCAAACCGTGGTGTAAAGGCTATTCTCTAGGATCATGCACCACTCAATGCTCCAAAGATCCACATTTAATTTCTTGGCTTTCAGAGAAACTATGAATTGAACACTTATATCTGCAACATTCACAGGCTGGCAATGAGGACAAACAAGGACAACAACAAAAGACATTGTCCACTTAGCATATTTATTTCAAAAGGACTTCATTGCTTTAAGATTTTAATTTTTTTCCATCACATGAAAAATATTGGTTGCATGAATGATGGGAATTTTTTCTATTCCTCATTCTTAATTAAAAATAGCATTTAATTTTCCACATATTTACTCAAACCCTCAGGGAAATTATTCTTTAATTAATTTTTAAAATCTCCTATTCCTTTACACCTGTTTTATAACCAAGGAAGTGCTAAAACATGCCATGTAGCAAAAAGGAAATGCACAGATTATATAAATCAATAACTTTGAATAAATAAATATTTTAAAAACAGGGAAAGAGTAGAAAGTTCCTCCCACAATGGCTCGGCAGGTAACTGATTTGCTACTGAGCCATTCGGATGGGAAAGTTGCCTGTTCAATCTATAGTTTGGGTTGAGTTGATTGATGTGATTCAGGGCAGCAATGTGGCCATTCCAAGTAACCTCGGCATCCAGGTGCTAGGTGAGGAGGGAGAATTATAACCGCAACATTCACAGTCTGGTAATGAGGACAAATAACGACAACTGGAATTGAAGCATGCAAAACATTAGAAACCACTCAACTGTGTTGAATATGGTTTGACATCACCAAAAGGACATTGTCCATTTAGCATATTTATTTCAAAAGGATTTCATTGCTTTAAAATTTTATTTTGTTTCTGTCATATGAAAAATATTGGTTGTACGAATGATAAGAATGAGGAATAGAAAAAATTCCTAATTAAAAATAGATTTTAATTTTCCACATATTTACGCCCACCCCTCAGGGAAATTATTCTTTAATTAAATTTTTTAATCTCATATTCCTTTACATCTGTTTTATAAAAGCTAAAACATGCCATGTAGCAAAAAGGAAATGCACAGATTATATAAATCAATAACTTTGAATAAATAAATATTTTAAAAACAGGGAAAGAGCAGAAAGTTCCTCCCACAATGGCTCGGCAGGTAACTGATTTGCTACTGAGCCATTCGGACGGGAAAGTTGCCTGTTCAATCTATAGTTTGGGTTGAGTTGATTGATGTGATTCAGGGCAGCAATGTGGCCATTCCAAGTAACCTCGGCATCCAGGTGCTAGGTGAGGAGGGAGAATTATAACCGCAACATTCACAGTCTGGTAATGAGGACAAATAAGGACAACTGGAATTGAAGCATGCAAAACATTAGAAACCACTTAACTGTGTTGACTATGGTTTGACATCACCAAAAGGACATTGTCCATTTAGCATATTTATTTCAAAAGGATTTCATTGCTTTAAAATTTTATTTTGTTTCTGTCATGAAAAATATTGGTTGTACGAATGATAAGAATGAGGAATAGAAAAAATTCCTAATTAAAAATAGATTTTAATTTTCCACATATTTACGTAAACCCTCAGGGAAATTATTCTTTAATTACATTTTTTTATCTCATGAATACATCTGTTTTATAAAAGCTAAAACATGCCATGTAGCAAAAAGGAAATGCACAGATTATATAAATCAATAACTTTGAATAAATAAATATTTTAAAAACAGGGAAAGAGCAGAAAGTTCCTCCCACAATGGCTCAGCAGGTAACTGGTTTGATACTGAGCCATTCGGGATGGAGAAGTTACCTGTTCAATCCATAGTTGAGTTAATTGATGTGAGTCAGGACAGCAATGTGGCTATTACAACTAACCTTGGCATCCAGGTGCTGGGAGAGGAGGGAGAAATCCAGCCATTGTTCCTGCTCCTAATGACTATCCAGTGATTCCTACTGAAAATGATGTGGAGATGCCGGTGATGGACTGGGGTTGACAATTGTAAACAATTTTACAACACCAAGTTATAGTCCAGCAATTTTATTTTAAATTCACAAGCTTTCGGAGACTTCCTCCTTGATTTACCTGAGGAAGGAGGAAGTCTCCGAAAGCTTGTGAATTTAAAATAAAATTGCTGGACTATAACTTGGTGTTGTAAAATTGTTTACAATTTCCTACTGAAAAGTGCATGTATGGATGTATAGAAAAAATAAACAAAGGGATGAAAGATAGGCAGACAGACAGAACAAAAAGGAGAAAAGAATGAAAACAGTGTTAAGGAGTAAAATACACAAGGCGTGTAAAGGAGAGTTTTTTTTCATCAAAAAGCACCATGTTTCTGAGTGACCTGTGAGCAGGATATTGTAATTGTGCTAGTTATTTCAAGGTAAGTGGATTGTAGCACAATATGGGACATAACTCAGCTGTCAATAAGCAATGAAGGAACGCAGAGGGAGAGACAACCAACTGGTCTGACCAGATCAGGTTTTTTTTTAGTTTATGTTATTTTTATAAAGTTCTGACAACATAGTAGTCATCTAATCATGGGAAAGCAAAAACAATTAAGTTTGCTTACAGGTCCCTTAATGAACAAATTTTTATTAATTCATCGTATGGAGACATATGTGAAATGTTTTTTCACTACTCCTTTCTTTGGTTAAGCCCCCAACTACACATGAGATGGGATTTTATTGTAGACCAATGGATGACTCATGCTGTCACCATGGCAATCTGCTCACCACATCTTGCAGTTTTTATAAAAGAAAGAACATATTGTTCCTGGGGCAAATCTGGAAGGCAATCTCTCAAGTCATTTCAGAATGAATGTGGTCGATAATACAACTAATTGATTACACCTACTAAGAAGCCTGTTGAAAGGAGATTTCAACTCTTTCCAAGAAGCAAAAACAAAAAAAACAGTCATCCATCTCCCACCTCACCATTCCTGTTCACTTTTCTCTGCCTGTGTATTTTCAGTTGTGTATTCATGTAAGGCAGGCAGCGTACATCTAGACATGATGTAACAATCTCAGAGCTTTCTGAAAGCAATATCACCAAAGTGCTGGCCAATACACTGTTTATAAAACTTTATAAGGTTGTTCAACTGTCAAAATAAGCTTTAAATAAGCTTAAAAAAAAGGCCAGGACTAATTTCTAGACAGGCATATCCGTGATCATTTGAGAGATGAGAGAAAATGTACGAGATGAAAGTTACATTGAGACTACAGCACAGACACAGGTCATTCAGTCCAACTTGTCTATGCCAGCGTTTATGCTCCACACGAGCCTCCTCCCACCCCTCTTCATCTAACCCTATCAGCATACCCTCTTCTTTTCTCCCTTGGCTGCTTATCTAGTTTCCCCTTAAATGTATCTATGCTATTTGCCTCAACTACGCCTTGTGGTAGCATGTTTCACATTCTTACCACTCTTTGGGTAAAGAAGTTTCTCCTGAATTCCCTATTGGATTTATTAGTGACTAAGTTATATTTATTATCTCTAGTTTTGGTCTTCCCCACAAGTGGAAACATTTTCTGTACGTCTACCCTATCAAACCCTTTCATTATCTTAAAGATCTCTATCAGGTCACCTCTCGGCCTTCTCTTTTCTAGAGAAAAGAGCCTCAGCCTGTTCAGCCCTTCCTAATAATTATATCCTCTCAGTTCTGGTATCATCCTTGTGAATCTTTTTTGCATCTTTTCCAATGCCTCCATATCCTTTTTATAACGTGGAGACCATAACTGTGCACAATACTCCAAGTGTTGTCTAACCAAATATAAATTAACATTTTTGATTTTGATCCAACTCTCTTTCGAATTCACTGACACAATCAGGCCCCACTTCCCCTTCATAGTCCGCTCCGTGAGTTCAACATTCTCTGAATAAAGTGTGGGGGTTAAATTTCCACAGGGATTCTCCCGATCACCTGCCGTCATTTGGCGGAAGGTCCGCAGGAACCTGGAGAAAAGGCATAAATGGCCAAATGGCCTCCTTCTGTGCCGTATGCTTCTATGTAAGGAATCTTACAGCACCAGGTTATAGTCCAACAGTTTTATTTAAAAATCACAAGCTTTCGGAAGCTTGTGATTTTTAAATAAAGCTGTTGGACTATAACCTGGTGTTGTAAGATTCCTTACATTTGTCCACCCCAGTCCATCACCGGCATCTCCACATCGTATGCTTCTATGGTTCTCTGCACTTGCAGTACAGGCTGGATCTACGACATTCAGGATATGTAGTTAAATAAAGACTGTATACTTTCGATGCCTATCTAGCCATAATAGGGATTAATTTCTGACTTTGGGCTACCAGTGAGAAGCTCTGTTCGCCAATAGTACATTACCAAAACGTGTCAAAATGTTCAGAAAATTGCGCAATGCCAATCTGCACCACCAGGGGGTGTAGCTCAGGAAATGACCCCTAAAGTACCAATCACACAGCTTTCTTAAAGCAGTATTTACCAATACGTTGGACATTGCACGATCACAAGTAATAATTTAACACAAATAGTTCAGATGCCAGGTAACTAAAGTTTCACAATGTTTTTAATTTGAAGATGTTTAGGTACCAACAACAATCCTGCACCAGTAATCCATTTTCTAATAGATTTTGCTTTCATGAGAGCACAAGATGAAAATTAATGATATCTTGTTCGGGTGCCACAGCAGACGAGGCCGGCCGGTCAGTAGTTATGCTAAGAGTGCATGAAATATGAAAAATAATCCTGCAGTTGAGGATTAACTCATGTGTTAAAAGTTTTGCTATGTGAAGCAGCACCAGTACAAAGTCAGATCAATGTTACGTTAAATTTAAATAATGAATCATTTTAACTATAAAGCTTTATTTTTTCATCTTGTGCAGTTGTACAAACCCACACAAATTCCAGGACCGAGTCAATGGTTAGACATTTCCTGCAGATTTCACTGACTTCCCTATATTTTCTTGGTGGTTTTCCTGTGGCTCTCTAAGAGTGGAAAACACACCAAGAAAAAAATAGGATTGTCATATTTTGATAAGCAGCAGTGAAATACAATCGCTCCAACTCGTTTGGACTAATTTTCCTCATTAACTCGCAAATGCCAGTTGTGCAATGGGCCCCATGTATTGGGACGAGTAATTCAATTTGTCAAAGATGCACAAGGTTACTGAGATAGGGAGGGGCAAGGCCACAAAGGGATATATTGGAGGCACTGGGGCACTTGGTGTGGGATAGTTTACAGGCAGCGACATTTTGGATGAGCTGCATTTTACGAAAGGCAAAGAGTGGGAAGCCAGCCAGGAGAGCGTTGGAATAGTCAAGACTGAAGGTGACAAAAGTATGGATCAGAGTTTAAGTGGCAGATGGGCTGAGGTAGGTGCAGAGGTCGGCGATTTTGTTGGCGATGCTCTGGCTGTGATCGGATGGGTAAGAGTCGTACAAGCAAGGGGCAGGCCCACTGAGCTGCACAACAGAGGGGGCGTGTTTGAGGAGAATGTTGTAGTCCACCATGTCAAAAGTTACAGAGAGGTCAAGGAGGGATAACGCACCATGGTCACAGTCACACAGAATGTTGTTTTTGGCTTTGGTTAGGGCCGTTTTCGTGCTGGGGCGGGGCGGAAACCCAATTGGAGAGATTCAAAAATGGAGCTGCAGGAGAGATGGGCACAGATTGGGAGGCAACAACATGTTCAAGGGAATGGTTAAGCAAATCGACGGCTGCAGAAATATCGTGGCGAATGGAGGACCAAAGGTTCGGCAGTTGTGGTTTTTAAAGTGCAGCTGTAAGTAACTTGGGGGAGAGTTTATTCAAGGGATGGTACAGAAGGAAGTCAGATATAGGCGCTGAGCGATACAAGGAAGTGGTCGGAATAGGCAATGATCCAGATCATGGGAGTAGAAAGACCACTGGATATGGATATGTAGTAAGGCAGAAGAGTAGTGACAGCCCTGGGTTCTGTAGGTCGGTTGAGCTTGGGGATGGTGGCCAGGTGCCCTGTATATTTGTGGTCATGTTGGTTGGGGTTGGTGCCCCTTATGGCCAGTGGGTGGCTTGCTGCGCTAAGGAAGCAGTTTGTGTTGAGTGGTCCTCCAAGAACAACAACAACTTGCATTTATATAGCGCCTTTAACACAGTAAAACATCCCAAGGTGCTTCACAGGAGTATTATCAAATAAAATATGACACCAAGCCACATAAAGAGATATTAGGACAGGTGACCAAAGGCTTGGTCAAAGAGGTAGTTTTTAAGGAGCATCTTAAAGGAGGAGAGAGAGGAAGAGAGGCGGAGAGGGTTAGGGAGGGTATTCCAGAACTTAGGGCCTAGGCAACTGAAGGCACGGCCGCCAATGGTGGAGCGTTAAGATTCGGGGATGCGCAAGAGGCCAGAATTGGAAAATAGGCAATTTCAGGTGGAGGCCAAACATCTTTCATTGCACTTCACCCACTGTGGGGGTGGGGTCCATCCTTTTTCAGGTAGCAGTGAGAGTTGAGCTAGTCTGCTCCCTGTGGGGGGACCCTTTCTCTCCTGAGGGCAATCCCAGAAAGCACTGTGCTAGGTCTTTAGGAATCATGAGACCGATCATGTTCCTCCAGATCTACCACCCCGACGTCCAGAATGGCTGCATCTAGGGACACAACCGTAATATGTGGAGGAGGGCAGAGGGCATGGAGCCAGACCCTAAATATCACCACCTGCAGAAAAATACACGAAAGCCAACTCAAAAATCACACATCACACATACTGCAGCCCACATATGCTGCACAAGGGTCTCGCAGTAAACTAGCATTACTCACTAAACTCCAGGGAAATACTTTTAATTCAATCTATTTCTTCATATACTAGGATTATTCAGATGCAATCCATGTAACACAATGATTATTAAAATGAAATGCTATATAAAATGAATGATCTGCTGATTTCATTACTTGTTCTGTATCTACATCCTAACAAATTACATCACAAATGCCACAGTGCGGTATACCCTGCGACTTTTGTTCTTTCGGGGTTCCCAGGTAAATGACATGCTTAACTTGAGTTTGATGGAATTAATTACAGCACTGTACACAGGCCCCATGATAGTAGCAGACTAATTTCTAGTAGTAGATTCAGTATTCAATAAATAGAAGGCTGTTCAGGGTTCGAGAATATCTGTCCAGCTCCCTTGCTAAAAACTTTTAAAACTTGATGATTAAGTCGCATGAGAGCAATGCATTCTTTCCTTCACTGCAAAACTACTGGTAACTACATTTGGCAATACAGGCACTGTTCTCTTAGGCCAATAAATTAGACTGTGCAAAGATTAGAGTACAAACATTTATGAGGCGTTAGTCACAAAACTGTTTAATCCTTACATCTGTGTAATAAGAGGGACCTCATTAGTGGAACACAATTGGTGATCATCCAATAGTGTGGAAGAAAAATAAATATTTACAAATCATAAAGGGAAACAGCCAACTTTTTCTTAGAAATTGAAAAGAGGCCTCTTTTTTTCAACTGCTGACCTACATTATGTCTATTATCCTTCCAACTTCTCATTAACTCTTGAGTATGTAAGGCCAGCTTGCACTGCTATTCATGAAGTGCAGAAGCAGGAGGGGAAGGAGTTGGAATTTTATCCTAAGTAAGACGAGCTTCACATGCATATTTGCACTTTTCTGTTTATTGTTCAACGAGAGAAGAAAATATTAACTACACCCCCATTCTCTAAAAGAGTTACATTTTTTTGTATCAAAAGTATTCGTTTCATTGAAAAACATAATTGTTCAGTGTTTAAAAAGATAAACAGGATGTGTTCTACAGTACCTTGGTGTCGTGCAGCATTTTGACATTTTTACAGGTAACAAAAGCTCCTCATTATATTCAGCCCAACAAAAACAACTTGCATTTATGTAGCACCTTTAACGTTGTAAAACATCCCAAGGCGCTTCACAGGAGCGTAATCAGACAAAATTTGACACATAAGGAGATAGTACGTCATAGAGGTGGGTTTTAAGGAGTGTCTTAAAGGAGGAGAGAGGTAGAGAGGCGGAGAGGTTTAGGGAGGGAATTCCAGAGCTTATAGTCTATCCTTAAATTACTGATTGTACAAAGTTTGGGATTGTCACTGTAGCATTACAATCATTTGCTCCATTCTTCTTCTTCTTTCTAACCTTCATTTGGTTTCCCGTACTATTCCCTGGCCAAGAGGCAATTGGTGATCAGCTCCGAGGCACTATTCAGCCACTAGGAGGAACGTAAGAGTGGCACAGGGCGACTTGGTTTCTGATTTCTTGTATCCTTTGTGGGCACCGCCTGTCACCCTCTCAGTGCCTTTTCATCCCCCTCCTAACAGCACATGTTGCATTGCACTTTCAAGGCTACATCCTGCCACAGTTTGTTGTCACCATCATTTTGTATAAACAGTCTATAGATGATAGTCTCAGTCTTTTTGAATATTGGACCTTTTAGGTAGAAGCACAAAGACAGAGATTCCTTGATAATACATTTATACAAAGGTTCTGGTACTAAAAATAAAAACAAACTTGGAAATATCTGTGAATAGTCAGTCATCTGATTTGACAGCTCAATTCAATAGAGCATAGCATATGGAATGGGATGGCATCATTCAGCCCATCAACCCTCTAAAGACCATGTACAATTTTCCCTGCCATGGACTCAATCAATCTCCAGACGGAATCAAACAATCACAGATAAACCTACAGAATATAAAGCTCTGAAATCCTCCCCCATTCCCTGGGGTACTCAAGTAAAACTCCAGACAATTAACCTAACCGTACAAACTGTCCTTACAGGGAAACCATCCTTGGTTCTAATAGCAAACTGTGTCCTGTAAAGCTTGAGCTGCTTTAAACAAAAAGTCTGTCATAGAATAGAATCATAGAATCATACAGCACAGAAGGAGCCCATTGTGCCTCTGTCAGCTCTTTGAAAGAGCTATCCATTAGTCCCACTCCCCTGCTGTTTCCCCATATCCCTGCAAATTTTTCTTTTTAAGTATTTATCCAATTCCCTTTTGAAAGTTACTATTGAATCTGCTTCCACCACCCTTTCAGGCAGTGCATTCCAGATCATAACAACTCGCTGAGTTAAAAAAAATTCTCCTCATCTCCCCCCTCCGGCTTTTTTGCCAATTATCTTAAATCTGTGTTCTCTGGTTATCGACCCTCCTGCTAGTGGAAACAATTTCTCCCTATCTACTCTATCAAAACCTATGCCTTTTATTCATAATGGATACCAGTCCAGCATTAGGAGAATCCATAAGTCATAACTGTATAGGTGCCTAAAATATTATTTGTCCATTAACTAATTTTATAGCGAGACTCTGAATGAACCGATGATGTTTATGCTAATGTAAGAATGGGGTGTTAACTGGCAACTAATGGAGGACACTGCGGGACAAAAGAGTTCAGGGGCATTATAGGTCACCGGGATGCATTGTTTCTAACCAGATTTAAATCTTATTTAGAAGCGGCACTGCCTGATCTTATTGGGAATTTTGTGCCATTAAAATCAATTTGGAAAAACTGATAGATAAGCACATGAGGAAGAAAGGAATAAAAGGTTATGCTGATAGGATTAGATGAAGCAGGGTGGGAGAAGGCTCGTGTGGAGCATAAACACCAGCATGGACCAGTTGGGTCGAATGGCCTGTTTCTACTCTGTACATTCTATGTAACTCTATGTAATATTTTGAAGGGGATTAAGCCTTTATATTTATAGGTTGCAAAGATACTTAAATATTGTGTTTTACAGTCCATCAACTGTGGGTCCATATCAGCTTATTGATTCTCTGACTTTTCCATTCCGGTCGTTCCTGAAAGCTAACATGATCTGACAGGTTTAGATCTATGATAGATTAACATTTTGCAAATTACTAACCCTTCATCAGACAATGTCAGTGTACACATCAAATATTAATGTAGGCATGGGGCCGGAACAGATAATCTACATTCCAATCGAATGTGCAAATGTTTTGGGACATTTTTCCTATATTAAAGGAGCTATATAAATGCAGGTTGTCGTTGTCGTCATATCTGGGGCTGTTGTGGTTGTGGTTCTGGTGGTTGTGCATGTAAGTTGAAAGCTCATTCCAATTAAGAGTTGCAATGTATCCCTTGCTAATCTTGTGACATGAGTAATTTTTCTTTTCAAGATGAAAATGAACCTGGGGTCAGAAGCCATGTGTTATCTCTTCAACCATTCAGAGGCCTGAATGTTGTCAACATGATAGGTTTTCCTGACATTAGCTGCAGTACTACTTGCTCAAGCAGGCTTCTGGGCACATACACAAACTACCATGATATGGATGATTAGCAAAAGCCACGACATTTGCATGTTTATGGATATGTGCTTTTGGTAAACGTTATCCATAGAAAATGCGGAATGAAAAAGAGATTTTAAAACCATTAGCCCTGAGTTTAAGTTGGGGCAGGAATTGTGGGGGCAGGGGGTTGAAGCGGACGGCAAACCATCCGGACCTCAGTCTCCAGCCTGTACCCAGTGGCGGCTGGCCGGTGGGCAGAAGTGGGTTGTCGGGCGGCATGTGACCGCTGCCAGGGACCTGAAGGAACGGTCCCCGGCACTCAGGTAAGTGGTTGGGAGGAAGATTGGGAATGCCTCGTGGTCAGGGAAGGGGGTCAGAAACCCAGGGCAGGGAAGCTTAAACTTTCCTTATGAGGCACAGAAGAGCACTCCTGCTGTATGGATGCTGGGATCATTAAGGATGCTGAGATAGCCCTGAAGACTTTCTGTCGCTCGAGGGGGAAAAGCAGGAGATTCAGCAAATCGGGAATTGTGGTTACAACTGGGATAAGGGGGACAAGCCTTGTGTCTCCACTGATTAAACTGAGTCATCACAAATTATCTGGGATACGATATATATGTTCTTCAGAAGCTGGGTTACTCTGGACTTTACCCTTCCCAAGAAAGGCATAGCAAACCTTAAACCACAGGCCGGCTACAAATGGTACAGACAGGACACAACATACAGCAAATCAGCTGAAGGGGCAGCAGAGGCTGTAGGAGGATCCATCTTGTCTCTTAATAGATTATAGATTAAGGAGTTGTAGTGGGTGCAATATATTGCCTTGAAAATCTTCATTAGCACTGATAATTTAATAAAACCTTCATGTAGTATCCTACATCACCACTAGATGTTACAACTATATACTTCATAAATTCTCAGTGCAGTGTTAAAGAATGCAATAGCTACATCTAGTGGCAGACAGTCAATAGTTGAATTCTTACGTTATTCTTTATCTTCTTTCCAGTCTTTGTTTCAAAAATCAGATCCAATTGATGTGGGTTTCTCTATGCTTCCTGAGCTTTATGCAGACCTTCTGATTTGAATCCTGTACGAAAGTCAATGACTGGTCCGTTGCAAGAGGCAAAGGCATGCCATGGGATCTTTGAGCAGGAATACATTTACTGGATACAATTTAAAACCCTCCCATGTATTCGCAGTCTCTATTTGAGGGTCACATAGGCACTTGGTATGGAAATTACGGCAAGTGCAAAAGGGGGTTTTCTCTCGGGCTTACAACATTCCACAAACTGGTGCAAAGCCACAACCTGTCCAGCACAAGAACAAAATCCAGTTTATTCATTTTGGCTTGAACCATGGGTCTCCAACGTATCCAATATCCGCACTGAAATCACCCAAATAACCATAAGTGCTTTGGGACACCCTGAGGTCATAAAAGGCGCTATATAAATTCACGTCCTTCTTTCTTTCTTTGAGTCACTGATATCAGCGAGACTCCTTCCCAGATTTATTTCTTAGAAGCATGTTCCTTTTGCGGTAGAAACCACAAGAAATCTGTGTTCTGAGGTACCAAGGCTACGGTGTGCATCAAACAGAACCCTATTGCCAGTGGGGCAGCTCCAAGACAAGTCAATGGTTTGTGTATTGATCTCTAGGACTAGATTGTCATACTCTGCTCTACCGGCCTTGCCTACAGCAGTTCTTAGGAATTTGGCATGAATATCGTCCACATCTGCTGCACTACTACTGGCTGGGTGGTGAAATGGGGACTCAATGCCTAGGACTGGGTTACCAAAAGATGCCTTTCTGGGTCAAGGTGAATGTCCATGGATGGCTCAGAGCAGGTCATCTGGATATCCCTATGACTCAGGTGAGCACTGCATATTGGGAAAAAAAAGGTACTCCTGTATGCTAGCAGCCTTTACCATCACACACAGACGTTACTGGCCTCAACAGTAGTTGTTTAGCAGATGCACTGGCAACCGCAGGACTAAGATAATATGTAACCTATCACAATCACCAAGGTCACGTACTTGTTTGTATTAGCTGTGTTCTATGATGACAATTAGATAACTGTTTCCGACAGAGCACAGACTGAGATTCGATGCTTCCTGCAGAGAGGCTTGAGTAATATTACCTGAAACTGTGAAAACAAATATCCTCTTGCCTTTGAGCGCAATTTATTTTAAACCAATGGCTGTTTACAAGATGGTATTTGATGCATTTGGTCGACTACATCGCAGAAAGTAGAATTATAGACACATACCAAAACCAAAGAATGTTACATTTGAATTAATTCTTGGAATAAGAATAAAAACAAGAAAGTTGTGTTTGACAAGTTCAATTTGATGCAAGTCCTTTGATCCTTAGGATGTAATTGGTTTTCAGATGCAGCCAATGTTTGCTCATCTGATTTTTGTTGACCTGAATTTTCCAAAACCTATTTCTCCCTCACCTTCAATTTAAACCTTCGACTGATAACCCCCTGGTCTTTGAATGTTCATTTCTCTCAAGCAAACTATTGTCTTTGGAGTATTTAGAATGAATGGAAATGTGTGGATATACTCCATATAACTGAGCATCTACAAAAATGATAGCCTTTGTCAGCCTTCAGTGTATTTGTACTCCTCTGCTTTGTAGAAGTAAAATGCAGAGAATGACAGCAATTCTTCATTCATAGAGTTCATAAAAATTGGGAAACAAATGGAACTTCCCTTTTTAATTTGGTGCTCAACCACTCTCAAGTGGTCAGGGTGACTGTGAAACAATAACAGTTTAGAAAACCTCATCAAAGCCACGTCTCTCAGTCGCAAATTCAAAGCAACGTCAAACAAAATCTGAAGGGACTTGGTGTCAAAATGTATGAAAAATTAGAAGTATCCTTTCAGCTCTAGGGCTTGGGTTTGAATCAAAATCTTCTCTCTCTTTCTCTGTTGCGGAATGTGGGGGCATGGCAATTTCATGCTCAAAGAACTAGACGTTTTACATCAAATTTGAACTCATTAAACAGCAACCCTTTTATTTTCATTGTCCCTTCACCTCTGGGATTGTCTTTAAGCACAAGTGAAACCAGATAAAGATCTGTTTTTTCTCAACTGGTAAGGATCTTGAGTTTAAGCTATTTCTTTTATAATTAACAACAATAACTTGCATTTATATAGTGCTTTAACGTCCCAAGGCGCTTCACAGGAGCGTAATCAGAAAAGAAAATGACACCGATCCAAAGAAGGAGACGTTAGGACAGGAGACCAAAGGGCCAAAGAAGTAGATTTTAAGGAGCTTCTTAAAGGAAAAGGAGGGGAAGTGGAGAGGTTTAGGAAGGGAATTCCACTGCTTAGGGCCTGGACAGCTGAAGGCACAGACGCCAATGGTGGGACGAAGAAAGCCAGGGATGCACAAGAGGCCAGAGTTGAAGGAACGCAGACTTCTCGGAGGGATGTATGGCTGGAGAAGGTGACAGAGACAGGGAAGGGTGAGGCCATGGAGGGATCTGAAAACAAGGATTAGAATTTTAAATTTGAGGCGTTGGTGGACCGGGAGCCAACGTAGGTCAGCGACCACAGGGGTGATGGGTGAACGGGACTTGGAGCGAGTTAGGGTGCAGAGTTTGAATGAACTCAAGTTTATGGAGAGTGCAAGATGGAAGGTTGGCCAGGAGAGCATTAGAACGGTCGAGTCTGGAGGTAACAAAAGCATGGATGAGGATTGCAGCAGCAGATGGGCTGAGGCAGGGGCGGAGACGGGTGATATTACGGCGATGGAAGTAGGCGGCCTTAGCGATGGAGAGGATATGGGGTCGGAAGCTCAGCTCAGGTCAAATAAGACATCAAGGTTGCAAACAGTGTGTTTCAGCCTGAGACAGTGGCCAGGGAGGGGAATGGAATTGGTGACTAGGGAGTGGAGTTTTTGGTGGGGGCCGATGGCGATGGCTTCGGTCTTCCCAGTGTTTAACAATTTACCCAAAAATAAAGATAATTTGAAAAAATTGACAACTCGATGCAGAAATTTCATGGTGAATGTTTTGCAAGAAAAGTGAATTCTGTTAGTGCTACAAGAATGACTGAAGTACCGATGAATTGGTTTCTCCAGTGCGAGTGGGAATACCAGACTCACGTACAAAAAGCAAGGCCAATTTATTTCTCACGGAAGAAATCTTCAATAACATGCGCTCTTTTGATATTTCTAGTAAGTATGCCAAGAGGTAGAGTTCTTGATCAGTAAGAATCCTGAGACAGACAATTTAATTCTCAATACTGCAAGAGGCAATACAGTTTTCAAAGTGTACAATATAACCATCTTTCTTGTGTTGCAGATCATCTGCCCATTGCTGTGAGAGATCAGAGGAATCAGATTAAAGTTCCAATGCCTTTCAAGTCCTATTTTGTCTTTCGTATTATGCCAAAAAGGAAGATATGAAATCATTTTATTTGATTTTTTTTCTTTTATTGAAATAAGCTAAGACGTTAACTATTTTTTGTCCAAATAGAAAGGAATTGAAATTTGTATTTCATTTTTAAAACAATCAGGTATGTGTGCCTTATGTTATGTGCTTTCAGAGAATATGTGCACCCCTTGCTCACTCCCACACCCAGCAACATCCTCCTTTCCTTGCAAGATGGTAATCTTCAACTCACCGTGAGCAATGCCACAAGAAATCGACCAGTGTTTCAATGAAAAGTAAGCCAGCTCATCATCCAGTAAATAACTGGGTGTCAGAAGTGGAAGAGTGCTCCATTCCTCAGTACTAGGTTTCTCACCTTGCTGTATAGCAACATTCTCCAAAAAATATAAATTTGAGCAATGTCAGAGGATGAAGTACTTTTTTTTTACTGTTGGTGGATTTCAGAGATTATCCAACTGGACGGTGTCAGTGTTGGTAAGTGGAATACTTTCCCACTTCTCGAGTCCAGTCTTGAGCATTCGCATAGCAGATAAAGCACAGATCATACACAGAATAAATCTATCTGAAAAACATGTTTTAACTGCAACCTCAGAAGACCATACACCCACCAGGGCATGGGTTGTGATAGTCTAAACTCATTTCATGCAAGATGCTTACAACTGGTAGAGACAGGAAGCTTTCATCCCACCAGAGTGGGTTGGATGTACAAATGTGATTTAAATAATGATTAAATCAAGATGAACATTAATTTTGGTCTTATAAAAATGGTGCTTTATGAAGTTAGGAGAAAGAATTTGCAAAACACTTGTGTTATATTCACGCTCTCTCAATTTTCTGTGTTCCAATGAGAATAATTATAGCTCTTTTCATCTATCTTCATATCCCCTTTGATCTGAGCTCAGACATCATAATTATTGCTTCTTTTTTCAATTAATGATTAAAGAGTAGGCAATCCTATGCAGAGCTTAGAATCGGATGCCGTATTCAAAGTGGGTTTAATGCATTGCAGGGAGATGGTATTTTATCTTTGGATTTGTATTCATTGGCTCCATATTCTCTGGTTGCATTGGGGCAAAACACTCTTTGCCCCAGGGGCTAATGCAAAATGAGAAGAATGGACTCTTTCTTTGATGGGGCTGTAGGTATCCATTCAGTCAAATGCTGGGAACGATTTGCTATTTTGCAGATTTAGATGCAGACCGAGGGTAACCGCACCTAAGATTTTGCCCATTTTTGCCTTTAAGGGTAAAAAAAGCCTCTTCAGATCTGAGCTGGCTCCACGTTACACAAATTCTGCTTACACTTTCCTCCTACACTTCTATTTCCTTTATATTATTTCTTATGTTTGTTGCATTTGTGTAGAAACGTTGACCCTCTCCATGCTCAAGATCTTTCCCTTCTCATCACTTCTTCATGGTATTTTCCTTTCTGAAAGCTTCTTCACATTACAAGTATAGTGTTGGTGCAAGACTGTTTTACCTTCACATCAATGCTAAATTTGTATCATTTGAATCAGGTGTCTAGGTCAAAACTGACACTCAATGAGACTGCCTCCTCCAGGTGTTAGATCGGGTGGTTACTCCAGATTTAGGCTGCATTTACACTATTACTGTGCATTGGTGCAAAGTAAAAGCACTTTGCCTTGATGCTACAATCATAGTGTGAATGCACCATTAATTTCTTTCCTTCGCGACAGACATTAATACTCCAGAATCTTGTCCTGCTTCCATGATTATTGAGTCTGGCATCTCTTTCACGCTTTGCACCAAGATTCTCGTTTACTTTTCTCTCACTTCATTCATGTTTTAAATATAAGGAATCTTACAACACCAGGTTATAGTCCAACAGTTTTATTTGAAAATCACAAGCTTTCGGAGGCTTTCTCCTTCGTCAGGTGAGAAAGCCTCCGAAAGCTTGTGATTTTCAAATAAAACTGTTGGACTATAACCTGGTGTTGTAAGATTCCTTACATTTGTCCACCCCAGTCCATCACCGGCATCTCCACATCATGTTTTAAATACTTCTCTAGGACCCCTGATATGTTCCTGGCTTGTGTCTTTATTGGCAATTTATTCGTCCTAATGATTGAACTTCTTTTCTCTTCACCCCTCCACATGCGCCCCCCTTCCAAAAAAATCTCTCATGCACTTATCAAGTCTGGTCTCTTCAATAGCTCATTTCAATTGATTACTTTTCTGTTCCCAACTTCAAATTGCCAGCTGAAAGAAAAGGTAACAGGGAAGGACATTAATTGTATTTCCTTCCAATATTCCTGCCCCAAAAGGATGTGGTTTTCTAAAGAGACAGGATCATGAAAGCTGCTCTTGCTGCCAGCCAAACAGTGATTACAAATTGTAGTGCTTGTTTATTAAAGAAGGTTTATTAAAGAAAAACTAAACTGCCAATATCAATAGGAATGATTTTACAGCCACTTTGGCTGCACTGCATCTACAAGATAAACGATTTTGTTTGCTTGTTCCTGAGGGATGTGTGCAGAGTAACTGCAATCAGGCAGTCACCCACTGAACTTCTATCAAGCTCCTATCCTGCGAGTAAATGCAAATTGACCAGATGTGGTACCCGCTATCCTAACACCTGTACAGGCTTCCACACTGGTCATTCTCTGAAGTTGTTGAAAATGTTCATTATAGCTTCATTTTAGCAGTCTTCACAGTTCAATTGAGTGTTTACCTCTGCAGTTCACCAAACCTTCAACACCCTCCATGCTCCAGACCCTCGATTCACCAATTTATTGCAGATTGCCAGCAATCTTCCCTTTGTTGCCTGACCAGGCATGCTATGGACAACAAACCACCAACCAATAGAAGGAACAACCTTTCAGTCTTTCAGTAGTCTTGAAAACAAGTGCTGTTCGATGTTAGTTCAAGTATTGAATGGTGTAGAAATTCGCTTACTGATCAGTTTGCACTTTGATATTAGTCATAAAAGAATGCTGTCAGAGACAACTGCAACAAGGGCAAGTGTCTCATTAGTTTGCTTAAAAAGTAAGGAAGGAAAAAGAAAGGAAGAATTTGCATTCATATGAAGTGTAGTCACTCCTGTAATGTAGGGAACACTTAGAGCGCAAAAAGCCTTGGAGAAGTTGTACTAGGTGTCAATGGACAAGTCACCAATTTCCCACAGCCTAATATTCAGCTATGATGTGGAGATGCCTATGATGGACTGGGGTGGACAAATGTAAGGAATCTTACAACACCAGGTTATAGTCCAACAGTTTTATTTGAAAATCACAAGCTTTCGGAGCTTACCTCCTTCGTCAGGTGAGTGAGTGAAGGGTTCGATGCGATGCGATTTTAGAACCCTTCACTCACTCACCTGACGAAGGAGGTAAGCTCCGAAAGCTTGTGATTTTCAAATAAAACTGTTGGACTACCTGGTGTTGTAAGATTCCTTACATAATATTCAGCTAACCATGGTATAACATGAAATGGCTAACTTTGTGTTTTACTGCATACAAGGGACAAAGTTATAGGCAATGATACTGTCTGGGGGAAAAGCTCTATAGACAGGTGAACTTTTCCCCCTGATGCATGGGGAGGGGGCTTTTGGATTGATACAGAATATTGAAGCTAGTAATTTTCACCAAAAAACAATAACGACACAACAATTGATACATTTTTTTCTATTTCAGTGTTTTAATGTAGCTTTAATAGCATTTTCATTACACTGTCAGGTACTGAAAGCACACCAGATTATCCATAAATAAGCTGTTCAAAAACAGAACTAATCAAGAAATTACAAAGGATGATCCCAGATGTATCTTGGTAGACAGTGATATAAAAAGCCTTCCTGTCTCAAACATTGATGACGCTGTTAAAGGACATTGCCTTTATTGAAAGAGAAAGAGCCAGAACAGTTGTTTCAAATGTTATCATTGCATGGTTTTGCAGATGACACTTTTGTGGCACAATGATGCAAAATGTCAGCCAAGGCTCCGCGGTAGCACTTCTCGCCTCTGAGTCAGAAGGTTGTGGGTTCATATCCCATTTCAGAGACTTGAGCACAAAATCTAGGCTGACCCGTCAGTGCAGTAGTGAGGGAGTGCTGCACTGTTGGAGGTGTTGTCTTTTGAATGAGACATTAAACTGAGGCCCCGTCTTCCCTCTCAGGTGGACGTGAAAGATCCCATCGCACTATTTTGAGGAAGAGCTGGGGAGTTCTCCCAGATGTCCTGGTCAATATTTATCCTTCAACCAACATCACTAAAACAGATGATTTGTTCATTATCACATTGCTGTTTGTGGGACCTTGCTGTTAGCAAATTGGCTACCATATTTCCTACATTACAATAGTGACTCCACTTCAAAAGAACATCATTGGCTGTAAAGTGCTTTGAGATGTCCTGAGGTCATGAAAGGCTCTATATAAATGCAAATCTTTCTTTCACTTTAACACAAATTGTTCAATTGTGTTAGGTGTTTATCAAACACTCTTTAAAAATACTCCAATAGTTCTTTAAAATCACAAAATAATGTAAAACTAGATGAAATTGTGAATATAAAGTGCCTTTCACTTCCTTGAAATATGTTTTGGGAACATAGGAATATACAGGATTGTAAAAGATCATTGTGGTCAATCTGGCCAGTCCAAGTGTCCAAGGAATATTATATCCCATAATACCTTTCATACCTCTCTATCAATTTCTCTCTGGATACTCTCCCAAACTTGCTGATACAATCAGCTCCCACTGTCTATCTTGACAGTCCATTCCTCAAATTCATTACCCTTGGTGTAAAGTAGTTCAATCTAAAATGTCTTTTCACACTCCCTATTTTACGTTTGAGGCTATGCTCTCTTGTGATAGAATCTGTGACTATGTTAAACATATTGACGTTTATTTTGTATCTAGTCTTTAGGATCTTGAATATTTCTGTAAGATCACTCTGACCCTTTTCTAATGTAAATATTCCCAACCTCTCCTCATAACTCAGGCCCCTAATCCTGGCTAGTAATTTCCTTGCTCTTCACTTCACCCTCTCCTCTTTAGGAGCAGCACCAGGCGCACCTAAAATTGAGGTGCCAACCTGGTGAAGCTACAACTCAGGACTACATGCATGCTAAACAGCAGAAGCAACATGCTATAGACAGAGCTAAGCGATTCCACAACCAACGGATCAGATCAAAGCTCTGTAGTCCTGCCACATCAAGTCGTGAATGGTGATGGACAATTAAACAACTAACGGGAGGAGGAGGCTCTGTAAACATCCCCATCCTCAATGATGGCAGAGTCCTGCACGTGAGTGCAAAAGACAAGGCTGAAGCATTTGAAACCATCTACAGCCAGAAGTGCCGAGTGGATGATCCATCTTGGCCTCCTCCCAATATCCCCACCATCACAGAAGCCAGTCTTCAGCCAATTCGATTCACTCCACATGATATCAAGAAATGGCTGAGTGCACTGGATACAGCAAAGGCTATGGGCCCCGACAACATCCCGGCTGTAGTGCTGAAGACTTGTGCTCCAGAACTAGCTGCGTCTCTAGCCAAGCTGTTCCAGTACAGCTACAACACTGGCATCTACCCGACAATGTGGAAAATTGCCCAGGTATGTCCTGTCCACAAAAAGCAGGACAAATCCAATCCGGCCAATTACTGCCCCATCAGTCTACTCTCAATCATCAGCAAAGTGATGGAAGGTGTCGTCGACAGTGCTATCAAGCGGCACTTACTCACCAATAACCTGCTCACCGATGCTCAGTTTGGGTTCCGCCAGGACCACTCGGCTCCAGACCTCATTACAGCCTTGGTCCAAACATGGACAAAAGAGCTGAATTCCAGAGGTGAGGTGAGAGTAACTGCCCTTGACATCAAGGCAGCATTTGACCGAGTGTGGCACCAAGGAGCCCTAGTAAAATTGAAGTCAATGGGAATCATGGGGAAAACTCTTCAGTGGCTGGAGTCATACCTAGCACAAAGGAAGATGGTAGTGGTTGTTGGAGGCCAATCATCTCAGCCCCAGGACATTGCTGCAGGAGTTCCTCAGGACATTGTCCAAGGCCCAACCATCTTCAGCTGCTTCATCAATGAACTTCCCTCCATCATAAGGTCAGAAATGGGGATGTTCGCTGATGATTGCACAGTGTTCAGTTCCATTCGCAACCCCTCAGATAATGAAGCAGTCCGAGCCCGCATGCAGCAAGACCTGGACAACATCCAGGCTTGGGCTGATAAGTGGCAAGTAACATTCGCGCCAGACAAGTGCCAGGCAATGACCATCTCCAACAAGAGAGTGTCTAACCACCTCCCTTTGACATTCAACGGCATTACCATCGCCGAATTCTCCACCATCAACATCCTGGGGGTCACCATTGACCAGAAACTTAACTGGACCAGCCATATAAATACTGTGGCTACAAGAGCAGGTCAGAGGCTCGGTATTCTGTGGTGAGTGATTCACTTCCTGACTCCCCAAAGCCTTTTCACCATTTACAAGGCACAAGTCAGGAGTGTGATGGAATACTCTCCACTTGCCTGGATGAGTGCAGCTCCAACAACACTCAAGAAGCTCGACACCATCCAGGACAAAGCAGCCCGCTTGATTGGCACCCCATCCACCACCCTAAACATTCACTCCTTTCACCATCGGCGCACAGTGGCTGCAGTGTGTACCATCCACAGGATGCACTGCAGCAACTCGCCAAGGCTTGTTCGACAGCACCTCCCAAACCCGCGACCTCTACCACCTTGAAGGACAAGAGCAGTAGGCACACGGGAACAACACCACCTGCACGTTCCCCTCCAAGTCACACACCATCCCGACTTGGAAATATATCGCCGTTCCTTCATCGTCGCTGGGTCAAAATCCTGGAACTCCCTTCCTACCAGCACTGTGGGCGAACCTTCGCCACACGGACTGCAGCGGTTCAAGAAGGCGGCTCACCACCACCTTCTCGAGGGCAATTAGGGATGGGCAATAAATGCTGGCCTTGCCAGCGACGCCCACATCCCATGAACGAATAAAAAAAAAATGTCTCTCTCATAATACAGTGATCGCAATTGTACACAGATAGGGCAGATTCAGCACTTTGTACAAATTTCGAATCACTTCCTCAGATTTGTGCTCTATTCTTCTGGGTATACAGCTCAAGTTTTATATTTCAAGTGGTTCCCCACCCTTTGTCACAACACAGTGCTGTCGAGGGACTGCACCCTCGCTGTTAACCCGTTCTTTCTCGTTTCAGAAATGGAGGACCTGCTGTACTTTGTCAGCATCTTCGGTTTAAATTTCAAACCTGACCCTCAGATTTTCCATCTCGCACATTTTCTCACATTTGCCTTAGGTTTGCCACTAACATAACTAATGCATTTTCCACTTGTGTGGGGGTGTCCAAAACTAAGGGCCATACATATAAGATGGTCATTAATAAATCCAATAAGGAATTCAGGAGAAACTTCTTACTACCCAGAGAGTGGTGAGAATGTGGAACTCGCTGCAACATGGAGTAGTTGAGGCATTTAGCAGAGATGCATTTAAGGGGAAGCTAGATAAAGTACATGAAGGAGAAAGGAATAGAAGGATATGTTGATAGGGTGAGATGAAGTAAGGTGGGAGGAAGCTCGTGTGGAGCATAAACACTGGCATAGACCTGTTGGGCTGAATGGCCTGTTTCTGTTTCGTAAAATTCTATATCATTCTAGAATTATATGTAGAATTCTATGTAGAATAGACTATTCACACATCGTTTGTTCTTTTAATGTTCTTTCATTTCTTTAATGCTCCTTTCTATTACTTGACTAAGATGATCTGGCTGAGCGATCATTCCATTGATACTTCCTCTCTGCGTTTGTCTGTTTGTTTTTATCCCTCCGCTCCTGTTTTTCTGATTGTATTAAATATTTGTCCTTCTCTTATTTTTCAGTTCTGAGAGAGGGTACGATCCTGAAACATCACGGGCGTGATTTTAGCTCGGAGACAGGAACCCTGCACGTCCACACTCGTGTGGGGATCCTGGAAGTCAAATGAGTGCGTCGCAAGCTGCGATCACAACCCAAATGAAGGTAAGTATTTGTGCTTCCGGGTTTCCCAGGCGCCAGGCAGCCAGATTGACAGGCTGGAGCCTGTCAGAAGTGAAAGGAAACGCGAATCGGAGAGGGGGGAGGGAGGGAGAGAAAGAGCGGGGGCCGTGGAAGAAATCGGAGGTGGGGGTGGGGGAGATGGGAGAACATGGACGACATCGGGTGGGCCTTGGAGAAGATCGGGGGTTCCAGCATTGGGGCGGTCCAGTATCGGGGGGGGGGGTCCACATCTCTGTGGGGGGGGTAAAATAGCCTGCTGACAGTTATTATCCCCTCTCATACATGATGAATGATCATCTGGATGAGGTATGGGAGGGCTGCTGGCAATGTGTATCCATACTGTGCTCAGGTACGTAGGAGTAGGGAAAAAAAATCACAGTTGGGGGTTGTGGGGGGGAGATTAAGGCTCTAAAACAGCATAATGCATATGTTTATGCTACAGGAGATGTAACCACTTATGCGAGTTCTCCACTTATGACTGTCTAAGGATCAGATTTGCATTATAAAACAGATTTTTGCACAAGCCCTTCTGTACGAGTCTGATTTTTAAGTGTAACTAAACTTAAGAGTATTCACAGCAGTAGTTTTGACAAACACAACAGTAGTACAGTTGCATTATGACTCAGAATCAACTTAGTTGAAGTTTTACTCATTTATATAGATCTTTAAATTAGATGAGGAGAATATTATCTTTAATAAAAAGATGTGACAGTTTGAGATTAAAGAAAATTGACGTATATTAAAAAGAATTGAAACTTTAAAATAAATAAATTAGCAGATGCTGTGCAGCAGGAAATGAATCTATTTTTGAAAGCTGCAAAGGAACATCATGTACCCAGAGGTTTATTTTCTCAGTTACTACCACGTACTTTTAATAATTCACCACATCCTTTGCTGCTTGCAGCTTGCTGCTTCCAGTTTTAACAAATTTACAGATTACTGTCATGTGTTGTTGGGTCTACTGTGCTGAAATATTTATTCGCTCTTTTACTGCCAAACTTCCTTTAAAGCTTTTGGAATGCCAAAAGGTTTATCATGTGACACCTGCAGTGTTTTTTTCCTGAAAATGGCTAACATTAAATTTTACAGAATTAGAAAAACACTGATCATATAGTACACATATTATGTACAGTTCAGTATACAGTATATGGTGTACAGTATATAGTACATAATATAGTACAGAATATGCATTGCATCATATTATATAATGCACAGTTATCATAAGGCTTATTTAGTATATATTTGTACCAATATTTAGGAGAGAAAAATTGCAGTTAAGCCAATACATGTTAATATGATACACTTATTCTGTAATGCACTTAACCAGTGCCATCACCAGTGACATATCTGTATCTGCCAGTACTTTAAACACGAGTTACACAGCTCAAAATGTTCTTTCCGGACACAACCTATGTTTGGATGGGTACAACCTATAATTGTACAGCTAGGTGTTTTACACAGTTCCAGAGAATGAAGTGTGAACATTTCACACATCAATCATTACACTTTAACAACTCGGCAGTGTACGTTATAAAGTGCGTGGTATATTTCCCAGAAACTTTTCTGTATTACCTGTCAAGTGATGTAACGTATTTACAGGTACCCATAACTCTATGATGTTTCACCTACATCAGCACTCACATAACATCAGTCACTAATCACTGAATGTTATTATTTAAAATTAAAAATATCAGCTTTCCAAAATCAAATCTTTGTCCTTGCGTCTTAAACAGTTATCCCATTTCATGATTAGTAAGACTTGCTCTTGTGGCGTATGAAGTCATCAGACCCTATTAATTGCTCTTCCTTCAGGATACCCTTAAGCCCTCTGCTCATAACACTGGCATCAACAGCTTCACTCCTAAACTCCTTAACCTGCTTTCCAGCTGAAGTAGGCCAAAAGGTGCCAGTTACACTCTACTGCTTGCCATCCATTCTAGAACCATGTCTTTCCGATATCCTTTCAAGTGCCTAATTGCGATGGGCAAGTTGTATGGATTTCTTGAGCCCAACCGTGCCAGTTCTGATTAAAGGTCACACCACAAAAAATTAAGGTGCTGCTTGGCCTGCTGCGTCAACAATTTCCATTTTCATTTCAGCTTGATTATTGCTTTGTATTCAGAAACTGGCCAACACAAAAATGGGAGCTGACACCAAATCATAGTCCCGCCCTGTGCTACTCTGTTGCGGAGGTTTGTGCCCCACTCGAGCCATGCACACAAAATTGAGACTGAACTCAATCAATCGAGTCGGACAGCGTTGTACAATAGAAATTGCTGACTAGCCACAGGTGTGGCTGCAGCAACACCGTTTTAGCCACATGCACTAATTTTAGTAGAAAACGCTTTACAGACAGGCACTTACACAATACAGATAAAAGCACTTCACATAGGTTATTTACTTAACAAATATCTATCACCATTCAGTAACCAAAGAAATAAAGCACTCACAACAATCAAGAAACACTCGCACACTCTGCTTTTCATCTTACCATTTCACCAACAAACGCACAAAAAGTTCACATGCATACACCATGCGAATGTGTATTGAGGTCACATGCCCAGCAATGGTTTCTATTACTAATTTTTTATTTGCTAATCAGAAATTCAATTAGCCACATCTGGATTCCCAATTAGCCACATGTGGCTAGTGGCTATTGTATTGGACAACACTGTTGTAGATCATCGTAGGGACTTTGAAGCCGACTCACACACTCTTGCTATATTGCCTCATGCAGCACCGTCAGTGAGACGGGATGCCTTCAGTAAAAAGGAGAGACAAAAACAGGTGTGTGATCCTAGACACCTACTGCATGGACACATTCCACCACCCAAAAGGATGAAGTGCAGAAAGAGATTTGCCTCTGAAAATTCTTTACCCCAAAATACCACTGTGGTAGGCTAAAGAGTAACAAAATGACAAGAAATGCTGATGATCTTGATGAACTTAGTTCCTTTAGAACAACCCGCTCTAGGCACTGACCCCAATCAAAAACACTGTTCTAACCTAAATCAAGTGAGAGCTGGAGTGGCAAGAATTCGTGACAACATGGCCAAGTGGAAGTTGACAAACAGCCCCTGATGTGAATGTCAAAAGCCTAGGCAAACACTTGAACTCTGCCTGATGCAATCCCCTCTGTCAACATCCTGTACTCCCAGGGAACTGCTCGAGATAAATGGCAACACTAGATCCTGTTTTGGTTCGACAGGGTATGATGATGACGATTGCTTTGTAACTCACTGCCAGCTATCTAATTTCAGATAATGTATGTTCGTTTTTCTGAGTAAACTAAGTGCTTTATTATTGTCGAACTGAAAGGGTTGAAATGAATAATGAACTTTGACTGGAAATTGAAATGTGTCATTTCTGATTTGGATGTGTAATAGTGAATAGTGCAGAAGTAGTAATACAGACTCCCTCCTAAAACTGAATCCCTATGTCAAACCTTTAACAAACGTCTAACATGTGGTTGTTATAACATAGGGAGTTCTGAAGACACGCTAAGGTGTTATACAAACCCAACTTTTTCCTTGGATCGAGCCTTTGGGTTAGTCATAGCAGTCTCGTCACTGAGTCAGAAGCTTTTGAACAATTGTGGAACTGAATATCGTGCAGGGTGTACAAC
Source organism: Heptranchias perlo (assembly GCF_035084215.1). NCBI lineage: Eukaryota > Metazoa > Chordata > Chondrichthyes > Hexanchiformes > Hexanchidae > Heptranchias > Heptranchias perlo. The sequence goes on from NC_090354.1 coordinate 9,317,267, forward strand.
AGGCACCCCATGTGATACCATCCATTTTGCACGACTGCCCAAGAAGCATTTATACCCCTAAGCTATTTAAATAACACTGTTCTAGGCTGACACTCCAGTGCGGTACTAAGGGAGATAAACCGTTTGCCCTCCAGGTGGACATAAAAGATCTCATGGCACTATTTTGAAGAAGACCGGGGGAGTTCTGGCCAATATTTATCGCTGAACCAACATCACAAAAACAGATTATCTGGTCAGTATCACATTGCTGTTTGTGGGACCTTGCTGTGTGCAAATTGGCTGCCGCGTTTCCTACATTACAACAGTGACTATACTTCAAAAGTACTTCATTGGTTGTAAAGCGCTTTAGGATATCTTGAGGTTGTGAAAGACTCTATAGAAATGTAAGTTCTTTCTTTTTCTTTTTATTTCAGTCAGGTGACAGTAGGAGTGCAGCAACTTATCTCAGCACCCTGAGTAAAGGGGTAGAAAATCAACCAGAGTTCCCACTCACAGGGGTATACTGCTATTGCAGGATGAATGCTTAATGCAGTCATCCTAAATTCTCTGTGTGCTTTAATACTGGTATTAAACCATTTATTTTAGAACTGACATCAATGGCAAGAACACCCCATTAAGCTGGTGGATAATAACAACAATACTGAAAGATTAATATTTTTGATGTAATCTCTGCAAAATTAGCAGAATCTAAGCCGCAGAGTTTTTTAAAAATGTAAAATTACACTGTATTACAAATTCTAGTTTTAAATTGCCAGCTGGAAGTACAATATTTATCTCTGTTGATAATAATATATTCTTGGGTTGGTCCCCTCATTACTCAAGCAACTTTATAGTGCACAGAGGGAATTCAAGAACTTACATTATGGGCATGGTGGAAAGTACCTCAAATTGTATTAGTTCTGATATTACAATAAATTATTCATTCGCTTGGGGAGGGGGAGTATTTCAAGACTCAACCAGTTATCTGTTTATGTCATTACAAGCATTCAAACTCTTTATTGAAAATTCCCTCTCTCGGAGTGTAATGTTCCAGTTGAAAATTACTAGCAAGGCTCAACTGATTCCTGGGACAGTTCTCGTCGCTGTTTGATATTGTTTATTCTCATGATTGAGGTTGTTTCTCCTGACCAGCCAAGGTGGAATGGACATTGCAATTCACAAATATGGGATATTGAACAGGAACTAAGTGAACAAAATTGTCACTCAGAGAGAATCATTATTACAGCATTATCATCTTGACATTTTTATTCAGTTACTGTTGTATCGTTAGATTTAAAATTTTTTTAAAAACTAGGTCATCCTCCACAATGGAGGGAACCGACCATGGATAATTGAGAGTCAGCCTATGCTTAGTTTGTTAATGAGTTTTTAAGCTTCTGTAAATAGACCAAATCAAATTCCCAGTAGGTAAGACTCATGTTTTTCTCATTTTGCAAATGAGACATTCTTGAAAAAAAATACTGGCGGCCTGAATCCTGCTGGTCACTGCACCCAAAGCCCTGACTCCTGCTGGTCCCCTGCACCCAAAGCCCTGACTCCTGCTGGTCCCCTGCACCCAAAGCCCTGACTCCTGCTGGTCCCCTGCACCTAAAGCCCTGACTCCTGCTGGTCCCCTGCACCTAAAGCCCTGACTCCTGCTGGTCCCCTGCACCTAAAGCCCTGACTCCTGCTGGTCCCCTGCACCTAAAGCCCTGAATCCTGCTAGTCCCCTGCACCCAAAGCCCTGACTCCTGCTGGTCCCTGCACCTAAAGCCCTGACTCCTGCTGGTCCCCTGCACCCAAAGCCCTGACTCCTGCTGGTCCCCTGCACCTAAAGCCCTGACTCCTGCTGGTCCCTGCACCCAAAGCCCTGACTCCTGCTGGTCCCCTGCACCTAAAGCCCTGAATCCTGCTGGTCCCCTGCACCTAAAGCCCTGAATCCTGCTGGTCTCCAGATGCAATGCAAAATATTAGAATTCACAACCCATGCAGCTCTCTCAGCTATTGGACAATGTCATATCAATTACTTATCCTACTGAATCAAGAACCCAGAGTCTGTGAAAAATCAATTAGTTGCATTTTTGCTGAATTATAAATACTAAACTCCATTCCCTTGAAAATTCTTAGATAATTGAAAATGCATCCTGGGATCACATATAATCACGGCTCCACTGTAAGCTCCTTCGTGGATTCTACGATTCCCTCAATGTTACCCTGAAAGCTTTTATTTTGCATATTAACATACTGCAGCTGAAGACAACTGCAACAATATATCTATCAATGTTGACCTCGGTCATTGTTGGTAATGTAGAAATGGTGTGGAGAAATTATGCTTGAACTTATGAGGTAATCTGAATAATTGGGGTAGGCTCCAGCAGCATTTTCCACTGGCCTCCAGATCGCTGGCTGAAGCTTCTTTCAAAAATGTTCTTTTTGATGTTAATTTTCCCACCTTGCCTGGTAACTGACAAGATTTACAACATATGATGCATTCCCATTATTTGCGTCTAATTGCAAAATGCACAACGTCACCACCAGTGGGGAATCACAGCAGTGGCGGCAGGTACCAAGGAGGCAGAGGAATGACTCAGCACCCATTTTCCACCCTTGCCTGCCAGTTAATCCTACCAGTGTAACCGAAGAGGACATTCAACCACAATCTGTTCATAACTGTATCTTTTGTTATTTCCATATTGTCCGCTCTTCCTCTGTAGTTCCTGGAAATCCTGATATTTGACTTAAGCAACTTTCCTTCCTTTTCCTGTTTAAAGACATGTGCGATGTAACTATTTAATAACTCTGCTAATCTTTGTCTCAGATCCCTACTGTCACTGTTTAATAGACCAATACTCTCTCACCCTTTGTTTGCTGTGTATATACTTGAAACCCTTTTATTGTTAGTTGAGATGTTTTCAGCAATATTACATGAAATGATTCTCATTACTTTTTTAATCTCCTTTTGTTTTTATAATTTACCCAATTCTCCTATCTATTGAATTCCTTTTACATGTTATTCTGCTTAACACTGCACTTTACAAACCTATTCAACCACACTAACCTCTGTTGTCCATTAATGTGCTTCAATTTGATTTGAGTGAATTTCAATTGTAGCATCACTAACACTTACCATTTTTCCACTGTGGGTGTTCCACCATTGTTGTGTTTCAATTAACCTTCTTTTAAACTCCGATTTACATACGAGAGATACTGGCAAAGCTGCCTGTAGTTTATGTACAGGAAAGAGTAATTCACAAGCTATTAATTCCAGATCACAAAAAGCCTTTATCCAATTCATTGTTAAAACCCTCCATTATACACAGGTTTAACTATTTCACATCTTTCAAAATACAGTGAAAAGTAACTTTCTGCTGTACTTTGAGAAGTGCAGTTCACTCTATACTATTTGAATAAACCAATAACCTGAAATCTTTTTCTTCCACTCTATGGCTATCCTTACATTAATCAGCTGTCAGATATACAAGAGTAACCCAGGTTCACTCACTTCTGCTTTTCCCTTCAGTGTTTTGAGGTTGATTTAGATCAGGGATTCTCCATGTATAGGGAGAGAAACAGTTTACAGACGACCATCATGAGTTGGTGCAGATATACCTCAGCAAGTGGCTCTGCCTTAAACTTAAAATCGGGTTATAATTTTCATTCAAATACTGACACCACAGTGCTCAAAAGTTAAGTTGTGTTTGGGTTTGGTGCTGTTATTTTCACACGGTCAATAGCATTTTCATTTCTGTAAAAAGGAAACAGCAAATGCATTAAACCAGAAAGAGTTCAATAAAGACGATAGAGTGTTATGAATGATAGAAAGTCAATGCAGTGTTAGAACACCTGGGATGTTCAGGCAACCTTTCCTTAAACATGCAGTGAGGGAGCTCTGGCAACGCTCAGTACACATCGTCCTACTTGGGCCTGACTCAATTTACATGCTCAAACACCCACCAATTTAATCTATTGTATATCTGACAAGTGCAGCCGAATGCTGAAGGCTCAAGAGTATTGATAATTCGTGAATATTTCATAGGATCATTTGATTCTGTTGAATGAGCAACCACAAAACTCCATGAAGTTATCAGGAGGAATAACACCTTGTATGCCTCATAAGAAAATGTCAGGCGTACTGTTAAATGCAATTGACTGATATGTGTAAAATAAAACAATTTTATAATGATATTTATTACTCAACGACGGGGAAGATTTCGTCTATGCCATTAAGCGACCTTTATAAATGGATTTACGATCTTGTTACGCAGAGAAAGTCTTCTTCCTTTATTTTTCCGACTAAACACATAGGGGCCGATCTTCATCTTCCTTCTGCTCCGTTTTTTGGTGTGAATGGAGTGGTAATGGGACAATGATCAAAAAAGAAATTGCCGATATATTGTCTGTAGGCTTGCCTGTTGAAATTTTGAAGCGGGCCTCGATTTAGGCGGCCTGTACACCTGTCGTAAGCAGGTGGGGACCTAATGAATATATTTAAATATGGGTCCTATGATTAAAATTAGGACCCATTTTTCTCCCATCTTTAGATTCCCTTGTATCACACACACACTGGAAAGAAAGAAAAGAAAGGAAAGAAAAAAGAAAAGAAAGACTTGCATTTATATAGTGCCTTTCACAACCAAAGGATGTCCCAAAGCGCTTTACTGACAATGAAGTAATTTTGAAGTGTAGTCACTATTGTACTATAGGAAACGTGGCAGCCAATTTGGGCACAGCAAGCTCCCACAAACAGCAATGAAATAAATGACCAGATCATCTGTTTTAGGTGTTGTTTGAGGGCTAATTATTGGCCAGGAGACCAGGAGAACTCCCCTGCTCTTCTTTGAATGGTGCCCTGAGAAGCCAGAGGGGCCCTCGGTTTAGCGTCTCATCCGAAAGAGAGGGCGGGTAGGTGTCCTGCTGTAAGGCTACTGTCAATGACAATCTGTAACTAGCCTGCAGAGAGCTCCACAAGACCAGCCCTAGATTAATTGCCCTTTAGTTTTCTTTCTTCCCATGTGGATAGGGCTGCATGCCTTTCATGGAGTTCATTTTTCTCTTGAGCCTGTGAAGCTCCAGGAAGTTGGAAAACTCTTTGTGCTTCGCAGTGCTTCAAGGATTCTGCAAACAAAAAAAGGCACCCAGAGAGAAATGTACATGTTTAACTTATGTTCAAATAAAAACAGAAAATGCTGGAAATACTCAGCAAGTCAGGCAGCATCTGTGGAGAAAGAAACAGAGTTAATGTTTCAGGTAGATGACCCTCCGTCAGAACTGGAAGAAGTTGAAGATTAGATACAGTCCTTACAGGAAGCGGGTTGGGAGCAAGTATAATCAAGGTACCATGGGAATCGGTGGGCTTACAATAGATATTGGTGGACAGCCTATCCCCAGAAATGGAGATAGAGAAGTCGAGGAAGGGAAGGGAAGGGAAGAGTCAGAGACAGAGCATGTGAAGGTGAGGGAAGGGTGGAAATTGGAAGCAAAGTTGATGAAATTTTCCAGTCGGGGGCGAGAGCAGGAAATGGCACCTACACAGTCATCAATGTACCGGAAAAAGAGGTGAGGGAGGGGACCTGAGTAGAACTGGAACAAAGAATGTCCCACATATCCCACAAAAAGGTACTATTTCATTCAGGACTTTTATTTCAGATTTCCAGCATCCGCAGTATTTTGCTTTTGATTCAGTGTTTAATTCGCTGCCACTTCTCTCCCAGGAATGCCCACCTTGAAGAAGTTCTGCTCTTCTCTCTGACGGGATTTCCGTTTGTCTCTTTTACCTTGTTCACCTTCATTGCTTTCTGTTTCCCTTCTTGTGTTTGATCAGGTTTCTACTAAAACTCACTTTCACAGCCACATCTCGTTCCTCAGCCAATGTCTCTGGCTCCGACTTATTCCGCATGGATTCCAACTTAAATTCCAGCCTTCATGTTTTGGATCCACCTGTAATGACAGATATCTCCATGATATTCAGCGTTCCTTGAACCACTGCTCTCACCGCTTCCTGAGATCCACGCTCAACGCCATGCACAGCTGCATGCATGCTCTTGACCTCTCTCTTCAGCAGCACCGACTCACTCTATTTCAGAGTTGTCCTGGTCCGCAGTTCCATTTCATCCTTCGCCTCCTCCGGCGCTTTAACAAAAAACTTTTTTTCTTCTTTTCAGGTGTCAGGGACCTCAAGTTTCAACAACTCTTAGATACCAACGCCTCTCCTGATCCTTCTTCCCCTTCACTTTCCTCTGACCCCATCACTCCCTCCAACCTCACCCTTTGTCGTGTTTTCACTATCCCCTCTGTCCTTCCCCTCTCTGACCCCGAACGATCAGTCCTCAGCAAATCCCCTTATACCCCCACCTCAATGAATTTTGAGCTCGACACAATGCTGAGCTCTTCTTCTGTCAACTTCGCCTCCGTGCCCGCTTCTTTGGCCAGTAGGCTTCCCTCCGCACAGCGGACCTTTTCTTCCGCCTTCAGAATTCTCATTCCACCTGGACCCCTGTCTCTGGCCTCTTACCCTCTCTTGATCTTTTCATTGGGAGCTGCCGGCTGACATCGGCCATCTCAATTTCTCTACTCTCCTCACTCACTCTAACCTACCTCCCTTTGAACTTGCAGCACTCCGTTCTCTCAGGTCCAAACCTGACATTGTCATTAAACCTGCTGACAAGGGCAGCACTGTTATTGTGTGGTGAACAGATCTCTACCATTGCGGCGGCTGAAGACCAACTCGCCGACCTCTCCTCCACCTCCCTCTGGACCGTGACCGCACCGCTGAACATCAAGCCATGGTTTCCCAGACATCACTGACCTCATCTCCTCTGGAGATCTTCCCCCTATGGCTCCAGCCTCATAATGAGCCAACCCTGCACAGCCCACTTCTACCTCCTTCCCAAGGACTGTCTGGTAAACCCATCGTTTCAGCCTGATCTTGTCCCATGGAACTTATTTCTTCTTATCTCGACTCTTTTTTCTCCCCTTATCCAGTCTCTTCCGACCTACATCCACGGCTCTTCCGACGCCCTCTGCCACTTTAGCAGTTTCCAGTTCCTCGCCCCTTTACTGTTTCCTTTTCACAATGGACATCCAGTCCCTCTACACCTCCAGCCCCACCAGGATGGCCTGCGGACCCTCCACTTCTTCCTTGAAAGGAGACCCAACCAGTCCACATCCACCGGCCTCCTCCGCCTGGCTGAACTTGTTCTTAGGTTGAACAACTTTTCCTTTGACTCCACTCACTTCCTCCAAATAAAAGGTGCCGCTGTGGGAACCCATATGGGTGCTAACTGTGCCTGCCTTTCTGTGGGATACATGGAACATTCTTTGTTCCAGTCCTACTCAGGCCCTGTCCCTCACCTCTTTTTCCGGTACATTGATGACTGTACGGTGCCATTTCCTGCTCTCGCCCCCAACTGGAAAATTTCATCAACTTTGCTTCCAATTTCCACCCTTCCCTCGCCTTCACATGGTCCATCTCCGACTCTTTCCTTCCCTTCCTCAACTTCTCTATCTTCATTTCTGGGGATAGGTTATCAACCAATATCTACTATAAGCCCACCGACTCCCACAGCTACCTTGATTACACTTCCTCCCACCCCGCTTCCTGTGAGGACTGTATATAATCTTCAACCTCTTCCAGTTCTGACGAAGGGTCATCGACCCGAAACCTTAACTCTGTTTCTTTCCCCACAGATGCTGCCTGACTTGCTGAGTATTTCCAGCATCTGCAGTATTTTGCTTTTAACTTGTGCTCACTGGGAACATGTACCAATACTGCCCCCTCTAGTTTTTTTAGTTGTGGCGAGACCACCAGTGAATTGGTTGGTTTTAAAGATATAAAGATTAGAAAGTTATAAACGGTGGCCATGTAATACAAATAGTTTAATGCAGCAACCAAAAGAAGCAGAGAAATGTAGAAAAATAATTCAAAGTGACATTGGGAAAACAAGGACATGTAACTCCCGTCCAGCTTTCTCTTCTCCTTTAACTTAAAATTCCTCCAGGTTCAAGGGATTGTATCGCGCATTGGATTCAAAAACTGCCCTTTCCCTTCTGGGACTGGCATTCAAATCTCACCCAGTGAAAGCTTCTGTTCTCTATGAAGTTAATTTGGAAAAACTGAACCCATCTCTGAGCAGGTGAATAATCTCAGAGGTTTTGGCCATTTTGTTAGCATTTGCCTTTAGGCTGCCTATTCAGATTACAAGTGCTATTCTGAGGTAGTTTGCTAGTTTACACAAGGTCCTTCTCCCATCTGCCCAAACCTTGAAAATACTGGAAAAAGATATTTCAAAGAGCATTCTGAATGCATTTCTAATGCAACGATGTTCGATGAAGTGATGGGATGCAGCCATACTTTTCTCATTATTGAAACATTAAATATCCATTCAAAGCTTACCCTGTCTGGGTCAAAGTACATTTGTATTAGACTCCCATAGTGCCATTGTTTGTGTATGGAAGCAGGCAGATGGATCTGTAAGAACACTTTACACATTAATTGTAAGCGTATTCTATCCGAAAATACGATTTTATCAGCACAGTCTGTATGAGTGAAAAGTTCACTGCTTGCTTGTGAAAGCCATGTGTGAAAAACAATTGCTGCTGCCGGTGTCCCCACCCACATACGTTAAATATAGAGCTAAAAAAAATACCACCCCGTTGTATCCCTGAAGAAGGAGACACTGCCGGAAACGATGTAGATTGAACATTTCTCAGATCCGCACAACTCAATTTAATAAGAGTGGTACCTAACAAAAGAGAACGTTCTCCAGTGTTGTTCCCACTCCATTCCTCCTTTGTGTTAAACTGACCTGTGCCTAATACATAGCATCAGGCCAGGGACACTGAAAGAGTAAGAAGTTTTGCCATCTCCAACTCTCCTTTATTGAGTCATATCAATCAATAGAAACTGGTTCCTGCACAACTTAACAAGAAGTTAATTTGCTGCATTGTTGAAAACATTCTTCTCATTCTCTCCCCCACCCCATTACTACGTTTCAATGTATTTCTATGTATTTCTATGTAGTTCAATGTAATTCAATGTGTTTCTTTGTATTTCTATGTATTTTTATGCTGTCTTCCATATTTGGGGAAGAGCTTCTTTCTGAGCATTTTCTTCATGTCAATTTACCTTTGAGACTGTTATTGGTCATTTTCAATGATGTGCTTATCAGGTGCCAGCCTCCAACCTCTGCACATTGGTCACTAGTTACCATGACTTGTTTTTCCATTGGGAATAGATGGGAGAGCTATGCAAAAAAAAATTAATTCGGCTGCCACCAAAGCTCAAAGCCCCACTTGATACGGGCTTGGTTTTCTGCTTATCTCCGCACATCCGGTCACAGGCCTCTGCTTTCCACACCCACACATCGTGAGGGTGATGGTTGATTATGATCTTCATGTATCATGTTCCAGCTGGCCAACAAGCTTGAGTACCTCACTTCCTCAGCATGTTCAAGTGCCTGATTTCACCCTCAGAAAGAATAGCTTGAGGAAGCAACAGACAGAGGAACCCAAATCCCTGGGTAGAAAAAAGTCATTGATGGGTGTTTCGAAGTAGAGATTGAATCAGTTCAGGCTGAGCATCAGCATATGCCACAGGCCGGCTCGGACCTGGGATTGACACCTGGGGGGTGGAAGAGGCTCCCTTATCCCAGCAATGACTCCGAGCTACTGTTCAAGTCAGCCTTCAGGAACAGTGAGGCTATCCTTTCCTGGTCGGAGGGTGCAGAGTTGTGAAGTTGGAAGAGGCTTGGGGTCGTAGAGGAATTGAAAGTTGCCGGGAAGGAGGTGATGAGAGGAACTGGCTCCAAGGCTGCCAAGGTATAGTAAGACCAGCAGCCATTGGAAAACATTCAGCACTGCCCACATTTCTGATGTTTGTAAATCTTACTGATATTTCCTCTCCATGGGCTCCAGGCTTTTTCTACAATTTCTCCTTTCTCCTTGCTGATCTATATCTGGGAGTTAAAATTAAAGAAGTTCTGAAGTATTTTCCCCCTTCTTTTAAATTTCTAATTACAGTGGAGATATTTCACTGGTTAAGTTTTTACTTTAGTAATTGCTTGAGATGCTGATATTTTTGTGGTTGGGAACACAGAGGGAGTGAGACTGTTTTGGGAGAGGGAAAGGGACTGAGAGAATTCTCCTCCTGGTCCCACAAAAGTTATCACTCCCCCCCCCAAAAAAAATTCTGGGCCTTTTCTTGAACAGGCACCCAGTGGCCCCTTTAAGGACCACTGACGGGCTGCCCACTACCTGGTATAAATGGGCGCAGCTCAGTTGTACCTGAAAATTGCAACTGGCGTGGGACCCCGATTTGCATATTTAAAGCAGCCTTATGCCAGAAACATGCAGCTCGCCTATTTATAGATCCACCTGAAAATTGCATCAGGCGGGCCTTGAGTGTCAATAGGAAGGCTGAGGTTCCCCCCCACCCAGCAATTCTCAACTGCCAGTGCTCGATTCTCAGGCAAGAAACAGGCGGTCAGCAGTTGAAAATCATCTCCACAACCTTTTAACACAGAGGGAAAAGTGCTACCAGTCAGCCCAGCTGACTTAAATTATTCAGTAGGGCGAATAAAAGCTTTGCCTGAAGTTTGAGCTCTATTAAAAGAATCAAAGGGTTTATTACTGCATAACTAAGTTGCACTAAACCAATCTTGCTCTTAAAAGGAATCAGTTCTGAGGAGGGTAAAAATCCCCATTGCAATTTCTTTTTTCCTCCAGTTTGGGTAAACAGGCATAAGATTACCAGTACAATCCAACTACAAAGCTATAACTTCTTTAACTGACCATGCAATTCCCATTCATGGCATGCAATAGATAGATATTTTCTTCAATTATTTATAATGTAATAATCTTTCTGATTCCCAACATTTAAAAAAAGTTAACTGGAGAGAGGGGAAAAGGATAGATTGGAAAGATGAGTAAAATAACCTTTCAGACTATAATAATGAGCCTCTCAGTATCATACATTAGCTATCTGTGATGAAAGAGCCTGACATTTTTAGTGTAAGACAAAGAGATAAAGTGTTCCTAACACTGACAGCTGCTATAGGCCACAAATCAAAAGACTCATGACTGTCTTAATCTAGTTCCCAGTGGACGAATCTGTACTATTATGTTCAATACCAATAAACTGACTGCAGAGATCACAAGTTGGGAAATAAAAATGTCAAATTTTGATGAGAAAAGGAAAGTGGGCATGGCCTTTTGGAGTCTGACTAGTGGTAGGAAGTTGGGAAAGCTGCCATATTATGTTCCCACTGTTCCTGACAGTTTCATTCTTTTGGAGTTGGTTGTTGGGCAATGATATAATGAATCCAAGTTTTATTTGATTCAAACTCATCATTTTATCCAAAGATGCTACTTACTTAAAATTGTTGATTCTACATTGGAGCAAGGATTGCTTTGTGGAATCGGAAAGAGCTACTTCAGACTTAAAAATGTCAGTGAACTATTATTTTACAGTCAGATAGAAGAGAGCTACAGTTAAGCTTCAGTCTTCCTTTTTGTGGTGCTTTATGTTGCTGTGGTAAAGTCAGTACTTGCCGTAAAGGTGAACTGCAGTTCCCACCGTTTATAGCGGGCGTGTGGGTGCCAATGCAGTTTGACCGCAGTACACATTGGGCGGATAAACCTCAGTTGCAGTAAAGGGCGTTTTTGCTCTGGGAGCTGATTAACAGACTCAAACGTAAGTAGCCGTGGTTACCTTAATGAGGTATGAATTGAAAACTAAAAGAGACATGAAGAGCTGCTGGAAGACCTGAGTTTGCCAAAAATACATGGAGCTTTTAAATTGGTAAATACGGGGGATTAAGTAATTAGGATAATCGCACCATAATGAGGCAATCTCCGAAATAACCGAAGCTTTGAAATTGGTATTAGCCATCCCTTTGTAATTGACATCTATGGGAATGGCAAATGGTTATCGTTAATTGGCTGTTATAAATTGTTGCCGGCATTAACCATGGGCAGTATAAATAGCGGGGTGTGTATTTAAAATGTCATGTGTCGAGCCGCAGAATTGAGATGTATTCAAGCAAATTCTAGCCGTGCACACCTCTTGCGGCCAAGAAGGTGGGCAATCTGCTTTTAGGCCTCTGCCAATGTCACTCCTCAGTAAGCTGCCAGATGGTGTGCAACAGAGGCCTGGTGACTCTTATTCACAAAAAACTGTGATAGTGATTCCAGCAACAACGGCAGATGTGGTGACGGAGGCTGCAGGGGGAGGCAGCAAAACAATGGAGTGTGGGGGATTGGACCAAGGCTGCAGCAGAGATTCGGCGGTTGACGTGAAGGCTTGTGCAAAGAGGACCTCTGGTTTATACAGTTAATTCATGTTGTAATGAAACATCATTTTTAACATGCATTATCAATCTGACATGAGATTTTGTGGATCTAAACTGTAATAAGTAATCAAGAGACTAGGAGGAAAAAATACTGTAACATTTCATATTACCCCCTGAGAAACAGATAGTATGGTAATCACCCATCAGCTTTGATTGGCCTATGAGTGACACCGTGAATGTTCTCATCAGACTTAATTAGCATATCTGCAAGTACCTTCAGGAAAATTGTTTAAGCTGATAATGTCGCGTCAGTGTGCTTCTTGTGTGATACTCTTAATTGATCCCAGCAATGTGGCTGACCTACAACCACCAATACTTCACCCAAGTGTTACTCTGTCTCTGGCCACCACTCAAGTTTGGAAGGACAAAATCTCTAATTTATTTAAACTGTTGGAAATTCTTCACAGTTCAAGTGTTCATGGTCGGGTAAATTCAGTGCTCCCAGCATTGGGCAACGGTCGAAGGGAGTGTGGGTTGAAGAATTGTGGGCCTGTCTCTGACCCGTGTTCACTGCGAATGTCGAAACGCTGAATTTACCAGAGTATGAAAATTTCACACATCTACACTTTGCTGAAATCCCAGAGACGTCACTACAATAGCTTTCAGTGATTTCGTTTTTCTATATTCACTGCAATGCAGATGATGACACCCTGTTTAACCTCAGCATTGATTAGTCCCCCAGAATAACTAACTGGTTGTTGTCATGGGAAGTGTAACTAGGCTAACAGAACTGCACTTTAAAAGGGGTATAATTTCTGTCTTTGCTAATTTTAGCAAGAAAGTTGGTGTGAGGTTCAGCAAAGGCGGGAATTTCACCTCCACAGATTCACTTCAGAAAGCTGCAGAATTACTCTTCTTTCTTGAAAAGGACACAAGGCTAAATCTCTACGCCAACGTACTAAAGAAACCACATTTCAAGGCATTTCACATTATGAGCTGTTCTGAGATGTAAAATATATTGTATAATTTTTTTGTGCCAATATCACAACACAGAAATGGACCATTTCGCCCATCAAATCTGCACCATTAGTTCTCTCCACAAATTAACTAGGAGGCAGTTTTACTTTGCTTTGGAGTCAATTTGGATCTTCACACACAAATTGTGCTCCACAAGCCAAAAGACATTTCACACCAACGCTGAAATCATCATGTGACTGCACCCTTAAAAGAATTTGTGAGTTTTGCTTCGACAATGGTTTGTGGCAGAGAATTCCACATTCCAACTCCTCCATGTAAAGATTTTTTTTTTCTAACCTCCACTTTAATTCTTTTGGTGATTGTCCTAAGTTTGTGCTCTCTTGTTACCATCTCACCACCAGTTGAAATAATCTATCGCTATTTATTTGGCATTTGGTCTTTCAGATATAAATACTCTACACTAAAGCAAAGTTTCAAAGACTCTGGGGGTGCAATTGCATTGTGCAAAATTAGGATACGGGTGGGTTAACGCATTCACATGAAATTCCTTTGTCTGATATTGTAACAACATTAACTCTCAGGTTAACACTTTCATTAAAATAACAGAGAAAGGAATTTCATTAAATCTATTTGTATGCTGTTATTGCACAGTGCAATTCCACCCTATCCATTACAGTGGAGTCTGATGAGATTGATGATACTCTTCACTGGATTGCTCTTGTGTACCTCGATGATTAAGAACAACATTTTCAGTGGGAAAGACAACACATTCTCAAAAAAACCTTACTCAATGTCCCCCAAAGCTACAATTATCAGCTGACTTCCAGAAACATCAGTGAGGTCAGCTTGGAGAAATACAAGCTGCAGTATCTTTTCAACACTCCAACCTGCAATCCTGACCCTTTTCCAGTAATTGTACTCAGCCAAATGAATAAGTCCTGCCCAATTCTGGCGTAGCAATGATAACCGAAATTGGAAAATCAATTGCATTATTTCATAACCATTTCTGCATTTGGCCATACTTTTTACTGTGGCAAATGACTTGATGACATTACATGTACTTTGAAGCATGCAGAAGATAATCATTCATTTGAGAAATAACCAGCTTCAAAGTTAAAGTCTTGACTGCATAGTTCCCATTTTCTTCCCCTTCATTAATTGCCATGCTGGATGAGAGGGAAGGGGAGTGGACTGATTGTTAGGCTTACTGGTGGGGAGGGAAGGGTTCCGTAGTGTGACCTGCAGGTCTACCTGTCCTAGGTACATAGGAACAGGAGGAGGCCATTCAGCCCCTCGAGCCTGCTCCACCATTCAATTAGATCATGGTTAATCTGTATCTCAATTCCATTTACCCGTTTTTGCTCCATATCCCTTGATATCTTTACCTAATAAAAATCTAGCGATTTCAGTCTTGAAGGCTCCAATTGTCCCATGGTCCACAGCCTTTTGGGGATAGAGAATGTCAGAATTCTACCACCCTGCTTTTTCTTCTGTTGGCTATTTGCTGTCTAGGAAAAGCTAGAGGGGGAATGTCAGCTAAGGTAGGGATTTGGACACAGCCAATCGACTTTCTTATCTCAACCTAGCCCAGCTGATGTCAAAAGTACTGTTTGTGAATATCTTTGAAGTAAGCAGAGACTCACCCAGTGATAACCAAAGAGATATAGAAAAACAAATGTGGTAATTAAAATAAAATCCTGGAAAGGTACTTGTTGGTGATGAGTTCTGATTTCACAATTCTTGGTTCATGGAATTAAGTTCCATGATTTCCCGACACTCAAATCTGTCAGCCTCAGTTGTAATATGCCTTTAGTTCAAGGTCAGAGTCCCAGGTAGAATACTTCATCAGAACAAACAGAACAGTCTCTTTTACAGGAGGGGAAGGAATGACCTTGCTCACCTTGCTCATACTTTGTGGTAGGCAGTTTTGAAGCAGCACTAGGAATGACTGTGGAGAAAGTTGCAGCCTGTTTCGATGAGATGTTCCACAGCAGGAGAACATGATATGGAATTGAGTGGCTTCTGGGAAGAAAAAGAAATTGAAAGCTCTTTTGAAACCACTTTTTAAAAAAAAAGTATTTCATTAGTTCACATTAAAATTGAACCAAATCCAGATCATCATTAACACAAAGTACTAATTCATTAGGATACAAAGTTGTTTTAGAACTTTTCTTAAATACAGCAATGGCTGACCAATGGTATAACACATAAGGCATCACATGAGACATAGGTGGTGTGGATTACGATAGATTCAGGACAATGATCTTCAAAAGAGAGAGTATGCGATATCAGAGTATGATCATCAAATTATTGAAATCTCGTGGATTTCTTCAGTGATATTGACTAAGAGGGAAAGCAAGTTGCATGGGAAGTACAATCTAGGCAATTGACATAAAAGGATGGGTGAAAAAGAACAAGTCCTGAGAGCCACTGGCTCCCATGCACCTCCCTGTTAAAAGCTTTTTTGAAAAGAATACCTTACTGATGTAATTAAAAGTGGATAATCAGTTTCACACAAAAACACCGTCGACCTTAACTAAACCTTCATGACTTTTGTCTGCAGTACAAAGCCTTCCTCTCCTTACAGTACAGAGATGTTCCCAACCTTCTTAGCAATTCTACTCTCTGCTTGAACTCATCCCTATCGTCAATATTATTTTAATTAGTTTATTTGGTACAGTTTGTACCTGCAACACAGCACACATTAAGGTCACAGCAGCATCCTAAAAACCTCCACCCACACTCTTTGCATCTTGCACAGCGTTTTGTTTTGACTGCAATTGTGAGTTGCACAAATAACATGAAGGCAACCATCACTAAACCAGAATTGTTGCATTCAGCTGAGGGAATCTATGGCAAGCTTTTTGGAATCCAAGTACTATTTCTTAATGAGCAAGATCAAATTCATGCAACACATGTCCTCATTACCAAGGAGGTTTGCTCTTCATTATATAAAAATAACTAACTATCCCCTCACATCATTAGTGTTGGTGCATAATGTTTGATGTGGCAATGGAACAATATTGAAATAATTTACTGTTTAAAAAATAACTTTTTAAGGTTTGTAGGTGTCATCCCTGGCTCAGTGATAACATTCTCACCTCTGAGTCCGAAGGTTATGGATTCAAGCTCCACTCCAGGGACTTGAGCATATAATCCAGGCTGACACTCAAATGCAGTACTGAGGGAGTGCTGCACTGTGGGTGGTGCCGTCTTTCGGATGAGACGTTAAACCAAGGCCCCCGCTGTCCAATCGGGGACGTAAAAGATCCCATGGCACTATTTCGAAGAAGAGCAGCAGAGTTCTCCCGGTGTCCTGGCCAATATTTATCCCTCAACCAACATCACTAGAAACAGATTATCTGGTCCTTATCACATTGCTGTTTGTGGGAGCTTGCTGTGTGCAAATTGGCTGCTGTGTTTCCTATATTACAACAGTGACTACATTGCAAAAGTACATCATTAGTTGTAAAATGTTTTGGGACGCACTGAGGTCATGAAAGATACTGTATGAACACAAGTCTTTCTGCAATTAAAAGCACCTGCAATGGCTTCTCTTCCCGTTCCCGCCCCGTTACCTCTGGAGTCCTCCAAGGATCTATCCTTGGTTCCCTCCTATTTCTCATTACATGCTGCCTCTCAGCGACATAATCTGAAAACACGACGCCAGGTTCCACATGTACGCTGATGACACCCAGATCTACCTCACCGCCACCTCTCTCAACCCATCCATTGCCTTTGATTTGTCACACTGTTTGTCCGATGAGCAGAAAATTCCTCCAGCTAAATATTGGGATGACCAAAGCCGTGGTCTTTGGTCCCCGCCACAAACTCCGTTCCCTAGCCACAGACTCCATCCCTCTCCTTGGCCACTGACCGAGGCTGAACCAGACTGTTCACAACTGTGGCGTCCTATTTGACCCTGAGAGGAGCTTCCGATCCTCTATCTGCTCCATCACCAAGACCGTCCATTTCCACCTGCGTAACATCGGCCGTCTCTGCCCCTGCCTCAGCTCATCTGCTGCTGCAACCCTCATCCATGCCTTTGTTACCTCTAGACTTGACTATTCCAATGCTCTCCTGGCCGGCCTCCCATCTGCCACCCTCTATAAATTCCATGATCTCATCCAAGACTCTGCTGCCAGTATCCTAACTCGCACCTGTTCACCCATCACTCCTGTGCTCGCTGAGCTATATTGGCTCCCGGTCCAGCAACGCCTCGATTTTAAAGTTCTCATTCTTGTTTTCAAATCCCTCCATGGCCTCACCCCACCCAACCCTCTGTGATCTCTGTGCTCCTTCGATACTGGCCTCTTGCGAATCCCTGATTTTAATTGCTCCACCACTGATGGCCGTGCCTTCAGCTGCCTAGGCCCTAAGTTCTGGAATTCCCTCCTTAAACCTCTCTCTCCTCCTTTAAGATGTTCCTTAAAACCAGTTTCTTTGACCAAGCTTTTGGTCACCAGTTTAATATCTTCTTATGTGGCCCGGTGTCAAATTTTGTTTGATAAGGCTCCTAGACCAAAAATAACAAATTGTTTCAAGTACTTTCAGACAGCTCATTGTCATGATAAAATGCTACATAAATGCATGTCCTCCTTCTTTTCCAATAGTCATTGATGCACCCACGCTCCTGTTTGGGCTTAAATAGTTGAGTCGCTTTTCCAATGTCTCCTGCTTTGCTCCACACTGGACCTCTGCTGACTCTCTCTGGTATGTTAACCGCAATGCTCGCTGATCTTCATTGGCTCACAGTCCAGCAACGCCTCGATTTTAAAATTCTCATCCTTGTTTTCAAATTCCTCCATGTCCTCGCCCCTCCCTATTTCTGTAACCTCCTCCAGCCCTACAACCCTCCGAGATCTCTGTGCTTCTTCAATTCTAGGCTCTTGTGCATTCCCGATTTTCATTGCTCCACCATTGGCGGCCAAGCCGTAAGCTGCCAAGGCCCTAGGCTCTCAAGTTCCCTTCCCAAACCTCTCCACTTCTCTCTCCTCCTTTAAGACGCTCCTTAAAACCTACCCCTTTGAACAAGCTTTTGGTTACCTGTCCTAATATCTCCTTAGGTGTCTCGGTGTCAAATTTTGTTTGAGAACACTCCTGTGAAGTGCCTTGGGACATTTTACTACATTAAAGACGCTATATAAATGCAAGTTTTTTTTTTTTTATTTGTTCATGGGATGTGGGCGTCGCTGGCAAGGCCAGCATTTATTGCCTATCCCTAATTGCCCTTGAGAAGGTGGCGGTCTCCCACAGTGCTGTTAGGTAGGGAGTTCCAGGATTTTGACCCAGCGACGATGAAGGAACGGAGATATATTTCCAAGTCGGGATGGTGTGTGACTTGGAGGGGAACGTGCAGGTGGTGTTGTTCCCATATGCCTGCTGCCCTTGTCCTTCTAGGTGGTAGAGGTCGCGGGTTTGGGAGGTGCTATCGAAGAAACCTTGGCGAGTTGCTGCAGTGCATCCTGTGGATGGTACACACTGCAGCCACTGTGCACTGGTGGTGAAGGGAGTGAATGTTTAGGGTGCCAATCAAGCGGGCTGCTTTGTCCTGGATGGTGTCGCGCTTCTTGAGTGTTGTTGGAGCTGCACTCATCCAGGCAAGTGGAGAGTATTCCATCACACTCCTGGCTTGTGCCTTGTAGATGGTGGAAAGGCTTTGGGGAGTCAGGAGGTGAGTCACTCTGACCTGCTCTTGTAGCCACAGTATTTATGTAGCTGGTCTAGTTAAGTTTATGGTCAATGGTGACCCCCAGGATGTTGATGGCGTTGGTAATGCCATTGAATGTGAAGGGTAGGTGGTTAGACACTCTCTTGTTGGAGATGGTCATTGCCTGGCACTTGTCTGGCGCGAATGTTACTTGCCACTTATCAGTCCAAGCCTGGATGTTGTCCAGGTCTTGCTGCATGCGGGCACGGACTGCCTCATTATCCGAGGGGTTGTGAATGGAACTGAACACAGTGCAATCATCAGCGAACATCCCCATTTCTGACCTTATGATGGAGGGAAGGTCATTGATGAAGCAGCTGAAGATGGTTGGGCCTAGGACACTGCCCTGAGGAACTCCTGCAGCAATGTCCTGTCGCTGAGATGATTGGCCTCCAACAACCACTACCATATTCCTTTGTGCTAGGTATGACTCCAGCCACTGAAGAGTTTTCCCCATGATTCCCATTGACTTCAATTTTACTAGGGCTCCTTGGTGCCACACTCGGTCAAATGCTGCCTTGATGTCAAGGGCAGTCACTCTCACCTCACCTCTGGAATTCAGCTCTTTTGTCCATGTTTGGACCAAGGCTGTAATGAGGTCTGGAGTTAAGTGTTCCTGGCGGAACCCAAACTGAGCATCGGTGAGCAGGTTATTGGTGAGTAAGTGCCATCATCAACAATCTGCCAATTTTTTTTTAATTGCGCATTCAATATAGAGTTGTGTTACCATGGGGACCAGCCAAGTTGAATGTGACTGGACTGCACAAAACACAGCTGTGAGTTCCCAGCCATCTGTGTCCTGAACCCCATTCCTAAAGCAGTGTCTAGTACAGTGACAAACTTAGTAATGTGTCTGTAGCTCCAACTGATCTAAAGAGAAGTGGGATCAGTTGAGTTTGCAGTCCACCAGAGCAGCTGTTCATTTCTTTAATAAAAAATACTCCCTGGACAGAGAAAGGCACCAATCCTCCATTACCCCACCCCACCTAACTTTCACACCACCTTTCCTGAAGATGCCATCTCTTCTTGGGCTATAATTCCATTAACACTGGCAGGCCCTCCAGTGCCTTACCAAAGTTCTCATTCTTCATATGTAAGTCTTGACAGGGACTGTTATGTTTTCCAGCATTGTGGGGCATCACAGCCAAGCCTGATCCTGTGTGGACTATCCAACAATGGGCACTGTATAGCAATGAGGAGTGGGAACCCTGGCCTCTGCTGACTCCCGGCAGGCCTGGCTGTTGGGTTCGGCCAAATCGGGCCTCCCGATTTTTGGAGTTACAATTGCGTCACGACACCAATGGCACAATTGGGCTGTGACGTTTGAATATAAAGTAGGCTCCCACCTGCCTGAGGCAGGTGGCCCTCCTGCGTTTGTTTTGTGGTGAGTAAAAATGGCAGCGGGCGGGAATGTGTCAGGAACGTGGCACGAACCGCCTGACCACCATATTAACGTCCCAACTATCCCGCTCGTGCCTAATGAGCTGGGTTAAAATCCAGGCTATTATCAGCAGTAATACTTCAGCATCTGATAACTGAACTGCATCTTCAGTGTTCTATCTGGAGCCGTCTGTTTCAAACTGATTGCTGATTGAGACCTTGTCAGATACTGATTTTTAAGGAAGTGTCTCTAAATTACATGCTCAAACTCGTGTGAAAGATTGACAATTATTGAATGTTTAATTCATCCAAATTTCATAGTTGTCCTTTTAAAAAATTAGGTGACACTGATTGTTAGTTTGGATGGGCCATCCATTAATTTTAATAGTAGTGCCCTCCTCTCAGGAGGTTTTATTAGTGACATGGGGCTTTGTTCAATGCCACCATTTATTACATAGAAATATAGAAACAGGCCATTCGACTCAAAGGGTCTGTGTCGGTGTTTATGCTCCTCACGAGCCTCCTCCCACCCCTCTTCATCTAACCCTATCAACATATCCATCTCTTCCTTTCTCCCTCATGTGCTTATCTAGCTTCCCCTTAAACGTATCTATGCTATTCCGCTCAACTACTCCTTGTGGTAGCGAGTTCCACATTCTTACCATTTTTTGGGTAAAAGAAGTTTCTCCTGAATTCCTTATTGGATTTATTGGTGACGATCTTACATTTATGGCCCCTACCTTTGGCCTGAATCAAATAGGACACTTATTGAAATAAACGAACAGTTATAAATGCTCCTACTACATCATCGCGATTTGGGCAGATGGCATGGCGGGTTATACTTTTGCTTGCACACCCCACCTTCCCGATATTAACACTATCTTCCACCTTCCTCAACTTTCCTTTTTCTTGTATTTTCCGTTGCACTTTATGCATCGTCCTCCCTCATTTATTTTATCAAAACTCGCTAATTTGGCTATTAAATGGGATTTGGTTAAAAAAAAAGTTAAATGAATTACACTTAACTAAAAGAAAAAGCATGCCAACTGTAGAGAGGTTTCAGCTGCCATTTCCGTATGGATTTTGGATGCGGGTGGCATTCGGATCAGAGAAGCTGATTCACTTAAACAAGGTTATTTTTCCACTGATCTCCAGGCGATCCTTCCTGATCTGTTATGCTAGCACCGGAGCTTTGCACTGAACAGCTGTTTGGCTCAATCTGCAGCTGACAGTCTCAGGTTTCTTCCATAATCAGGATTATTTTCCCCAAAACAAACACAAAGCAATCTATCAAGGACTGCAACACCAAAACACACTAATACACAGCTGCAAGGAACCTAAGGCTCAGGCTGGCGTCATCGTATACAATAGCCCTTTTCCTTTCATTTCTCCCACCCCCCCCTCCCCATCTATTGTTATTAACTGTGTTCGTCACCTGGCTTCTCAACCCTTTTGCTATCGACTTAATTTATGAACACATGAAAACGACAGGCAGGAAAAGACCAGCGGGTCCATCAAGCCTGTCCCACAATCATGATACCTGGAGCCTCAGGACGAGACTCTTGATTCCCTCCCACCACAACCTCCTCCTGCCCCCGCAGCCATGTAATGGGTTACCTGGATTTCAACTTACACTAATAGGGAGGAAGAAAAGTGTTTTTCATGGATCAACAAATAAAAATAGTCTGGGGGAAAAAAAATCCCATATTCGCACATAGTTAACACGTTCTTTTTACGAATGCATTCGTGCATTGCAACTGGAACAATTCTTCCCCTTTCGGTTTAGTTGAACTTGGTCCTATTTGCTTCAAGCCCCACTAGGGATTTGAGTGCATAATCAAGGCTGACATTCCAGTGCGGTACTGGGGCAGTGCCTCATTGTCGGAGGTTTCGTCCTTCAGATGAGACGTTAAACCTGAATAAGGAGAAATTCTCCAAAATTGGACTTAGATTGTTGGTCTACTAGCGATGACTGTCTCCTTTTCTACAGCACATCCCCTACAACCTGGCACCACATGACAGGCAGCTCACAAAGCTATATACTGAAACAGATCTCATCATCACTGCCACAGGCTGCTTAGCAAAGCACCAACAACAACAACTTGCATTTATATAGCGCCTTTAACATAGTAAAACGTCACAAGGCGCTTCACAGGAGCGATTTTCAAACAAAATTTACCACCGAGTCACATAAGGAGATATTAGGACAGGTGACCAAAAGCTTGGTCAAAGAGGTAGGTTTTAAGGAGCGTCTTAAAGGAGGAGAGAGGCACAGAGAGACAGAGAGGTTTAGGGAGGGAATTCCAGAGCTTAGGGCCTAGGCAGCTGAAGGCACAGCCGCCAATGGTGGAGCGATTAAAATCGGGGACGCGCAAGAGGCAAGAATTGGAGGAGCACAGAGATCTTGGAGGGTTGTAGGGTTGGAGGAGGTTACAGAGATAGGGAGGGGCGAGGTCACAGAGGGATTTGAAAACAAGGATGAGAATTTTAAAATATTAAAATTTTAAAACCAATGCTACTCACTCACAGAATCAGACCACTGTTGTGTTCATAAGCCACTATGCAAGGTTCACTGCCTGTGACTCCGTATTATGTGCACCTTACACTGATTGTATTATTCCTCTTTGTACTTTTAGCTCTCCGTTCAATTTATTGTCTAATACTTGACCTAATTCTTGGAGAGGAATACATGTGTATGTGGACAAAGTACAGCAGAACATCATTAGGATGTTGTGAGACTCTAGCCTACAAGTTCAATGGCGTTTTGCAGATGTTAAATGAGCACCTAAGCCTCCATATGCAAATAAGGGGCCTAATGCCTATTTGAGGCCCTCCCCGCAACAATGGTTTGCCCTGAGGCAGACAGAGTAGCACCGTCTGCATGCAGGAAAACCAGGTCTACATGCGGCCTAACAGGTGGCCCTTAAAGGGACTGCTGCAGGCTGGCACCAAGGAGGTAAGTTTGTTAAAAATACTTAACTGAACGTGAACACATTCAGACCACCTGAGCCGCTGCCAGCCACCGCTTGCACCCCCTCCCCCCCTCCCCGGATCGCGACCTCGACGCCCTCCCCCTGATCCCGCCCACCACTACCCTCCATCCTGATTTCCACCCTCCCAGTTGCGTCCCCACCCCCAACTCCCGATCTAGCCCTCTCCTCCTAGTCGCTTTTCTCTTTAGCTAGATCTTCCAAAGAAGTCTGTATTGCCAGTTCTGACCTGGTTGGTTTTAAAACAAATATTTAGCAAGCTTCCAATTCGATAATTAGTGCAATGTGGAGACTTTCTTGCTTGTCTTCACATTAAATCATTCTCTGCGCTCCTCCAATTCTTGCCTCTTGCGCAGCCCCGATTTTAATCTCTTCACCATTGGCAGCCGTGCCTTCAGCTGCCTAAGCCCTAAGCTCTGGAATTCCCTCCCTAAACCTCTCCGCCTCTCTATCTCTCTGAACTCCTTTACGATGCTCCTTAGAACCTATCTCTCTCACCAAGTTTTTGGTCACCTGTCCTAATATCTCCTTATGTGGCTCGGTGTCAAATATTGTTTGATAACTCTCCTGTGAAGCGCTTTGGGATGTTTTACTGCGTTAAAGACGCTATATAAATGCAAGTTGCTGTTGTTGCTGATGTTGTTGACAGTCAGGCGAGAATTCAGCTGTTTTATGTGTTATTCAAGCTCTTGTGTCACCATGGGGAACCATGACTGTGTTGGCCCTACATCTTGATTTTCTGTTCTCACATTTTCTGTTTCATTTGGGTTTGTTTATGTCTTGTGCAGCAGCAAAATATGTGTTTCCTCTTAATGTTGCCCTGGCAACCTCCCACAGCAGAAGTGGAAAGATCTGCAGTGCTGAGTTGTGAGCTAAGATCTTAGCTTATGGACAAATGGAAAACAAATTAAGACTTCAGAACCTGATACCAAACTTTGTCCCTCATCTCCTCTCCCCCCTCCCACCCTCATAATACCCTAGAAAGCTCAACTCCAATACTCCATTACCCCTCGTAACTCAACAAGCTTGTTCACAATTTCAGCACTTTTACCCTTTGATGTTATCATTGGGATTCAGGGTTGTTAGAAACGCACAAGGGAGCACTGTGCATGGTCGGCTAGACGGACCAACGGTCTTGTCCTGCCTGAAACAGTTACTATGTAATCGTTCATCAATTGACAAGCCCACAAATATATCGGGCCAAAAATTACTGGAAAAATAATGGCAGATTCATGGCGCCCACTGTTATTAATGCGTAAAAAGTCCAGCAGTTTGTGGAGAGAATGAGATACGCCATGAGTTGCGAATTGCCACAGATTGATGGATGATTTGCGCCGCTCCGCCATTTTCCTTGCGAAAACATGAGCTCGCCATCAACCTTTGCACGAGTTTTAAGAAATTGCTGGATTTGCACCATAAATACGAATGAATCTGGCCGCAGATATTTAGGGTTGCTTTCTCATGTCGTAATGATGTAATTTGTGATCCTGACATGAAACTCAACCTCTCCAGACCAGAAAGGGAACAATTGAATCTGTGGAGTCTCACACCTGCAGGTAGTAAATTGTTCCTACAGGTTTTTTTAAAATTTTACATTTTTTTTCTTACTTTTCCTTTCTGTCTCTTTTTTTTCTCTCTCTCTCTTAATCCAATCTTTCTTTCCTTCCCTTTATTTCTCTTTCGGTATCCAATTTGACTCTAAATCACTATTTCCTTCTCCGTTGTTCACTCAGTTTCTTTACCTATCCTTAAAGTTCATTGGTTAAGGAGATAGACCATTGGACCAGACATTCAAGAGGTCCCAAATGCCCCATTCACACTTCCAACAATTTGCGGCACAAAAATAATACGACTTGAAGGGTGAGGAAAGAAATCCAATTCACGCTGCTCAACACGAGATGTGCCCTCCAGCAACTTTTGGCCCTTTGTTAATACCACAGATGCCATTGTTCATTCAACCCATTAGTTTTATTTAGCAGAAAGAATTCTTTCAGCAATATTGTTGTCATGACATTGCAGGAACATAGAAAATTTTAGGAACAGGAAAAGATCTTTTGGTCAATCAAGCCCATCCCTTTTTCAATTAATCTCAACCCCCATCTTCTCACTTTATCTTCTACCCCCTTTTTCTCCAAAAACATAGCTGGTTGGCTCTTAAAGCCATTTATACTAATTTGTTCAATAGCCTTTGCTGGTACCACCACCTTTTGAATGACATAGTTCTGCCTGATTTCCCTATTTATCCCTGATATACTCAGAAATTAATGTGAAGGATTTGTGTCAAACTGCATTAAATTAATTCACCTGTAAGTGTTCATTGGCATCATCAATTTGCTGCCTCTCCTCTGGCATTGTTTCCCCTTTCAAAACAGCTGATTTTACCCATCTCCTTAAAAAGCCCCACCCTCAGTCCTCTTCAACTACCATCTCATCTCCAACTTTCCTGGAACATGCCATCAACATCAGCTCCAAGCCCACCTTGCCCACCTGTTCTAATCCCTTACAGTCTGGTTCCAGTTCCATTCACAGCACCAAGACCACTGTGATCAAAGTCATCAACAACATCTGTGTGGCTGTCGTACTTTATCCATCCTTGTCCTTCAACACAATCAACCAGATCATCCTCTTCCATCATCTCTCCTCCATGGTGCTGTTCTTGCATAATTCAACTCCTACCTGTCCCAACATAGCTAGCAGATGTGTAATGGTTTCTCAAATGTGCCCCAAGGTTTCATCCTTAGCCACTTTCTAATCCTCATCCATATGCTGCCTCTTGTTGAGATTATCCTTAACCACGGAATCAGCTTCCATATGCATACCAGTATGTTAGCTTTATCTCTCCTCCACCATCCATGATTCAATGACTGGTGCAGTGCCATCCCACAGCTTGTCTGACATCAAGTCGTGGATGAGTGAGGATATTCTGCAGCTTAACATTGGGAAGACTGAAGCCGAACTGATTGACTCCTGCCAAAAACTTCACAGCTCAGCCTCCATCATATTGCTCTTCCTGGCTCCTCAATCAGGCTGAACCAGATAGTGTGCAGCCTCAGCGTCCTTTTCAATCCCGAGATGAGCTTCAGACCCCATAAAACAGGGTACAGCAGTAGAGTGGATATGGTACAGGAGCAGTAACCGAGATGTCATGAGTTCAAATCCAACCATGGAAGTAATAAAACAAATCCAATAATTCTGGTAATTTGTCGGCTGGCACTAGAAAAAGTGACCATGAAAGTTGTTGGGATTGTTGTAAAAACCCAAGTGGTTCATGAATCTCCTTCAGGGAAGCGAACCTGCTTACCTGGTCTGGTCTTCACAGGACTCCAGTCCCACTCTATGTGATTGACTCTTAAATGTCCTCTGAAGTAGCCTAGTATACAATTGTAAAAAGTAAAAGAGAAGTAACTTTGAAGCCCCACCACCACCTTCTCAAAGCACCTAGGAATGGGCAATGCATACGGCCTCGCCTGCATCACCCACATCCCAAGAACATACATAATAAAAAATCCACTTCCTGACCTATGTTAAGTCCTGCTCACCTCTCACTGCTGTTCTTGCTATCCCTTGACACACACCATCAGCTCTTCCACCTCTGGTCTACCCTCTCGCTCTGCTCCACCATCGCTGGAATAGCCTACAATGGGGCACGTTGGAACTCACTTCCTAAATCCCTTTACATCTCTTTGTTGCATCTCCCCACCTTTAAAAGCTCCTTTAAAACCTACCTCTTTGACGATAGGCATCTCCCCTGACCCTCCTTTCAACTCCCGTTATAAAGCACTTTGGGACAGTTTGCTATGTTAAAGGACTTTATAAGTGCAGTTTTGTTTTGGAACAACATTTTCTTCCTATGGACCCATGGCGAAGAATCACTGAAGAGACTACACGATAACATCAACAAGTTCCATCCCACCATCAAGCTCACCATGGACTACTCCTCAGAATCGGTTTCTTTCTTGGACACACAAATCTCCATCAAAGACGGGCACCTCAGCACCTCACTCTACCGCAAGCCCACGGACAACCTCACGATGCTCCACTTTTCTAGCTCCCACCCTAACCACGTCAAAGAGGCCAACCCCTATGGACACGCCCTGCGAATACACAGGATCTGCTCAGACGAGGAGGAACGCGATGGACACCTACAGACGCTGAAAGACGCCCTCGTAAGAACGGGATATGACGCTCGACTCGTCGATCGACAGTTCCGACGGACCACAGCGAAAAATCGCATAGACCTCCTCAGAAGACAAACACGGGACGCAACCAACAGAGTACCCTTCGTCGTCCAGTACTTCCCCGGAGCGGAGAAACGACGCCATGTTCTCCGCAGCCTTCAACATGTCATCGATGATGACGAACACCTCGCTAAGGCCATCCCCACACCTCCACTACTCGCCTTCAAACAGCCACCCAACCTCAAGCAGACCATCGTTCGCAGCAAATTACCCAGCTTTCAGGAGAACAGCGTCCACGACACCACACAACCCTGCCACGGCAACCTCTGCAAGACATGCCAGATCATCGACACAGACACCACCATCACACAAGAGGACACCACCCACCAGGTACATGGTTCATACTCCTGTGACTCGGCCAACGTTGTCTACCTCATACGTTGCAGGAAAGGATGCCCCGGAGCATGGTACATTGGCGAGACCATGCAGACACTGCGACAACGGATGAACGGACACCGTGCAACAATCGCCAGACAGGAGGGTTCCCTCCCAGTCGAGGAACACTTCAGCAGTCAAGGACATTCAGCCACCGATCTTCGGGTAAGCGTTCTCCAAGGCGGCCTTCGAGACACACGACAACGCAAAATCGTCGAACAGAAATTGATAGCCAAGTTCCGCACCCATGAGGACGGCCTCAACCGGGATCTTGGGTTCATGTCGCGCTACACGTAACCCCACCAGCGAAAAAAAGTTATCTGTTTTTAACACAACGGGTCATTCTCTGTCTTTCTCTTCCTTTCGGATGTTTCTCTCTCTCTCTCTGTCTTTTGTTCTGGCCGTTTGTGTATTCGGTGGTCCTGTAGGTAACATCACTCTGTATGAACACTTTGATTGCCTTGACAACGGGCAGTTGGAAAGGTTATCTGTAATCACCAGGTATTGTTCTCTGACTATAAATGTGGTAACCTTCCATGGAATCCCACACTTGCTCACCTGACGAAGGAGAAAGCTCCCCGAAAGCTTGTGATTTTCAAATAAAACAGTTGGACTATAACCTGGTGTTGTAAGATTCCTTACATTTGTCAACCCCAGTCCATCACTGGCATCTCCACATCATTCAAAATAGACACAGTGCTGGATTTCCAGATCAAAAGATGTTTTTTCTCAGCATTCAATCTGCTGAAGCTAACAAGTTTTGTTTCAGAAGCTGCCTTTGATCTAATGTAAAATATGAACTTTATGTATAGCATGAGATGGGATGGCTGGGCAGGAATGATTGATCCAGACTAGCATACCATAGTTGTCTTTGTATTATAAAGTGTGTAAACAGTCTAATGTAGCATGGCATCATTTGTATTTAAAGATATATGAAAGGCACTTTTGTTTGATGAAATTAGCTGGCAAGCAAAGTTCCATTGTTAATTGTATTTTAGGGATTTTGTTGTCAAAGCTTGACAGGGAAGTCTAACTTCAAAGAACATTTTGGGCTTAAAGGCTGCAAAATTGGACAGTTTGAGAGGGGTCAGTGGTAACTGGTGGTCTGACCAGTCCTTTAGAGGAAGCAGATCGTTTCTGAAAAAGGAAACTTGGGGGTACAATTTCCATGGGGGGTTCTCCTGATCTTCCCCCTTAAGACATGCAGAAACCCCGGAGTAACAGTGTAAACACGTTAATATCCATAATAAAAACTCCCCAGTGTCTCACTTGCAAGTTGAACAGAAGGAAATAGCACGCTGTGAAAAATTGAGTATTTAATGTAGTGTGGAAAACCAGAGTTATTTAATGCTGTTGCAAATTTCGAGTCTGCACTAGATATTCCCTCAGGATAATTTACTCTCAGGCTGGAAGGTCAGCTGGGATCAGTGAGGCATCTCCGTCGTGGGTGGAAATCCCAGCTCCAGAGGTGTGTCCGAATTGGGGGGGAGGAATGGCTAACATATCTGCCAGCCTGATTGTTGGCACAGTATTTGACAGGGAGGGCACCATCGCACTAATTCTGATCCTGTTCACCCATACTCCCAGTAGGAGCGACTGGGTAACAATTAGGAGCATAAACCTTGGCCAATTTTCTTCTATTTAAACTAAGGGTGCTGAGGGCTAGTTTAGAGACCATATCCTTACTCCTGCTGAGATCAGCTAACATAAGACAAACCACGGATCAAAACTGGAACCTTCCTGGTCTGATGGGCTCGGTTAATTGTTACCTTCACCAGCTGAGGCAAGGATACAACACTTTCAACGTTCTTCCCACTCCCCATGTACCCTACAACCACAGGCAACCTGTTAGGCCTCTACCAATGCGTCTTGATTCATCAACTAGGAGAGGCACAAGAGTGGGAAAGGAACAATATTCTCTCAAATCTCACTGTCCTTTGCCGAACAACGACTCACAGCAATGCAATTGAGATCATAAATTCAGTGAGTTGTGGAGGGGGGGATGCAAAGAAAAACAAAATCAAACTTTTCCTGCAAAACTGCTATGGCATAACACACTTGTACACCAATGCACTGCACCATTATAATGCTCTGTGAGGGTAACCCCTCAACTAAGGTAGCTTGAGTACATGTAAGAAATACAGCTGGAGCATATAAACAAAGGTTCAATTAGAGCTGCAAGATCTCTACCTTCCAACCTCCGCCCTCCCCCTCCTAAAAGCACGGACATCGGCTAGGGTACCGTTCCACAAGATGCCAGCCAACTGGTGTTATCTCACCCAAGTGGCCAATCTTCATATGTGAGCATTGACAGAGTGATCAATCAGGGGAGCATCACAGCCATGCCCATTCCTATCCACACATGTACACGTTCCAGCAGGAGTCACTCGGCAGTGATGAGGAGCGAGAACCACGGTTGAATTTTTCACTGTCCTGGCTGAGATCAGCTAACTCAGCAATGATTGAGAATTAAGCTTGGGGCCTTCCTGGCCTGCATAGCTCACTCCATTTACCAAATGAGCCAGTGGGGAGCGTATATATATATATATATATATATATAAATATTTTAATTACTAGCAGATTACCCATGGCATTGCACATGGTGAATTGACGGTGATGGGGAAGGTAGTGCTTTCTTCCTGTAACACAGGTACAGGAAGTTCATGCTGTACACAAGACTATTGTATCATATGTAGACAAATCTATTGTTTTCTCAGACATAAGATTATTTTAAGACAAAAATGCAGTGAAGTGAGTTTTGTTTACAAGACAACTCTACACTGTTATAAAATGACAAATTTCAACAGTTTATCCCACAAAAAAAATCATCCGTACAGCGTTCTGAGATATATGTTGTGCAGAAAAAGAATTTTCAATACTGATATTTTTCTCTCTTCGATCAGAGGAGGACACATTTTGGCATCTTCCTATTTGCCTGTTTATTTCACTGTGGGCAAGTATCCCAGTAGACAGATTCCAGGTGTGTCACATTATACACAGCACTGGTTCGCAAAATGTCATTTTATAACAGTGTAGAGTTGACCTGTAAACGAAACTAACTTCACTGCATTTTTGTCTTAAAACAATCTTATATTGGGGAAAACAAATGATTTTACGACATCATTTTGCAGTCAGCCACTTGGAATACTGAGCCCCCCCCCCCTTGGGATTGCTTCACTGTGAAATATGGACACACTTAAAATAATTAGACAAACAGGAAGAATGCACAATGGATGTGGGGTGAAAACGGCAGTGTTATGAGGTGGATTTCTCCACAACAGCAGCACATGACTTGGCACAGGCTTCTGTTTTTGAGTAAGCTAATGCAATTTGTATTTTGGTAAATTGGATACAGTTGCTCTACAAAGGAGCCTAATTATCTGGTTAAATGTCTTGCCAGAAACAGTTTCTGGGCTTGTAAATAGAAAGATGTATAATAACATGACAAATAAATATTTTAAAAAATCAAAACTAAGAAGAATGAAATGCAGATAAGAGTCTCGGATACAAGGCAAGCTCATGGACAGCCAACATGCTGGGGTTTCATTGCGACATATTTGACTTGGACTAATCCCACCTTTTCCAGCAACCTACTCGATCGAAGGTTTTCTCATGTGACAACATTGGCCCTTTAAGCAGGTATTTTCTTCGAAGGTTTGTTCTTCTCACCGAGGATATTTTAGTTGATATGTCAACCAACCATCCCAGCTGGCCTTGCCCTCCAATCTTCCCAAAATTAGGAAAAAAGTGGATGGCAAGGTAAATTATAATATAAGCCAACAGACAACTCCCTTCTCACACAAGAACATTATAACTTGGGGGTAAAAGCAACACATTTTAAATGATGGTTATTAACTGGGTTGGGGATTTCAGTGAGACATTTCAGGGGATGAACGAGAACATGGGACAGACCACAATTGCAATTAATCCTCTCCCATTCTGCTGGACTTAAACAGGCAGAACTGTTAATTTGAGGGGACGAACTCTTGTACTTTTGGCATAATGTAGTAGTTGCTTCAGTAAAAAGGAACATCCAAATCTGGGTAAGATTTGTTATTGCCTGTGAGCTAGTTCATAAGCAAGTCTCCTTTTAAATTTTATAAGATATAAAATAAAGTTTTCAATTTAAACAACAACAGCAAACAACAACCATTTATATAGTCCTTTTAACGTAGAAAAGAGTGCCAAGATGCTTCATAGAGACATAAGGTAATAAATGGACACTAAGCCAAATAAAGAGATATTAGGAAGAATGACCAATAGCTTGGTCAAAGAGATGGCTTTTAAGGAGGAGAGGGAGATTTAGAGGTTTGTGGAGGGAATTCCAGAGTGTGGGGCCTAGGCTGTTGAAAGCATCGTCATCATTGGTGGAGCAAAGGGAGGGGAGATGTACTGGATGCCAGAGTCAGAGGGATAGAGAGTGGAGGAGGGGTTGTAGGGCTGGAGGAAGTTGCTGAGATAGGGAGGGGCAAGGCCAGGAAGGTATTTAAACATCAGGATGAGAATTTTGAATTCTGAGGCATTTCCAGACCAACAGCCAATGTCGGTTAGCAAGGACAGGAGTGTTGGGCAAGTGTGACTTGGTGCAGTTTAGGATATGGATGGAAGAGTTTTGGATAAGCTATTGAAAAATCTTTGTTTTTTAAAAATTAATTCTTTCCTTAGGAAATGTAAGATTTTCTATATAATATCCTCAGATGGTTAAGTGCTATTTAGTTGTGATGCAAGGCGTCCCTACATTGTTCTGACAATACACTTCGATCATTACCTCAGAAAAGCAGCCTACCTATGTGGCATTTCCATTCTCTTTATCCTGAAGAAAGGACAAATACCACTAAAGCTCAGTCTGGTTGTAACTCTCAACAGTAATCAGAGAAAGCTAATCTTCCTTTCCTCCCTCAACACATGATTTTAATCCAGGCTTCACTGATAAATCATTGGTCAAGCATTCATAAAAAATCTAGGATTTGCTGTACTCCCAATTATTTATGTTACTGTCCTGTTTCCCCCTCTGGATCCCCACTTCTCTAACTTGCTGGCATGTTTCCTCCTCCTCAGAGGACAGAGAAGAACTTCTCCACAATCCATCAGTAGAGCACCATAGCTGGCCAGTTGGAGATAGAAGAGGAAGGATCCTCTAATCTAGCTACAAAGTGCATAACCTGAGCAGGCTTTTCTAATAGAGGTCTTTAATATAATGAAAGGGTTTGATCGGGTGGACGCAGAGAAAATGTTTCCACTTGTGGCGGAGTCCAAAACTAGAGGTCATAAATATAAGATAGTCGCTAATAAATCCAACAGGGAATTCAGGAGAAACTTCTTTACCCAAAGAGTGTTAAGAATGTCAGATGCGCGACCACAAGTTGAGGCAAATAGCGTAGACACACTTAAGGAGAAGCTAAATAAGCACATGAGGGAGAAAGGAAGAGAAGTGTATGCTGATAGGGTTAGATGAAGTAGGGAGGGAGGAGGCTCATGTAGAGCATAGACCAGTTGGGCTGAATGGCCTCTTTCTGTGCTGTAGTTTCAATGTAACTTGATGTCTGCACAAGAACTGTCATAGCGTGGATATCTAAGCTCAAATGCCATCCCAGGTTAAGATATTTGTTCCTATGATTGGGATCCGAATAGTCTATCCTTGACCTGCAAAACAACTCCAGAATTCTGGGACATTAAAAAAAAATTGCACCACTCTATGTAGAATCTTGCAAGAAGTAATTTTATGCAAAGCAAAGAGACAAAGCTGTCCAAAATCTTAAGTCAGATCTTGTTCTTTTCACCCTGTTCTTCCTGCTCCCAGCATAAGGAAGATATCTAAAGGAACGATTAGAGTGTTGATAAAACAAAAAAGAACAAAACAAACCAGAGTCAGCTGCCAGAAAGTAAGTCTACAGCTTTGAATTATGAAACAGTCCTTGCCAAGTTTCTGCCTTAGTATTATGTGGTAAAATGAAATAATATTGCACATCAGGTAAATATAAAACCGAGCCAAAACCCAAATAGACATGGATTTAAGAAGTAAATTGACAAATTTTGAATCAATATGTTCTTATCTTTCAACAATGAAATTGCTTTGGAATAAATCTATCCATACAGGAATGTGATATGACCTTGCTACTTGTTACAGGCGCTGTATGGCTCTCATTGTAGGCCTGGTTTGCAGCTGTGCGCTGGTTTCTGCCAGGAATCATGATCCATGACTCATGAGGCATAAGGGCTAAGGATAGCTCTTATCACCCAATAGCCAGCCTGGTTAGAATAAAGGCAACACAGAGGACTGGTGCAGAATGAAAGAGTCATGACTGCTGCCAGGATAGCGGGCACTGATCTGCATGTTACGCTACCTGTAGTCACACACCAGCTGTACTTTGAGGGAGTGGAATCTCTTTCGATTGATAAAGATGCCAGGCAGGTGATAGGGAGCAGGCAAGGCAATGGGCACGCAGTTTATGGCACCTTGAACCTTGAGAAAGCCTGCCATGTGGGCGAAACCTAGTGCTTTCTTGTCCTGCTTTGCCCTGTCCATAGGGAAGAAGATGTAGGTGTTCCTTGTGGCGTAGAGAGCCTTGATGAATGCCCTGATACATTGGTGTACTGTGAGTTGTGAGATGTGGCTAATGTCACCTGGTACAGCGTGAAAGGAGCCCGTGCCATTAAAGTTGAGGCCCACAGGCAGTGCTGTCCATGCCCCAGTTCGAGACTCGAACTGTGGCTGCAGCAGGTGAAGTGAACCTACCTGAGACTTTGCTCCTGAGCAAAGGATATGGATGTAGATATGGCCTCCTGTGCAGTTCCCTCCTCCTCTTCCTCCCTCTTCTGGCAGCTGCTCCTGCTCTGTGGTATCTTCCTTGCAGCTCCACCTCGTCCTCGAAGGCAGCCCTATGAGACCAGCAGCCCTATGTCTGCAGCCAAACTATTTCTGAGGCAGCCAAAAACCGTGCCAGACCTGCAAAATCTTTCTCTGCTTGGACAAAGTGAACTTTCCAGAATAAAAAAAAACACAAAAAAACCTCCCACAAGTTAACCAGCAGCCTGAAATGATAAACCAGCAAATAAACCTGTACGTACTGCATGATCCCTTTAAGTATCGCCGGTGAGGGGGTCTTTCTGCTGGTTAGCGCCATACTATGCTGTGCAAGTTCAGCATGTGGCAAGCAGGGCATTCTAAAGTGGAAAACAGGTCTTGCAAGAAGCGTAGGACCTTAATTTGAATAAAGTATTTCCCTCTTTAAATGTTCCCGACAAGAGTTCCTGACACGAGCGCAACCACCTTTACCAATACGGAGGGTGGCACCCTTCTGTCTGGAAATGCATGCCTGCTTCCTACCCATCATATTGGGAACTTAGTAGGTCTGTTAGTGCCCAAAAAAGGCACTGTGCAGCTTAATTTCTAGACCAAATTACCTATCTGTAAATCAGATATCAATTTGAGTACGAGCATTTAGAAATGTTCTCTTAAGAGCCAATGTTTTAATTAAGTAACACCAGTTAGATCCAGATTGAGCAAGTGTGTAGCTCTGCAAAATGGAGTTAGCAATGAATTGTTCAATGTTTAATCTGTGTTTAAACAATGTTTATTGTTTAATCTTAATAAACCTAGTTATTATTCTTTAATCATTTGATTTTGATTACTGGGAACTCTAAAAACAATTTAACAGAGCAATTTAATTATAAGTACGCTTATCATCTCAAGACAATGCACAGGTAGCAGGAAGGTATGCTGAGAGGAGATAGGGCTACTGGCTCTCCTCTAAAGATGTGTTAGTAAATTTTTGTCAAATACACACTCCTGGAACATTGGGAAATTGTGCAAATGCAGCCCATGATGTTTCACCCCACATGGACCGGAAAATGAAGGGCTAGGTACATGTGGTTTCCTGATATGTGCTGTCCGTGGATGAAGCTCCACGTCAGGAGTACGCAATCGGAAAATACACCTTGTGTTACTTAACTCCCGACTTTCCACCTCCACCCGATGGCTAAAGGGAGAATTGAAGAAATTCATGATATAGCGATTGATAGATTCAGTGGCCAGCACTGTTCATAGTATGGTACAGCACAGGAGGAGGCCATTCAGCCCATCGTGCCTGTGCCAGCTCTTTGAAGAAGCAATCCAATCAGTCCCATCCTTCTGCTCTTTCCCCACAGCCCCGTAAATTTTTTTACTGAATACTGAAATTAGAAATTAAAGAACAATAAGATTATAAGAAAACTCAAGGGCAAGAGATAGACGATTCAGCCCCTTAAAGCTAATCATTCTAGCAGTAGGATCCAATTCCATTTTGAACCTGTTTGCCTCTACTGCTTTGCCAGGCAGGTTATTCCAAATGTTTCGCATTCTTTGTGGAAAGGCATTTTTTCTAAAACTTGTTTTGAATTTAGTTTTCAATCATTTAAATTTATCTGATCTTGCTTGCCTAACTTAGCTTAACGTAATATTCTGAGTTCATCTTATCTCTATCTTTAAATACCTTATAGACCTCAGTCCTGCAAGCAAGCTTCAGAATCTAAGATTGGATTCAAAGAAACCAAGTTGGTAAAACAATGATCTTCTGTCCCCAATGTCTTTGGCATCCATTGTAAAGGGTACTTAATTTGCTAGTGACACCTAGTGACACAATATCAATATTGTTAAAGCTAAAGTTGCATAATATAATTGGAATTGATCAGCATAGCAACACTGCAAAAATTACCATTGGGACACAGATGAAAACCCATCAGAGTTGCCTTCCTTAGGAAACCTGGACCCCTCTATAGTTTCCATTAGGTTATTCAACATTAATTACCAGTTGGTCTGGAACCAAGGACTATGGGTCTGTAAGTGAGTCTCTTACTTGCTGCTATTAATGTTACTCTGGCAGACTGAAAATGTTGTTGAAGAAGGAGCAGGGCATGAGCAGGAGAAAAATCAAGATTATTTTCCCCCCACTCAGCTTAAGATTACACCACATGATGTCTGAGTGTTGAATTTGCAAACCAGGCCAGTCAGGAGGTGAGATGTCTTTTGAATTTCATGGACAATCTTTTTTTCCTTCTTGTAAAGCTGGATCATGAACTTTAATCTACATTAATTCTGTCATGTGTCCCACAGCATGTTGGCCAGAGGCTGCAGAAACCTATTGAGGTTAATTCGAATTGCTAACAAAGACACTGACCTTTTGAACTGAGGTGACCTGGAGTTCAGTCACTGGTCTGAACTGGCCAGAACCGGTTTGAATTCGTTCCGCTTCTTACAGGGACAAAGGAACTGTGATGAGACACCAGTCCTTATTTAGAAAAGGGGTATGAGGTGGATGCTACCTAGGCCCTTGGAACAGAGCCAATCAGGGGATGACATCGATCACTCCAGCAACTTTGAGCCAACCAGAGAAGACAGCATCATTCGAAAAGACGGACTTGGGAATACAACTGAAGAATTGCTGGCTTGGTCCCAGTGTGTTTTTGAGGGAGACACCGGAGACTAACCCTCGTGGAAGTGGGAACCCTACGTCAGGGACGTAGAGACTACGTCAGGGATGTAGAGACGACGTCGAGAGTGAGGGAGCGAATTGCCTGGCCAGCAGTATCTCTCCTTTCCGGGTAATATAATATCCTTTCTATTCTGTGACACTCAGGGAGTGTTATCAGAGAAACCTAGTGGGTGTGCGTTTAAATCCTAGTTTGAGTATAAAACTGTATAACCTGCTGTAAACTGCATGCCTATATCTAACTAGACGTATAAGCGGTATGTACATGATCTAATAACGTTAATAAAGTGAATTGAGAATTAAGAGAGAATTGACTCTTCCTCTGTGTACTAAGCCAAAACCGTTAACCGGTGACTTCCGGTCAACAAGCATTAAATAAATACTCCATCATCTCGGGCCACTCTGCTGGCACTGGTTTAATTGAATTCTATTTGAATGAAATGTTTTAATAAAATCTTTTCTTTCTTCCAAGGCTTGCAAGAGTCTAGAAGGAAGGCTAAGTCCACAAAAAAGGAACAAATAACTGCTTCTTCTCTCTTTGCAGAATAAATTCCTTATTCACTTATTCAAAGTATTCACCTTAGCTGATATTTTTCTAGGGTAGAGATAGAAAGGGCAGGTTAGGGGGGATATTTTTTTCAGCTTAGACCATATTGACTTTTTGTATTTATGTTTTCAGATGTACTCTTGCCAGTAGGTGACCTTTGAAGAATCGTTCAAGATGTCATTGTGATGGTCTCTCTGAGAAAGACGATAGACTTGCATTTACTGAGCACCCTGTCCATTTGCTCTGTTTTTGGTGGTATTGGTTGAGGTAAGAATGTTGGCCATGACACCATGCATAGCCTCAAACTTAGAAGAAAGAGGGTGAAAAGACAGTTTAGATTTAACAATGTTGAACTTCCACAGGGGCATCCAAATCATCCTTGAAAACCCGGGAGAAATGGTTCAAACACGTTTCCGTGAATCCTCTGCTGAAACTTTGGCGGACAATCAGGACAACTCCTGTGGAAATTCAACCCTCACTACTTTATGCAGAGAGTGATGAGCGCATGGAATGGACTATCAAAGGAGGCAGTGGGGGCAGAGTTGGACAAGTACCTGGAAAGAATTTGATAAGAGAGGCATTGTGGCACATGATATTTCCTAGCCATTGGTACTGGTCAGAAGGACCGCAGTGATCTTTTCCGGTCCTGTATATTCCCATTTTCTTTGAACACTGGGAGGAAAATGTTGGCCAGAACATCAGTGCTCCTTTCAATATTGAACAGTCCACCTGAATTCACAGATAGGACTACAATTTACATAAATCATCTAAAAGATGGTACCTACAGCAAAGCATCGCTACCTCAGCACTGCATTGCGGTGTCAGCCTGGATTATATGCTGACGTTCTTGTTGAACTCAAAGCCTCAGGAGCAAGTGTGCTACCAACTAAACCAAACTGACACTCGAATGGGATGGAAATGTGCAGTGATGTTCATGATAAACGGACCTATAATAGTCAGAAGAAGTATTTTAAAGGGTAATCTTCTCAAAATAGGAAGCTGAGTAAAGAAGAGAAAGTAGATTATCTGTAATTGAGGTAATTGCTGTATAATAGCATGGAATAAACTGAACAAGCAGGCAGCTTCAAAGTGGAAATACGTGGAAAATTCATCTGATGTGCTACGAGGAAATGGTTAACTGACACGTGGCTGGCCTGTTTAAGAATCAAGACACAGGAACAAGAAGAAACTATTTGGCCTTCAAGCCCATTCCATGCCTTTACTCTACCAAACCTTTTAATTATGAGTGACAGTAATACAAAGTTGTGGCCTTCATTCTCTCATCAGGTGTCCCTGTCCACCACAGGTCCTACTGCGCCCCATGACACTCAAGCTTTCAAGTCCTTCCACCCACGTTAGGTGCCCCCAAGTCCCCCTGACCAATGTGACTTTCGGCTCCCAGCTGTCAAACATGTCTCTGGGACTCCTTCCTGCCTGATGTGTCTCCATGTAAAATATATCTGTTCCCTTCAGCGGCAAGAGATTCAGGGGAAGTAGGGATAGCTCAGATTCCCTAGTGTTTTGAAACTGGCGTTTTGCCTACATTGAGAAGAGGCTAGTTTTAGAGCAGCAGCAGGTTTGGGAACAGCAACCCCCCTCCCCTCCCCCCAACACTTTCAGGCTGTATTCGCAGCACCATTTTTTATTGGGAGAGTAAAAGCAAGAAGAAACAGTGATATTTTATATGAAGGTACGTTAGGTGGGAGGGGGAGCGCTGAGGTGGAATGGCAATTGGGCATATGTCTCGAGCACATTATAAATTATGCACAGATTGAGCAATTACGTAAAAACCTTACACAAAGTCAAATTAATTTGTTCAAATTCATTGTTTGTAAATAACAATTCTAAAGCAGTGGCCACTTTAAGAATGTGATGTAACTCCTTCCAAACACAGCGAAATAGGCTGAAAACAGATGGGATTCCTCAATCACAAGAATCTAGCAGCTCCTTCATGTATTCCGATATTTCTAGTGACACAATGTTTCCACCAGATTCACAGTTGAAGGGACAGTTCTATTATATTCCGAAGAAAGAGGGCTACTTGAGTTCCAAAGGAAGGCCAGTTCTTGTGACCTTCAAGGAAAGTTGTGACTACAGGCTAGTTACTGGGGCCTGCCAGTTCTCTCCAGTTGTGGTTCTACAGACTTCGATGCAATGAATTTTCACCATTCCCCAAAATAACAGGAGACTTCCAAAGTGGCCATGCAACAACAACAACAACAACAACAACAACCATTTAGATGGACTTGGTGCGTGTTAGGATACCAGCAGCAGAGTTTTGGATGAGCTCAAGTTTATGGAGAGTGGAAGATGGGAGGCCAGCCAGGAGAGCATTGGAATACTCAAGTCTCAAGGTAACAAAAGCATGGATGAGGGTTTCAGCAACAGATGGGATGAGGTAGGGACGGGCGATATTACACAGGTGGAAGTTGGCAGCCTTAATGATGGAGAGGATCTGGGGTCAGAAGCTCAGCTCAGGGTCAAATGGGATGCCGAGGTTGCGAACAATCTGGTTCAGTCTGAGACAGTGGTTAGGGGCGGGAATGGAATCTGCGGCTAGGGAGTTTGTGACAGGGGTCGAAGACAATGGCTGTATGCAAGGGTTGTATCAAGAATCTGGCAGAAAGTGTGAATGTGCCACTAAAAATTAAAATATGTGGACATTATTTTCTCCAAAACAAGATGAATGCCCATATTCAGCACACATACATGATTCTGTTTAATTGATCCTTTACATATTTTGTTCCCTTTCCTGTCTCTATCACATCTGTGAGAAAGCACCGCAGAGCTGTGTAGTTCATTGCTGCAGCACAACTAAGTACATATTTCTCATACTGAAAAGGGTGTAGTCTCTATGAAAAAGTGCCTGGCAGACTTTCATTTTGCTTTTAAAAGAGGTAAGAGATCTGAGATTGGAATCATTTTTATCATGATGACAAAGGGTAGGTTTGGAACATGAGTTCTTCTAGCGTTCAGCTTCATGCAATAGGAATGTGTATCGGGGATTTAGACACAAGGCATCATGCCCTGCACAAGGTTCCATCTATTGGCGGATGGAAAATCATGCGGGGCACACTGACCTCTGAAACCCTGCAGTCACGCAAAACTCTGTGCCAGGAACGTTATTTCCTCAAAGTCTACCCCATCACATCCAAGTGACACAATGACACATTTCAATTTGAACTATTCCATTATTTGTTTGCAACAAGTGAAAAAAAAGATTTGCCAAATGTGAAGAGAGTGGGCTTTTTGAAATCTAGGTCCAATGGTTCTTATTAGCATCACGTGCAGCCCATGAAACTGGGTTGGGAAATTCAGCAATGTTGCTAATTTATTGTATTCATAAGGCACAACGTGCATCTGTGCACATGGGCTGAATGAGTGTAAAGATTTGTACAAAACAATATTAGCATTGCAGCATTTGTGCTCATGTAAGTTGTGATTGATCATCGTCCATCATGGGAAGATGGAGCCCTTGGAGTGTCAGCATCGGCACTGAGTTTTGTGTGGAATTTACTTTATCCTTTAGTGTTGTCATCAGCAGAAAGAAAGGAAGAACTTCCATTGATATAACGCCTTTCACGGCCTCAGGACACCCCAAAACACTTTTCAGTCAATTAAGTACTTTTGAAGTGCAGCCACTTTCGTAATGTAGGAAAGGCGGCAGCCAATTTGTGCACAGAAAGGTCCCACAAACATCAATTTGATAATGACCAGATAATCTATCTTTTTAGTGATATTGATTGAGGGATAAATATTGGCCAGAAAAAAAAGTCCAAATATCCATTCTACAAATCTTTCTTTTAATATCTTTTATTGACATTTTTCTACCCATTTATTAGTGACAATCAGCGCAAGGTGGTCGTCTAACTATGTCACCCTTTTGTGGGTTAATTTAAGAACTTTAATCTCACCATTTGTGAGCGACTACAGATATTTCCCTGGTGAGAGGGTATCACTGCTGTCCTTGGTACAAAGATCAATGCGTTCAGAACTTTTGATGTAATTACATTCAAGATTAAGACAGTTTCTGCTTCAGGCAGTTCTGAATTTTCTTTTAAATTTACTTTTATAATGAGCTTTCGTTTAGCTTTTGGCTTTGAAGATGGTGCAGATGTTATAATGTACTCCTATGACAACCTTAGGAATGAACATCAAAGGCACCGTTATTGAACAGTGATTCAAAACAATCATATGTGCAACATAGGATGGTGAGGCCATGGAGAGTTAATAGCAGATCAGGCCAGTGTTCAACATATTATATGTTATTATGGAAAGTTCTTCTGGTATTGAAATTAATGGGCGCGACTTGTTCAAAGTGATTGTTTAACGCTCCAAAGCAGTTGATGTTATTTATCTCATCCATTTGGAAAATGTGGCGAGTCAGTTAGTCACACATGAATTGTTCACTTCATTTTAATTTCATTATGTCGGAACTTCCTACACAAAATATCTGGCTTGAGGCAACCCCTGAGCATCAAAGTTTCCAGCGTAAAGGATGAGCACTATCAAATGCCATCAACAATTCCAACCTTTCACTTCAGCTTCCTCTGCGATTCTTGTTCTTTAAACAATGCAATATCATCTGTATGATATTCTGAAAATGAAATGCATGGAAATCAGAAGTAAATAAGAGGTCCCTGATCCGATCCGCTGTCTGTGCTTAGCTACCTACTCTCAAGCTGGGAGGGTGGAGCAGTGGCAGTCGTACAATTGGACTTAACACTGCTGAGGTGGGAGACCAACTAGGTTTCCAGTGACCCTTGCGGTATGTATGCATGGGTTTGGGCATTGGATGAGAATAGCCTCACTGTCGACCTCACACATGAAGAATGTCCACTTGGGCAAGGTACCACAGGGCAACTGATTGTCAGGGGTCTGTAACCCAGCATGATTCAGCATCTTCATGAGAGAAGGGGAGGGAGAACATTGCACTGTAACCTCAAATTTTAGATCTACCAGAAGCTCATGCAGTATCTCAACTGCCTGACAAATAGGATAATCAGATATTGAATTTCAAGACATGAAACAGCTTACCACCTTTTTGTTTAGGATAGCTGCAGTCCAGTGAAGGGGTGGATTGATGGATTGGGGGAGCACAATCATGAGCACTTGGAGGTGGTTGAGAATAAGATCAAAATCATGCAGATGATTCAGCAAAGACATGATAATTGGGCAGAACGCAATGCTTGTTTCTGAATATTTCTTTCCATTGGCCTATGGAACCAACCAAATATGTTATCTTTGGAAATGATTGAAATGCGAAGGAATAAGTTTTAAGACAGATGATAATTGTCTAGGTTAAGTAAAGTTACATTGGACTTGAGCTCAGCTTGCCTTGAGGAAACCTTTAGAATCATAGAATTATACAACACAGAAGGAAGACATTCAACCCATTGTGCTGGCTCTTTGAAAGAGCTATCCAGTTTGTCCCACTCCGCTGCTCTTTCCCCATAGCCCTGCAAATTTTTCCCCTTCAAGTATTTCCTTTTGAAAGTTATTATTGAATCTGCTTCCATCACCCTTTCAGGCAGCACATTCCAGATCATAACAACTCGCTGCGTAAAATTGTTCTTCC
This sequence comes from Heptranchias perlo, assembly GCF_035084215.1. Classification (NCBI taxonomy): domain Eukaryota; kingdom Metazoa; phylum Chordata; class Chondrichthyes; order Hexanchiformes; family Hexanchidae; genus Heptranchias; species Heptranchias perlo. Next base: position 9,360,796 of record NC_090354.1, read on the forward strand.
TCATGTCGCCTCTGGTTCTTTTGCCAATTACCTTAAATTTGTGTCCTCTGGTTACCGACACTTCTGCCACTGGAAACAGTTTCTCCTTATTTACTCTATCAAAACTGTAATGATTTTGAACACCTCTATCAAATCTCCCCTTAACTTTCTCTGCTCTAAGAGAACAACTCTAGTTTCTCTTGTCTCTCCACGTAACTGAAGTCTTTCATCCCTGGTACCATTCTAGTAAATCTCCTCTGCACCCTCTCCAAGGCCTATATGGAGGTTGAAGTAAATATAATGACCAGGTCACCTTGATACAGGAAACTGCATCTCAGGTTTATCCGGTTATTTAACTACATTTTACAGCTGTATTTTTTATGATTGAATTTGGTCAGTTTTCTGTTACATTATGCAACCACGAACAGGAAGGGAACTGTGCAAGTCTCAGACCACGATGAAAGGGGCTGCATCTGGTAGTAGTAGATAGCAGGATTATAGGGGTAGTTAACTGGATTAAAGCAGCCAGGAATGGTGATGTATTGTGACAATTTAAAAGAATGTATTAATTTATTCACAGGATATGGGCGTCGCTGGCAAAACAGGCCATCCCTAGTTGCCCTCCAGAAAGTGGTGGTGAGCCTTCTTCTTGAACCGTTGCAGTCCATGTGGTGAAGGTACTCGCACAATGCTGTTAGGTAGGGAGTTCCAGGATTTTGACCTAGTGACGATGAAAGAACATTGATTTATGTCCAAGTCGGTGTGGTGAGGGAAACTTGGAGGTGATGGTGTTCCCATGCACTTGCTGCCCTTGTCCTTCAAGGTGGTGGAGGTCGTGGATTTGGAAACTGCTGCCAAAGAAGTTGCTACAGTGCATCCTGTCGAAAGTAAACACTGCAGCCACGGTATGCCAATGGTGGATGGAAGGGATGTTTAAGCTGGTGGATGGGGTGCTGATCCAGCGGACTGCTGTGTCCTGGATGTCGTCAAGCTGCTTGAGTAGTTGCAGCTGCACCTGTCCAGGCAAGTGGAGAGTATTCCATCACACTCCTGACTTGTTTCTTGTAGGTGGTGTAGAAGCTTTGAGGAGTCAGGAGGTGAGCCACTCGCCGGAGAATAACCGACCGCTCGAGTAGCCACGGCATTTATGTGGCTGGTCCAATTATGTTCCTGGTCAATGATGACCCCCAGGATGTTGATGCCATTGAACGCCAAGAGGAGGTCGTTGGACTCTCTCTTGTTGGAGATGGTCACTGCCTGGCACTTGTGTGGCACAAATGTTACTTGCCACTTATTAGCCCAAGCCTGGATGTTGTCCAGGTCTTGCTGCATGCGGATATGAACTGCTTTATTATCTGAGGAATTGCGAATGGAGCTGAACACTGTGCAACCATCAGTGAACAGCTCCACTTCTGATCTTATGATGAAGGAAAGGTCACTGATGTAGCAGCTAAAGATAGTTGGGCCTAGGACGCTGCCCTGAGGAACCCCTGCAGCAATGTCTTGAAATGGCTGAGACTCCAACGACCACAACCATCTTCCTTTGTGCCAGGTATGACTCCAGCCACTGGAGAGTCAATGGGGCTCCAGACCTTATTACAGTCTTGGTCCAAATATGGACACAAGAACTGAATTCCAGAGGTGAGGTGCGATTGACTGCCCTAGACATCAAGGTACCAAGCAAAACTGAAATCAATGAGGGTTGGGGGAAAACTCTCCATGAGCAGGTGTGATCTCCCAGGCCCCACAAGAAGTCCTTTTGCTTCCCCAGCCCCGGCCTTGCCTCTCCATCCCAGCACCAAAGCCCCTGCCTGGTGCTATCTTTATGCCGGGCACCGTTCCCTTGGCTCCCCAGTGTCCTCGGGCTCCCAGCCCGATTTTTGCTTCCGCCCGCCAGCCAGGATGTCACTCCTGCCGGTTTCTGGTGGGAGACTGATTTGGATTATTTAAACGGCCCAGACCTCACATTAAACTCTCCGTGGGGGCTTCCCTCCTACCCTGCACCTCTGTACAACACCCCCTCCCCTGCCCCCATTGGAAAGACTAGAGAAGCTGGGGTTGTTCTCCTTAGAGCAGAGAAGATTAAGAGGAGATTTAATAGAGGTGTTCAAAATCATGAAGGGTTTTGATAGAGTAAATAAGGAGAAACTGTTTCCAGTGGCAGAAAGGTCAGTAACCAGAGGACACGGATTTAAGATCATTGGCAAAAGAACCAGAGGTGAAATGAGGAGAAAATTTTTTTACGCAGCGAGTTGTTATGATTTGGAATGCACTGCCTGAAATAGTGGCGGAAGCAGATTCAATAAGAACATTCAAAAGGGAGCAGTATAAATACTTGAAGGGGAAAATTTGCAAGGATCTGGGGAAAGGGCAGGGGAGTGGGACTAATTGGATAGCTCTTTCAAAGAGCTGGCACCGGCACAATGGGCTGAATGGCCTCCTTCTGTGCTGTTTCATCCTATGATTCAATGATTGGGCTCCCCTCGTTAAAATCAACATCCATATCTTTAACATTTGCTTTTGTTGTTTATTTTTCTTTTCTTTGTTTTCAGTAACAGATGTATCAGATATCTGCAGAACGCTGAACAAATGTGGATAGTATCAATGATACAGGAATGAAAAAGAGTATCGTTAACTGCAGGTTAATTGTCCAAGAGACATTTTGCTTAGACTGGATGATCCCAGTGACAGGAGCAAGCCACTGGTCTGGTGTCTCAACATCAACCTTGCTTACAGTGTGCGTGGCCCACCACAATTTATGGACATCACAGTGACCTTTCTATAGAACCAAGGAGCCAGAAAAATAGGATAGAATCAATGACCCTTCACTCCTTATTCCATCAGTGAATCGGTTCCCAATACAAAACATGCTTGATTGATCTCCTTGTAATGTCTTTTGAGAGCAGGAAGGTTACTGGTTCCATTTGAGTTTATAGAGCCCCAAGGAGTTTTTGAAACAAACAATTTCATTTAAAGTCAGAATCATGTCCGTTAGAGGCTTTTTCTGCTATAAATGTGTCTGCACTTTTTCCTTACATATACTGTAAATCCAGGGTATAAGCCGCACATGTCTATAAGTTGCATCTCTGTTTTACATAGAATTAACAGCACAGAAACAGGCCATTCAGCCCAATGGTCTATGCCGGCGTTTATGCTCCACACGAGCCTCCTCCCTCCCCTTTTCATCTAACCCTATCAGCATATCCTTCTATTCCTTTCTCCCTCATGTGTTTATCTAGCTTCCCCATAAATGTTTTGTTTTACAATTGCACTGTAAACTAATCTCCTATACTTATTGGGTAGGGACTAAAATTGGCATGAAAGTACAGTGTGTACACCAGTATAAAGTGGGGCTGTGTGTTTGTAGCTTTCTTATATACGCGAAGGAAAGTGAAGTAAGGCAAAATAACTGAGATTCGATTACAACTGTTACCCTGTATGATCTTAAGCATTGACTTCAGTGGAAAGGTAAACCGGGCGCAGTGTATAACCGATCTGCCATCACCAGCCGACTGCCACCGCTGAAAGTCTACTCTTGGCATCCAGCTCAGATCACAAGGTAATCCTATTGTTGCACCCTCGGGTGACGATATTGTATGATTAGATATTGGGCGGTACGGGCACACTCTTGAATACAAGATGCAGGGACCATTTTACGTTGAAACTAAGATAATATATAAGGTAGAACCGAAATTTGTAAGAGGCGTTCTCCACTTCTGCATTACAGAGAAACTTCACACCCATGTGAGGCCTTGATAAAAGCCCTCCAAACTTCCATGGATTTTAAAGACTGTTGCCCACATTATGATCTAAGGAATTGATCTCATCTTCAAAGGGCTGCCCAACTTGGTCTGTACTGTTGAATTTTATGCTTCATTCCAATCTAGCCCAACACAATAATACATTTCACAGTAATGAAGAACATCTTTGCCTTCTCATTCCCAATATCTTGACACCACTCCTGCACTTTGAAGTACTCACAGTTCATTTGAAAAATCCTTTCAGCGTTGCTTTTGAATTCAAAAACCAAGAAAATCTAGCAATTTGCTTGATCTCTTGTTTTTTGTTAACCTGAAAAATTTTTAAAAGTCTGGATATATATGGATGTAGATGGTAAATTTGAATGCAATTGCAGTAGCACATATCATTTGTTGTTTAACATCTATATGCAAACTCAATGGGCCCGATTTTAACTCTCCCTTCCGTGGTGGAAACCGGGCAGGGCAGCACTTAAAATGAGGGCAGCTCTGATCCCGCTGCCTACCCGCCGTCTCCCGATGTTAACCTGCTCTTTTGAGCAGGACACCCACCCCAAGCTGGCAAGGTCTTGTTTAAATTTGAGGATAGTGGCATTGGGATCCAATCTGCCATTTAAGTCCCAGGCCTAAGTGGAGGAGCAGTGATGGCTTCCCCATCAGGCCAGATCTGCCGGGAGCTGGATCGTAGGCCAGAATAGGCCCACGCAGGTAAATCTTTAAAATTTTATTTTAGGTATCCTTGTGAGCCAGGAGGAGCAGGCTCACTGCTCCTCCCCCTGATTACGCCCAGAACCCCCACCCCTGGCCCATTTCCTGACTACTGGGGTCCGTTCCCACGAGTCCCTGGCTGCGAACTCCTGTTGCCCCGATTCCCGCTCCCGCCCACCGGGAATTTGGGCAGGAGTCGAAGAAAATTTATGCAAATTACATCCCCAGATTCCCCGGCTGTGCCGCCCGCTTTGGGGCTCGCCCGCACCACACCCGCCCCGCCTTTAAAATCGGGGCCAATGTATTTAATTAAGTTTATTGTAGGAAAGACAGAACCATTTAATTGCTTGACTACTGATTTTGCTGGACTCAGAGAGAACAAAATATATTTTACCATATCTTTTTCGCTCATTACTTGAGCACAGTGCAGCTGTTCCTACTTAAGTTTGACTTTAATGATATACTATCTGGCCTGAAGTGCTCAGATAATATCATCATAACTGGGCCTGGCTGGTAGCCCATGGAATTCTTACGGTCTAGGCTTAGACCTTAAGAAGTGCCACTGCCAGAGCCCCTTTGTGGGCCTCTTATCCTTGACAACATATTTACCCATAATCCTTGGCAAGAACCACAGGTGTCCTGAAAAGCCGAGAATCAGATTCATTTCAAAACTTTTATATTATTATTATTTTTTTTGCCGCTCATATAAAATGTGAAGATGTCAGGGGCTGGGGGAAACAGTTTGCTCTTTTCTTTTTGGAAAGCAGTCAAGGACTACAGCAAAGATCTCTCCCACTCGACAATGTGTCTTCATGCCAAACCTCAGAAGTAGTACTCACCCTGAGTTGGTGTAATTTTTTCTCCCCCCCTCCATTTCCTACACCAGTGATCACTATGCCCCCTTTGCGAGACTGCAAGCTCAGAAACACTGGCCAGGACTTTTCGTTTTGGCAGAATCCCCGCACCTCTTCGTCAGAGCAAGAGTTCCGCCGAGCCCTGTCCTGGACAGTATTCAAGGGTCACAGTCATTTACATATTTTAGTCAGGGTCCAGCCAGGATTCCCAGTTTCACTGAGAAACCTGCCACAGGAAGGGAGGGAACAATCACTGCTGCAGGCCTTAGGCACCTGTTGCACTGTATCAGGGTCAATTACCCATGGGGCAGCTTAAGAGGGCACTTGCAAAATTTGTAATAGTTTTTTTTCAGCAAAATTGGAAGGGCTGGGAGTTCGTTCCAGGGCGATTGACTGAACTCCCTCTGGGCCCTTTAAAATTTAAATCTCCCTTCCACACGCCATAGCAACACTGGATTCCAGGAATGCACAGACATTCCTAGCGATTGATGGGAAATACATTGGATGATGCATTGTAGTCATTTGCATTCCCTTTAAATACACCTGCCCATAATTTGAGATGTTGGGATCCATTAAAAGGTCAATGTTGAGCCAAAATAGTGAGGCGATCCTGCCACTTTACAAATCACTGGTGCGACCGCACTTAGAATATTGTGCACAGTTTAGGTCGCCACAGTACAAAAAAAGATATTGCAGCTTTTGAAAGGATAGGAAAGAGACCAAACAGAATGATTGAGGGGATGGAGGGATTGGATTCTGAGGACCAATTATGTAAATTGAGCATGTTCTCGCTGGAAAAGAGAAGCGTGAGAGGTGATACGACTGCTGTTTTTAGGATTCTAAAGGGACTAGATAATGTAGACAAGCTATTTCACCTTGTCCAGAACAGCAGAACCAGAGGACACAGCCTGCGCTCGAAGGGGGGTAAATTCATTTCAATTAACAAGAGGTCAATCTATGGAAAAGGGTCCCGAGGGAGACAGTGGAAGCAGATAGTACGTAAGAACATAAGAAATAGGAGCAGGAGTAGGCCATACGGCCCCTCGAGCCTGCTCCGCCATTCAGTAAGATCATGGCTGATCTTCGACCTCAACTCCACTTTCCCGCCCGATCCCCATATCCCTTGATTCCCCTTGAGTCCAAAAAAACTATCGATCTCAGTCTTGAACATTTTGGGATACAGCATATGAGTAATTGAGACATGATGTGGTAAATGTAGCATGCTTGGGACGAACTGGTGACTTTGGACCTATGGTTCCCACAGCTCTCCACCATTGGGGTTTTCCTTGGGTCATATCTGGGTCTATTGTCGCCTAATTGATAAAGATTGATTGCTATGATTAGTCAACAACCCCATTATCATTGTATCATGTGACTACCAGGAAGGTAGAAGGCGAAATAGAATCATAGAAAGGTTACAGCATGGAAGGGGGCCATTCGGCCCATCGAGTCCATGCTGGCTCTATGCATGAGCAATCCAGCTAGGCCCACTCCCCCGCCCTATCCCCGTAGCCCTGCAAATTTTTTCCTTTCAAGTACTTACCTAGTTCCCTTTTGAAAGCCACGATTGAATCTGCCTCCACCACCCACCCTGGTAATTTATTCCAGATCATGACCACTCGATGGATTAGATGGATCTTTCTTCGTCTAGCCATTCCTATGTTCCTATTTTCTGTCCAAAATCACTTCCAGCTGAAAATCTTGCAAGCTGGTGCTGCAACTTTGGTCCATTTGAGTTACGCTGAGGAGCCATAGTAAAGCCAGCAGAAAATCCTGTGCTGAATTATTCTTTGTTACAGACTTGTGGACACAAAGAACTGGGTCTGTCGTCCAGTTGGGTGGGACTGCGCTCACCTGGTTCCATTCTTATCTATCCAGTCGTAGGCAGAGGATCACCTGCAATGGCCTCTCTCTCCGCTCCCGCACCGTTACCTCTGGAGTCCCCCAAGGATCTATCCTTAGCCCCCTCCTATTTCTCATCTACATGCTGCCCCTCGGCAACACCATCCGAAAACACGTTAGGTTCCACATGTACGCTGACGACACCCAGCTCAACCTCACCACCACCTTTCTTGACCCCTCTACTGTTTCTTATTTGTCACACTGCTTGTCCAAGATGAGCAGAAATTTCCTTCAATTAAATATTGGGAAGACCAAAGCCATTGTCTTCGGTCCCCGCCACAAACTTCATTCCCTTGCCACCGACTCCATCCCTCGCTCTGGCCATTGTCCGAGGCTGAACCAGACCGTTCGCAACCTTGGTTGACCCTGAGATGAGCTTCCGACCACGTAACCGCACCGTCACCAAGACCGTCTACTTCCGCCTCCATAACACCGCCCCTGCCTCAGCTCATCTGCTGCTGAAACCCTCATCCATGCCTTTGTTACCTCTAGACTTGACTATTCCAATGGTCTCCTGGCCAGCCTCCATTCTTCCACCCTCCATAAACTTGAGCTCATCCAAAACTCTGCTGCCCATATTCTAACTTGCACTAAGTCCCGTTCACCCATCACCCCTGTGCGCGCTGACTTACATTGGCTCCTGGTCCGGTAACGCCTCGATTTTAAAATTCTCATCCTTGTTTACAAATCCCTCCATGGCCTCGCCCTTTCCTATCTCAGTAACCTCCTCCAGCCCTACAACCCTCTGAGATCTCGGCGCTCCTCCAATTCTTGCCTCTTGCGCATCCCCGATTTTAGTTGCTCCACCATTGGCGGCCGTGCCTTCAGCAGCCTAGGTCCTAAGCTCTGGAATTCCCTCACTAAACCTCTCCGCCTCTCTATCCTCGTTTAAGATGCTCCTTAAAACCTACCTCTTTCACCTGTCCTAATATCTCCTTTTGTGGCTCGTGTCAAACTTTGCTTGATAGCACTCCCGTGAAGCTATATAAATGCAAGTTGTTGTTGGGTTACATTGCTCAAATTTATGTAGGATCATGGCAGCAAGGAGAGAGTGTAGACTTCTATCAATCTGAGCTGGATTTAAAAACCAAAAGGCAGGGTGTGGCAATCCACAGCACCATCCAGTCCTTCAAGCCAGAGTATTCCATTAAATAGAAATTATAACGTTGCCAATGAAGTTTCATTATCTTTTGAAGCAGAGGGGGAGGAAAATTATTTTAAAATTATGCTTTTATTCAATAGCACATTGAACTTAAAAATTATTTTAAAATTATGCTTTTATTCAATTGCACATTGAACTTAAAAATTGCCTCAAATGAGATATCAGATTGTCCAGTCTATAGCTATTACAGCTATTTTGTTGGAAATGTGCAATTACACATAACTACTGCCTGACATTAGCGTGCAATTCTTTTCTTTCTTCTCCTGTTAATTTACTGTCGTAAGTCATCAACTGGTCTAAAAGATGTAATAATCTGAAATAAATGGTTTAACATCCAGAGATGACCCACTGGACCCAATTTTTTTCTTTGCTGGCAGCAACTGAATTAAAAATGCTCACTAAAACCCCATTAAGGCTTTGGCAGCAATTTAGAGAGCATGAGCTTCATGTTTAAGTGGAGGGATTCATTGAAAAGGATGTAATGGTCTCCAGAGAGGTAACAGTCTGAGCTAAATTTGGCCCCAAAAAACAGGCTAAAGTCTCTGAAACAAGCTAGAATCTCTGAAACAGGCTAGAGTCTCTGAAACTGAGCACAGTAAAATATCAAAAGTGAAAGCAAAATGCTGCGGACGCATCTTTTAGACCAGTTGATGACTTACGACAGTAAATTAACAGGAGAAGAAAGAAAAGAAAGAAAATGCTGGTCAGGCAGCCTCTATGGAGAGAGAAACAGAGTTAACATTTCAGATCAATGACGTCACGACTTGAAGTGTTAACTCTGTTTCTCTCTCCTCAGATGGTGCCTGATCTGCTGAGTATTTCCAGCATTTTCAGAAAAGAAAGTGGCTGATTGATTTCATAAGAGTGGCAATCTTGGTCAGCTAAGATATTTGACACATGCACAAACCCATCACCATGCTCAAGAACTTAAAGACCAAATTTCTAAGGAGAGCGCTCCTGTGAAAGGATGGGTAGTTGGATGGAGTACAATGGGAAGAAAAAAAAAATTGGATAAGGCCTATTATTGGGTGCGGATAGCACGATCTGCAATTAACCCGTGCCGATGATCCCTGCGCAGGCAGAATGAGACATTTGTCCTGTCTGTGGACTTACCTTCAAGCAGCGTTGAAAACTAGGCCTTAAATGACGATTCAAGTAAATGCACACTTTCTACCAGCAAGGGGAGCCCCAATGTCTTAAAGGGAGGATGGATGCTAAATTGGGCCATGTAGTGCCCGTTTCCAGCGTGATGTGCGCCAGGCGCTATCTTGGTATAGGAGTTAGCACATGCGCAAATACCGAACGCTGGTTAGTAGCGTTTCCTAACTTCACTCCTGCACATCCTGGCTCTAAATGTTGAGGTATGTCCCTGCGTCCTAGTATTCGAGTATAGGAGACCTCCAAAAATAGTTACAATTGCATCAGCAGCCAGAAGCAATAATCCAGCCACTAACCTGTAAATCCTGCATGGTCCCTTTAAATAGCGCTGGTGGAGGGTCCTCCAAGCACTCTAAGACATGTTCAGATGGTCGTGGTTAAGACTGTGCGTTAAGTTCCAAAATGGTGTCTATTACTTTAAGTCAGCGTTGCACACTGATTGTATCCATTTTCTCCTTACTTTACATGCTGCTGGCGTTCGGTATTTGCGCATGCGCTAATACCTATACCAAGATGGCATCCGCCACACGTCGCGCTGGAAACGTGAGTGCGCACCCAAAAAACCATCTTGGCACTTCGGGAACCCATGTAGCGCCGACACAACGGGCGCTATATGGCCCAATTTCTAGTCCAATGTCTCTGAACTGGGACACGGGGTTGGATGCGGGAGTGTGACTTTTGAGATAACTTTTGGGGAAGTGATGGTCTGTTGAAAATCCAAATGTCACCTGTTTTCCCCTTTGAAGAATAAAAATCTATCAATTGTAAAATAAACCAGAATACATCACTTTTAATGAAAAAGTTCAACATTTCCCAGGGCAGCATATCCTCTCCCCAGCATACCACAAATGCACCATCGACTTGGTCACTTCAACATTGGGAACACCCTCTTCAGGCTTTTGTGTACTTGTTTTTTTTTGCTCCAATAAAGGGAAGGAATGTTGGGTATATCTATAGTTTATGTTACAAACCCTGCTTAACTTGCTGTTCTCACAGGTCATAGGCCTGTTTACAGGGCACTTCTTCAGTTGTCAGCTTTATGGGGGCTTTCAGAGTTTTTTTGAAGGGGTTGGTCAGCTTTTGCTAGTTTCCTAGGTCAGCTTGTATCCAAACATCTGTTGGAGACCAGTTGTTTAGAAGTATTGTCAAAGGACACCTTTGCCTCCTATTCTCTTATTGGCCAATGCACTATGTGTGCCCTCTCCCCTCTCCCCCACACAACCTTACTTGTGCATACAAGTATATGTGTTCGTGCGAGAGTGAATGAGGTGGGGCAGTGAGAAGACATACATTTTTTTTAGTGAACAAATCCACTAAGATTAGTTATTTTATAAAAGACTAAACTACTTGTTCAGATTAAAAAGTACAAACCTGTGCTTGCATTTTCCCATTTGGCAACTCTGATCTTCATTTGTTTACACTGAATTTCACTCAGTGCTTTAAAATGGGGAATATTAATAGGACCCCAGAGCCTGACAGTAGTATTAAAATCCCCTCACCACCTATTAGACCTAGATTTGCACATCACAATTCTGCTCCATAATATTTGAACCAAACAGTGAGTTTTTTATTCATTACAATGCAAGAAGTTTTGAAGATCACGCCCCTAGTCTGTAAAGCCACAAATGGAGGGAAATGTAACCATGCACAGTGACCATACAAAGGCTGCAACAGTGCTCCTGGAGGTAAAATAAAGCACTACAACAAAAACTAAGATTGTTTTAATTTATCGGCTGACAGATGGAGTATTTTCCTGCCCATTTCTTTAATGCCATTTTGGTGAAGTAGAAACCACAAAGAACATAAGGTCAAGACTGGTAAATGTTATTAAACAGTTAGCGTAGATTAGCAATGAAAATTGCTCGGGTAAACCCGTTCAGTTGTAAAGGAGGTGCTTATGCCAGCATCTGAGGAGTGGGTGTAATCTCAGGGTTTTGCTCCTTCTGTGTGCTACTTTTAATGGATTAGTCACAATGTTAGTACTATTCTAACCCAGTTTAAGATAAATGGGTTAATGACTGGTAAAACAGCACACAAAGGAATTTAAAAGAAACACACTAACTGTTGCACTATAGCACAGAGGAAATTAAACCCCTTTGCTGGATGTATCGTTTTATGGTCTTCATCCAACAACAACTTGCATTTATATAGCGCCTTTAACGTAGTAAAACGTGCCAAGGCGCTTCACAGGAGTGTTATCAAATAAAATTTGACACTGAGCCGCATATGGAGATATTAGGACAGGCAACCAAAAGCTTGGTCAAAGAGGTAGGTTTTAAAGAGCGTCTTAAAGGAGGAGAAAGAGATAGAGGGGTGGAGAGGTTTACGGAGGGAATTCCAGAGCTTAGGGCCTAGGCAGCTGAAGGCACAGCCACCAATGGTGGAGCGCTTAAAATTGGGGATGCGCAATAATTGAGCATTGAGCCAGAATTGGAGGAGCGCAGAGATCTCAGAGTGTTGTAGGGCTGGAGGAGGTTATAGAGATTGGGAGGGGTGAGACCATGGAGGGATTTGAAAACAAGGATGAAAATTTTAAAATCAAGGCGTTGCCAGACTATGGAAAGGCAAGACTTTTGCACTCATGTAGACAATATTTAAGGGAAAACTAGATAAATACATGAGGGAGAAACGAATAGAAGGTTATGCTGATTGGGAAAGATGAAGTAGGCTCATATGGGAGGAGGCTCAGTTGTGCCAAATGGCCTGTTTCTGTGCTGTACATTCTATGCAATTTCAATTGTAAACTGGATGCAAGAGGCACAGACTTTATTTCCTTTTTTATATCACCTCAGCATGAAGAACATCACCTTCCCTTCCTCCCTGTCTCTAGCTTGAAATTTGCAGGCCTTTAGCTCAAAGTCCCCAAGCCTCAAACCCAAGCCCATCATTTATTTAGCCGCTCTCCTCATGGCCCAACATGGACATGCAGTAGCCCGTGCAACCTTCAAGCAGATCCTGAGAGGAAATCATATCCCCATTCAATTGGTTCCTTGCATAGAATCGTATACAGGAACAAAGGCGGTAGCTGGAATCGCCTCACATCCTCTTTCTCGTCGTTATTTTAGTGACATTCCAGATGGTGCTTTACTACATTCCAGATTTTTACCTGACCAAACTCAATTTCAAAAGGAAAGATGCTCATCATCATCCTGGAAGCATGCTTGCAAAAGTTGGCAAAAGCTTTTCTTGAATTATTTTAAATCCAATGCTTTGCCACAGAAGATTAATGCTCTGTAAATTGATAGTCTTTGATACTGTAAATCTGAGGTTGCAATCTACAGTAGCCATCAAGTGACTGGGGAGAGATACATCAGGAAAGGGCTGCAGGAAGTTGGATCCATCTTGGAATGAAATTTGCAATTTGAGACAGAGTATGCCGTGTGTTTCCAACAAAAATAACGCATCTTTATACAGAATGTATTCCAGCAGCAATATCCACAAGGGAGTGGAACAAACGTAACAAATTAATTTGTAATTTCAGAATAGCATACAGTATTTCAGAAATTATATGCGGTTCTGTCCAATTTGGCTGTAACTATCAAACAAACTTACGAGACAAAAAAAACTATGATCTGTCAGGATTAATTCCCCCCAGTCTGTACTGAGTTAGTTAGGCTGCTACAGTTGGTTTCAGCACCCCCGGGTTAGTGGAGAAAGACAAAAATAAAAATAAAAAAATGGCCAAAGTTCCCTCTCCCATTTGTTATCCGGTGACCCCTGCTGGGACGTGCACTTGGGTGGACATTGGGTGAGGAGAAATTTAGGCTCAGTAGCGAATAGCCTGCTGACATTCACTGTCCAGGCACGCACATGAAGAATGGCTGCTTGAATAAGGTACTGGAGGACTGCCAGTATTCATTGGACCACAGCTCAACAAGAATCAGTACCTTGAGAACAGTGGGCCAGGAAAAGTAGAGAACACTGGGTGAAAAAAACTGCAAGAATTATTTTTATTAAATATTTTGTCACAGTGGAAACATGGAGGTCCCAAAATTGCACAACTGTTCTGATGGACTTCTATTCCTCCATGGCCATCAAGGGAAGGGGCACAGGGCCAAGAGTGGGGACTCGCTAAGTTGGGAGCTCCCATTCCTAGGGCCTTAGTTAGGACCCAGTGTACAATCGGTACAGGTACTCACCAGGTGTATCTAACCAAAAGGGCAGAAGTGGGACCTACCTGGGTGTCCAGCCTGGGGTTGAGGCCTAGACCCTAAAAGATGAGGGGAATTTTTTTTTTGGAGGTGGGTGATTTGAAGTGACTTCCTTTGTAAAGGGGGCCACCCAAATTGTTTACTACAGGACTGGACGCTGCACCCATCAACCCTGGGCTGGCCAGCGACTGCCACTGTTGCTGGAGTCTTCAAGGGGAGGGTGTCGCAGATGTTTCCACACCGCCAAAGGCCCGCTCTTTCCTCTGACCGCACGAACTTCGGCAGGGCCAGTGATAGAGCTCCTTGGCGGGCGGATCCCAGCATAATTGCCTGGATTGCACCACCACTGATTTTGGGTCACACTTTCTAGGTGACTTGGAATGTTTGTATAATTACAGCTCCCAACAAAAACGTGCCATACTAATTGAGTTGACTAGATGCCATTGAGGGGATACAGAAGAGATTTGCTCAGATGAAACCAGGGTTGAGGGGTTTTAGTTATGAAGAGAGATGAGAGAAACTGGGGCTCTTTACACTGGAACAGAGACGATTAAGAGGAGATCACATAGAGGTGTTCAAAATTGTAAAGAGGTTTAATAAGTAAATGGGGAAAACTATTTCTGCTGTTCAGTGGGTCAGATAACTAGAGGGTATAAATTTATCTAAAAAGGACAAAGTGAAAGCGTAAGAGCATTTTTAAAAATTATTATGCAGAGGGTTGGTAAGACATGAAATGCTCTACCAGAAATACTGGTGAAAGTAGAATCTTTAATAGCTTTTAAAAGGGAAGTTGGTAAATATTTGAAAAATAAAAATTTAAAAAGGCTTTGGGGAAAGGCAGATGAATGGAATTAAATTGCTATCCCTTTCAGAGAGCTGACACAGGCATGATGGGCAGAATGGCCTCCCATTGTGCAGTAAAAGTCCATAATTCTAGATATAAGGCTAGTAAGTACCAAATCAAAACCCAAACAGATGCATTAATTTAGGGCTGTGTTATGCCAGTACAAAACTAAGTAATCACAGAAAAACAGCATTCAATATAACCATAAAACAGTACGTGGTATGTTAAGCATGTTTTGTGTATCTAAAAACCACTTCAATGCTATGAGGGTTTTTGTGACAGAACTCAATATATACCTTTCATTAGGGATCTGTGGGGTAAGTGAGACTGGAATTTGATTGGGGGGGGGAGGGGATCAGAATCACAAATGCTTTTCTATAACGGGTTAAAAATGCAGCACAGAAGAGTTTGGAGCCAAAGTCCTTTAGAATAAAGATACTGTTACAACAGAACATTACAGTGAGGAATGGACTATTGCTGAAAGGCTTTTCAGTACTTTCCTGCATCAGTTTTGGGAGCCAGGCACATGACATAGCAGAATAGTTGGGATGGGATTACATTTTCTGTCTGGAGGATAACGGCTATTCAACACACAGTTTAGTAAATAGAATATGATGCACTGGATTATCAGTCGCACAGTTCATTAAACGATAATGAACTTAAACAGTTTATTGTGGCTGAATACTGTGCAACAAATATAGATGCAGTACAGCATCCAGTGTTCCAATGTACCCTAGCTCATATCAGTTCATATAGGATCCCTGGATAACTAGAGTTAATCCATTCAGTATTTAATCCCTTTGCGATTACTAAAATAACACAAGGAGTGAAAATGTGACATGTGCAAATTATCCATCATGCTTACTCTTGATTGGTTGAACAAATGCAACTTGCATTTATATACTGCCTTTAATATAGAAAAAGATCTCAAGGAGCTTCACAGAGAAGTAATCTTAAAAAAAAATAGACTCAATTCCCATTGGTAAAAGGATAGTTTTCTAACTCAATGCACTGCTCAAAGCCATCCTTTGAAATGTCTCACTGTCTATTAGACAGAGCTGGATGTTACTGAATTACACCAGAATGAAGCACTATGTCGATGATATCTATCTTTCAGTCAATTTTCTGGACACTGCAGCAGCCATTTTGAAACACGGTTCAGTAACAGACACGTGATAATACAAGAGGCAATATAAGCAGTTTTGGGAAAACACAATGTGACAGCTTCATTGCAGATAGATCAGACATTTGCACCAAACTCCACAATGTTTGTAGACTTGGGACAGTTTCTAAGTAATTCAACATTTGAATTCATCCGACTTAATTCAGCTCTCATAGGTTACAATGCAAATAAGTTGCTAGCAAATTCAGTATGGAAGAACAGTAGCATTTCTCATTGCAGTAAGACATTCTAAAATAACGGTCAACACTTTAGTCGCAAATTTTTTAAAATACATATTTTTTGAAGTTTGATACAATTATTAATCTTTAAAAAAAATCTTCCTATAATCCTTATCCAACCAGGTACGGCCTTCATTCTTACTTTTTACAGGGCAAGAGCTTCATTTGTGTTGTAACAGCTTCAAAATACCTGTGTTTACATCATTGGAAAGATAAATGCTATAATAGAGAGTAATGTACAGCAAGTGTCTCTGATACAGTGAGCTGAACTGTGGCACTGTGGGAACACATTGAGTCAGGTTCCCCACAGAGGTGAAAAGAATACTGCACGGTTACCTTGTGCTGCTCTCTAATGTGCCTTCAAGGTGCTGCCTATTGAATGGCATTGGCAGAGATCTGGGAGAAGATTTCCAGCCTGTCCAATTGCCTAAGGAAGCTGACTTGCTCAGGGATGCTATTTCACAATGTAAGCGTGCCGTGGGAGGTGTGGTATCTTGCTATTGTACATTTCTTCTGTAAGGTGTTAGGACAAAACAAAAGAGGTCACATTTAACAGCATGCTTGACGTACTAGGTCTCGCGTTCTATTTAATGTTAGCTCATTACAAACTGGCAGAATGGTGCAAAGTCATTTTTCCTTTTTACAAATAAAAATGCTTACCTCACTTATTGACCGAAACAAAAGCATCATAATGGCTTCAATAACTTTTTTCCCTTAAAACTGTAATTGCTTGCCTGTTCCTGTTTTCACAGCTCTTTTATGAGGCTATTTTCACCTTTATGGTGCTTAGATGCCAACACCATATTAAAGTAATGCCTATTAATATTTATTGCTTCCAGCCGCTGTCCCACCACTAGCCATTTCAAAGAAAAATTTTGAAAAAGAGGCCCTGGTGAAAATGTTCTGTAATTGTAGTCGGGCAACTCGAGGAGGCCAGCGATCAGTTAGTTGAGCTGTCCCTTGAAGTGCAGTTTTGCTCCTCGTTTCAAAATGCTTTGAAAGCGAGCAGCAGGCCCCATAATTTTCCCCTTGATGCTTCAGTGACAGCCTCCTGTCACTTTCATCCTGTTGATTTCCGTTCTTCCAGTGCACGTGACAGTTAAATCCACGCCCGGTCTGATCCCTGTTCGAACTTGGCATGGCTTGCACTACCGAGTTCAGATTACAATGCAGTCTCAGCATGAACTTGGCAATGCAAATACATGAGACACATTGCAAAGGACTGGCAGTCTGGATTGATGTCAGCAGTTCATAGTAAAAGTTGCAAAGTGGATAGTTTGGAGTGAAACGTACAATGTAGTACTGATAAAAAGAAAACAAGAACATATAAAAAATGAAGCACAGTAGGTTGACCAGAGGTGACTACAGTTTCAGGTGTGACCCTTCATTAGAACTGGTTGGGTACCATGGAGAAGCTCCTTATATAGGATTGACCAGGATAAGTCAGGTCATTGCTAAGAAAGGAAAATAGAGGAAGTGAAAGCAATGGGTAGAAGATAAGGGTTCAGGTCTACTAACTACTTTCACAAGGGTGCTGCTATTGGCTGATTTTAAAAAAGATTCATTCATGGGATGTGGGCATCGCTGGCAAGGCCAGCATTTATTGCTCATCTCTAATTCCCCTGAGAAGGTGGTAGTGGGCCTTATTCTTGAACCGCTGCAGTCGGTGTGGTGAAGGTACTCTCACAGTGCTGTTAGGTAGGGAGTTCCAAGATTTTGGCCCAGCAATGATGAAGGAACGGTAATGTATGTCTAAGTCAGGATGCTGTGGTGACTTGGGGAGGAACTTGGAGGTGATGGTGTCCTAATGCACCTGCTGCTCATGTCCTTCTAGATGGTGGAGGTCACGGATTTGAGTGGTGTTGTCGAAGACGCCTTGGCGAGTTAATAGATTAAAGGATTTTAAAATGCTGGAAAGAGGAGTGAGCACTTGGAGATGTATCAAACAAATATAGCAACCAATTACCAAATGAACAGCAGGGAATTACTGTCTCACAATAACAAAAAAGACTAACAATTTTTGAAAGATCAATGTTGCAAAAGAAATGTAGCATTTATAATGTTAAATTAATTGAATGCACCGTTATAATAATCTTTCACCAGAAAAGTCTCTTAATTTACTCCAGACGGCATTCACAACGGCTCATCTGGCTAAGACAGTGAGTAGCTGAGCCTCACAGACTATGTATGTTCCAGATTTGATGTGTCGTCTGTGTCAAGTTAATGGATCTCATTTAGAGCAGTTGGAGGACATTACAATCCTCCTCAGGGAAGTGGAGAACAATTAAACATCAATCAAATCAGACTGGCTTCCAATTCCAGATCGCTATCCACAAGCCACTGGGTATGTACGGACTTTGAATTTGGATCAGACTCAGCTGTGATGCATCCCACTATTAAATAGCCCATCGACAATTACCTTCTAGGTTCACACACGAAGAAGTGCTCCTCGGGTGAGGTACCAGAGGGTGCCCAGCACCTACAGAATTGTACTCCAGTAAGGAGTCAATGCAGCCGATTTTTTTGGCGTTTGATTACAGACTTTTACACATCTATATTCTATGTGGCTCCTGAAATAATAGTGAATGCACCTTCTCAGATGCCCTTCACTGGGACACAGTTCTCCTGTATTCGTAAACTGTGAGTGAAGCTCAAATTACTTCTAAATTTATTCAAGCTCCAAGGCTGGGATACAGCCTTGTAACACTATCCGATCAAGCTCTTATTTACAACATTTATAAAACACTGGTTTGGACCCAGCTGGAGTATTGTGTTCAATTCTGGGCACCACACTTTAGGAAGGATGTCAAGTCCTTAGAGAGGGTGCAGAAGAGATTTACTAGAATGGTGCCATGGATGAGGGACATCAGTTTTGTGGAGAGACTGGAGAAGCTGGGGTTGTTCTCCTTAGAACAGAGAAGGTGTGACGGGAGATTTGATAGAGGTGTTCAAAATCGTGAATGGTTTTGACAGAGTAAATAAGGAGAAACTGTTTCCAGGAGCAGAAGGGTCAGTGACCAGAGGACACAGATTTAAGGTGATTGGCAAAAGAGCCAGAGGCGATGTGAGGAAACATTTTTTTACACAGCGAGTTGTAATGATCTGGAATGCGCTGCCTGAAAGGGCGGTGGAAGGAGATTCAACAGCAACTTTCAAAAGGGAATTGGATAAATACTTGAAGGGAAAAAATTTACAGGGCTAAGGGGAAAGAGCAGGGGAGTGGGACAAATTGGATAACTCATTCAAAGAGCCAGCACAGGCATGATGGCCGAATGGCCACCTCCTGTGTTGTACCTCCTATGATACTATGATGATGTATTAAATCTGCTCCCTTGCCATTTGAGAATGCTTCTTCGACTATCATCTGCAGATTTTGCTAATTGGGATTGTACATCGCCACCGTGGCATTGATCATCAATTGCCAGCGCAGTTATTATTAATTTTAAAAAGGAATTCTTAAAGATTCAGTATCATGGGCTGTTGTGACAGCTCAGTGGGTAAACGCAACACCTGTTGTGGTACTGAGAGAAGCTTCCGACACCTATAAACAGCATTTGTGTCGATGTCATGTAAGAAAAAGACAGGAATTGGTTGAGATGTTCCCCCGGCCAAAAGCTGTGCTGCCACTCACTCAGACACACACATCAGGGCAAACCAGTCTTGCAGTGGGGACTTCAAACAGGCGTTAGGCCCCTTATTTGCATATGCAAAGGGCCTGACGCCAGTTTCAGCCATGGGTACTGCATACCGATTTTGTGGCCTTAGCCAATATGACGGGAAGCAAACTTCCAGCTCGTAATGAGCGTGCATTTCCTGCCTGCCATATTGGAGACTTAGAAGGCCATTTTGCACCTGAAAAATGCAGATTGTTGAATTTCTAGACCTACCAGTCTCCTAGACGACAAGGGATTTATCCCCATCATAAGGGGTACAAATGGATAGGAAACCACATTTGAAAAGGAAAATTGCATGGATTTTTACAGTTGCTTTCACGTAACGTACTTGTATTTGCATAGACAGAAATATCCATGTGCTTCACCAAGGAGAAATAAACACTGAGCAGTAGAGTTAGGAGAGATGACCAAAAGCATGGGAAGAGAAGACAGAAGGGTTTAGACAGGGAGTTACAGAAGGCCTGGCTGAGATACAAGAATGCACATAAAAAAGGCCATGTGGCCTCTCAATCCCACTGCTTCTATATCATGAACGTTTACCCTATTATTGACTCCACCCATTAAAGTGAGAGGGAAAAGTTCTACATAAATACTCCCTGATCCCCAAATGTAATCAAGTAAAACAGAATATTTTACTCCCATCTATTCACCATTGGCCCATTGACCTCCGTGGATAACATACAAAATGGAGGAAAACAGGGAAAATGCCTTCAAAGAACACACAAGTAAAAGAAAAAGAAAAAATTCATCACGCCTCCACAAAAGTTCTTGTCATCAGGAAAACAACAGAGTTCCAATCCTGTTCTGTTAAGGTGTGGTGGGAATAGGTCATTTCAGCCTTAATTGGATTAATCCCCCAACCTCGCTGCTTAGCCTAGCCACTCTTACACATCGGGGCTCGATATTAGGAGGGAGGCGGGTTGGCAGCGGGGGGTCGACTGGGCGCGTGGGTAACGCGCCCAGTGAAGTCAGGGTGCTTCGCTCGCGATCGCAGCCTAATTGAAGGCGCTTACCTTGGCTTCTGGGTTTCCGTTCCAGACCCGCACTGCGCACCCGCATCACAGGCTGTCAGCAGGAAGAGCCCTATTTAAAGGGGCAGTCCTCCAATGCTCCTCCTGCAGCTAAGAAACAATTTAGGATCATGGAACAGGCCAGGGGCAAGGCTGCTCCAAGGTTCTCTGACTCCTCACTCCAGGTGCTGCTCGATGGGGTCAGGAGGAGGAGAGAATTTTTTTTCCCATCGGATGGGAGGAAGTGATCTCCCTCCACCACCAAGAAGGCCTGGCTGGAGGTGGCCGAGGAAGTCACCAGCAGCGGCAATGTGTCCAGAACCTGGGTGCAGTGCAGGAAGTGATTTAATGACCTAACCAGGTCAGCCAAAGTAAGTATACTTACGCATTCTCCCACACTCCATCTTCCACATCACCTCCACCACCACACAACTCCTTCTGCACTGCCACCACAACGCTCTCGCATCACTCCTCACATCCACTCAACTATCATCCTCACCTTGCCTGCACGTACTCACCGCCCCAGTTCCCATTCGAACATTACCACGCAACCCAATCCTCATACAATCTCATGGCTATGTCTCACACGCACCCTCCCATGCATCTCCCTCACGCTCACCCCCACCCACACCAATGCATGCAGCGGGTCACCATGCAACCATCATTCAATCACGCCTCTGTGTTTTGTCTTGATAGGAGAAGAGATACCAGAATGCCCGGGAGAGGGTAAGGACCGGAGGGGGCCCGCCACACCAGGTGGCCTTAACAGATGCGGAGCAGCAGGCACTCGAAATAAGCCGCACGCTGGAGTGCCTGTCCGTGGCGGATGCCGAGACTGGGAGTGCACAAGCGGCTGGTGACAGAAATCTAGCACTCAGCACTCATGATAGCAAATGATCTTAGTATCACTTGGCATCTGCAGCACCTCAACATCTGTCCACATGCTTAATATTGCTTTCTGTTCTCTTGCAGGGCCATCTGCGACCGCCGTGACGGCAGAGGGCGATTCCTCAGAGCACCTGCCGGCCTCTGAGGGGGCATCGTCACATCTGAGCCAGCCATCCACCAGCGCAGATACACACACCTTGGTGGGTCCCCATCCTCACTTATTTGGGCTTGCACATGGCGAGTCACCACGCACATGTGAGCGTGAGCAGATCCTGGTGGCAGGGGCAGCCATGGAGAGTCCGTGTCGGTGGGAGCACTCTTCTCCAGGCTCTGCTCAGCTGGATCCAGATGCTGAACCCTGGGGGCCAGCCGTGAAAAGGAGAGTCATCGAGGGGCAGCAGCACATTGCCGAGGTACTGGAACAGTTGCCACGCGCACTCTTCACAATCGCGCAGAGGATGGAGGAGTCCAACTCCTGCATGAGTGGAATACTGTCACAGGGACGTGAAGGCATCTCTGAGATAGTGTCGTGGGTAGGTGCGGGAACGTCTGCGATGGAGGAAAGGCTAGCCTCCATTGAGCGTCAAGCACGGCTCAACAATGAGTCCATTCAGGCCCTGACAACGGCCGTTCGGATTCAGGGTGAGCAACATTCTGCCGCCTTAAACAGGCTGACAGATACATTACAACTGGCCTTCCAAGGCTTCACACAAGTCCTCCAAACTGTTGTCCAGCAGGGTGGAAGGAGTGATGTGGGCCTGGGCCAGGAGAGGGATGATGGCGAAAGGGGACATGGAAGTGAGGATGCCACTCAAAGCGCACCCACGTCTCACCTGTTGCCCCCCTCTCAATCAGAACCCGCAATGCTGCCCCCTCTCCAGGTGGCCGAGTCTGCCCCTGCACAGGTGCAGGTGGAGCAGTCTTTGGAGGGGCCCTCACGGCACCGAAACCCAGAGGGCGTCCACGCAAAGCATCTCATTGGTCAGGGCATGGACAAGAGCAACCTGCCACTACCTCTGCTGAAGCCACAGTGGTAGCACCACGTAGGGGTTCCCGTAAACGTAAGGTGAAGGTTTTGTGAGCACAAAGGGGATGCACAAGGGTGTAAGACAAAATGTCATGTTTTTGATTTATTTTCGTTTGTTTTGCAAAAAAGCATTAAAAATTGTTATCACCACTACTGCCACGTCTTTGCAAATCTTGTCTGGTTTGTGCAATAACGCCCTTTCCTGAGGATCACCACGAAGACCCACAACTGATGCCACCCATTGTGTCACTGCAGAGTGGGTGTAGGTGTATTTGCAGGGCTCTTTTGTGCAGACGACTGAGAGACGCCGGCGATGTCCCCGGTGGCACCCTGGAAGGACCCGGAGGAAAAGAACTTGAGGGCAGTGGTGACTTTGACAGCGACAGGTAAGAAGATGCTATTCGGGCCAGCCGGGAGCAGTTTGGCATGAAGGAGGCTGCAGATGTGTGCGACTACATGTCAAGTGGCTCTGAGCCTCCGTGTGCACTGCTGCTCAGAGAGGTCCAGGAAACTGAGCCTCGGTCTGTCGACCCTGTGGCGAGGGTAGTGCCTTCTGCGACGCATCTTTCTCTGCGGTTGCCCTCCCTCCTACTGTGCAGGTGGATGTGTCACAGCACTGTGTTGTGCAGCTCCACGTGTCAGAGGTGGACGGCGTGGCCGGCGAGGCTGATGATGCTGTTCGTCCTCTGAGGAGGTCATGACTGCAGCTATGGCGGCTCCCATCCGGAAGATGTACATTTGAGGGGGTCTGCAAGGTAGGTAAATGTGTCTGGACAGCGGGGTTGAGGTTGCAAGTTTGTGAATTTTAGTGTTAGGAGGAGGGTGGTGCAGGCCAAACTTTATCCAAAGTGACAGAGTGGCCTCCTGCAATGAGTGAGGGTCTCCCCCCACCACCTGTCACATGGACCTTTGCTGCTGCCACAGGCTGATGGCTGCAACACGTCCATTTCAATTTGGAGTGTTTCCTCCAGTAGGGGAAACGGTCTCAGTTTAGATGGAAATCCCACCCCTCCTAAAATATCCTACAAATCAGGTCTGCTAACTACCTGAACTATCAAATTAATTGGTTTAAGTGGGATCCCACTGACTTTAATTCCCGGCGGGAGTCCCGCATGCAGGGGCTGCGTGCGCATCTCAGCGCGTCACTGGGAAACCCGGAAGTGGGCGGGTTGGAGCCGGGCTCCCGACCCGCCCTGGGAATCCCCAATTTTCGGAGCCCCCGCCGCCCCGGTAACGAACCCACCCGCTCGGATGTCCAAAAATCGAGCCCATCATCTCCTTCTCTCCCTGTTTTCTTCAAACCTCAACCCCCACCCACCCCCCTAATCAATCAACTGAGTTTTACATTATACTGCAAAAAAAAGTTGTCAGTGCTTTGAATTGTGAATTCATTGATAGTGATTGAAACACATCACACATAAATCAACATCCTTTTCAATAAAGTATGCTTCAGGAACTTAGTGTAATACAACTGCAACTACAGAAAGTTCTTGAGTGTCGTGACTGAAATAACTTACTAGTAATCCAATTGCAGCCTCAAAAACAGAGCCACTGGTGAACAAATATCTGCCAATTCCCGGCTACCGTTGGGAGTCCCCTGTATTTTAGCCTTTCATCTATTTGTCAGGACTGGAGACAAAACCTACAGGATTGTTTAAGTAGCTGCCCTCTTGTCAAAATATAAATAAATAAGGGTCTCGTTGCTGTAGATTGATTGACCTGTTCACTGCTCAATAGAGTAAGAACGGGAAAAGTCGTTTATGCCTAATGAACCAGTTCTTTTTATTAATAATCTAACCACGTCCTTCTCACCAAACCCCTTCTCTCTCCCCAGAAACATACACAATTTCCTTCTGAATCCAATTATATCCCTTTCCTGTAACTTATTCTGAAAGCCTGTTGGCCTTTGGATAAAAAGGTTTGGTCTGATTTCCCTTCTACCTTCCTAAACGTGTCCCCTGTTATTTGAATCTTTTGCTTATACTGAACAATTTATCTGTATCACATTTTTCTCCTCACTGCATTATAAGTCTGTAATGTTGAGGTAAATTTAAGTTGTTTTTTTGTCTCATGGAATGGCACCTGTTCTCACTGAATGTTCTGATTAATAATTCAGTTGACTGATGAGCACTTACTCACCTGATCTTTTTCACTCTAACTTTTTATATTAGTTGTCTTTGTCTATTAACAGATTAAAGCTGCCAGTTGGAATGCTGTCAACCCACTGGAGTATTAATACAGTGGAAGTGCAATGAATGGACTGCTGTGTACAACACAGGAAAACTAAACTGTTACTGTTGACAGGAACAGGTCTTTCATTATACCCTTATCTTTTGTTACAAGCTGTAATCCTCTGCAATCATTCAACCAATTTTAATTGATCACCTGCCAAAATAAATGTTGCATCAATTGCATTTGAGCAAGTCCAGCCATTATATTAATGTAACTGTGTGAACCATGAATAGCAAATTAAGTGGCATAATTCCTGGTTATATAGGTCAAACTCATTAAGCTCATGTGACCAATGAAACAGAGAAATTTATACGCGTTCTCTTGGGACTCGGAGTGTATTCATTCCTATTTGCTTGTTAACAGGGTGTGTTAACTCTTATTTGTTGCTCAACAGTAGATTCAGCTGAACTCTTCTTAAAGGGGCACCATCTTCATGGAAAAGTGTTTGGCAAACTGCTCGTATTTGTTTCCCAGCACATGATGTGGTGATATAAATCATGTTGAAATGCATCATTGTGCCAACAGGACACAATGTTATTATGACAAAAATGGCTCATGACTCTTTTGGCTCTTCAAACAAAAATGGTTGCCAAGTATTTGTTCATGAAGATACAGATCAGCCATGATCTAACTGAATGGCTCGAGGGGCTGAATGGCCTACCCCTGCTCCTGTGTTCCTTCCTAAGATAGTGCTCCTTTATAAGCCTCTTACTATATAAATATTTCCCTCAATTTCCTCATTCTTTTTTGACCCAGTTCAGGACACGAATGTCAGGCAGTGATCAGCCATCAGAAAACTCACTTGCAGTGCACCATGAAGGACATAGTCACTATTTCCCTTGCAACCAAAGATGAAACATTATTTTGGTCCTGAAAGGCATTTTTGACTGAGCTGTGCAGCAAGAAGGTCTTACAAGGCAAGTCATGATGTTTATACAGATAGTACCATGTGATGACTCCATCAAGTGCGCAATTAAATTGTGCTGGTTGATGATTTAAGGTATGAATTGGTCTTTCAAATCAGTAATACAAGTGTGTAGATAAAAGTCCCAATCTGTACAGCTTTTTTCAGAGTGGAGATGAGGAGGGAACAGAAAAGGAAGCTTGTGAAGAAACTAAATTTCAGACAATCTAAATTTGAGGGCATGAGATTATGCATAAAAACATTAAAATGGGAAGAAATATTTAGAGGGGAGGATGTTGAAGAAAATTGAGAAAGTTTTAAAGGGATTTTTTAAAAAAGATACAAAAGCAATTTATCCCTGCAGGATGATTTGATAGAAGTATTTAAGATGATGAGGGGTTTGGAAAATGGAGATTCAAATACATTTTTTTTTACCATGACGTAAAGGAAAATGGGAAATTAGGCAAATTCTTTTCAGTAAAAGTGTGATAAACACATGGAACAGATCAGCAATAAGATAAATTCTTGTTAACAAATAGGATTCAAGATTATTAGACTTAGAAACGTATCAAGGTAATTTTGTGGGTAATTAAATGGCCGACATGGCCTGCTGGTCTGCACTTGCCTGAAAATTGTGGCCATGTAAGCAGGTTATACCTAATTTAACAACAATAGTGCTCTAATTAGATATCTAGACAATTAATAAATTATTATAGTTATTATGAAAAATTATATCTCCTCCGGTTAATATAATTCACAATTGCATTACAGAGTTGATTGTCATGAAGAATACATGATTCAGAATGTTGACATGCTTTTTTTCATGCCTTTATTGCTTTTTTTGTGTGGGCACAATGTCATTCTCTGTGAACACAGATAAATGATTAAGCTTGTTGCCTTTAGTCTCTTCTGCGAGCCCAGAGTTAAAAGGGTCAATTTTAGGATGGCCGAGCGGGTGCGTTCGTGGCGGGGGGGTTGCTAAAATCGTGGAATCCCGGAGCAGGTCTGGAGTTCGGCTCCAACCCGCCCACTTCCGGGTTCCCCAATGATGCGTGCGCAGCCCCCGCATGCGACAGAGTGGCCTCCTGCAATGAGAGAGGGTCTCCCCGCAACCTGTCAAATGGACCTTTGCAGCTCCCACTAGCTGGTGGCTGCAACATGTCTGTTTCAACTGGGAGTGTTTCCCCCAGCACGGGAAACACGCTCTATTGAGATGAAAATCCCACTCCTCCTAAAATATCATGTCCATCAGGTCTGCAAATGACCTGAACTATCTAAATAATTGCTTTAAGTGGGATCCCGCTGGCTTTAATTGCCGGTGGGAGTCCCGCATGCGGGGGCTGCGCGCGCATCTAAGCGCGTCATTGGGGAACCCGGAAGTGAGTGGGTTGGAGCTGGGCTGTGGACCCGCTCTGGGATTCCCCGATTTTAGCAACCCCCCCCCGCCACGAATGCACCTGCTCGGCCATCCTAAAATTGACCCCTAAGTCATACAGGAAGGTTGCTGGTTCAATTCCAAATCAGTGCTAAGGTAGCTGATCTCAGTGAGGGCAGTCGTAAAGGCTGTACAATTAGTCTCACTGCCCCTGGGGTAGAGAAGGGAAAATTAGCGAAACTCCTGCAACCTGATTGATCTCCAATGGCTCTTGCAGAAAGAGTAGGTGTGAGGACAGGAATTGGCTTGACTGTAATGTCCTCCACATTTGGATAGCCTATCAACTCTCATTGGCAAGTCTCACACATTATTCACACAGAAATAATGGCCATTTAAATGAGGTACCAGAGGGTGACTGAAGCCCATGGAATCATACCAAAGTAGGGAAAGGAAGAAGAAATAAATTGGTTTCCTTTGAAGAATGAGCCATTCGCAACTCCTGAAATAACTGAACCTGATACTCCAATTCAGTTTTACAGTGGCTTCTGGTGTTGGGATCTATTTGTTACCATTTGGTATCTGATTGTAGAATCCACCTGGTATCTGTCTAGTACAGGGATTTATTTGGTATCGGTTGATCTGCAAATCTTGTATCTGTGTTTTCAGCAAAAGATAATGACTGTCTATATAAATCTCCATTTTTTGATGAATATTGTACATTGGAGCCCCTTCAGTGTGAAGACAGAGCTCCTTGTAGTTATACGATCCAGAAAGTGCCAAAATAATATTTTAAAAATTAACTTAAAGTAGGAATTGCAGCAACATTGCACAATTCCTTCAAAGGAAACAGCCCAACATTTGTAATAGACGCTAATTCATCTTGACGTATGAATATAAAAGAACTATGGACCTACATTTTGTTTCTTAGCCAAAATGTTCACGGTAATCTTTGAATCTTCAAGCATTCACCTTCTGCCCTACTTAATTGCCTTTCTACGATATTCAGAATGAAAATTTAATGTAACATTTTTGCTGAAGTATGACATAAAATTGAAAACTTAGCTTGATGGATAAAAGACTTTGTTGCTTATAAGACCGAATTAATCTTTGCTAATAGTTTAGGCTATCCATTTTTTTACTTGAAATAGAACACAAATTTAGATTCATGATGGTTTTAGGACTTAGATTTGCCCGTAGCCAGTGGAATCACAACGGGACAATATGCCTGAAACAAGAAAATAAAGAAAGGAAGGAAAAGAAAGGAAATGGAACAAGAAAAAGAAGGAAAAGAAAAGAGAGGGTTTGTATCTATATAGCACCTTATCATGCCCTCAGAACATCCCAAAGTGCTTCATAACCAATGAATTACTTACAAAGTACAGTCAGTGTTGTTAAGTAGGCAGCCAGTTTGCATACAGCAAGGTCTCACAAACAGCAAATGAGATAAATGACCAGTCAATCTTATTTTTCAAGTGTTATTGGTTGAGGGATGAACATTGGACTTAACACTGGGAGAACGTCCTGCTTTTCTCTAAGTAATGCCATAGAACCTTTTACATCCAATTAAACAGGCAGACATCTCATTCAAAAGACTGTGCCTCAGACAATGCCGCACTCCCTCAGTACCTCACTGAAATGTCAGCCTCAAGCCTTAGATTTTGTGCTCAAGACCTGTAGTGGGGCTGAAATCTACCATCACATAAATCAGAATCATTACAATTAGCCCCAGTCATTCTGCTGCAATCTGTGAATCATGTTCTGCATCATGTTGAATGTGTGTCACTCCCTATGATGCTATTTGACTCTATCTCACACCACTTCCCATGTTCCATGATTCCATTTTGCTTCAATCTACACTACCTCACTTTATTTTGCTCTACATAACTTCCTTTTGCTTCACACAATTTTGTTTTGCTTCACTCCACATGGCTGGCCTTCACTGTACTTTATTTCAAGTCCGCATTTGCATTGCTTGAGAGCTCAAGCTGGAAGTGCATTCCCATGCACTTGCACATGCCTTACTGAACAAGCCTCTGGCTGTCAACCATATGGACAATAGGAAGGCTCGGTTATTTATAGACCTCTTTTCTGACTTAAACAGAGCCTATTTGTAACTGCTTACAAATAGGTGATCATTTTGCTAAAATTAAACTGTTGGTTACCCAAGTTAGACTCTCCATGGGAACCACTGACCTGTTCCATAAAGCAGGAAAAATACCAAGGGAGTCTCACTATTGTCTGGTTAAAAATTGTTTGTATCTGAAGAAAACTGTAGAGCTTGTTCAGTGACTACTGACGTAGAATTTCCACAGCCAGTTTAAAACATGGCTGGGTAAAATCAAAATTTATTGAGTGACACTGAGGACCCTGAAAATGAAGATTTCTCCAAGACAAATTAAGGATTGCTTCCTTTAAAAATATACATAGAAGTACTTAGCTGTGATGGTACTTACCCGCAGAGCTACGATGTGCAACATAGCAACTTTCAAATGTGTCCATATTAGTTTAACCACAGGAAATAGATTGCAACTGCCCTTATGAGACATGCCGTCAACTTCAGACCCAGTTCACTAGCTGAAGAAGCAGAAAATCAACCATAGTTCAAGAAGCAGTTAACAGAATCAAGAGTTGCAAAACTTTTTGTGGGATATCTGGAAATCTAAAATAAACAAAAATGTTAGAGATGCATAGCAGCTCAGGCAGCGACCGAGAAAGACAATCTAATAAATTGTAATAAGTATATGGGTAAGCATAATCTTGGCTCAATTTGTAGCACTCTTACTTCTGAGTTAGAAGATTACAGGTTCAAACCCCTCAGTGAACATGAGTACGTAACCTAGGTGCAGTACCGAGGGAGTACTGCATTGTTGGAGGTGCCTGCTTCGAATGATACATTAAAGTTAGGATTTTCTGTGTCTGTGCTGCCTCGCTCACGTTTTCTGTCCATTTGAATAAATGGGTGGAACATCATGGGCTGGGTGGTACAGAAGCACAAAATCCCAGCCTAAACCGAGGCTCTGTCTGTCTGCTCAGGCGGATGTGAACGAAGGAGAGCAGGGAATTCTCTCGTGCACCGGCCAACTTTAATCCCTGCACCAATGCCACCAATCCAGATTAACTGATCATGAATTAATTTGCTGTTTGTGGAATTTTGCTGTTTGTGTTTGCCTACGTACCAACATAACTACACTTCAAAAAGATAACCATTGATTATAAATCATTCTGGGACAACCTGAGGACATGATCAATATAAGAGCTTTCTTTCTATTGTTTCAGGTGGGAGTCTTCATCAGAACTATTCTTAAAATAGTAGGTACGGTACTGTAGTGGTTATGTTACTAGACTAGTAATCCAGAGGCCGTAGACAAATAATCCAGGGAATGTGAGTTCAAATCCCACCATGGCAGTTTGAGAATTTGAATTCAGTTAAAACAAAATCTGGAAATTAAAAGCTGTTATCAATAAAAAAGTGCCCATGAAGCTATTGGATTATCGTAAAAACCCAACTGGTTCAATAACGTCCTTCAAGGAAGGAAACCTGATGCCCTTACCCAGTCTGGCTGGATATGTGACTCCAGCCCCAGACAAACAGGGATGACTCTTAACTGTCCTCAGAAATGGCCTGGCTAGCCACTCTGTTGTATCAAACTGCTACAGAAGTGGTTCAAGATGGCAGCCCACCACCACCTTCTCACGGCAACTAGGAATGGGCGATAATGCCAGTCTTATCAGCGACCCCACATCCCGAGAATTAATTTTTAAAAAATGAATTTCTTATGAAGGGCTCTACCTGAAACCCAAAGGCTGGCAGATCTGTGTGTGGTCCCAGCATTTTTTGCTTTTATTTAAGCAGTGGTATATAACCAGTTAAAACTTACAGCTTCTCTGTCTCACCAACCTGTTTATTACTAACATAAATTAACCAAAGGCTAACTTGATGAATTTTTTATTGTGACGGAAAGAAGCTTCATATCATTTGAGTTATGAAAACTCAGACAGCATTTTGTAATTCACAGCATATATCAAATAAAATGAAAACAATTCAATCTTGCTTATTTCTGCAGAATTCTGGACACAATTCTCAAAAGTTCCTTTAATGTATGTTGGCCAATTTATAGCTAGGAAGTGAACAGTCCTGTTCAGCCTAAGGGAGTAAGAGGTTGAACTGCCATGTCTTATTTCCAGGCTTTCACCCAAGGAGATGACATAAAAAGCCAAAATGTAGAATTGGTGCCTTTTTAAATGGATGGATATCTTTTCATTAAGAAATATTGTTATGACTAGTTGATGATTATTAAGAAATAATCCGAATACTGAAAATTACTAATAGAGTGCTACTGAGTGCACAGCTCCTGGAATAATTTATTGTTGAGATGTACCCTCAAGAAAGTAGTATCCCATAAAACAGAATAAAAAGGGGAAAAAAAGAATTTGGCACTTGTTTTTTTTTCACTTCTACCTTAAAACAGGAACTCATACATAGGAACAGGAGTAGGCCATTCAGCCCCTTGATCCTGTTCTGCCATTCAATTAGATCAAGGCTGATCTATATCTTAACTCCATTTACCCACCTTGGTGGCGCCAGCAGCCCTGCTGTACCTCACCAATATGTCCACTCTGCACTTGTAGCCTGCCAAAGTTCATCTAGTCCCAATTGGCTGTGGTGTGGCCCTAAAGGAGAGATGGAAGAATGTTTTTGGCATCACTGTCGAACCTAATCATGTCCTTGTCCATTGTCTGCACGCACGTACTTTCCAGCAGGCCATCAGTGAATAGCCATCAGGACCCTAAATCTACAGGGAAGTTAGGGACAGAGACAGAGGGAGCATGTGTGCATGTTAACCCATATACAGACTGAAGTAATATTGAAAACAGACCATTACAGGATTTATAAAACAAAACATGCAAGATATATGTTGGGCTGTAACCAAATAACCCAAACTAACAATGGTCAGTCATGCCCATTTCAGCCAAGTGTGGATGTAGAGAGATGAGAAAGTGAGGGCCTGGATCTTGAAATTGATTTGCTGGGCATGTACAATCAATAGATCTGGACAAATGGATGTGTGGGTCTCAGTTGGAGAGGACTTGGGCATAGAGACCTGGATTGTATGGAAAGGGTACAGAGGAGATTACGAGGATGTTGCCAGGACTGGAGAATTTTAGCTATGAGGAAAAATTGGATAGGCTGAGCTTGTTTTCTTTGGAACAGAGGAGGCTGAGGGGAGATTTAATTGAGGTGTATAAAATTATGAGAGGTCTAGATAGTGTGGATAGGAAATACCTATTTCCCTAGCAGAGAGGTCAATAACCAGAGGACATGTATTTAAAATAATTGGTAGAAGGATTAGAGGGGAGCTGAGGCAAAATGTTTTCACCCAGATGGTGGTGGGGATCTGTAACTCACTGCCTGAAAGGGTGATAGAGGCAGAAACACTCAACGCATTTAAAAAGTACGTGGACATGCACTTGAAGTGCCGTAACCTACAAGGCTAGGGACCAGGAGCTTGAACGCGGGATAAGGCTGGATAGCTCTTTTTCAGCCGGCACAGACACGATGGGCCGAATGGCCTCCTGTGCCATAAATTTCTATGATAAATAGTACAATTATATAGACCAATTGGAATGGCCAAACTTGAGGGTGGGGAATTGAAGCTCGGTATATTGTGACCCTTGCACATTCGTAACGTGCACCTACAAACTGGACAAAACGCCTTTCCACTGGGAATGTATCTGCAAAGGAGACTTTGTAAACAACTTTGATTCTATTAGTGTAACATCTGATCTAAAGAATGCAACAGGAATTCAGGTCCCCGTGTGTGTCGATGAGGTTTCCGTTTTCAATTCGAATACATGTGTATGGGTTCCAGTGGCTCTGAAATCAGCACTATTCTTCCAGTTTTAAAGATATCTCAGTACGACCGTCCTGGTAGCCTCCAGATGGCAGCTGTGGTCTTATTACTGACGCACTCACATGGGTATCGAGCTCCCGGGTGTTCAACCGTGCTACCCCAGCAGAGCAGGGCAGGGCGACCCCACACCTCTCTTTCACTAGATATTTAATTTAACCACTGATCGCGGAAGCTCGTTTTAGCGCTTGTTTTTTTTAAAAAAGAGGCTCTCTGTCCTTTTAAAGTCAGCGAGAGAGCGCCAAACCGTGGAGAAAAGATTGGGTGTATGAGAGAGACAGGCAGGAGGCGGAGTCTGGAACCTACTTTCGGTTTGACAGCGAGGAAAGAGAGAGAGAGAGAGAGACTGAGATCAGGACAAACAGAAATCAGAGGTGAGAAACAAAAAGGAGGAGGACGAGGGGGGGGGGGGGGCGGATAAACAGCTACAAGCTCCGATACAAAGTACCCCGAGTGAAACTAACCAACACCTGACACTCTGAAACCTACCAAGTCCGGGAGAAACTGACAAGCCCCGGGAAGACAGCAGGAAACTGCGGTAAGTGCATAAACATCAAACTAGCTCTTGCTGTAATTTAAACTTGGCTCAAGGATTTAAAATGATCTTGCGATAGATGGACTGAACTTCCGAAACAAAGTGCAGTCAGTTCTCCGTGGAGACTTTTTGCTGATGACATCGGAACTTGATACAGTTTGTTTGTTACAATGTATGATTTCCTGAAGTGGATACTTCCCCCCCCCCCCCCCCCACCCCCGCGAATCGGAGTCTGGGGTCGAAGCGCCGTCGCCTGTCTGAAATCAGTGTGTGTGTGTGTTTTTAAACAAAAATATAAGAAACGCTTTTACTTATATCATGATTTCAATTGAACAGACCCAGGTACATCACAATTGGCGCCGGTGTTCGATCGCGTCGGGGGACACCTCGAGCTGCGTGACCTTTAGCGACCGTGCAACTTTTGTAAAATAATATATAGTTCGCTCCGAGTCTCAACACCCGCCCGCCCACTACACACACACACACACTATGAGCATTGGCCCTGTGTACATGCATGGAGGCCGATGTCATCACTCGGACACGTGCGAGTTGCTGGGGGAATCTTCAATGGTCGGGAGGTTAGATGTCAGTGTCAGTGTGTGTGCGCCTCTCATGAGGCTACGGAAATAAAAAAGCAGCAAACTGTCGAAGAGACGCAGAGCGGACCTGTCAGCAGCTGCAAAAAAAAAAGAGAGAAAAAGGGGTCAACATTTCAGGCAGAGACCGTTGGTACCAAAGATCCCACAGCGAGACGTTAAGACGTCTTTCATCTTTCAGACGCTGGCAGACCAGGTGTGTATTTTAATTCAGAATTCCAGCATTTGCACTTTAAAAGAGATAAACTGGCCAAACTCCTGTGGCGTTCCTCACAGTAAGTTGGAGCGTGCACCGTATTATAAGGACTGGTGGCCATCATTTCATGTAATGCACAATGTATTATTCTGCTGCTAAGGTGTAAGGTTGTGTAACCTCCTGAACGCTTTAATTTCTATGCCAACTTGAAGTCAGAGATCAATTGCTCTTTAGCAGATCCTCAAGGTCAATTTGGGTTCAGCAGAAACTAGCAGGAAATGACTGATTCTCTTTTTGAAAAAAAACTCTGATCCAGAAACTGTAATAATTTATATGGCACGTTATCATGCTGAAGCACTTCACACAATAAATTTATAGGCACAGCGGAGCAGCAGTCAATAAAGCAAGTGGAATATTGAACTATGCAGTCACAACATTAAGCACCAGGTGGAGAAAGTTGTGTTTAAACTGTGCAATGCAGTGGTCAGACCAAGCTCCAGATTATTAGGTCCAGTGTTGGTCTGCGATATACAAGACTATACAATCAGGCATTGCAGGCAAAATGCAGTAAACTGACCAGGTGTCATCATGCTGCTGTCACTTCATTCAAATTTCACAAAAACAAAACAGAAAATCAGAAGTACAGAAATAAAACCATACCACCTCCTTAATAGTACAATGTGAAACCCATAAAGAAAGAAGCTTTTGCCAGGCTTGCCATCTTAGAACTGTGCTACCCAAAGGATAAAATACTTACATTTATATTAGTGTTTTCTCATGTTGACACATCTACAAAACGCCTCACACAAGGAGTGCAGTGATTGTTGTTATGCAGGTAAATGGGGATCTGTAGTTGTGAGTTTCTATTTGCTTCCTGATTGACTTTGTTACCCTCATAGCATTTGCAGATGTTCAGGAAAATATTATCAGCTGTCCCACTACTTAAACTCTGTATGACAGCAGAGACTGATAGTAACGACCATTTGAGGTTGCAAAATACTTTTAAAATGTTGCGGTACTTTGTTAAAGCAACAGGATTTGGAGAGGACCTGCATGTAAAATGTAATTTTCTTTATTTGTTCTTGGGATGTGGGCATCACTGGCAAGGCCGCATCCCTAGTTGTCCTGAGAAGGTGGTGGTGGGCCTTCTTGAACAGTTCAATCCTTGTGGTGATGGTGCTCTGACAATTGTGTTAGGTAGGGAAGAAACTTTTTAATACAAGATAATTCCTTGAGAAAGTATATTCCATAGTTTCCTGATGGCTTGTTTGGTAAATGCATTGCCAGGTGTGGTACGGGCCAGGTTTGATATTGTCTATGTTGAGTTATCTAACTAATGCAGCAGAAGGAATAGGACCACTACAATTGGCCTTAGTTCCCTTAGGCTAAGGAAGGGAATAATCAGGTAGAGTTCCCACTCCTGACTGTTATACAGTGACCCTGCCCTAAAGTATGCATGCACAGATGCCAGTTGAGGACAGGTTCAGGTTGAGGTGAGAAGCCCTTCATGATTTGATAGCTTGTCAGCATTCACTATCCAGGCTCACACATGATGAACCGTTTCTTGGGCAAGGTGTGGAAGGAATGCCGGGACTTGTGAATTGTACCCCAATAAAAGTCACCACCTTCAGGAAAGGAGGGGAACGTTTTGTTGAAAAAGATGTATTCCATGACTTAACAATATAAGCTGTGTTAATATTTGAATCAATAGTCAGTTATGAGAAAGTAGAACGCTCACAAGAATAATTTTGGCTAAAAGCATGTTTGTGTTTGCTGCTTACTTATTTTTGAGAGCATCTATGTCCCGTAAAGAAATTTTGTAGAATGTTAATCACAGTAAAAATATTATATGAACGACATTACTAATCTCGAGACAGATCTCAGAAACCACTGCGCTGAAGGAATCTTTGAATAAGACTTAGTGTATATCTGGTTATTTTCTGCAAACCAATGGCTGATATACAGTGATCATGCTCACTGTATACTGCCTTTATCCTTTAATATGATAATCTCTGGCAGTAAATGTTTTGGGACTGGGAAATCTAAGGCTTAAGAGCTCATTCTGTCCGTGCTCAGCACCCCTGTGTTACGATTCAGAAAAAACAAGAGTTCTTATTCCCGCTTGCCAACAAGTAACTCCTGTTGGAAATTGCATATCTGTTGAAAGTTGAGTGACAACAGGAGCAGGCTTAACTGTGATGCCTCCCATACTCAAATAGCCTGACTCACTGTCTTGGTTCCCCCAAGAAGACTGGTCATTTGGGTTAGGTAAAGGAGAGCATCTGGGGTGCATGAAGTGATACTCCAGCAGGAAAAGAGAGCAGAAAATTGGAGGGGGAAAAACCCTCTTCACCCACAAACTCCACCTGTATTATAAAGAACAGAGCTAACTGACTCTATGTCTAGGCATGGTCACGGCAATGTTGATAAAACGCATGAGTTCCATTCTCACGGTGTACAACATCACCCCAAGCCTTCAGTAAGTTGCTGCCTTGAAACATATTCCAGCCTCTATGGCATCCCATACAAAAATATCCTTTTTTACAAGGAATACAATGTTTTAAAAAAAAGGACACTTTGTCTAGAAATTACTTTTGGTGATAAGAGCCAAATGCTTAACACATTTGCGTAATATTCCTCTGTCCGCTATTTCAATGGGGTCATTAACATCTCCGCTGAAAGGGGCAACACAATGGGCTCGATTTTAGGGTCGGGTTTCCGGCGGGTTACCAGCGGGGTGGCCCCGAAAATCCCGATCTCCGGTCATGTGACCGGATCGCGACGAAATCCCGGCCACTTCCGGGTACCGCGCTGACGTGCGGGGCTGCGCGCGCAAGCCCCGCTGGTGGGAATCCCGCAGGCAATTAAAGCCAGCGGGGTTCCACCTGAGAGTACTTACCTTGCTCGTTGTGGTCGGTTAATGAGCTGAAGCAGCTGTCAAAAGAGGAAGTGTGGGATTTCAGGTTCAAGGCAGTGAGTTTCCCACACTGGGGGAAACAGACTCCCTCCAACCAGGCGTGTTGCAGCCAGCAGCCTGTGGCAGGTGCCAAGGTGCGCTCCACGGGGGAGAGCCCTCACCCACGCAGGAGGCCACCGCGTCACATAGGGCAACCCCTGCCCTCCACCACCCCCCGCCAAGCCAGAGGACAGACCGACACGAAACTGCAGCCCCAGTCCGAGGAACCACACACCTACCCTGCACAACCCCTCAGACCAACACCTGCCAGATGGGTGGTGTGTGGACACCCTCGGAAGACGAAGAGCATGACCAGCACCAGCAGCCTCGCAGTCCACGCCGTCCGCCGCACAGACGTGGAGCCCCCCAACACGGTGTTGTTGCACGCCCACCTGCACAGCAGGAGGGAGGGCTACCGCAGAGAGAGACGCGTCGCAGAGGGCACTACCCTCGCCACAGGGTCCACAGACCGAGGCGCAGCTCCCCGGACCTCTCCGAGCAGCAGTGCACAGGGAGGCGCAGATTCGCTCGACATGTAGTCGTGGAGATCTGCAGCCTCTTTCATGCCGAGCTGCTCCTGGCTGGCCCCAGCACCAACTGCTTACCTGTCGCTGGCAAAGTCACCACTGCCCTCCACACCTTCTCCTCCGCATCCTTCCAGGGTGCAGCCGGCTACACCGCCGATGTCTCTCAGTCGTCTGCGCGGACGAGCC
Organism: Heptranchias perlo; assembly: GCF_035084215.1. NCBI lineage: Eukaryota > Metazoa > Chordata > Chondrichthyes > Hexanchiformes > Hexanchidae > Heptranchias > Heptranchias perlo. The sequence goes on from NC_090354.1 coordinate 9,398,728, forward strand.
CTGCAAATACACCTGCACCTACTCTGCAGTAACACGATGGGTGGCATCAGTGGTGGGTCCTCATAGTGATACCCAGGAGCGGGCATTATTGGACACAACGGACAGGATTCGCGGAGACATGGCAGTGGTGGTGTCAATATAATGTGTGCTGTTTGTTGCTCTGAAATTCAATATGGGTAACACCCATGACAAACCCTCAGACACCCTTGTGCACCCCCTTCATGCTGATGAGACGTTTGCCTTACGCTGCCTACTGCACATATGTGATGCATGCCCTGTGGCTGCAGCACAGGTGGTGGCAGGTTGAGTGAGGCTGGCCGTGAGGGAGGTGCACGAGAGGGTGAGTATGGGATGGAGCCATGAGATTGTATGAGGATTGGGTTGCGTGTTAGTGGCAGGGTGAGTACTGGCGAGGTGAGTAGGTGGAGGTAAGATGAGGACGGGGTGTGAGTGGGTATGAAGGGTGATGTGACAGAATAGTGTTGGCGGTGCCGAAGGAGATTTGGGGTGGGGGCAGTGTTGTGGCAGACGGAGTGTAGGGGAAAGACTTCGTGTTCTCACTGTGGCGGACCTACTGCGGTCATTGCAGTGCCTCCTGCACTGTATGCAGGTGGGCCATATGTTGGTGGCGCAGGTGACCCCCTCTGCCACCTCGAGCCAGGCCTTCTTGGTGGCAGAGGCAGGCCGCTTCCTCCCGCCCGCCGGGGGGAAGATCTGTGTCCTCCCCCTCCTCCTCACCCCATCTGATGATAGCTGGGGTGAGGCATCATTAAACTGGGAGCAGCCTTCCCCCTGGGCTGCTCCATGCTGCAATTTGTCCCATTGGTTGCAGCATCTGTCAGTGGAGGACTGCCCCTTTAACTAGAGAGCCTCCAGCTGACAGATCGTACTGCGCATGCGCAGCCCGACCGACGCGCAGGCCAGCACCATGGACCCCGGAGGAGCAGGTAATTGATTCCTATTAGGGTGTTGCCTGCTACGATCGCGTTGGCAACCCACTAATTTCGCCGTCCGCGTTTTCGACGCTCCCGGAGGACCACCCGCTGGGAACCCGCAGGCCTGCTAAATTCGACCCCAATGTCTCATGAACACGATAAGTCGTCAGCCACTATTACCAGCAACAGCTTCTGTGTCTAAATATTTTTTTTCTGTAACATGGCAGAGTAACCACAAACATCTTAAATAATAATACAAGGATAGACTTGAAAGTTGTTTTCCTCAGGAAATTATCCCCCCTCCAAATTCTTTTCCCTTTCACTCCTTAGGACACAATTATGCAGGCACCAGCCATCCTGTGGTACCCTGCTAAAATAGTCATTCTTCTCGTGTGAGCCTCATTAACAAGTGTCGGCAGAAATTGGCATCTTAGCCAAGCCTGATTCTGTCCTGCTGAACATCGACAGATGTGCACTTGCCAGTAGTAGCTGCTGAATAACAATGAATAGTGATTCTTTCCCACCCCCTCATACTTAGCCAAGGCCAGGGGCAGCAGGGGTGCTACCTTTACTACCACACACTGGCCTCCGAACCTGGGACATTCCTGGTATGCCTCAGTTCCAAAATAGTCAGTGCATTTAAAAACAGAGTCATATCGCGCTCCCATTGTTGTTCCATAAGAACACATTCAAAGGTCTATTATAACCATACCTGAAAATTTACACTTGCCAGAGTTGAGTTAATTTACCCCTTAGCTGGACCTGAACAGTTTAAGCCTCTCACCAGGTTGAGTGATATCAATGCATTTATCAGTTGCAAATGCAGATAAAGAACCCAGTCCTTCATGGGTTCTTTATCTGCATTTGCAACTGATCTTTTCCAACTTATAGCATCTTTTTCTTACTCCTAATTTCTACTAACACCTACCAGCAGTGCACTGTATTTATATTTTCAAATTAAGTTCCTCCAGTTAAAAGTTTGAGTAAAGTTAATTTGGGTGAATTTCAAAAGAAAACTCTACTAGTGGGAATAACTTTTAATAAGAGCTTAATGCATTTGATTATATATGCCCCATCCTTCCATACTATGGTATCGAGCTTCTGCCACCCATTGCCATACCCCCTCCTTCAGCCAAGGGTGGAAGATGCTGGGTTGTAAACTTTTTTATAGGTACTATCAACACTACGTGATGTTACTCTCTAATTGCCTTTTGGGGCGAGATTCATCTTGCTCACTTTTCCTTCCCTTCGCCCCTGCCCTTTCCAGTTCTAACTATGCATTTTGAAATATTAACCTTTCTTTTCTCTTTTCAAATGCAATGGACCTGCTGTGCATTCTCAATGCTTTCTGTCCTTGTATCATATTTCTGGCCAAGAGCTAATCAACCTAGTTCAGGGGGAAACAAATTCAAATAACAGTTAATTGGGATTATACTCTGACACTCTGCATGGGAGATCTCTGGATGGGCTTGCTAGCATATATTCAACTGAAAGGGCCAGTTGATAAAAAATTATATCTCAAGAGTTTAATTTACCCTCTTTGCAGTGGGCCATGATTTCTGAAATTGAATCTGCTCTCAATTAACATTTAATTCAAATAGCACTTCATCTTTCCATAGAATGCTCACTTAGCAGTTAGTCACATTGCTCAGAAAAGAATCTAAAAGTATCCGATCACTGTTCAGGGGATGGGTGGGAAAGTTTATGCTAAATGCCCTGCTCAAAGAATTCCACTCAGCCGCTCCACGTTGGCCAGCAGAAGTTTACAATGTGGTGGATCGTGTCACTACACCTTACTTTTGCAAACCTGTTGAAGTATTTTGCAAGACACTTAAACACATCTGTTTTTTTTATACAGAAGACACTCAGGCACTTAGGCTACACTATTTGTGATCAAGTGGTTTTGGCACTTGGTGCTAAACCAGTCACAAGTTCAAGTCCCAATGCTACCTGTAATTCAAACTCATCAGCGTCTTGTTGAATTAATTTTTCAAACTCACTGGGTCAGTTTTTGTTGGTTTCCCAACCACACCACCAGTTGGAATACGCATCTTAACTGTACTGTTCCATTTTAACATTGCCCTGCTTCCCCAGTTCAGTTGTCCCTCAGCCAGCTGATTCAAGGCATGGTGTTGATCGCAATCTTACCCACTTGCAGAGACTGAGGTAGGAATAACTTCCAGGTGGTTTAAAAACACAAATAAATAGCTAGATTACTTAACAGATTTTAAAAAACCACAGAGGCCATAATTGGATTCAAGGGCCAGAAGTTGTGCAGAGCGGCATGGCAACGCTGGCTGCAGCTCCTGCGAATTAAATTAACAAATGTATTTACTGCGGGCTCTGTGGCCTCGACTTGCTTGATTTTGAACTTTTAAAAAATTGTGCGCTATCAACTCATCCTCTGAGCAGGGTAAGTTGATGTGCAAGGAACAGTCTGTGAGAATAGAATACACGCCCCACAAAATCTGTCAGGAAGAGAAGTGACGCCCACAAGCAGGTAAGCAGACTTCATTCATTTAAAGCTTATATTCTGGAAGTCATTGTAAACAAAAATTTCAAATTTTTAAAATAAAAAGCCAAAGAAATAATTGAATTAAATTAAAGAGACAGAAGGGAAAAATAAAATTTTTAAAAAAATGTTTAAATTTTTTGTTACTGACCAAAAACTATTCAAATAAGGAGTAATATGAGACTCCACATTTTTAAAATTTAATTTTTAGTTGTTTGGCTGTCATTAAGACTAACCGCGCTTTTAAAACTTAGTTTAGACCTGGTATTTTTAAGCGTACCTGTTTGGTGGCGTAATTAGTTACTTTCCAGCCGGGCGGATGATCAAGTTTGCGATTTTTCAGTGATTTCAATGATTGCAGTGTGCGATGGCCCTTTAATTCGAAGCTGTCAAATTGCTGGCGCACCAATAGGAGCAAGTTCACAATTTCCGCGTTTTAGTGCGCGTGTGCAAACACGGGAACTTGCTTTTTCGATTCGCCATTGAAAACGGAGAGCGCTGTTGAGCTCCTCTGTTATTTCGGGAGCAAGTTCTGCTCCCAAGACTGACACAATATTCACTACAAGCATTCCCTCAGGTGTCCACGACACCTAATTAAGCAATAAATGTAAGAATCCCTCAGCAGGCAAAACAGATGTGCCACTAATAATACACCATGTCCTGAGTGGCCTCTGTTTATTCAGTGCACAGGAGTAGTTTGTTATACTTAACGCCAGTAAATGAAAATTCTGAGTAAATAACTGGAAATCATTCAATATATGCTAAATCATTTTCTGCCTAGACCCATAATTTTCACTCTTGTGAACGGAACCGTTTTGGCTGTAAACTACTGTCAAGTGGGTCAATTATTTTGCCACATTACATATGATAACGGGTTTGTTGTCTGCATTCTGCACATGCACTTTACCCCACAGTGTGCTATAAGATCCTTTTTTTTAGTAGCTTACCAAACTACAGAAAATTAAGCAATGTCAGGGCAAAACTCTTAATATTTTGGGGGAAATCTTTTCCTTTCTAATTCAAAAGCCCCCTAAAAATCTGTGCAGTGTTTCACAGTGCTGATGAGGAAATACAATATTGTTACAAGCAGGGAATTGACTGTAATATGAATACACACTCCCTCTATCTGGTTTAGTTTTCTGAGCACAATTGTACCAGTTATTGTTTCAGTTTTAAGCATGTGACACCCCGTGTTGAAGTGTTGTGAAAATAAGACTTGTGGAATTTTTGGAACCTATCATTGAGCAGCATTTAAGCATTCTTCCATAAAACGAGAAAATTTTACGCTTCATTTTCCAATAAACTACCTTTCACTCTCTCCATCCATTCTACCCACTCCCGGTGTTCCTTCATTTCCCACCAAGAATGCAAAATTGGGCAGCCATAAAGCCAGCAAAGTAAATAGGGTAGTCACCTTTTGCCAATAACAAGGGGCAGAAGAGGGGAAGGACATGAGTTAACTTGAATTCTAGGCATTGGTTTTTTTTAAAAATTGTTCTAGGAATGTGAGCAACACTAGCTAAGAAGCTTTTATTATCTAGCCCTAGTTTTCTGAAGGAATTAAGAGTCACCACATAGAATTACATATTACATAGAATTGCATAGGATATACAGCACAGAAACAGGCCATTTGGCCCAACTGGTCCATGCCAGTGTTTATGCTCCATACACGACTCGTCTCATCCTGCATCATTTAACCCTATCAACATATCCTTCTATTCCTTTCTCCCTCATGTGTTTATCTAGTTTTCCCTTAAATGCATCTATGGTATTCTCCTTGTGGTAGCGATTTCCACATTCTAACCATTCTTTGGGTAAAGAAGTTTCTCCTGAATTCCCTATTGGATTTACTAGTGACTATCTTATATTTATGGCCGCTAGTTTTGGTCTCCCCACAAGTGGAAAATTCATCTCTACGTCTACCTCATCAAACCCTTTCATAATCTTAAAGACCTCTAACAGTCTTTAAGAGTGGGACCGGAGTCACATGTAGCTCATACAGGGCTTGCAATTTCCTGAAGGACATTAGTGAACAAGTTGGGTTTTAAATATCAAAACAGGAGCGTTCATGGTCATTTTTTTTCATTTAGAGCCATGAGGTGCAGGAGTGAAGTTAGGAAATGCTTCTACACGCAAAGGGTGGGAGACGTTTGGAACGCTCTTCTGCAGACGGCAGTTGATGCTAGCTCAATTGTGAATGTTAAATCTGAGATTGATAGATTTCTGTGAACCAAGGGTATTAAGGGATATGGGGCTAAGGCAGGTATATGGAGTTAGGTCACAGGTCCGCCATGATCTCATTGAATGGCGGAACAGGCTCGAGGGGCTAAATGCCACTGCCACTTGCTGCCTCCTGATATGCGCCACCTTCTCCTGCAAGAAAGTGAGACATGTGTCTGGGTGATGTGCCTGTCATGGTTGAATAGCTGCCAGTGCGTGTGGCTTGTGAGTTGTGAGTGGGCGGCTTGAAACATGGTAATGTGTAAGGGTGAGAGGAAGCATCTGATTGGAAGAGTTGAGTACTGATGGAAAGAGTTTGTTGGTATGTGGGGGATGGGGGTGTAGTGCGTGATGCAGTTGGTAGGAGACGCCACTTGACAGTTGACCTCACTCACCTTGACCACTCATGTCAAAACATTGAACTTCTTCTTGCACTGTATCCATGTTCATGATGCTGTGCGCCTGGCATTGATTTCGTCCCCGCTGCCTCCCACTGCCTTTTGAGTATATATCTGGAGGGCCTCTTGCCCTCCCCCTGCGGATATAGGATGTCCCTCCTTCTGTCCACCTCTTGCACTCAAGGTCTCTAGTGCATCAGCAGAGAACATTGGTGCATGTGAGAATCCCTACGTGGTCAGTTTTCGGTAAAATATTAAGATGCCTACGTGGCAAAGAAGCAGAATGCAAAATGGTTAGAAAGGGTTAATTAGTTAGTAACTGAGATTGGTACAGGTGGCCTGGCCTCCTGCTGGGCCATATGTTTGCTTAGTCAGCAGGTTTGCATTGTCTTATCAATGTAGAGTCTTTGATGTGATTCAAGGACTGGTCTGAATGTCTCCATGTTTATGGCAGATCAATATAGGTAACGAGCTTAGCCAAAGTTGAAAGACATTCCAGGTTGGAAGGTGAGGAAGTATCCCCTTTGATGTCTAACAGCAGCATGATCAGCACATGGACGATCTATGATTGGCCGGCAATAATGTAACCTCGCATGGCAACCTATGCCCGGCTTATGATTGGTGTTGACCCTCGTTAAGTATGTTCCAACTCCTATTGATCTGTATAAAAACGTGTGGATTTCTGTATGTTTCTTGTTCTTGCTCTGCCAGCATAGAGGGACTCTATCAGGAGTCCAAATCAATGCTGCAGGCTAAGAACCCTGCTATTAAAGTTGTGATGAACTTTAAAATGTATTCGACTCAGTTTTTACTGAACCAGACTGAGGGGAAAGAATCTGGATCGTCACATGCACTCTCGCAGGCCTGGTACCAACTCCGATCGGCAGATTGGTGAGGTCTGGCATGCAGATTGTAGGATGTGGGACTTAGTAGTGCGCAACCTTTATTCAATGTTATAACATAACTCATCAGTGTGTAAACATAGGGATGGGACCTGTATCTGTGTTTTACGTGTGCGATGTCTGATCTCCGTTCAAACTCCGCGCAGACAGTAGACTGTTATTTTCAGCAAATAACAGGTACCAGATACCTTTAAGAGATTTCTAAGAAACATCCTACCTTTAAGAGATTGAGCTCCCTCTGGTACTGGAAAGTGCAAATTGCATTGATTCCACATGCAAGGCCTGGAAAGGAAGGCTGATTGCAGGTAAGTCCTCGGGTGGGTCCAAACTTGCGTCCTGCCTGCGTAGGGTCCATCGGGCGCGAGGTCGTACCGCATCCGCTACCCCCGCCCGAAACGGATCCTTATCCAATTTTTCCCCCAAGATGTCATTAAGGTTTATGACACCAACTGTATTCCACAAGTGTGTTAAAGCCTTGTGACACATTCTCTGCCATTTGTTATTTTCTATCCTGCTGTTGACGTGCCGACCAGTACAATGACATTGTTGTACTGACTCCTTTTTTTCCCCCCCCTCCAAGGGCAGGTCTGATGTTTACATTTTTGTCCCACGTCCCTATTTGGCCCCAATATTCCAAAGTACCTTCGAAAAACTTATGTATTTTAAATGGCAATTCCACTCTACAAGAAATTTCACCCTGACTTACCGCAAATAAATTTCTCCAACTTATCTCGCGGACCTACATTGGCTTTCTGGTCCCAAGAAGCTCAAAAAAAATGTGGACTTGTTTTTCTCCATGTTACTAGGAGGTGTTAATGACACCTTCTTCCATTTGGATCCCCCTCTCCATTCAACCTGCAGCGGCTGAAAATTTTGATTTACATGGAGGGGAATTAAGGACAAGCAACAAAACCAAAACTGCCGTGAGCGGTGCAATGTCGGAGGAACAGAGCCCGGTCTCTTCCGTCAAGAAGCAGCAGGACCAGACGGGGGATAGGTCGGAAGCTCGGGGACAAAACAAAAGTAGTAACAAAAACAGTGGACGTCTCACTGAAAATCAATTAAATATACCGATAAAACACCAAGGTTTGGAGTGCGAACGCAAAAACATTGGTAAAAATAACATTTGGGGACCCTGATTATTTTAGGAGGAGGATCTAACTAGTTAAGTTTATGCCGAGTTTTACATTTCTGCTGTGCTCAAATTGAGACCTACGGCGTCCGAAGGCTACTTGTTTTCCTTTTGCGGTATGCCCCCTCTCTTACCTCCAGTAATTGTAGGGCCCAGTGAGGAGCCAACATCTGTGAGAAAACGGCATTTTGTTTTCTGCGCTTCCCACCTCCATTCGTGGGACCCACAACACTTGCCATTGAGATCGGGGAGGTCAGGGTGTTTATCTTGTGTCTGTGCCAATAGGTGCAGCACTGCAGGCTTGCCATTGGCAGCATACCGTCAAAGTAAAGGTGCCTTTAACTTCCAAGGCATGATGATTTTCAGAGGGGCTGATACTGTGTAGGTCGCTCTGTGTTTACCGTATTTGGCCCTGACAATTGGAATTAAACGGATTACATCAGAGTTATGATCTGCTCAGATAGTCTGAAGTACCTGTTGATCTGCTGGGAGATGTATTTGTTCATCAAATAGATTGTTCAATCTTTTAGAAAAGTTTCACAATTCTGAACAAATATAACAGTGGTTTAAAAAAAAATCATCAAAGTATAATGATAAAAGGATGGTGGAAATCTGAAATAAAATGAGATAGTGCCGCAAATTGTACAGCAGGCCAAGCAGCAGTTTGAGAGAAAATGATAAGTTTAACCCAATCTTCTCATTCAGACGCTGACCAGTCTGCTTTTATTTAAGAATATCAAACTTCTGACGACTGGACGTGCATTTTACATTGACGTTGCAGGTCTTGGGCACTTTGTGTGCAAGGTGAGTAGGTCGGCTTGATGCAATCACAAGTGCAAGAGGTGCAGGATTGCTGAGCAATGTGTATCTAACTGCTTGCCTATGTTTCATTCATTGGCATATGCTTGGCTGACCCTGGAATACAGGCTAGGCAAGGGTATTAAGGGTTACGGAACCTAGCTGGGTAGCGTTAAGATACAGATCAGCCATGATCGAATTGAATGGCGGAACAGGCTCGAGGGGCTGAATGGCCTACTCCTGTTCATATGTTCCTGTATGGTGTCCACCAATTCCTGAGAACCTTTGCACGATCTCTAAACACTGCAGGAGTTTGGTTGTTTCCTTGGACCAGACCTCAGTATTGTGATTTGAGTAACTTTATGTTGTTTATCATTGTTTTTTATTTTTTGGTGGGGAAATCATAGTCTGGGCAGAGGATAGAACACTAATACACGAGCACAGGGATCAGTTTCAAAGATTGGATTGTTGATCAAGGGACTGCTGAATCAGGATTGATGACTAAGTTATCCCAGTAATACACCCATGCAGAAAATTTGCACTGTGGAAAAATAAAAATGGAGCGTAATGAAGGACTTGGAAATCTTAAAGAAAATTGACGAACCAACAGATTGGGCTAACGCATTAGTATCTGTTGACAAAAGGAATGGTAAATTGCAAATTTTTGGACTACAGAGACCTAAGAACCCCTGGTGATTCCTGTAGAAATTCTAGCACAGTTTGCTAATGCAAAATATTTTAGTGAGTTAATGCATACTAGAGGGCAACTGAAACGGAATGAAGTAAGTTCCAAGTTACCCGTATTCACTATGTCTTATGGGAGATACAGATTCTTGCAGTTTCTCTTTGGCATTGGTTCAGCTGCAAAGTATAACAAAAAACATCCCTATGATATATGAATACATTTAAGGTGTCAGCACATCGATGGGTGACATAAAAGTTACAGGATTCATCCAAAGAGGGTGCTGACTTCAGACTTACAAGAACAAATGCATGTTCGAAGTCATGGAGCTGACATTTGCTGGTGGTTATTACCAGTAGTGAGGGCACTCTACTTGACTGTATGAAACGCTCAGGTACTTAAGGGCAGCAGGCTCATGGGAACACCACTACCTGCACGTTCCCCTCCAAGTCACACATCATCCCGACTTGGAAATATATCGCCGTTCCTTCATTGTCGCTGGGTCAAAATCCTGGAACTCCCTACCTAACAGCACTGTGGGAGAACCTTCATCACACAGACTGCAGCGGTTCAAGAAAGCGGCTCACCACCATCTTCTCAAGGGCAGTTAGGGATGGGCAATAAATGCTGGCCTTGCCAGCGACGCCCACATCCCATGAATGAATAATAAAAAAAAGGTACTGAGCACATGCTATGTCTACAGTGGAAGAAAGGTGTGCAGAGACTTCAAGGTGTGATCAACTACCTGGGTAGAATCATACCAAATCTCCCAGGAAAGAGTATCATTTTGTAGAAAACCATAAGCAAAGACCACTGAATAAAGCTGGAATCAAGAATAGGAAGAAGCATGGGAACTGTTAGAGATCGCTTATGCAAGAGATAGTTCTGAAGTTGAGAGATCCTGAAAGACCAAATAAATATTTCAACTGATGCGTTAGACGCAGGATTAAGGGTCGAGCTGCTGCAAAAGTCTGATGAATTAGCGACAACCTGTTGCTTATGCCTCATGTTCACTGTTCATGAGGCAAAATAGATACAGATAGATCAGGAACTGCTTGTGAAAGGTTAATGTCTGTGGATATACCATCACTGTTAAAATAGACCATAAGCTGATCATTTTCTGTATTTGTGACATCATTGAATGATTGTCCTTTGCAAAGCCAAGGAACTATGATCAGGTGGCAGACGAATCATCTGAAGAGGTGAGGTTGTGAACACCAATGTGCAGCACTGATTAATGGACTCCTCAACTTCTTCCAACTATCTCCAGACATGGTTATATACAGAACAGTGTGTTTAATAATAAATAGAAACTGGTACAGCTCAGCAACACAACATCACAGTTTTCTCTATCTATTTTCTTCTTTCATTCAGTTTATGTCTTATATACCCAACTTCCCCTCCCCTTCCCCAAGAGTTGGAGCAGTCACAACCCCTCATTCTCATTAGCCATCTCCTCACAACAACAACAACTTGCATTTATATAGCGCCTTTAAAACATCCCAAGGCGCTTCACAGGAGCGATTATCAAATACAATTTGACACAGAGCCAAATAAGGAGATATTAGCACAGATAACCAAAAGCTTGGACAAAGAGGTAGGTTTTAAGGAGCGTCTTAAAGGAGAAGAGAGGTATAGGGAGGGAATTCCAGAGCTTAGGGCCGAGGCAACTGAAGGCACGGCTGCCAATGGTGGAGCAATTAAAATTGGGGATGCGCAAGAGGCCAGAATTGGAGGAGCGCAGAGATCTCGGAGGCTAGTAGGGCCGGAGGAGGTTACAGAGATAGGGAGGGGCGAGGCCATGGAGGAATTTGAAAACAAGGATGAGAATTTTTAAATCGAGGCATTGTCAGAATGTAATTGGGAACCAATGTAGGTCAGCACAGGGGTGATGGGCGAATGGGACTTGTTGAAAATTTGGATACGGGCAGTTGAGTTTTGGGTGAGCCCAGGAGCAATGTACATTAGGCAAATTTAAGCTAATCATCACTGATGCTAGAAAAGGAAGAGACCTTTGGGATTCTCAAACAATAACGCAGGGATGGCCATAAATCAAACAAAATTGTTCTCCAGCAATTCAAGAGCACTCGGACTGTAAGAAGGAGTTTGCAATAATAAATGTAATAGAGGAGGAAGAGAGAAATACCGCAGAGCTTAGGTTAAAAAAAAGCTGCTAAAGATGCACGAAGGACATAGAATAGAAAAATGTAAAAAAAATGTATTCGCTCCAAATTACATTAGAATTTGCTCGTGTGGTAATTGCTAAAACTGTAAACTAACCCAACAAGCAGAACCACTGAAACCTCACTCCGTGCCACATTGACTGTACAAGAAAGTTTGCATAGATTTTAATCAACTTGCAGGGGAACGATTAGATGATAGTTAATGACTCTCATGCAACTTTGAGATGTTGACAGCACACATGATCAGGAGCAAAATGGTGATAAATTGCACAAAAGCTATTTGCTCAGGTGTGAAATACATGGTGAAGTGTTTAGTGACAACGGGCCACAACATCCCAAGTTCTGAGTTCAGACAGTCTACAGAAGAACGGGATTTCATTCCCACACCTTCAAGTACAAATTACCCACAGTATAATCAACTTGTACAGATGTCAGTGTAAACTGGAAGGAATCTGATTTAAAGTAGTGTAAATGATGTGTATAATAGTCTTCTATTTACCACAGTAAACCAATTAAAGAGTTACTGCTCATGGGAAGGAGAACAGGTAGTCTACCTTTATGTAATACAAGTACATTGTATTACAGGATTACTATTAATATATTGAAGTGGAAGATCGTAGGGAATCATTTAGTTTTAAATAAATGCACTTGTTTTATTTGTTTGGAAGGAAGGAAGATGTAACTACATAGATTTCAGAATTTAGAGATATTCCTTTAACAGCAGCTGTTGTTGCTATTAATCAAATGGTTAGATCCAGACTGGAGATGTCAGTCTGTAAGGTAGCTGTGAGCTGCCATTGTATGTAAACATTAGAAAAGCCAAGGATGAGAGAAGACCATTCAGCCCACTGGAGTCATTCCTCTAGCATCCAACGGTGTTTTGAATGCCCCATGTCCTTATCTTTGCTCCCCTGCTTGGAGGATTATTCCAAACCGTAGCACAGAAAAGGTCCTTCCAGTATTTGATCTAAATCTACTTTTCATCCCTTTATACTTTTGACTTTTGGTGCTACTATCTTGCCATTTTAATATACTTTATATGCTTTGAAGTCCCTCCTTCACCATCTTCTGTCTAACGATTGAGCTTTAACTTTGCTCGTGGGTCGTTCCCTATTACTTGTGGAATCATTCTTGTTGCTTTTCTTTGCACCCTCTCCACTGCTTGCACATCCTTTTTAAACGTAACAACCAGAACTATGAACAGATTTATGGTCGTAGTCTACCCAGTGCATTATAGAGTCTCAGCACATCTCAGTAGACTTGTAATACACTTATCTAACTATATATCCTAACATTTTATTAGCTTTTATTAATTGCTTCACACATTGACCATGACGAGCCCACTATTACTCCCAGGTCCCTTTCTGAGTTATACTGTGTGAATGCTATTCCATTCATTTAGTACTTATGTTACATATTATTTCATCCAATGTGCAACATTATGCATCTGCCAATATTAAATTTCATTTGCCATCTGTCTGAGCATTTGAATAAATAATCCCTCACCACCGTTTGCAAATCCTTAGTTGCCCCTTTTGACTTATGCTGTTTTTCCTATTTTAGTGCCATTCACAAATTTGATAATCTTGCAGTTGGTTTCAGAATCCAGACCATTTATGCGAATGAGAAACAAGAGAGGTTCAAACGCTGACCCCTAGCACAACTCCACTTAATACCTCCCCCACTCACTAATACTCTCCGTTTCCTTACCCTTCAGCCAACTTCCATACCAAATCCCATTCTCCAAACTGGATTCCCAGGTTTTTCCACTTTCCAATGGCTTCATTAGAAGTCCTTCATAAAAGTTAAAGTAAACTATATCCTAAGAACTCCATTGTCACTGGTTGTGGGAGGGTGGGAAATCGGTCAGCTCTCGCGCTGAGCCGACGATCAGATTGGGCCTCGGAGTGGGTGGGAAAGCTGATCCCGAGGAGGTCAAGCATGGGTTAACAGCGAATTGCTGTATTTTTGTGGACCCAGGAGGAGCGCTCCTGCTCTTGCTGGCCTCAGAAAAATTCTCCCCCAAATTTTTTGGTGCCTTCCCTTGAGCTGTCCACTCGACTCAGCTGCATGGTACAAGCGAGTGTAACGTGCACCCCGCACGCTGCACCTACTTGTGCTATAAAATTGCAACTGGGGTCCTACAACCTACGTAGGGTCCTGATTGCCATGTTTAAGCAGCCAGAAACAGGCGGGTTTGCTGCTCGCCCATTTACAGGCCCACCTGAATATTGCATGGTGAACAAAAGAAGAAAAAAAGGAGGGCAGAATAGATTAATGCAACTTGGCTGTCCATCGTGGCCCATGAAGGATGCAACTTGTCACTATTAGCCATATTTATGTCTTTGTAATGATCGAACATCTCAGATGTACACCTATGAATTGAAGGTCATGCACCTGAGACTAGTCTAATGTCCAAACCTCTGGTGTAACTAGACTAAAGACACCAAACGAGGTGAGAACACATACAGGGCGTTAAATTGGGCCACGTAGCGCCCGTTGTTTCTGCGGACCCATCTTGATATAGGAGTTAGCGCAGGCGCAGATAACGCACGCTGGAATCATGTAAAGTAGGAAGAAAATGGCTTCAATCAGTGTGCAACACTGATTTAAAGTGATAAGTCCCAAAATGGTGTCTAACACTCAACTCAACGCATAGTCTTAACCCCGACCATCTGAACATGTCTTAGAGTGCCTGGAGGACCCCCCACCACTGGCGCTAATTAAAGGGACCATGCAGGATTTACGGATTAGTAGCTGGATTATTGCTTCTGGCTGCCGAGACATTTGTAACTGTTTCTGGAGCTCTTCTACACTTGAATACTAGGACGCGGGGACATAGTCTAACATTTAGAGCCAGGACGTGCAGGAGTGAAGTTAGAAAATGTTCCTACACGCAAAGGGTGGGAGATGTTTGGAATGCTCTGCGGTTGATGCTAGCTCAATTGTGAAAGTTAAATCTGAGATTGATAGATTTCTGTGAACCAAGGATATTAAGGGATATGGGGCTAAGGCGGGTATATGGAGTTAGGTCACAGGTCCACCGTGATCTCATTGAATGGCGGAACAGGCTCGAGGGGCTCAATGCCACTGCCACTTGCTGCCTCTTGATATGCTCCACCTTCTCCTGCAAGAAAGCGCGACGTGTGCCTAGGTGATGTGTCTGTCATGGTTGAATAGCTGCCAGTGTGTGTGACCTGTGAGTTGTGGGTGGGCGGCTTGAAGCAGTGGTAATGTGTAAGAGTGAGAGGAAGCATCTGGTTGGAAGAATTGAGTACTGATGGAAAGAGTTTATTGGTATGTGGGGGATGGGGTGTGTAGTGCATGGTGCAGTTGGTAGGAAATTCCACTTGACAGTTGACCTCACTCACCTTGACCACTCATGTCAAAGCGTTGAACTTCTTCCTGCACTGCATCCACATTCATGATGCTCTGCTCCTGGCATTGACTTCACCCCCCCCACTGCCTCCCACTGCCTTTTGGATATATGTTTGTTTGGAAGACCTCTTGTTTCCCCCCGCTCCTCCGTTGCAGTTATAGGATGTCCCTCCTTCTGTCCACCTCTTGCACCAAGGTCTCTAGTGCATCAGCAGAGAACCTTGGTGCACGCACTCTCACAGGCCTGGTACAAACTCAGATCGGCGAGGTCTGGCATGCAGATTGTCGGATGTGGGATTTAGTAGTGCGCAACCTTTATTCAATATTTTAACATAACTCATCGGTGTGAAAACATAGGGATGGGACCTGCATCTGTGTTTTATGTGTGCGATGTCGAATCTCCGATCAGACTCCGTGCAGACAGTAGACTGTTATTTTCAACAAATAACGGGTACCAACTACCTTTAAGAGATTTCGAAGGAACATCCTCCCTTTAAGAGATTGCGCTCCCTCTGGTGGTGAAAAGTGCAAATTGCATTGATTCCACATGCAAGGCCTGGAATGGAGGGCTGATTGCAGGTAAGTCCTCGGGTGCGCCTGCTCCGGGGGGCCATTGGGCGTGGGGTAACAGCACATCACGCTACCTGCGTCCAAAAACAGCCTCTATCCAATTTTTTCCCCCCAGAATGTTTAAACTCTCCTCATAGCCAACAAGTGAGTGATTGATAAATTTATGAAAAATAACCGTTCCAACAATTTATTTTCAAAATTCATAGCATTATACGGATCTGGAAATCATTGTGATTTTTTTTCTCTGCGATTAAATGTCTCACATAATGTAATCAGTAATTATGTATGTGTTCAACCTCAGTTATGCTGCTTGTATTTGTCTGTGAATCCATGACATCATCCAGAGGCACTGAAAAGGGAGAGCAACAGAATTTTGGTGATTTGGCTGAATATCCGGATTGTTAACTTATAAATAATGGCTTTTATTTTCTTTAAGTAACCATCTATTTTTGTTTTACCCTCTCTTTTCTATTTGTTCTCCTCCTACGATTCCACAGTATTAGAAACCCTCTGGAAACTCATCCATTAATAATACGTGAGTCCAAGCAGTTGTTGCTAACAGGCCAGTGTACCATGGGGACATCTCCCTGTCGGCACTCATGCTATTCTCACCGGCTATTTGCTTCTTCAAAAGCAGCTCGCAAACCCGCTACTTCTACCACCTAGAAGGAAAAGGGCAGCGGGCGCATGGGAACACCATCACCACCTAATTCCCCTCCAAGTCACACACCATCCCGACTTGGAAATATATCGCCGTTCCTTCACCGTCGCTGGGTCAAAATCCTGGAACTCCCTGCCTAACAGCACTGTGGGAGAACCTTCACCACACGGACTGCAGCGGTTCAAGAAGGCGGCTCACCACCATCTTCTCAAGGGCAACTAGGGATGGGCAATAAATGCTGGCCTTGCTAGTGATACCCATATCCCATGAATGAATTTTAAAAAAACAAACACATACCAATAGGAGGGGAAGAATCACCAAACAGTGATTTAAGATTTGAGGGTTTTTCCCTCACACAGAATCAGTGAAGCTAAGTGTAGTACCATCACTGAGCTAACTCAGCACTGACCAGAGGCCAAATCTGGGACCTTCCTGATCAGTCATACACTAGGCAGTACATTTATCCACTGAGGTTTAGGAGGCATCTTAACTATTCAGTTTTAGTAAGGGGCTCGCTGTCCAAGTTTAAAAAGTCCGCTGTTAAATTTACTTCTAAACAGTATTCTAATGACAAGCCAGAGGTCGGTGGCACAGTGCTTTGCATTCTCTCTAATAACTTGGTTAATAGCTGACCCAATTGAACAGAACAGTTCAAAATTTCGATCGGAGCTGCCCTATTTACATTGCCCTGGATGACTCCTCACCACAGTGCTGCATGTCGAGGGGCACATTAGCTCGCTGACTCCAGTTTGCTCTGGCATAATCTGAAGCAAACATATTAATCGATTCAGTGACACTGGCAGATACAAAGTCCGGAATTGATGCTCTATACATCACCCATAGGTTCCGCTAACGTCACGAGAATTCACGTTATCGGAAAAAAAATTCACAGAAAACAAAAAGATGTTGCAATTAATCATAACTGTTTACTTTTTTTCCTTTAAAGGGACTGTCTCTTTAAGGCAGAAATAGGAAAGCTTGAAATCGTGTTTCACATTTTCCTCACATTCCAATGCAAGGTTTTTTTTTCAAACTGTGAGTTTTTGCTATGTAAATACCTGATAAGGGAATAAAATTTTGTGGCAGGAAAACAGAAGTTGGCTGTCGGGGTCTCATTCTGCCGGCCCCTGCGCTCTCCCAAGGGTCAGATACACTGGGCTCAGGCTGTGGAGGAGCAATGTCACTGTTATATAATACAGTTATGCAAGACCTTGAGCAGTTGCTGCAATGTCATTCGATGTTCAAGGCCAGCGCAGGATAGAAAGCAAAGCCCTGTGCTGCAGCAGATTATTGGACAATATTGGAGTTTTCCCTTCACAGCAGGTGCAGGTTTATAAGCAGTGATTTCTGGGAAGATTGTATACAATCCGGCCACTTTGAATTATAGAACCTCACAGCACAGAAGGAGGCCATTTGGCCCATTGTGCCTGTGCCGGCTCTTTGAAAGAGCTATCCAGTTAGCCCCACTCCCCTGCTCTTTCCCCATAGCCCTGCAAATTTTCTCCCCTTCAAGTATTTATCCAATTCCCTTTTGAAAGTTACCATTGAATCTGTTTCCACCTCCCCTTCAGGCAGTTTATTCCAGATCATAGAAACTTAGAAAATAGGAGCAAGAGTAGGCCATTCGGCTCTTCGGGCCTGCTCCGCCATTCAAAATGATCATGGCTGATCGTCTAACTCAGTACCCTGTTCCCGCTTTTCCCCCATATCCCTTAATCCCTTTAGCATTAAGAAATATATCTATCTCCTTCTTGAATACATCTAATGACTTGGCCTCCACTGCCTTCTGTGATAGAGAATTCAACAGGTTCTCCACCTCTGAGTGAAGAAATTTCTCCTCATCGCGGTTCTAAATGGCATCCCCCGTATCCTGAGACTGTGACCCCTGGTTCTGGACTCCCCAGCCATCGGGAACATCCTCCCTGCATCTAGTCTGTCTAGTCCTGTTAGAATTTTATATGTTTCGATGAGATCACCTCTCATTCTTCTAAACTCTAGTGAATATAGGCCCAGTTGACCCAATCTCTCCTCGTACGTCAGTCCTGCCATCCCAGGAATCAGTCTGGTAAACCTTTGTTGCACTCCCTCCATGGCAAGGACATCCTTCCTCAGATAAGGAGACCGAAACTGCACACAATACTCCAGATGTGGTCTCACCAAGGCCCTGTACAACTGCAGTAAGACTTCTTTGCTCCTGTACTCAAGGATCATCATAATAACTCACTGTGTATACAAAACATTCTTCTCATCTCACCTCTGGCTCTTTTGCCTTCCCTTTAGGTGGAAAAGCAACTGAGGCTTTGAAGCCTCCTGTTATAATGTCAGTCTTTGTAACAATAGATTGTCAAAAATAGTTTGAGTGATGGACTAAACAGTCTAAGATCGCAGTCCGACTTTCTTTGTGATGAATGCATTTACAGCTTTTTCTTGAAGTGTTTCTACTCTTCTAGGTGCATGAATAGTATGCAAATTATCAGGATATTTTGTTTAGTAATACTCTACGGTATTAGTAGTCTCAAATTATTTACTATGAACTTGGGGCGGGATGGGGGAGAGGGGGGGATTTCCTGCCTTTGCTACTTTAGTGAAAAAGTCAGCATGAGCTTTGAGAGGGAATCATTACACCCACGCTGACTTTTTTGCTCAAATTAGTAAAGTCAGATAATATGGAATCAAACCTGCTTCCTTGCTTCAAATTTGGGCCTCACGTTCTGCTCCAATTACAACTTGGCCTAAATATTCTACTCCCTTGCCCAGTGTTGCATTCCCATTTAACTGCTGTACTTCCTAGTCTGTAAACTGGACCACACATACGCAGCATTGTGGGACATCTAGCTTTTAAAAAAAAATACTGTAATGATTTCACCAGCAGCAGTGCCAGATAACTACAGACATCTCCCTGAAACATAACTCCACTCCCACTCTTAAGTTGAGGGGAATATTGCTAGTCTCTGGTGTTTAGTTACTCCTAATGACCTGTTGTTTTGCTCTATTTCACAGGAGCAATAAACAAAATTTGACACTGAGCCAAATAAGGAAATATTAGGACAGGTAACCAAAAGCTTGGTCAAAGAGGTAGTTTTTAAGGAGCGTCTTAAAGGAGGAGAGAGAGGTGGAGGAGGCGAGAGGTTTTAGGGATGGAATTCCAGAGCTTAGGGCCTAGGCAGCTGAAGGCACGGCCGCCAATGGTGGAGCGATCAAAATCGGGGATGCGCAAGAGGCCAGAATTGGAGGGGCGCAGAGTTCTCGGAGGCTAGTAGGGCTGGAGGAGATTACAGAGATAGGGAGGGGCGAAGCCGTGGAGGGATTTAAAACCAAGGTTGAGAATTTTAGAATCGAGGCATTGCCGGACCGGGAGCCAAAGTCGGCCAGGGAGCACAGGGGTGACGGGTGAGCAGGACTTGGTGCGAGTTAGGATAGGGGCAGCAGAGTTTTGGAAGAGTTCAAGTTTATGGAGGGTGGAAGATGGGAAGTCAATAGAAAAGAAAATGGGCGCAGTGTAAAACGGCCTGCTGATTTGCTATTAGCCCGTTTTGTGCTACTGGTTGTTGACCAATTTTTACCCCATTGATTCATTCCTGAGGTACAGCTCAATGGGCAGTAGTCATCCGCGAGCACCTCACTTAATTGGCTACTGTTGATGTGTTGAGGCTTGATGGTGACTGTTGGCAGACTATTCAACCAGAGGGAGCCCAGCAGGTAAGATCAGCACCCAGGAGGAGTTGTTGGATCCTTAACCTAGGAACACTGAAGCCATTTATAACACACCTACTACCATCTGGCAGAGATCAGCCAACAGTGCCAACTGGGAATCGAACCAGAGACCTTTTTGATTTGCACAGTTCATCTATTCACTGGATAAACTCGCTGAACCACCCATAATTTCCTGTTTTAAAAGTACTTCATCTAACCTGCTAGCATATTTCCATTCAATGGGAGAACAAAGTGAGATTAAGAACATAAGAAATGGGAGCAGGAGTAGGCCATACGGCGCCTCGAGCCCGCTCCGCCATTTAATCAGATCATGGCTGATCTTTGACCTCAACTCCACTTTCCTGCCCTATCCCCATATCCCTTGAATCCCCTAGAGTCCAAAAATCTATCCATCTTAGCCTTGAATATATTCGATGACTGAGCATCCACAGCCCTCTGGGGTAGAGAATTCCAAAGATTCACAACTCTGCGTGAAGAAATTCCTCCTCATCTCAGTTTTGAATGGCCGACCCCTTATCCTGAGACTATGCCCCCTAGTTCTAGACTCTCCTGCCAGAGGAAACAATCTCTCAGCATCTACCCTGTCAAGCACCCTCATAATCTTATAAGTTTCAATGAGATCACCTCTAAATTCCACAGACTATAGGCCCATTCTGCTCATCCTCTCTTCATAGGACAACCCTCTCATCCCAGGAATTAATCTAGTGAACCTTTGTTGCACCACCTCTAAGGCAAATATATCCTTCCTTAGATAAGGAGACCAAAACTGTACGCAGTACTCCAGGTGAGGTACCACTAAAGCCTTGTACAACTGTAATAAGACTTCCCTACTCTTGTACTCCAACCCCTTTGCAATAAAGGCCAACATGCCATTTGCTTTCCTAATTGCCTGCTGTACCTGCGTACTAACTTTTTGTGTTTCTTGTATGAGGACACCCAAGTCTCTCTGAACACCAACATTTAATAGTTTCTCACCATTTAAAAAATATTCTGTTTTTCTATACTTCCTACCAAAGTGAATATCCTCACATTTCCCCACATTATACTCCATCTGCCACCTTCTTGCCCACTCACTTAGTCTGTCTATATCCCTTTGCAGACTCTTTGTATCCTCCTCGCAGCTTACTTTCCCACCTAGCTTTGTATCATCAGCAAACTTGGATTCATTACACTCGGTTCCTTCATCTAAGTCATTAATATAGATTGTAAATAGCGGAGGCCCAAGCATTGATCCTTGCAGCATCCCACGAGTTACAGCCTGCCAACCTGAAAATGACCCATTTATCCCTACTCTATTTTCTGTCCTTTAACCAATCCTCTATCCATGCTAATATATTACCCCCAAACCCCATGAGCCCTTACCTTGTGTAACAACCTTTTATGTGGCACCTTATGGAATGCCTTTTGAAAATCCAAATATACTACATCCACTGGTTCCCCTTTATTTACCCTCCTAGTTACATTCTCAAAATACTCTAATAAATTTGTCAAACATGATTTCCCTTTCATAAAACCATGTTGTCTCTGCCTAATCATATTATGATTTTCTAAGTGCCCTGTTACCACTTCCTTAATAATAGATTCTAGCATTTTCTAGCAGAGATTCATGATCGTATCAAGAACATTGCTGAAGGAAAAAGAGTTACACATTTACCTTGGGTTTGTTTCAGTCAGTATTCCCCATTAGATGACCTGAATGATCTGGGTTTGAGGGGTTACCTGAGGACACCAACAAAGGAAAAAGTGCTTTGCTATTTTTCAAGAATCTAAGACATTTTCTTCGCATCCATTGTGAATTGAGAGAACATCCACCCTAGCACTGTACCTGGAGCAAAAAAATATATATTTTAAACCATCCCGATAAACTGTGCATGCAGTACACCATCCTCCTCAGTCATGTGTTATAGGTTTCTACTCACTTTCAACACTGCCAGTGTCAGTCATCTAGCTAACTGGATTTGTCACAAAACATGGACCCAGCGTTGTCACAAAACACAGACCCAGACTGGTCACAAAACATGGACAAGACTCATCACAAGACATGAATGGATCAACTACTCGTCTATTTCTATCTTTCACACACAGGTAAATGGAAAGCAGTCTTTGAAAAGCATGGAAAAGAAGCTCTTTGCACTTGAGAGAGAAGGAGAAGTCATGCAGGGTGTGCAGGATGAGACAGAAGTCAGAAGGGGAAAAACAGGCTATGGTATGAAGAAACCCTGCGTGACGTCTCCTCCAGCCAGTCTCCATGGCCGCGACTCTCCCCCTGCTCGTGATGGCCAGCACGTTATGTTTGAGGGGGGGGGTGGGGAGAGGGTGTTCAGGCGGGTTCTTCCTCCTCCGGTGGCAGCTTCCTGGCACACGTTGTGGGCGATCTTCTCCCGCAAGAAAGAAGAGAGTGTTAGTGAGAGTCTTGTGAGGTGTTTGGAGAACGTGCCTGCCGTGATGCAATAGTTGATTTGCTGTATGTCAGGTATGAGGTGTTGGAACTGAGGGTATGAACAGCGACGAGAGTGTGAGGAGAAAGAGAAGTAGTGAAGTGTGGTGCAGTGATTGTAGGAAAGTTAGGGGAAGCGGGGGAGGAGAGTATTGTGAGTAGTGAGGCTGTAGGTGGTGGAGGTGTGAGCAGAGAGTAAGAGAGCAGTATTCTTACCTTGACAACTCTAGTGAGGTCATTGAGCCTTTTCCAGCATTGCTGCCGTGTCCTGGATGCTAAGCTATTGGCATTGACATGCTCTGCGACCTCTTCCCACTGTCTCCTGAGTTGATGCCTGGAGGGCTTCCTGCCCCCTGGGGGGGGAAGAGGGTGTCCCTTCTCTTGTGCATTGCCTGGACCAGAGCCTCCAAGGCAGCATCAGAGAACCTTGCTGCCCTCTCAGTGCTTGCTGCAGCCATCTCTCTCCTTTTCAAGCGTTTCCATCCTTCTTCAGCCAGAGTCCACCTCCCGTTTAAGGGGTGCTGGCTGCTTTTAAGTGGTGTCAGAGACGCCCGATATCTGGCAAGCAGCCAATCAGTAGCGCAGGTAGTGCTGGCTGCTCGCCTGTGTGATTATAATTAGCAGGCAGCACGAGTCTGAGTCAACACTAACAGGCACATGCAGTGCAGGCCCCGTCCCCTGCGAACACGATCGAATTTCTAGGCCATTTTATTTAAACTTTTACAGCGTTTTTGTCAGTGAACTGTTTAACTAGAATGTAATCAAATACAATGACTCCTATGTACAGTATACTTTAACAGTACATTTCGTTCCTCCGTGCGTGGTCATTTTGGTCAAATCCCAAGTTACTGCGGTCAAAAGGCTTAAAGGCAGAGCAGTAATTACTGAAGAGATATGAGGGAAACGTAAAAGGGATTGGATTTCACCACTTGGCCATGGACATTCTGTAAAGGACTGAGCAGTTACTACCTTATCCTGCTCATTATGCTCTTCTCAAATACATAAATATGTGTACTGTTTTGCTATATTTATCTTTAAATTTTTGAATAACAAACTCATCCGTAATAGCATTGCTAACTGACAGTTTTGAAGGGAAATCAGATTGTGACATGCTCAGATATCTTCAGAAGGTGCAGTGCTGGGATACAAGTCTATTCTTCAATGCCACTGAGTTCTTGATAGTAGATGCTTTGAAATAGAGAGCACTAAGTGCAGGCCAGGGACATTTTCCTCAAGAAGTGGGGGTTTGAGAATTAGGAGAATGTGGCAAAAGATTATGTATTTTTGTCTAGCTTTAGTGCCAGCCTTGGCTCAGCGGTAGCACGTTGACCCCTGAATCAAAAGGTTGTGAGTTCAATTTCCATTCCAGAGACTCGAGCACATAGTGTAGGCTGACATTTTGGTGCAGTACTGAGGGGAGTGCCGCACTGTCGGAGGTACCGTCTTTCAGAGGAGACGTTAAACCGAGACCCCGTCTGCCCTCTCAGGTGGACGTAAAAGATCCCACGGCACTATTTGAAGAAGGGCAGGGGAGTTCTCCTGGTGTCCTGGTCAATATTTATTCCTCAACCAACATCACTAAAACAGACGATGTGGCCATTTATCTCATTGCTGTTTGTGGGTCCTTGCTGTGTGGACATTAGCTGCTGCGTTTGTCTACATTACAACAGTGACTACACTTTGAAATTAATTAGTTGGCTCTTTAGGACATCCAGAGGATCTGAAAGGGATTATTTAAATGCAAGTTCGTTCTTTCTTTAGTTTTATTAATGGCTGTTTTTTTTAGTTCCTGTACATCAGCAGTTTAACAAAAAATGCTTCAGATCTCTGTACCAAGCTTATTTTAATACATCTGTTGTACATTCAGTCCAAATAGTTTTTTGAACTATAGGCTTGGGAGGAGGAACCAAGCTAACTTTGAACAAACACAGATGGTGTGATGTGTTCAGTTAAATGCATGACAGTCACTTATTTTGAATCCAATTGTCAGTTATGCAAAATCCAAACAAGCAACGGAAACGAGCAGAAGGTTATTTAAGTGGGTGATCTGTTGAGTTCTGAGAAGGTAGTTGAACTGATTTGGCAACTTCATGGGAAAAGACTAATTAACAATCCAGTAATCAGAAAAACATTGTAAGAAAGGACAGGACTACATTTATAAAATTTATTTATAAAATAATAGCGTAATATTAGATTGGGATTCTTATTTTGTTTACTCAAGGAGGTAGATAAGACTTCCTACTGTTGGTTTATAACTATTATATGGTCATAGACTAATCACTTGTTCATTGTTTGTCCAATAAACGTACTTGATATTTTAAACTTAAACACAAGGTCTGATGTGATGCTCTATCACTTTCGAAGACTGAAGTGAGACGTTATGAAAGCAGTACCTTCTGAAGTCCAATACCTGCAATTACTAAAGTGGAAGTGCTGGTCATTTCTCATGTTACTGAAAGGTTATCTAGATCTCAAGGCAAGAATAGACACTTTTGAAGGTATGGGGAGCTGGGACTCACCCATGAGAGTGACTTAAGACACCAGACCCAAAATAATCTAGGGTAGGAAAATTTTAAAAGATCCAAAAACATAACCAGAGAGTTTTACCAATGCTGCTCTCATTTACCTTCTATTGGTCAGTTCTGAGGAGCACTGCCAGAGATCGAGGAGCAGTTTGTCTCCTTACTGTCCTGGCTGCAGATACTACTTTGCTGAAGGAAATCAAGAAATACCCTGAAAACAATTCAGCTCTGGAACTGAAGTGCATGTTATCAAAATTTAATATCAAAATATTGCTGGAACCATGTACAGATGTCATTATTTCATGTGGAGAGGAGAAGATGACAATTTTTGACATTTTTGTTATACTGCCTGCCGGCTTTAGTTTGAGATTGTGTTTAGTTCAAAAAAATGAGATGACCAGAGAAAGATGCATTGAACGATGGTCCATGGGCTTGTTCATTAGGTTGGAATTAGGCGTTCAGTGGGGTACGAGCCCCTGGTCAGTTTATAGAATGAAGAGAAGTACAAGAAGGTACTAACATCTGGTCTGACTGATGTCACTTGTTTTTCCTTTGTTGTTTAGTGAACCATTAAAAACTAGACGCAAAACCTGATGACATTCATGTTAGATTTGAATATGATCAAACAAATCATCGACGGCCTAACAGATTTCATACAATGAATATGTTACTACAGGATGAATCAAGAATATTTGTTGTAATGTTTGATTTTTTTCACTTGCAGTCAACTGTGCATTAGTATCCATGGTTATGTGGCTAATTCTGTTTCATGGCACACCCACCACAGCACTGAACTTCATTCTGCCATTAGCAACAGAATTTCTACACTGTGCCACTACAGACAGCTTAAGGAGAGGGAACCCCCTTCAGTGTAATGCGCATGTGCCAAAACCAATATTTTTAAGTCTTTTATGGCTTCACAAGGGCCTGGGAATCTTAATACCATCTTGAAGGGAGGACATAGTGGTGCTAGATAGCAATTTCTATATTTAGAAGGCCAAAATACCATAAATAAATCATGACATAAGGAGTACTGTGCTAGACTGAGTAGTGGTCCCAATGCCTAGTTTTAATTTTGTTCTCAGCCAGAGAGTGTACTGGTGAAAGAAAGACTTGCATTTATATAGCGCCTTTCATGACCTCAGGACGTCCCAAGGCACTTTCCAGCTAATGAAGTACTTTTGAAGTGTAGTTACTGTGGTAATGTATGGCCATTCCCTGCTTCTTTGACCGAGTAACAGTTGCAATGGTGCAAAATGTAAGATTTAAATAATCATCTGGGCACACATGGTCCCCGTAGGAAGCTGAGTTGCTGGGTTGAAGCAGCTAGCTTAGATATTGACTCCAAGTACAGAGCCATCTACAGCACAGGCTGAGCAATCACCTGTAAATGCACATGGACACAGCATTGACCTCTGCGATGTGGGCAGGGGAGAAATATCCACAACCAGCTTTTTATGCTTTAAACACTGTGAATGTCGCACGGTACCTCACAGAAGTAAAAAAGAGGCACCTAGACACTCAGGGAAGAGTTAGGGGAAGTGATTAAAGATTTAGTCAAAGAGGTGGATTTTGAAGAGGCTATGGGGTTTTGGGAGTGAGTTGAGAATTGCAAGGTCAATATAGCTCCCTCTATCCCATGGAGGGCTTTGTAAACAAGGACAAGTACTTTGAAATCAATGCATCGGGAGATGGAGAACCAATGAATGTTGGAAAGGACAGGATTGATAGGTGAGTGTGCCTAGTGCAGGATAGGATGCGGGTGATGGTCATGGGGTTGGTGAGTAGAGTAATAGAGAACCTGAGCCTAGAGTTAACAGAAGCTTAAATGAGTATGTCATTGGTGAATTTGACCAGGATGGTCTCAGTGCTGTAGGGAACTGGACTGAAAGGATTTGAACAGGGAATGGTGGGGAGAGGAGAGTATGGTACTGGGTAGCAATAACGTGTTAGAGGACCTTTTAGAGTGGGCAGGAAGATTAGAGATGGAGCAATAGTTAAAGAGAATGGAAGGGTCAAGGTTTTGTTTTTGGGAAGGAGGCAATGATGGTACTTTTGAAGAGGGAGAGAAAAAAGTGCTTGTGCAAAGAGACCAGTGAACCAGCTAGTAGTGTTCGATTGTAAATAATTTATTTGAAATAAAGCCCTATGATTTCTCTATAATCATTTAACAAACCAAATGTAAAAAGAAATAATTGTAGGCCCGTACTTTCCATTGGTGTTGATAATAGCAGAAACACACATAGCAAGGTTACAATCTTGCTCCTAGAAAGTTCTAGAAAATCACATCTGCAGATGCTCTACAACAACATGAGCATTTTTATTGCTTATCCTTTCTTGGGAATTTTGTGTAAATCGAGGTGAGAAATATTAGTGCTGGGGAATGGCATATTTTACTTTTCAGGTACTCAGCATCACCATCAAAAGCTATCATGTCAGTTATTGCACCATGAGATACGAGGGATCATTTTGCAAGCTTCAAGGCCCAGTCAGAAGCCTTGCTAGAGGTAAGCACAGGTTGGAAAATCAGGACTACAGTGTTGTTGCCTTATCTCGGTTGCCACATTGTGAGGTTCCACAAGCCTCATAAAGTAAAAATAATTCCACACTCTGCCTCAATAACATGCCTCACCCCCATTACACCAATCTGACATTTTTTAATTTCCCACACCAGCCACCTGATGCCTTCCATGAGTGGGATTGCCAATTAGTGCTAAATTAGGGACAGTTTTGTGCTGTGGGCCCCATGTCCACAAGGAATTGATGGCCCAAACTCATTTCAATAGGAATCCTCTCATCCAGCAGCCTGAGAAACGTTGATCCCCTCAGTCTGGGCTGCATTAGAACTAGGGTCCAAGAGGCCAAAGGACACTGTACCACCCAATTCCCCACAATATTATACCAAATCTGCAAGACAATCTATACTTGAAGGAAGTTAAGAAATGCTCTTCTGGAATATGTACAGCAAAAACCCAGACAATAACATCAAAAGGAATATTATACAGTGGGCATATCTGAGCAAAGCAAATTGCACCCTTCTTCCCCCATCTTTTAGTCCTTTTAACTTCAGTGTACACCTCTAAAGTGTTGATAGAAGTGGAAAGTGGGTAAGGTTGGCACACAGCAAACTCATTAGCCAGCACAGCTGGCACAACCGGAACAGCAGGATAGTTGGTGCAGTTGTTATACCAACCTCAGCTCACATACTTGGTACGATCATATAATGTATTTAGAAGCAGGTGGGTCTCCACAGATGACCTAATTTGTATGTAAATGTAAAGGTGCTCCCAAAGCTCGTTAGTACATTGATCTAATTCCATTTGGATTACCTTGGCCTGAGTGGAATCTATTAGTTCACAATCTACGCGTTCTGTTGCGAACATGACACCTTAAGCTGTTTGCTTGTTTAAGACTCTGCGTATTATCTTAAAAATAATCTTTTATTTTTGTTTATATTGCTGACTCGCAGAGAACAAGAAGACCGAGTTTCAGGGCCACTTCCCATTGAAAAATGTTGGTTATTGTATCCAAAAAATATAATCTTGTTTGGTCTTCTCCATTTGCTTCTCGTGGAATTTAAGGCAGATTAGGGCTGGGCTTGGGCAGACATCCACAGGCTTGTATTACACATCTTGTAAAAGCTGACAGCAGCATGCCTATAATATGGCAGTTGCACTATTTGCATGGGTGGGATGCATCACTTGTTCAGGAAGTATGCCACATTCATGGCACTATCAAATGTTGGCTCGTCTGCTGTTGCAAGCACAGTTTATCCAGTTCACAGTGTAGAACAATTGGCAAACCCACACAGAAGATACGTTGTCTTTTGCTGTTGTTAAAATAAATTCACCTGGCTGTAGACTCCAATTTCCGAAACCAGATAACAATCCATCCTGTGGAGCCAAATTTCTGAACCCTTCGTCTTGTTCGATGATGGTGCCAAAGCAAATCGAAACAACTAAAAAAAAGTACACAAATCCTTATTGAGCTGCAAGTCAGAAGGGGTAATTTTCAACTTACCGCTAGAGAGTAAAACTGCCATTGCCGGTCAGGTGTCCATTATAGAAACTGCCCGATTTTACCTACTGTTGTGCCAGAACTGCAATGCCAGGTTTAAATTCAAGCGGTAAGTTGAAAATCACCCACAGAATGTCTGCAATTCCCTAAATGCCCTTAACAATCACACTTAAGAAAGAGAAAGAAAGCCAGTGTGCCTTGTAACTGGCCCAAGCATAGATTTCAAGAATGTTGAGCAATTAAACTTGGCAGCTTTAAAGGGACACCCAACTACGCACTAACAGCAGAATAATACCTTATGGCGTGTTCCTGTCCGCAGCTTGCTGGTTTGATGGTAATGAGGCCCGCGGCCCAATATTGGGTGTGCCTCAGGCCTCACCATTCAGGCACAGGGATTTCTCCCAACGGCCTGAGCCTGAATTTCTAGGCCTATGTGTTACATGATGTAATGGTAAAACAATAAATTCTACCACTTACTATAAGCAATGCCACAGGAGATCTGCTAGTTGCGTTAAAATATTTGCCAGCAGTCTCTTATGGATTATCAATTATGCTGAATGCATTTCTAATTGTACTTACGATATATTATTGAGTATAATCAAATCACACCATACAATTAGAATGTAATTTTTTTTTGTAAATAAATCATTTCGCTTGGATCAAACCCCAAGCTGTTTATTTCAGTGATACATTTCAGCAGTGCAAAGCCGCCCTTTTTACATCAGTAGATCCAATGTTATATAACAAAATGCTTTATATTGAATCGTAAAATGTTTTTGAATGCTGGACTGATTTAAAATTGATTGAAAACACTACTTTTTCTGATTTAATGAAAAGACTTACGAATCAAGTCTGAGCCTTATGACTTTTTCGAGGGATTCGTGAGGGATAATGGTACTGGAGGATGGGCAAATCGATGATGTCGAGGGATTTACATTATGGTGCATGCTTTATCTGATTGCCTGTCCATGGATATCAGCTCATCACCATGTCAATTCAAAATTTTATTTGTCAGATTTTAGCTAAACTTCCTGTCACATTGCATAATCTGCAATTGGCTCCTTTTTTGAAAGCAGACATGCCGAGAACTGTGTTTTTTTTTTAAAAAAGAAGCACTGTTGCGTCATCTTTCTTCCTCCAATCTTCTTCATTGGATCTGTCTTCCACACACCACCCTCTGGATTTTTCAGATGTGCTTGAACCAATCCTTTTGATCATTCAGGAACAATACTAAATTGTTGCCTCTTTTATTCAAACGATACAAAATTTCCTTTCGCTTTTTCAAACATTTTTTGTTTGCCTTCCTTTTACGATCTTGCTGGATCTGTGTGAGAATCTAGGCAGCTTGGATCAAAAAAAAAATCTGGCTGAATTGAAATGTAAGTTTGCTTTTGGGAACAGGCAGCGGCTGCTGTGAATGTGCAGAGCCCAAAAGAGGAATGAGGCTTGTGCATGAACTGCGATTTATTGAGTGAAAATGAATCATCTCGTCTTGGAAACCCGAGTATATCCTACGGACTGTTTAAGCTTTTCTGGAATAAATGTTTAAAATCCTCCGATAACCTCCCCTATCTTGAATGCAAAATACAAGCCCACCAATATCTTAAATACAAAATGCATCCCTTTCCTTCACTACAAGCAGCCATTTTTGTGAGCATTCAGGCCGTGATTTCTTGCACAATGATGAGTTCACCGAGTTAGTTCAAACAGGAGTCTCTCTGTCTCTCTCTCTCTCTCTCTCTCTTTCTCTACTGTACTTATAATGCTGTTTCACAAGACCATTTGTTTAAAAAATGAAGAACTGAATGGTTTTTGTGCTGTCTCCAAGAATGCCTGTCACTGCGTCACACCAAGGTCTGTTTAAGCTGCTGTATGAATGGTCAGAGAGCACTAAGAGTTGACAAAGATCTAACAGATCGTTGGGGGTCACCGGGGCTGTCCACTGTATCCAGACCTCTGCAACATACCCTTAGAACATATTTTGACGAAAGCGATAGAAGCAAAGTAAAATGGAGTAAATATCAACGGAAAAGTCATCCAGAATTTGAGATGTCCTGATGACCATTGCTAGCCAAAATGGTGGAGGACATGGAAAAATTATTGACAAATGTTAATCAGAAAAGAGATCACTAAGTCAGAAATAAAATTCATTTTTGAACACAAGGCTCCGAAAATTCATGGAGATTCTTCCAGTCTCCCGTCATAACTTTGCTTCAACAATGGTTTGTGGCAGAACATTTCAAATTCTAATCACCCTCTGTATATGGAAATGTCCTCGAACCTCTCCTTTTAATTTTCGTCATTATCTTCAACTTGTGCCCTCTCATTACTATCTTGCAACCATTGGAAATAAGCTATTACTATTTGCCTTATCATAACCGTTCATAATCCTGAAGACCCCTTAACCTTCTTAGCTCTGTAGAAAAAAAAATCCTTTCTTCATAGCTCTAACTCCTCATCGCTGGTGACATCCAAATGAAACTATACCGCACTCTATAGGGCTGATTCCCTAGTGAGGAGCGGGGACTATCCCATGGCACTATTTCGAAAAAGAGCAGGGAAGTTCTGCTGGTGTCCTGGCCGACATTTATCCCTCAACCAACGTCACAAGAAACAGATTATCTTATCACGTTGCTGTTTGTGGGACCTTGCTGTGCGCAAATTGGCTGCCACGTTTCCTACGTTTCCTACATTGCAACAGTGACTACACTTCAAAAGTACTTCATTGGCTACAAAGTGCTTTGTGACATCCTGCAGTCGTGAAAGGTGCTACATAAATGCAAGTTCTTTCTTCTTTCTTTAACTGTGATGTGCAATCATTTGAAATCCTGAGTGTACAGTTTACAGTTAATTGGTGGCTTTTAATCTGCTTTTGTGCTCTCATTGAACTATTTCATTGACAGTATCACAGATTAACTCAGAGGCCTGTCCCGTGTATTATCTGCTAAGCTTTTGGCATCTCCCAGAGGAGTAGCTCATTTGACAAGAGCATGATAATGCATTTCACGGAGCAGAATCCAACTCTTAGATTCAGGATATTGAAACCCTATTATTTTATTTTAATAAGAGAGCAGTTAATTGCTTGTTATTATCCCAGTATCAATTTCAGGGCTGTAGGCAGAAAATCCATGCTTTTGATGCTTTTATCCCTAAATGCTACACAGAATCCAGACACCTTTTAACACTGTGCAAGTAATGATATGGGAACTAGAGCCTCGATTATAGAAAATTTACATAATATTTATAATATCGCTATTTAAATATTTAAAATAAAATTTCTTGTGACTGACCTCTGTCAAATCTGCTGTCTACTGTGTGATCATGGCACCTTCAGTCTCATGAACACCCTGGAATTCAGATGCATCCTCTCCCGACTACTTTGTGGTTCATCCTGGCTAGCTGAGGCATAATGTTCTAAGCTAAACAATCACAATACACTCACAATACCACGAGCCACTGCATGGTCCAGTCTCTGCTGCATAACTAGACATCTAGACTGCAACTCCCAGAGGCCATCACAAGGCCTCAGGCCTCCTCCTAACCTGCTTCACCCTTTGCCACTCCCTCTCGGCTTTAACTCTGACCTGGCTACCTCCTCTTTCAAGCCCACTCTCCCGATTTACAGGCCCCGCTTAATTCATTCTCTTCCAATTACACCCGCCTTTCTCGATACTCTCCCTTCAAATGCTTTCCCACCCTCCTATCCGGGCTTTCTGCTATCGCCCTGTCTGAGTTTCTCCCTCTTCAGTCTCTCACTTTGCTGTTCACTCCCTCCCTTTCCTCCCTCCTGGCCCCACACATGTCCCAGACAGCACCCTTCAGTCCTTTCCCTCCCTTCTTGTTTTGAAAAGTATAGTGAACAGATTGACCGCTCCAATATAAATCTAAATGCAAGTTGTTAATAAAAAAGTTATATTCAATCACAATTTATCCAGTGAAGAAGTAAGCATATCCGTATATAATATATAGAAAAAAAATTACATCTGCGAGCATTTCCTGTCCACCTTTTCCATAATAAATTCCTACGTCCATATTTATAATGGAAATTTACCATGTAAACTTATCACACTGTAATTACTCTCCCCTCCCAGTGGAGGCATATTCTGGGCCCTTTTGTTAAACGCAAAGACAAATGTAATTTTGCACAATTAGACTTATTTTAAACTATTGGAGCCAAACTTACTAGAATTATTAGATTATTCTTAATATTCTGTTTAATCGTTTTGTCCGTGAGGAAATCAATTGGTTATTTAGAAATTTGACTGAGAGGAGATCTCATTGAGATACTCAAAATCCCTAATGGAATTGACAAGTTGAAACTGTCCCCCAAGAGGGACAACAAGGGGGCACATGGGACGAAGCTCAGAAGAGGGAAGGTGAATGGACAGATCAGATAGAACTCATTCACACAGAGGGTAGTGGATGTTTTGGAGTGGGACTGCTGTGTCGGTGAGTGAAGCTGCTGATATCAGTAATATAAGGGGGAGTTGTACAGGCATTTGGGGAGAAGTCAATTGGGGGGATGTCGCTGGTGAACTATGTATTCTGTTTCTGAACGTAGGGGCCAATTAGATGGACCAAAATGGCCCTTTCTCTTCCTGAACATTCATGTGTTACTATAGTTTGGAATATTCACAGCACACTATTATTCTGTTCGTTACTAAAGTTTGAGTAAAATCTGTTACTTTCACATAAGTGCATGATTTAATGGTTAGTTAAGCGGTCAAAGTCTGACTTTTTGATGTGGTGCAGTTTGATGACTGGTGCCATTGACAGTGAAGCATTGCAGTGGACATTTAAGTATATTGCCGTTGGTATATTGCCATTCTGCTGAGTCTGGTCATTCTGCAGAGCCAGAGTCCCATTTCTTCAGCTGTATCTAACCTCTGTTTTTTGAGGTGAACAGCCTACAGTTCCATTAACTTGGTGTAAGCACTATCATGACTGACCAAAGGGTCACTTGCCTGTCATGCAGAACTGCTGGTATCAGCAGTGCACTGTGACTGCAGTGAAACTGTATTGGCAACCTTTTCAAATCAGACCTACATGGGCCGTTTCTTTTAGCGATGGCAGGTTGTTGCATTCATGCAGTGTGAAAACTGCGCATCTCATTCAAGATTTGTAGATGTTTGTGGTGTGTCACTAAGGAAGGGGCGGAGACAGTATCAATGCACCCGAGGCACCAGCATAGTATTGTTTTACACTCAATTTTCTTTCCTCTCCGGGGTACGGTTCCACAGGTATTGAAATTCTCTGCTATTCAAGGGCCCATTCATCAAGTACAAGCCCTGACGGTGAATGATGGCAGACTACTTGATGTCTGTGCATGCACACTTCTCAGCGTAGGTCACTGGATAACATATTGGTGGAGACGATCTGTCTGATTTGCCTCTCCACAGTTGGTGTGGCGCCAGCATTACTTTAATGCAGCTTGTGGGGAAATGCAGTGACCTTTGTCCCTCTGACACACATTACGTCATCCTGAGCACATTGGTCACATTGGTGTACAAGACACACTCCAGATT
The DNA here is from genome assembly GCF_035084215.1 of Heptranchias perlo. Lineage (NCBI taxonomy): Eukaryota > Metazoa > Chordata > Chondrichthyes > Hexanchiformes > Hexanchidae > Heptranchias > Heptranchias perlo. The sequence continues at coordinate 9,433,314 of NC_090354.1, forward strand.
TAAATCTATTAAAAACCTGTGGAAAGTGTGGCTATTAAAGAAAGAACTTGGATTTATGTAACACCTTTCACGACCTCATGATGCCCCAAAGCGCTTTACAGCCAATGAAGTACTTTTTAAAGTGTAGTCACTATTTTAATGTAGGAAATGCGGCAGCCAATTTTGCACACAGCAAGGTCCCACAAACAGCATTGCACCATATTTTATTACAGGTCCGTGAAGAAGAAGGCTAGTGAAGAATTGCCATCTGTCTAAAATTAGACCACATAACATCTTCACTCTAGAGGCTAAGTCAGCAACTCTGTACCAGATCTTTTTAATTCTACAAGATCTCTATCGACGCAAAGTCTTGCATCTAACAAATGACCATTGTGTCATATCTCCTCACTTGTCACGCCTTCCAAGTGTCACACCTCCAAAGCATCATGTCTGCAGGACCGTATGTAACGATTGGTTTAAACAACCACTTATCTGTTAAGTGACCACTCAAATATCTGACTGATTAAATGTGAACAAGTCAAAAAGTAGTAAAATGTACGAATGAGAAACAAATGACCAGGACAAAAACCATGAAACAAAACCCCTCAATTTCTTTTTCAAAGCTACACTCATGATTCAGCAAAAACCTGAACAATTAAATAAAATAAATAATTTCTTCACTACCAGATTCCTTCTTCAACCAGATTAGTTGTGAAATCTACAAATAAAATTTCTAACATGACAAATACCAATGATGTTACATAATTGTGGGGAGAAATAATCACTAACCATGAACATAATATTGGTTAATGTTAGAAATGCCTGCGAGAAATTTCCCCCACTTAGGCCTGTTCTTCTGCCTAGAGCCTGGGCTTCAGGTGAAAATTTCATCACCACCTGGTGCGTGTGATGCATGTTGTCACTATCACATTGCCTCTGTAGAACTACAATACTCAAGAGTATAACACAACAACATTCAGTCACAGGGAGGATTCTGTTGCAGGAGTCAGGTGAGCCAGTGACACCCGTCAGAATAGACTCTTACAAATTTGAGAATATCCAGTACAAAAAGCCAAGTGAGAAAGGTAATATCAGCTTATGTGTGTGTGTGGTCCATCATGGGAGCTGTAGTTTTCACTGTGATACTGCAGAACTACAATACCCAGAGTGCGTTGTAACCAAGCAGAATTTACAAATAACAACTGTGAAGCATGAATGGCAGGAAAAAAAATCAGAAAGAAAAAGATTTAGCAAATTTTTTTGGCATGTTGTACGGTTGAAGCCATCAGACATAAAATGTTGAATTAATGGTATTGTTTCGGTGATTTCTCTTTTGCATCACATGGGGAGCAGATATTTGGACTGGGCTGGAGGGTTTGATGAGGTGCTTTGATGCTGACCTTGGACAATGCAACGGCAATCAGTCAGCCAGACCTAAATTATGGCCAATGACCATGCCTTCAGGTATTGGTCATTGGAGACTCACCTGTGGGGAGAAACCCTCCTGCACAGAGTCACTCCAACAGCAGCTTCAGCAGGGACTATAAATCCACTGTGCATTGCTGCATTGTGTGTGTAAAAAAAAAAGAAAACCAGTCAATTCCTGCTGGTTTCTGCTGACCTTGGGATTTACGAGAATTTGTCAATCTCCAAAGAAAGCAACTACTCTCTAATTGACATCAATATGTGCCTATTTATAGTAATTAGACCTTGTGACCTTAAAAAGGTTACATACAGCTGCCTCTTAACAGCCAAATAATATATCTTTTTACATAGTACAATACTTCTTTCCTTACAAAACAGCACATTCTCCAACTTACTGTGAACAATGATACGGACATCTGACAGTCATATTTTGAAAATATAACGCGCATCACACTTTAAGTGTGTCCAACAAAACAAACCTGTTATACTTCTCCCCCATTTTGTTGCTCTGTGAATACTAATGATTCTTCCTCCGATTCCCCCCTCCTATTTCTCCCTATGCGCATCCCCGATTTTCAGCACTCCACCATTGACGGCCATGCCTTCAGCTGTCAAGTCCCTAAGCTCTGGAATTCCCTCCCTAACCTCTCCGCTTCTCTACCCCTCTCTCCTCCTTTAAGAAGCTCCTTGAAACCTACCTCTTTGACCAAGCTTTTGGTCACCTGACCTAATATCTCCTTATGTGGCTCGGTGTCAAACTTTGTTTGATAACATTCCTTTGAAGTGCCTTGGGACGTTTTACTACGTTAAAGACGCTATATAAATGCAAGTTGTTGTTGTTGGTAGACGCAGCAACTAGTAATGAATCATCTATGCCTGTTTACTGGGTGGTGTAACAACCTGGATAGCCAGGTGGTGACGGATAGAATACTAAAGCCTGGTCTTCAGTTGCTTCCAAGCCTTTATTCACCGAGATCCATATTACCCACTCCACACCCTAGATAAGCTCTCATGTAAATAGAAACAAGAGCATCCCCAATTAATACGCACCACCTGAATACAATTAGCACTAATTGATATAAATCATATGGATACAATTAACAGGTGGGTCCTCTATTTGCCCATTGTCAAAGACTAATTAATTATATTCCCCTTCTTTCCAGTCATATTTTTGTGTAGCTCCTCAATGACCCAGTTGGGAATCACTGTTTCATGCAGTTTAACACTAAGTGTAGTGACACTTTAAATCACTGCTAAAATGTCAGCTGTGGCTCGGTGGTAGCACTCTTGCCTCTGAGTCAGAAGGTTGTGGGTTCATAGACCCGCTCTATGAAGCTTAAGTATGTAATCCAGGCTGACACTCCAGTGCTGTACTGTCGGTGTGTGCCGTCCTTCGGATGAGGTGTTAAACTGAGACCTGTCTGCCCTCTCAGGTAGATGTAAAAGATCACATGATACTCTTTCAAAGAAGAGCAGGGGACTTCTCCCTGGTGTCCTGGCCAATATTTATCCCTCAACCATCATTAAAACTGATTATCTGATTGCTGTTTGTGGGATCTTGCTGTGCACAAATTGGCTGCCTTGTTTCCTGCATTACAACAGTGACTACACTTCAAATGTACTTAATTGGTTGTAAAGCACTTTGGGATGTCCTGAGGTTGTGAAAAGTGCTATGTAAATGCAGGTCTTTGTTTTTAGTGCAAAGCCATAGAGACCAGAAGGTTCTGGATTTCATTCCTCTTTAGTGTTGAATTAGTTGATTTCCACCGGAGCAACAATTGGGGCACTATAATTGGCATCAGCAACACTGGTGTAGGGAGGCTGTTGCTCCTGATTCCTGTTGGGAATTGCACAAAGACAATGAAAAAAACTGAGATATGAGCTACACCTCAATACATCCAAGTTGTCAAAAGGTTTTCAACAGTGGGTTAGTTCTAGAGTAATGGGATGTTGCACCTACGACAAGGGAGAGATAGTTTTTTTATTCCCCAGTGAAAAAGTGAAAAGTTGCGTTGACTCTGCAAATTACCAGCAATCATATTAAATGTGACAACACTGCAGGCGGTTGTTAGTTGCTGACTGATGGCTAACTTTGTTCCGCAATTTATTTTCAATCTGGATATTTTCGTTGAAAACCTTCTCTCTTCAAACTGCAATTGCTCATTCGCCTTCACATTCTGGTGTCCAGAAGAACAATGAAGGCCTAGTTTTGTTCATCAGTGCCCACAAGCAGATTGGGCAAACTTGGCAAAATGTATTTAAACTCAGGGCAAACACAATATTGCTTTAGCCCTGTCATGAAAGAAAAGAAACAAAGAAAGACTTTCATTTATATAGTGCTTTTCATGATCTTGGGACTTCCCAAAGCCCTTTACATCCAATGAAGTACTTTTGAAGTATAGTCACTGTTGTAATATAGGAAACGAGGCAGCCAATTTGCACACAGCGAGGTCCCTCAAACAGCAATGTGATAATGACCGGATAATTTGTTTGTTTTTAGTGATGTTGGTTGAGGGGTAAATGTTGGCCAGGACACCGGGGAGAATTCCCCTGCACTTCTTCAAAATAGTGCCATGGTACCTTTTTATATCCACCTGAGAGGGCAGACTGGGTCTCAGTTTAATGTCTCATCTGGCACCTTCCAACAGTGCAGCGCTCTCTCAGTACTACACTGGAGTGTCGGCCTGGATTTTGTGTTCAAGTCCCTGGAGTGAGACTTGAACCCACAGCCTTCTTGACTCAGAGGCGAGAGTGCTACCACTGAGCCATGGCCAACAGCTGATGTCATTGTATTCTTCACCTCTATTCCACCAGCCCTGATACTGGTAAGAAGTGGCCTCACAATAAAATCAGTGAATTTGTCATAGGTCCTGGGCCTCTTGCAAAGTGGAAAGACGTCAAAAAGAAAAGGCTAACCGCAGAAATCATCTTTGTTTTCTTATGCACTGAAACATGTAGTGTTCTATACGAACATGTTTCTCTTTT